>NC_092045.1:22518222-23249889 GCF_003086295.3 Arachis hypogaea
TGATGAGTCCTTCAAGGACTTCAAAAATTACTTCTTTAAGGTTCGTGCTATCGAGGGGGCCCGCCCCTTTTTTCTTGATGAAAATGATGAACCTTCTTTTCCTCTGGAGTGGCAGAGGGATGTGAGAGTGTCTCGCTATACCTGGGAGATGCTTGATGATGTTGAGCGTGCTTTTGTTGTTGTTCTTGAGGATCTGTGGGAGAAACCACCCCATCTTGATACCAAAAGGTTTTTGAATGACCCGTCCTTGGTTCAGACTGTTTTGGGTATTTGTCTGACTTATCTTTTATATTTGCTTCTTAATTTTTTCCTCCTCTTTGTTTGTGACCGTAACGCTTTGGTGTGGCTAATTCTGTATTTATAGAGATGTCAAAGAACAACGACTCCATGAAGGCCTTCAAAAGGGCAAAGAAGGCAACTGCTACTCTGAACATCTCGGCCAAGGTGGCCGGCGAGGGATCTTCACAGGTCCCAGTGAAGCCTCCTGTGCCGAGTTCCCTTGGGCCGAGGAAAGTAATTCCTACTCCTCGATTTCATCAGGTTGATCCTCCTCAGACTTCTGCCGTTGCTTCTGGTGTCCCTCCCTTAAAAAAGAAAAAGACATCCGAGCCCTTCAACCTGGATGCCCCGGACTTTGATGCTATCGAGTTTGTTGACCAGCAAATTGCCCCCTATGGTGGGCTTTCCATGGACGGCGTGTCTCTTCTTCAGCATCTGGATTTTATCACTAAAAGTAGTGTGAAGATGGCTCATATGGGTGCGGCTATTTTCCGAACAGTTCAGGGGATTCCGATTCATGCCACAAAATCCTTCATGGAAGAGGCCAAGTCGGAATTTGATCGAATCAAGGGTCTGAAGGAGGAGTTGGAGGTGAAGTTGGTGAAGGTGGAGAAGGAGCTGGAGGGTGAGAAGGCCAGCTCTATTGCCCTGGCTGCTTCTTTGAAGTTGGCTGAGGACATGGCCCTGAAGCATAAGGATAGCTATGTCTCAGCTTATAGGGAATTAATGCGCCTCCGGGATGAGTTGGAAACTGCTCGGGCTAATTATGGCGAGCTTCAGGGTCACCTTGTGGGCAGTGTAACTGCTGCCTCCGAGAACTTAATGGAGCAGTTCCGAATTGTTGCCCCTGATGCCGACTTGACTCTTGTCAGCCTGGACAATGTTGTGAGGGATGGTAAAATTGTCCCTGATGACCAGGATGATGATGATGCTGACCCTCCCCCAATGCCTTCTCTTAAGGTGTCGACCTCCTCGGTTCCTCCCGTTACGTCTAATCTGGATTGCCAGATTCTGAACCGGGATGATGGAATTGTAGATGCTGTGCCCCTTCAGACTCGCCCTCCTTCTCCCCGTACTGATGTTGCCGGGAAGGCTCCCGATCTTAGCTGATATTTTTTCTAAATATTTGTAAATAGCCCGATTTGTGGGCTTTTGAACTTGTTTTTGTGAATGATGTTTTATTGACTGTTTGATACTCTAGTTGCTATTTTTAGCAACTTTATTTTGAAACATGGTTTCTCTGAGGTTGATTTCGGTGGCCTCTTTGAAGCTTTATCATACTATGCTTTCATTGTGCTTTAGCAAGGTGTCTATTGGAATCTTGCTGCTTGGCCTCTTTAGATTGCTTTCGTACTTTTGTTTGTAGCTTGGATCCTTTTGAGGTCGTGACTTGTGGGGGGTCCAACTTGTTTTTCGGTTTCCTCGCTTTTGTTTTGTATTTTTAGCGCTTTATAACTGATTTCTTTATGTTGGTCCCCTTCTAAGTTATTTTTATAATCCTATTTTCTGAGCCTTTGCCAGGTCTCTTTAAGGGATTACTTTTATAACTTATCTTTATAGGAGACCGACTTCGTTAGGTCGATCTTTTCCTAGTTGTTTTCGTAATCCTCTTTCTTGAACCTTTGTTAGGTCTCTTTCAGGGATTACTTTTACAACTTGTTTTGTAGGAAACTGACTTCGTTAGGTCGATCTCTTCTAAGTTGTTTTTGTAATCCTCTTTCTTGGACCTTTGTTAGGTCTCTTTCAAGGATTACTTTTACAATTTGTTTTGTAGGAAACCGACTTTGTTAGGTCGATCTCTTCTAAGTTGTTTTTGTAATCCTCTTTCTTGGACCTTTGTTAGGTCTCTTTCAGGGATTACTTTTACAACTTGTTTTGTAGGAAACCGACTTCGTTAGGTCGATCTCTTCTAAGTTGTTTTCGTAATCCTCTTTTTTGGACCTTTGTTAGGTCTCTTTCTGGGATTACTTTTACAACTTGTTTTGTAGGAAACTGACTTCGTTAGGTCGGTCTCTTCTAAGTTATAGCAATTCCTCTTTAATAGGGTTGGCCAGACCTCTTTCCAGAGATTTGCTGATAACTTGGACTGGCTTGGTCTGACTTTTTAATGTTCGGCCAGTCTTTTTTAAGTTATTATATAGCAATCCATAAGACCTCGTCAGGTTCTTTTTTGGGATCACTTTCGATAACTTCTTGCATTATTCTGTGTTCATCTTTTGCCGATTTGTAGATTGTGGCTTCTGTCCTGGTTTAATTGACCTTTAGGTGAATCGCGTTTTCACCTTTGTCGATCGATTATTCCTATCAAGATCGTATAGTGAATCTGTTCTTCACTTCTTGTTCGATCTGTTGCTTTATAATCGGACGATGAATGCTTCAGATTAACGCGTCTTGAGCACTTGTAGAATATCTGAAATGTATTTTTATTTAAAGAAAGTGCAAATATATACAGGCGGGAGTTTTTTATACCCTTAAGTCGGATTAAATCTCAATCTTGATGCCTCATTAAAAAACCTTTTCAGGAAAAAGAGTGCGTCTTATGATGAGACCTTTATCTAACTATAGTACCTTCTTAGGTTACAGGCGTGCCATGATCTGGGGAGTTCTCGTCCCTCGAGTTCGGACAGTCTGTAGTAGCCTTTCCCAAGTACTTCTGTGACTCGGTAGGGTCCTTTCCAATTAGCTGCCAGCTTTCCTTCTCCAGGTCGAGTTGTTCCAATATCATTTCGGATTAAGATGAGGTCGTTCTCCGTGAAATCTCTTGGCACTACCCTCTGATTATACCTGGAAGCCATTCACCGCTTTAGTGCTTCTTCTCTGATCCGAGCTCTTTCTTGGATTTCTGGAAGTAGGTCGAGCTATTCTCTTTGGAGTTGAAAATTGGTCTGTTCATTGTAGTGGACTACTCGGGGAGATCCTTCCTCGACCTCTATTAGAATCATTGCCTCCACTCCGTATGCTAGTCGGAATGGTGATTCGTTCGTGGTAGAATGGGGGGTCGTTCGATACGCCCATAGGACTTGTGGAAGTTCCTCGGCCCAAGCCCCCTTTGCTTCTTGCAGTCTACGCTTCAACCCGGCCAATATGAGTTTGTTGGCCGCTTCGGCTTGTCCATTAGTTTGGGGATGTTCGACGGAGGTGAACTGGTGTTTTATATTCAAGTCGGCCACTAACTTTCTGAAGCCTTCATCTGTGAATTGGGTGCCATTGTCTGTGGTGATGGAGTATGGGACCCCAAACCTTATGACGATGTTCCTATATAGGAATTTCCGGCTTCTTTGAGCAGTGGCATTGGCTAGGGGCTCTGCCTCGATCCATTTCGTGAAATAGTCTACTCCTACTATGAGGAATTTTACTTGTCCTGATCCCTGTGGGAAGGGTCCGAGAAGATCAAGTCCTCATTTTGCAAATGGCCAGGGTGAGGTCACGTTAATGAGTTTTTCTGGTGGGGCGATGTGAAAGTTAGCATGCTTCTGACATGGTGGACATGTCTTTACAAATTCTGTAGCTTCCTTTCGTAGAGTTGGCCAATAGAATCCTGCCCGGAGTACCTTTTTGGTGAGAGCTTGTGCTCCGAGATGATTGCCACAAATCCCACTGTGTACTTCTTCCAAGACTTCCTTTGTATTGGATGTCGGGACGCATTTTAACAATGGTGTTGAGATCCCTATTTTGTATAGGATGTTGTTTATGATAGTGTAGTATTGTGCCTCACTTTTTAACCTCTTTGTCTCCTTTTCATCTGTGGGAAGCGCTTCTGTTTTGAGGTAGTTAATTATGGGGGTCATCCATCCTTGATCCCGACCTGTTATGGCTAGGATTTTTTCTTCTTCCGATATTGATGGGTTCTGCAGTATTTCCTGGATGAGGCTTCTATTGTTGCCCCCTGGTTTGGTGCTGGCTAGCTTTGAGAGCACGTCAGCTCAGCATTTTGCTCGCGGGGTATGTGGCAGATCCTATATTCTCCAATTTGTTTGAGCTGTTCTTTGGTTTTATCCAAATATTTTTTCATGGTAGGATCTTTGGCTTGGTAGCTTCCCGTTATTTGCGAGGTAACAACTTGTGAGTCACTATAGATGTTGAGTTTCTGAGCTCCAACTTCCCTAGCCAGCTTCAAACCAGCTAATAACGCTTCATATTCTGCCTGGTTATTTGAGGCCGGGAATCCGAATTTCAGGGAAAGCTCAAGTTGGGTTCCTTGGTTGCTTTCGATTATCACACCTGCACCGCTTCCGGCTTTATTTGAGGAACCGTCCACGTATATGTTCCACTCTATGGGGATTTCTACGGTGTCTGTGAATTCTGCAATGAAATCGGCTAGGTATTGTGATTTGATGGCTGTCCGCGCCTCGTATTGGAGGTCGAACTCGGACAACTCGATTGCCCACTGTAGGATTCTTCCTGCTAGATCTATTTTTTGCAGTATCCCTTTTATGGGCTGGTTGGTCTGAACTTTGATGGTGTGCGCTTGGAAGTATGGGCAAAGTCGTCGGGATGTGAGTATCAAAGCGTAGGCGAACTTTTCTATTTTCTGGTAGTTCAGCTCTGACCCCTGTAGTGCTTTACTAATGAAGTAGACGGGTTGTTGTCCCCCTTCATCTTCTCTAATTAGTGCTGAGGTTATTGCCCGACTTCCTACGGCGAGGTATAGTATGAGTGGTTCTCCCTCTCGTGGTCGAGATAGGATGGGGGGCTGTCCCAGGAATTCTTTAAAGTCTCGGAAGGCTTGTTCACATTCCGTTGTCCACTCGAAGTTTTTTCCCTTCCTTAAGGTAGCGTAGAAGGGGAGGGATCTTATTACTGACCCTGCTAGGAATCTGGACAAGGCCGCCAGTCTCCCATTGAGTTGTTGGACTTCTTTGATGCAAGTCGGGCTTTTCATGTTGAGTATGACCTGGCATTTATCTGGATTTGCGTCGATTCCTCTTTGTGTGATCATGAAGCCCAGGCCTCTACTGCGAAAGTGCATTTAGCCGGGTTGAGTCGCCTGTCGTGCTTCCGTATACTGTTGAACACTTGAACCAAGTCGGTTAGTAATGTTTTTTCACTTTGTGTCTTTATCAACATGACATCCACATAGACCTCCATGATTTTTCCGATGTGGTCTAAAAAGAATTTATTCATTAGCCTTTGATAAGTGGCTCCCGCATTCTTAAGGCCGAAAGGCATTACGATATAGCAATAATTTGCTTTTGGTGTGAGAAACGAGGTCTTTTCTTGATCCGGTGGATACATTGGAATCTGGTTGTAGCCTGAGAATGCGTCCATGAATGAGAGATACTTATATCCTGATGAGGCATCGACTAGAGCATTGATGCTTGGGAGTGGATAAGGGTCTTTTGGGCAGGCTTTGTTGAGGTCGGTGTAGTCGGTGCACATTCGCCACTTCCCATTTGACTTTTTCACCAAGACGACGTTTGCTAGCCATAGTGGGTATTTAACTTCTCTTATGAACCCTGCCTCTAGTAGTGCTTGTACTTGTTCTTCTACAGCTTGAGACCGGTCTGGCCCGAGTTTTCTTCGTCTTTGTTGTACCGGCCGGGATCCCGGGTAGACTGCCAGCTTGTGGCTTATTAGTTTGGGGTCTATGCCTGGCATGTCGGTAGCTTTCCATGCGAAGAGATCAACATTATCTCGTAAAAACCGTATTAGCAATTCTTTTGCGTCTCCTTTCAAGATCGTGCCAATATTAGTTGTTTTGTCCGAGGTATCTCCGATCTGGACTCTTTCTATTTCTCCTTGGGGTCGTGGGCGAAGTTCTTCTCGTCTCTGATCTCCGCCGAGTTCAATTGTGTGGAACTCTCTTCCTTCGCCTCGGAGATTTAGACTTTCGTTATAACAGCGACGCGCCATCTTTTGATCTACTTTTATTGTGGCTATCCCTTCTGTAGTTGGGAATTTCATACATAGATGTGGAGTTAAAACTATTGCTCCGAGTTGATTTAACGTTGTCCGACCTATTAAGGCATTGTAGGCTGAGCTTACGTCGACCACGATATAATCTATCTTAAGTGTTCTGGATTGGTTCCCCTTTCCGAAGGTTGTATGTAACGATACGTATCCCAGTGGCTGTACTGGGGTATCCCCAAGTCCGAACAGGCTGTTCGGGTATGCTCTTAGCTCTTTTTCTTCTAAGCCGAGCTTGTCGAAGGCAGTTTTGAATAAGATGTTGGCGGAGCTTCCTTGGTCAATTAATGTACGTGGAGGTTGGTGTTTGCCAAAATGATTGTGATGACCATGGGGTCGTCGTGTCCTGGATGATTCCGGATGCATCTTCTTTGGTAAACGTGATTGCTGGGATGTCTGGCACTTCTTTCTTGTCTTCGACATGATACACTTCTTTGAGGTGTCATTCGCGGGATGATTTGGAGATTCCTCCTCCAGCAAATCCACCGTGTATCACGTGGATATGTCTTTCCGGTGTGCGGGGTGATCGTTCAGATCGTCCGACATCTTCATCCCTTTTTCTTTTTCTTGGTTCTTCGTCCCGGTTGGCCAGGAACCGATCTAGTTTTCCTTCCCTAACTAATTTTTCTATGACGTTTTTCAAGTCAAAGCATTCGTTGGTGGAATGTCCTCGGACTCGATGATACTCACAGTATTCGTTCCGATTTCCTCCTCCCCTTTTGCCTTTAAGTGGCCGAGCTGGGGGTATTTTTTCCGTATGGAAGACTTCTTTGTAAATATCTACCAGGGATACCCTAAGAGGGGTGTAGTTATGATATTTTTTTATTTTCTCTCCAGAGCGATCTTCTTTTTTCCTGGATTCTTTATCTTTATCTCGGTAGGCAGAACCGGACCTCGAGGCTTCCCCAAGTCGAGAATTCTCCTCCATATTGATGTACTTCTGCGCCCGTTCTTGTACTTCGTCTAGGGATGTCGGGCACCTCTTTGATATAGATTGGCTAAATGGTCCTTCTCGTAGGCCATTTATGAGACCCATGATGGCAGCTTCTGTTGGTAGACTTTGTATATCCATGCATGTTTTGTTGAATCTTTCCATGTAGTTGCGAAGACTCTCCTGATCTCCCTGCTTGATCCCTAGTAGGCTGGGTGCGTGTTTGGCTTTGTCCTTTTGTATGGAAAATCGGGCCAGAAACTTTTTGGACAAGTCGTCGAAACTCGAGATGGATTTTGGAGGTAGGTTGTCGAACCATCTAATGGCTGTCTTGGTAAGAGTTGTTGGAAAGGCTTTGCAGCGAACTGCATCTGAGGCGTCAATGAGGTACATTCTACTTCTGAAGTTGCTGCGATGGTGGTTGGGGTTCGAGGCGCCGTCATATAGAGTCATATCTGGAAGTTTAAAATCTTTTAAGATTTTGGTCTTCATAATTTCCCTGGTGAATGGATCTTGATCTTTCTGAAAGCTGTCCCCTGTGGAGGGTCGTGTAGCTTTAGCTTTGAGATCGGCTTCGAGTTTCATAAGCTTATTTCCTAATTCTCGGCGCTACCTTATCTCCCGATGTAGATCCTCTTCTTTTTCGCATTGATGTTGGGCTTCTTTCTCAAGTTGCTTTAATCGATTTTGAAGTGCTCTATCACCCCTGAATTTGATGAATTTTTGTCTCCATTGGGTTCTGGAGTATCTTTAAGTATAGGATCTGTGTCTTTGTGCGGCGTTCTCTCCTCCAGACCTGAGTCGTGGTCGTTGTCATGGTTGTCCGCCATGGTGTTGGGATGACTTCCAGGGTCCCTAGCAACGGTGCCAATGTTCCGAGGGTTTCCTGAAACTGTAGGTCGATCTCGGTCGAGATCATCTGTGTTGGTCGGAGCCGACGTGTCCGGCAGGTGTATAGTGGCCGGAGCTGGTGTGTCCGACTTGTGGAACTGAAAGTGCTGCTGATCCTTCGTCCCCGGAGGGTGGGGGGTACCTGCAAGGGACTCCGATGCTTAAGTTAGTAAGGGTATTAAGCAGGTATTGAGTAGAATCAGAGTATGAGTTATACCTGGGTGCTCCAGTGTATTTATAATAGTGAGATGTGGCCTTCTGTGGATAAGATAAGTTAGTTATCTTATCTTATCTTTATCTTATCTTTAAATGAGGTCATCTTATCTTTCAAGGGAACCGCCCTTCTTTCTGTAGGCTTGGGCTGCCTTAGGATTTGGTGCGTGTTCCTCCATTTGGGCCCTTCTCTGGGCTTTCCTGGGGACTTGACCGAGCTCTTTGGGAAGAGGTCGGGTTGTCCTGACCTGAAGAGGTCGGTCGCTTTGTCTGTCGAACATCCCGGGTCAGACACCTCGACCAAGGGTATGAACACAATGGTTTGGGGGAAATACTTAGATTTCAGTCCGGAAAATGAGAAGTTGGCATTCAACTTGCCAATGATGCAAGGAAATCTTCATTCTTTCACAAGAAGGGTCAACTTTGATCAAAGGTTGGACCAAGTCCTCATAGACATCTGTGTAGAAGGAGTCCAATGGAAGAGAGACTCCAAAAGCAAGCTGGTTCAACTGAGAAGGCTTGCCCTCAAACCCATGGCTAGAGGATGGTTAGAGTTCATCCAACGCTCTATCATTCCTACTAGCAATCAATTCGAAGTAACTGTGGATCGGGCTATCATGATCCATAGCATCATGATTGGAGAGGAAGTGGAAGTTCATGAGATCATACCTCTAGAACTATACAAGGTGGCTGACAAGCCCTTCACTTTGGCAAGGTTAGCCTTTCCTCATCTCATCTGTCACCTATGCAATTTAGCCGGAATTGTCATAGAGGAAGACATCCTCATTGAAGAGGACAAGCCCATTACTAAAAAGAGGATGGAACAAACAAGAGAGCCCACTCATAGACCTCAACAAGAGCATGAGGAAGTCCCTCATCAAGAAAATCCTGAGATGCTTCAAGGGATGCATTTTCCTCCACACAACTATTAGGAGCAACTCAATACCTCTTTAGCAGATTTGAGTTCCAGCATGGAGCAACTGAGGATGGAGAACCAAGAGCACTCCATTATCCTCCATGAAATTAGAGAGGACCAAAGAGCCATGAGGGAGGAGCAACAAAGGCAAGGAAGAGATATTGAGAAGCTAAAGCACTCCATAGGATCTTCAAGAAGAAGAACTAGCCGCCATCACTAAGGTGGACCCGTTCTTTAATTTTCTTGTTATTTGTTTTTCTGTTTTTTCTGTTTCTTGTGCTTTGTGTTTTGTCTATGTTTGTGTCTTTATTACATGATCATTGGTGTCTAGTGTCTATGCCTTGAAGCTATGAATGTCGCATGAATC
Organism: Arachis hypogaea; assembly: GCF_003086295.3. NCBI lineage: Eukaryota > Viridiplantae > Streptophyta > Magnoliopsida > Fabales > Fabaceae > Arachis > Arachis hypogaea. The sequence goes on from NC_092045.1 coordinate 22,527,727, forward strand.
CTTCACCTTTCTTAAATGAAAAATGTTTCTAATTGCAAAAGAACAAGAAGTACATGAATTTCGAATTCTATCTTGAAATTAGTTTAATTATTTTGATGTGGTGGTAATACTTTTTATTTTCTGAATGAATGCTTGAACAGTGCATATTTTTTATAGTGAAGTTTATGAATGTTAAAATTGTTGGCTCTTGAACGAATAATAAGAAAAGAGAAATGTTATTGATAATCTGAAAAATCATAAAATTCATTCTTGAAGCAAGAAAAAGTAGTGAAAAATACAAAGCTTGCAAAAAAAGGTGGCAAAAAAAAGGAAGAAAAAGAAAAAGCAAGCAGAAAAAGCCAGTAACCCTTTAAACTAAAAGCCAAGGGTAAAGAGGATCCAAGGCTTTGAGCATCAGTGGATAGGAGGGCCTAAAGGAATAAAATCCTGGCCTAAATGGCTAAATCAAGTTGTCCCTAACCATGAGCTTGTGTCAAGAAGGTCCAAGTGAAAAGCTTGGGACTGAGTGGTTAAAGTCGTGATCTAAAGCAAAAGAGTGTGCTTAAGAACTTTGGACACCTCTAACTGCGGACTCTAGCAAAGCTGAGTCACAATCTGAAAAGGTTCACCCAGTTATGTGTATGTGGCATTTATGAATCCGGTGGTAATGTTGGAAAACAAGATGCTTAGGGTCACGACCAAGGCTCATAAGTAGCTGTGTTCAAGAATCAACATACTGAACTTTTTCTCTTATGTATTTTCAACGGTGGAGTTTCTACACCTTATAGATTAAGGTGAGGAGCTCTGTTGTTTCTCATGAATTAATGCAAGTACTATTGTTTTTCCTTCAATTCACGCCTACTTTTTCTCCAAGATATACTCTTGTACTTAATTCAGTTAAGTCATACTAAAGGGATGACCCGTGATAATCACACACTATCTTCAGTACTCGCTTAGCCAAGATCCGCGTGCTTGACAACCATAAAGCGGTCTACATGATGTTCAACGTAGTCATTGGACGCCAACCAGAGTATACTCCCTTGGGTCTCTAATCCATGGATTCGCATCGTCTCTCCTGACAACAAAGCATCCGATCCGGTGATTAGGATCTTCGTGGTATAGGCAAGAATCAGACATCATTCTTGAGATCCAAAAAGTCTAAACCTTGTCTGTGGTATTCCGAGTAGGATCTGGGAAGGGATGACTGTGAGGAGCTTCAAACTCGCGAATATTGGGCGCAATGACAGTGTGCAAAAGGATCAATGGATCTTATTCCAACACAAGTGAGAACCGACAGATGATTAGCCCTGCAGTAGCTGTGCCTGGTATTTTTCATTCGAGATGAGAAATCTGACAGTTGATTAGCTGTATAGAGACTGTAGCCGGACTATTTTCACTGAGAGGATCATACAGCTTGCCATGGAAGGGAGGACGCATGATTGGATGAAGGCAATAGGAAAGCAGAGGTTCAGAAGCAACAAAGCATCTCCAAACGCTTATCTGAATTTTCCACCAATGAATTACATAAGTATCTCTATGTTATTTTCCGTCTTATCTATCTTTTAATTATCAATACCTCATAACCATTTGAATCCGCCTGACTGAGATTTACAAGATGACCATAGCTTGCTTCAAGCCGTCAATCTCCATGGGATCGATCCTTACTCACGTAAGGTATTACTTGGACGACCCAGTGCACTTGCTGGTTAGTTGTGGGGAGTTGTGAAAAGTGTGATCACAATTTCGTGCACCAAATGTCAAGTTAGAAAAGCATATCACATAAATATAAAAAGATGAAGTAGAAAATATTTTATGTAAACATTAACAAGTAGCTCCAATTGATACCTTTTTAATCATGATGGCAAGTCGCTCTATCTACAATAAAAGAAAAGTCAACATATGAAGGATTAATTCTGGCCTAGAGAGGTAAATAGGTAATGAAGGAAATGTATCTACTCTTAACAATATAATGAAGGAAAGCTCTCTCTAGGCAATAAATTGATGTATGAACATCTTAAGCACTTTTCATTGGCATTTTGTATAGAAAAGTTATGATTTTTGCTTAGTAATTATATGATTTTCAAGGCTATTCTATTAGTACTTTGATTTTCTTAGTTTCATGATTCTTGCAAGGAATTGTTAGAAAAAGAAAAGAAAAAGTACAAGGAGGAACCAAGAATTAAAGACAAGGGTAGAGATAATTTGTTGATGCTGTCCCTGACCTCTTCACACTCCAATGAGCATAACTTGAGCTACAGAGGTTCAAATGACACGGTTTCAGCAACATTAGAAATCCAACATCCAGAGCTATTCAACGATATATAATACTCCATAATTTCTCTCTAGATTCACAACGCTAAATGCCGTGACATCAGCACTAAATGCCAAATTGCGTCCCACTCGCCATTCCATGCGGGAGTCTCAGCGCTAAGCGCCAGGAAACCGGTGCTAAATGCCAGACGGGCAGCAAGGAATCATGAACTACATCAAAACTAGTGCCAAACACCACCCAAGTGGCACTAAACGCCAAAGTCACAGCCCAGGACCCAAAAAATCATTATTAATGATAAGATTTGATTGCAAAAAAAAGGGAGATACATTTGGATACTGGGAGTAAAAGATTTTACTTTAAAAAGGGGAAGAAAGAAATGCACAAGGGGACTCTCTCTTCTGTCTTGCATTCTTTTTAGTTTTAGGTTTTACACATTAGATTAGGATTTCAATTTTTCTGCACTATGGGCAACTAAACATCCATTGTTAAGGTTAGGAGCTCTATTTATTTTGATGGATTAATATTATTGTTCTCCTACTTTTTATTTATGCATTGGTTTCTATTCAAGAATTGGTTTCGTTCTTCATCCTAAGGATTAGAGTATATTAGAAAATAAACCTAATCTAAATTGAATCCCTTTGAATCTTGAAAAAGTTACATCATTGGAATTAAATCTTGAAATTTTTTTCTCATAATTCTTCATTATCTGGATTTAATGTGATACGTGACATATAATCGGATTATTTCTAGGTTCTTAAGAATTGTGTGGCTCTTAAATTAGAGGTTGAACTTAACCTTTTAACATAATTAATTGATCAAGAAATTAACGGTTGATTAGGTTAGAAAATATTGAATTGACAATGAATTGAAATTCAATCACTTAGGATTTGCTATGAATTATATCATTGCATGATTAAAGTAGATAGCAATAATTGTTAATCGTGAAATTTAAATATCTCTGACACCTTAACTATCTTTATCATATTATTTTCTTAACCAATTTTAGTTTATTCTTGTTTAATTTTCTGCTTTCAATGTTATTTACTATTGAAACTCTTATTTTTGATTGTTTGACTAGAATAATTAATTGATCATTACTTGCTTAATCTGTTAATCCTCGTGGGAACGATAACCCACTCCCGTGGTATTACTTGATACTAGCCGGTGCACTTGCCAGTAGTTTATGGTTTGCATAATCCGCATCATAAATGGATACATTGTATTCTTAGACAATAACAACTAACCTTTATCTCACTAGATGAATTTGGTTATGATAGCTAAGACAAGACAAGAAAAATAGAAAAAATCATGGAAAATGTCGACCAGAATAAATCGTGAGAGATTATTGAAGAAAAAGCATGTATGATTTAACCAAATCCCAAAGAAATGAATCCAATATTGAATAATTAACCAGAATATTTATGAATAGAAAAAAGGCTCCATATCTACATAAGAAATTTTATGCACTCTGTACACATACAGATGGACAAACCTAAGCAAATTTAGCTGAAGCATTTCATTAAACATATTGAGTGCTGATAAAGTCAAAAGAAAATAAGAGAGTGTAAAGAAAAATAGCAAAGAAAACTTGAGGATATAATCATTATGAAAAATTGTAGCAAAATAGAACACTAACAAAAAAATTACAATAACTTCAGCACAACAAACCCTAAATAACAACAAAGAAGTTGCAAGAAAAAATATACAGTAGAAGAACAATCAAATACTCACTACTACTGTTCAATATTATGGTTGAAAGAGAAGAAATGGTTACTAAAAAGAGGGGATTAGGGTTCGCATTTACAAAAGAGGGAAAGAGAAAGGACAGCGTGGGGGATAAAGATGGCGAACTCGAATAGCAATAGTGAATAATGAATTCAAATCATGACGGTGATGAACGGAGAACGGCGAACTCGAACCACGACGGTGATGGACAGCGAATGGCAAATGGAAACTGCAATAGGGGAACAGTGAACAACAAACTCGAACCACGACAGTGAATGAAAAACTCAAACCGTGACGCGAGAACAGTGAATGGCGGACTCGAATCGCGACGGTGAACAGCAAACGGCAAACTCGAACCGCAACGGTGAACTTGAATGGCAAACTTGAACTGCAACTATGAACCTGAATGGCGAATGGTTGTTACTTTCTCATCTCTTCTTCTTTCATCTCCATGACTGTAGCGTGAACGGATTTTTGTAAAAACAGATTAAAAGAGAAAGGGTAAGACTCTAAGAGAGATACTACAGTGATGGTTAAAAAATTTATAAGTATAAATGTCACTATATTAATGAATAGAGACCCTTAAAATAAAGGTCACAGATCAAGTGTAACTATACGTTGAATTTGGTGTAGTGATAATAGTCCCTAAGTTCACAATAATTTCACCATAACAATCCTTCACATACAATATCGTGTATTGAAATTAGTCCCTGTATCATACTATCACTAACCTATACCAATTAGATTACAAGTATGGAATTATCACGTAAGCATTTTAGGAAAAGAAGTGAAGTTAGAGGAGTACCTTTTGTATATAAAAAATAAAGCTCCATCCATGGGTCATGTAGTCACCAAAATCTTGGTATAGCAACTCTAGGAACCACATCCAGTTCTTCTTGTTCTTTGTATCCACAATTGCCCATGCAATGATACATATGTGATGGTTAGCAAATTGTTCAACAACTGATATGATTTGCCCTCTAAATATAATCTTTAAGAAAGCACTTTCAAGTCCAATTAGTGGACGACACTTAGTCTTAAAACCAGTCTTTTATCTATTTAAACAGAAGTACATTTTTTCAAAAATTAAATCACCACTAAGCAAAGGGTTTGTGTGTAAAACCCGAGAAAATTAAATTAAGTTAATTAATTAATTAAAACTATGTTAATTGGGATTAAGACACTCGAAATATGTAAAAATATTAGAATTTATAATTTATAAATTTAACGATAAAATTTGGATTAAGAAATTTAAATTGAGCGCAAAAATATAATTATTTTGGGAAAAACGCGTACTAGTGTTAAAATTTTTCGTACTATCTTAAATCTGTCCGGTACTGCGAGTGAAAAAAATTGAAAATATAGAAGTAATGAAAAAATCTTTAGAATAGAAAATGAGACACTTATTATAAAGGTTTTGGCTCAAAGTTAGGCTAAACAAGTCAAAAATCACCAAATGGGCCCATGTTAGGTCCAAAACCCAATGCCACACATGTATAAACTCATAACTTAATAAAATTCGGTACTCACTTTCCATTTTGAGAGAGAGAGAGAGAGAGAGAGAGAGAGAGAGAGAGAGAGAGAGAGAGAGAGAGAGAGAGAGAGAGAGAGAGAGAGAGAGAGAGAGAGAGAGAGAGAGAGAGAGAGAACCCTAACTTCCATCACCTTCAAATCACCATAACTTTTGCTATGGAACTCTGATCGCTGCACTGTTTATGGCCACGCAAAGGTTATCTTCTTCTCTTTAATTTTATCTAATTAATTTGGTGAGTAAATAAAATCCCAGCTCTAGTTTCTCATTCAAAGATAATTTTGTGTTTTGAGCTTGGGTATTGAGGATTTTTGGTGATTTTGATGTTCTAGGGATTCTCTAACTTTTGTTCTTGGTAGTTTCTATCATTAAATTCAATGGATAAAGGTAAGTATCCCTTTTTTCCTCTTAGTTCATCAATTTATATGAGCCCTAGTTTTGACATTGTGCCAAATTGTATAATATAGTATTAGATTGAGTAATTGGAAGCTTGATTAGTGGATTTGTAGAGATTAGACTTGGACATTAGGGTGAGTCAAATTCAGGCTTTGGGAAGTTTGGAAGCTTGAAGTTGTGACATTAAGGTAGGTATTTAAATTTTGGGTAAATACCATGTAATGTGACATGAAGTCCTAGGCTAGTGGCCTTAGCATTATTGTTAAATTATTGTGGTTGATTGTTTGGTTTAGTGAAAATTGTAATATGTTGGATAATTGCATGATTCAATTGGTTGTGATATTATGAAAGTGATGGTGTTATTGAGTATGATGATGATTTGATGAGAAAATTAGGCCGGAGACCGTGATAGGGTTATTGGTATAGTGAATACCTCTTTGGGATGCACGCACCGAGGAACTGTCCAGGATTCACTACTGGACATGTCGAGTTTGGATTTATAACCGATAGATGAGTTCATTGGCCATAAGGCAGACATGCATCATTTATATTTGTGTGTATTGATTGGGTGTGCATCTTGTATTTGGTTTGCCTTGTTGAATAATTGTATCTATATGCTATTTGAGCTAATTGCTTTATCTGTTCTCTCTCTATTTGTATATTCTTTGTATTATTTTGTATGTGTTTAAACAACTGAGAGATCCCTTATGCTGGCGGTGGTGATGCTGAGGATTGTTTCTGATGTGGTGATTGGAGGTTTTGTGGAAAACTGAGAATAAATAGATAGTTTTAAATCCATTAGGTAAGTTGTCATTTTCTGGTTTAGTGAGAACCCTAGGCTTGGATCAATAAGACGTGGAAGATTAAGATTGCTTAAATAATTCCTGTTACCTTATATTATATCAATTCGCCACTTTTATCCTATTGGGAACCTGGTGGTTTGGGTTCTCACCCATATATTATTTCTGTTTTTTAGATGCAAGTTCCAATGCTCCTCAATGAGTGGGAGTTTTATCTAGAAGATGGCAAAGAAAACCTCTTGTTTCTATTTTGGTTTTAGAATCTCTCATTCTTTTGGAAAAACTTATATGATGTATTTATTTTAAAGACTTACTTATAAAGGCTTATGATGTATTCTTGGAAAGATAGGTTAAGTACATCAACTATTTTACTCTTGTAACTCTAGTTGGCTTAATCTTCACAGGCTGAGACTAGTAGATATTTATATATACTTATATATGTCTCATTATTCCTATTCTTCCTTTAAGCTTTTAATTATCTGCTTTTTGTGACGTGCTTACGTATATTATCGAGTGTGAATGATTGGCGAATTATTTTTTTACTCGAGTTTTAAATCCTCTTATAGGCTTCTAGCTTAATACCTTCTTCTATACATAAGTATTTACATCTCAGCCTTATGTCGTAGCACCAAATCCTCATTGATTTAAGACTTAAGCATAAGGCTTTGAAGGGTAGGTTGTTATATTGTGCATATTTAAACTGTAGAACCCAGATTGGTCTTGAGCAGAGTTAAACCATAATCCCTGACCAAGGCATATTGTGCCTTCTCATCACCATAAATGACATTTCTAGTATCAGAAAGTGACATTGAGATTGAATTCCTATTAAGTAATAAATCATATTTGGTCTTGAAGAATGTTGTAGCATCACAGTTCCTAAAGTTAGGATATTTCTTCACTTTCGTCACCAACTTACTAGCAATCCAGTTTCTATTGGTTGCCCTATTCTTATATTCTGTTAGACAGGTATGATCATCTATAAATGCCTTCACTTGCTAGCAACTGTCCTCATGGTCCCTCAAAGCATAGATCCCCCACATGCGTTCATTCACCTTATAGACTACTCTAACCCTTTTTCTATCATTTTTCTTGAATCGAGTACGTCTTCCTTCTTGGATAGTAAACTCCCTCACTACCTCGTTGAAATCACATTTAGAGTTGAACTTCATGTCCACTTCCAAGTACAATTCATCAAATCTAGCACCCTCCCTAAACACTTGAAAAACTTCCTCAGATTCATCCTATTCATTCATCTCATTCTCAGAAATCCGATGCAATTTTTACCTCTATGGAGTGCCATGAGTTTGCACCATCAGAATCATAACTCCGATTATAGGCATCATAAAGTTCAGTCATGGCAACCCCCACAAATCCAAGATCAACTTCGTCATCTGAAACTTTCTCCACAAATGCATCATCATCAACACATATCTTCTCCTTCAATTTTTCCTTTCCACTGTCCTTTTGAACCTTCTTCCTTAAATTATCATTTCTTCCTTTAAACATAGAAGAAGGAATTTTGTCCCTAAAGCTTCAATCCGAGGAACTATCTTTAAGTACTAGCTTATACAGCTCATCTTCTGCACTCTCATAGTTGTCACGAGAGTCAGAATCATAAGAAAGTAATATTTGGGGTGCCGTATCTAACTTTGATTTTGATCCAGCTTTCACTAAACCTTAAGGGTGGAAGATCTTAAACAGTATTTTCTGGTCTTGGTCACTTTTTCTTATGTTAGTTTTGGGACTGTCTTAGGCTTAGGCTTCAGTTTCAAATTCAAATTTTAGGTCTTAAAACTATTTCTTTAGGTATGAGAGTATAACTCATAGTGGGCTTAGCATAAGAGCCAGGAATAGGATTTGATGTATTAGTAGCATGAAGAGTAGGCTTTTTATAATCAGAGGGTTTTCTTACATTCAATGGAGGTGGCTTCTCAGTAGTAGTTTTGGGACAAAGGTTTGGATTGTGGTGGCATTTGTCTTTGCTTGCTCCTCAAGATCCCTTACTTGGTCATCAAGGTACACTATAACCTCCTTCCTTTATAGTAACTCAGGTGATGAAACCCCATGTTTAATTTACACATCAATAATACTATCATTTTTTTCAACAAAAAAACACATCTCCTTTAACTCATCATCACTGTTTAAATGCCTCAACCCTACTTCTAGGCTCCCCCCAGGTACAAGCCACCACACTTCATTCACTTTGTCATAACCTAACTTCTTAAAGTCGTTTCTTAGGTAGAAAACATCCAACTTGTCCACATCAATCTCACACAAGCAATGTTTGCTGTCAGGATAATAATCCAATCTCCCGTTCTCGCCTTTCTCAAAATTTCTCCCATGATGAAACATTATATCCAACACTGCATCCATCTGTATAAAAAAAAACACTTAAAACACGACACAGAAAAAATAAAATCACAAATGCAATTTTCAAAAAATGTCCCTATTCTATTCAACAAAAATAGAGCCTCTAAACCCCATTCTTACATATAAACAAATGAAATCCTAACAACGTAACATTCCTAGAAAATCCTGAATGCAAACGAAAAGAGTAACATAAATAACAATTCAGGAAAAGAATGATAAATAAGCCAAAAAAATTATTTCCAAAAAAAAATTGACCTTCCAGATAGATTAAATGCTTGTCACCCTTTGCTTCAGTAGCTCTACAATGCCACTGTCTTCAACTTTCATGCGAAAAAATAGAAGAAATCCATGACGAAACACTGCCTTAATCTTGCACCGTTCTTTTTGGCTATGGAGGAGAGGAAGTGTTGATGTTAAAGAGAAAAGAGGAAGAAAATGTTGTATCAACCCCTTCCCAAGAAACTCTTTAATTCCTCTTCATAATAAAACGATAACATTTTAGTTTCAAAATGCACCAACCAAGAAAATGATGTCATTCCATTCATCCAGGTAGTAGTGGCTGTGCCACATCAGTACTGTGATTGCTGAGTCACGCTAGAAATAGGTTGAAGGATGATGAGCGGATAATTTATACGCTTTTTGGCATTGTTTTTAGTATGTTTTTAGTATATTTTAGTTAGTTTTTATTACATTTTTATTAGTTTTTAGTTAAAATTCAATTTTCTGGGCTTTACTATGAGTTTGTGTATTTTTTTTTGTGATTTCAGGTATTTTCTGGCTGAAATTGAGGGACCTGAGCAAAAATGTGATTCAGAGGCTAAAAAGGACTGCAGATGCTGTTGGATTCTGACCTCCCTGCACTCGAAGTGGATTTTCTGGAGCTACAGAAACCCAATTGGCATGCTCTCAATTGCGTTAGAAAGTAGACATCCTGGGCTTTCCAGCAATGTATAATATTCCATACTTTGTCCGAGATTTGATGGCCCAAACCGGCGTTGCAAATCAGCTTCAGAATTCCCGGCGTTTAACGCCGGAACTGGCACAAAAATTGGAGTTAAACGCCCAAACTGGCATAAAAGCTGGCGTTTAACTCCAAAAAAAGTATCTACACATGAAAGCTTCAATGCTCAGCCCAAGCACACACCAAGTGGACCCCAGAAGTGGATTTTTACGTCATTTACTCATTTCTGTATACCCTAGGTTACTAGTTCACTATTAATAGGACCTTTTGACATTGTATCTCTACCTCATGACATTACACGTTTCTTATTGTATCTTCGATGGCATGAGTCTCTAAACCCCATGGTTGGGGGTGAGGAGCTCTGCTGTGTCTTGATGGATTAATGCAATTACTACTGTTTTTCATTCAATCACGCTTGCTTCTATTCTAAGATATCACTTGTTCCTAAACTTGATGAATGTGATGATCCGTGACACTCATCATCATCCTCACCTATGAATGTGTGCCTGACAACCACCTCCGTTCCACCTTAGATTGAGTAAATATCTCTTGGATTCGTTAATCAGAATCTTCGTGGTATAAGCTAGAATTGATGGCGGCATTCAAGAGAATCCGGAAGGTCTAAACCTTGTCTGTGGTATTCTGAGTAGGATTCAAGGATTGAATGACTGTGACGAGCTTCAAACTCCTGAGGGCTGGGCGTTAGTGACAGACGCAAAAGAATCAGTGGATTCTATTCCAACCCGATTGAGAACCGACAGATGATTAGCCGTGCTGTGACAGAGCGCGTTGAACATTTTCACTGAGAGGATGGGAGGTAGCCATTGACAACGGTGAAACCCTACATACAGCTTGCCATGGAAGGAGCCTTGCGTGCATGAAGAAGAAGACAGTAGGAAAGCAGAGATTCAGAAGATAGAGCATCTCCAAACCTCAACCTGTTCTCCATTATTGCAAAACAAGTACTTATTTTATGTTCTGTTACTTTTCACAATTAAATCTGATAATTATTGATATCCTGACTAAGAGTACAAGATAACCATAGCTTGCTTCAAGCCGACAATCTCCGTGGGATCGACCCTTACTCACGTAAGGTATTACTTGGACGACCCAGTGCACTTGCTGGTTAGTTGTGCGGAACTGCAAAAGTGTGATTGCAATTTCGTGCACCAAGTTTTTGGCGCCGTTGCCGGGGATTGTTCGAGTTTGGACAACTGACGGTTTATCTTGTTGCTTAGATCAGGACTGTTTTATTTTTGTTAGTTTAGAGTCTTTTATTTGAGTTTAGTTTCATATTTTAAGTTTGGTGTCAATTGCATGCTTTTGTTTTCTTTTAATTTTTTGAATTTGCATGTTCTTAGTCCTTTCTTGATCTTAAAAAAAATTCTAAGTTTGGTGTCTTCTTTGTGTTTTCCTTTAGATTTTCGAAAATTTGTGTTTGATTTTCTAAAAATTTTAAGTTTGGTGTCATTTTGTTGTTTTTCTCTTTCCTCACTTCAAAAAAAAAAAATCAAATCTTTTTCAAAATCATATCTTTTTTTTAGTCAAGTCAAAATTCTAATTTCAAAAATTGATTTTTTCAAATCTTTTTCAAAAATCAAATCTTTTTAATTTTTCAATCATATCTTTTTAATTGCTAATTTCAAAATCTTTTTAATTAATTAATTAATTTAGTTTTCAATTTGCTTTGATTTTATTTTCTTTCAGTTTTCGAAATTTTATTTTATTTTCTTTTCCATTTATTTTATTTTATTATTTTTTGTCACTTTAAAAAAAATTTCTACTTGCAATCCATATCATCTCCCTTTCTCCATCATGGACCTAAGTGGAATTGAGCAGTCCAGAAGGACTCTGGGGTCATATGCTAACCCCATTACAGCTGCATATGGGAGTAGTATCTGTATACCTCCCATTAAAGCAAGCAGCTTTGAGCTAAATCCTCAACTTATTATCATGGTGCAGCAAAATTGCCAGTATTCCAGTCTTCCACAGGAAGAACCTACTGAGTTTCTGGCACAATTCTTACAAATTGCTGACACAGTACGTGATAAAGAGGTGGATCAGGATGTCTACAGATTATTACTGTTTCCATTTGCTGTAAAAGATCAAGCTAAGAGGTGGTTGAATAACCAACCCACAGAAAGCATAAAAACATGGAGACAGTTATCAGACAAATTCCTGAATCAATTTTACCCTCCAAAAAAGATGACACAGCTAAGGCTGGACATCCAAGGCTTTAAACAAGAGGATAATGAATCCCTTTATAATGCCTGGGAGAGGTATAGAGGTATGCTAAGAAAATGCCCCTCTGAAATGTTTTCAGAGTGGGTACAGTTAGACATCTTCTACTATGGGCTTACAGAAAAAGCTCAGATGTCTCTAGACCACTCAGCTGGTGGATCTATTCATATGAGGAAGACGATTGAAGAGGCTCAAGAACAGATAGATACTGTTGCTAGAAATCAACATTTGTACTCTAGCAGTGAGCCCTCTACAAAAGAGGAAGCTATGGCAGTAGCTACTGATCCTAATCCTCAAGAACAGATTGTTGAGCTCAATAAGCAATTACTCCTGATGACAAAACAGTTGGCAGAATTTAAAGAGATGCTCCAAGAAACAAAAATTGCCAACAAGAACATAGAATCACAGTTGAATCAAACAAAACTGCAGTTATCTAAACAGATAACAGAAGAATGCCAAGCAGTTCAACTGAGGAGTGGGAAGACATTGAATAACACTGCTCAAAGTAGCAAAAACCCAAGAAAGGAACAATTGATAGAGGATAACCAAACCACTGCTCAAAATCCCTCTGAGGACAGTAAGAGCCCAGAAAGGAATACTCCTGGCGTTCAAACGCCAGAAAAGGGGGAAAAGTTGGCGTTAAACGCCCATTCCTCACCCAATCCTGGCATTTAAACGCCAGTGAAGAATCAGACACCTGAGAGTGCTGATAGTAACCCCTCTAAAAAGGCTTCTCCAACCACCTCTGTAAGGAATAAACCTGCAGCAACTAAGGTTGAAGAATATAAAGCCAAGATGCCTTATCCTCAGAAACTCCGCCAAGCGGAACAGGATAAGCAATTTGCCCGCTTTGCAGACTATCTAAGGACTCTTGAAATAAAGATTCCATTTGCAGAGGCACTTGAGAAAATACCTTCTTATGCTAACTTCATGAAAGAGATCTTAAGTCATAAGAAGGATTGGAGAGAAACTGAAAAAGTTTTTCTCACTGAAGAATGCAGTGCAATCATTCTAAAAAGCTTACCAGAGAAGCTTAAAGACCTTGGAAGCTTTATGATACCATGCACATTAGAGGGTACTTGTACCAAGAAAGCTCTATGTGATCTTGGGGCAAGTATCAACCTAATACCTGCATCCACTATCAGAAAGCTTGGCTTGACTGAAGAAGTCAAACCAACCCGAATATGCCTCCAACTTGGTGATGGCTCCATTAAATATCCATCAGGCATAATTGAGGACATGATTGTCAAGGTTGGGCCATTTGCCTTTCCCACTGACTTTGTAGTGCTGGAAATGGAGGAGCACAAGAGTGCAACTCTCATTCTAGGAAGACCTTTCCTAGCAACTGGACGAACCCTTATTGACGTCCAAAAAGGGGAATTAACCCTGAGAGTCAATGAGGATGAGTTCAAGTTGAATGTTGTCAAAGCTATGCAGCATCTAGACACATCAAATGACTACATGAGCACTGATATTATTGACTCTTTGGTGGAGGAGGTCAATATGACTGAAAATCTCGAATCAGAGCTAGAGGACATCTTTAAAGATGTTCAGCCTGATCTGGAGGAACTAAAGGAAATAAAAGAAATTCTGAAAATTCCTCCGGAAGAAGATAAGCCTCCTAAACCCGAGCTCAAGCCACTACCACCATCCCTGAAATATGCATTTCTGGGAGAAGGTGACACTTTTCCAGTGATCATAAGCTCTGCTTTAAATCCACAGGAAGAGGAAGCACTAATTCAAGTGCTAAGGACACACAAAACAGCTCTTGGGTGGTCCATAAGTGATCTTAAGGGCATTAGCCCAGCAAGATGCATGCACAAGATCCTTTTGGAGGATGATGCTAAGCCAGTGGTTCAACCACAAAGGCGGCTAAATCCAGCCATGAAGGAGGTGGTGCAGAAAGAGGTCACTAAATTACTAAAGGCTGGGATTATTTATCCTATTTCAGATAGCCCCTGGGTGAGCCCTGTCCACGTTGTCCCCAAGAAGGGAGGCATGACAGTGGTTCATAATGAAAAGAATGAACTGGTTCCTACAAGAACAGTTACAGGGTGGCGCATGTGTATTGACTACCGAAGGCTCAATACAGTCACCAGAAAGGATCATTTTCCTTTACCATTCATAGACCAGATGCTAGAGAGACTAGCAGGTTATGAATACTACTGCTTTTTGGATGGCTATTCAGGTTACAACCAAATTGCAGTAGATCCTCAGGACCAAGAGAAAATAGCATTTACATGTCCTTCTGGAGTATTTGCCTACAGAAGGATGCCTTTTGGTCTATGCAATGCACCTGCAACCTTTCAGAGGTGCATGCTCTCTATCTTCTCAGATATGGTAGAGAAATTTCTGGAAGTCTTCATGGATGACTTTTCAGTATTTGGAGACTCATTTACCTCCTGCCTTAACCATCTAACACTTGTTCTGAAAAGATGCCAAGAGACCAACCTAGTTTTAAACTGGGAAAAATGTCACTTTATGGTGACTGAAGGGATTGTCCTTGGGCATAAAATTTCAAACAAGGGAATAGAGGTAGATCAAGCTAAAGTTGAAGTAATTGAAAAATTACCATCACCTACCAATGTTAAGGCAATCAGAAGCTTTCTAGGGCATGTAGGATTCTACAGAAGGTTTATAAAGGATTTTTCAAAAATTGCAAAACCTCTGAGTAATCTGCTAGCAGCAGACACGCCATTTATCTTTGATAAGGAGTGTCTGCAGGCATTTGACCTTCTGAAGGCTAAGCTGGTCACAGCACCAGTTATCTCTGCACCAGATTGGACACTGCCATTCGAACTAATGTGTGATGCCAATGACCATGCCATTGGTGCAGTATTGGGACAAAGGCATAACAAGCTTCTGCACGTCATTTATTATGGCAGCCGTATTCTAAATGATGCACAAAAGAACTACACAACCACAGAAAAGGAGTTACTTGCAGTGGTTTATGCCATTGACAAGTTCAGATCTTATTTAGTAGGATCAAAAGTGATTGTGTATACTGACCATGCTGCTCTTAAATATCTACTCATGAAGCAGGATTTAAAACCCAGGCTCATAAGATGGGTGTTGCTTCTGCAAGAGTTTGATATAGAAATAAGAGACAGAAAAGGGACAGAGAATCAAGTAGCTGATCACCTGTCCCGGATAGAACCAGTAGCAGGAGCGTCCCTCCCTCCTACTGAGATCTCTGAAACCTTTCCTGATGAGCAACTCTTTGCCATTCAGGAAGTCCCATGGTTTGCAGACAGGAAAGGGAAGAAGCATGAAAAGCTTCTCTCAAAACAGAGTCAAACAGAGCCTCCACAGTCAATCTCTAAGTTTGGTGTTGGGAGGCCACAACCAAATTCTAAGTTTGGTGTTGAACCCCCACAGTCAAACTCTAAGTTTGGTGTTAGAAGGTTCCAACATTGCTCTGAGTATCCGTGAGGCTCCAAGAGAGCCCACTGTCAAGCTACTGACATTAAAGAAGCGCTTGTTGGGAGGCAACCCAATGTTATATTTATCTCTTTTCCATTGTTATTTTATGTTTTCTGCAGGTTGATGATCATGTGAAGTCACAAAATCAATTGAAAAAGCAAAAACAAAATGAAAAACAGAAAGAAAAATAGCACACCTTGGAGGAAAAACCTGTTGGCGTTTAAACGCCAGTAAGGGTAGCAAATGGGCGTTTAACGCCCAGTCTGGCACCATTCTGGGCGTTTAACGCCAAAAAGGGGCACCAGACTGGCGTTAAACACCAGGAAGGGGCAAGAAGCTGGTGTTAAACGCCAGAAATGGGCACCAGCCCGGCGTTTAATGCCAGAATTGGCATAAAGAGCATTTTTGCTCGCCACTTGGTGCAGGGATGAATTTTCCTTGACACCTCTGGATCTGTGGACCCCACAGGATCCCCACCTACCCCACCACTCTCTCTCTTCTTCACCCATTCACCAATCACCTCAACACCTCTTCCCCAAAAAAAACCCATCACCTATCAAATCCCACCATTCTCTTCACCACTCACATCCATCCTTCATAAAACCCCACCTACCTCATCATTCAAATTCAAAACACTTTCCCTCCCAAACCCACCCACAAAGCCCCTCCATCTCCTCTATTTTCTTCTTCTTCTACTCCCTTCTTTCTTCTTTTGCTCGAGGACGAGCAAACCTTCTAAGTTTGGTGTGGTAAAAGCGTTGCTTTTTGTTTTTCTATAACCATTTATAGCATCTAAGGCCGGAGAAATCTCTAGGAAGAGGAAAGGGAAGGCAGTTGCTTCCAACTCCGAGTCATGAGAGATGGAGAGATTCATCTCAAAATCCCATCACTAAGAAAGAGGATGGAGCAAACAAAAGAGCCTACTCATGGACCTCAACAAAAGCAACCATTATTCTCCATGAAATCAGAGAGGAGCAACAATGGCAAGGAAGAGACATTGAGGAGCTCAAGCACTCCATAGGATCTTCAAGAAGGAGAACTAGCCGTCATTACTAAGGTGGACCCGCTCCTTAATTTCCTTGTTCTTAATATTCTGTTTTTCGATTTCTATGCTTGATGTTCTATCTATGTTTATGCCTTCACTACATGATCATTAGTATCTTAGTGTCTATGCCTTAAAGCTATGAATGTCCTATGAATCCATCACCTTTCTTAAATGAAAAATGTTTTTATTACAAAAGAACAAGAAGTACAGGATTTCAAATTCATCTCTGAAACTAGTTGAATTAGTTTGATGTGGTGACAATACTTTTTGTTTTCTGAATGAATGCTTGAACAGTGCATATGTCTTTTGAATTTGTTGATTAAAGAATGTTAAACTTGTTGGCTCTTGAAAGAATGATGGTAAAGGAGAAATGTTATTGAGGATCTGAAAAATCATCAGATTGATTCTTGAAGTAAGAAAAAGCAGTATATGCGAAAAAAAAGGGGAGAAAAAGAGCAAGCAGAAAACGCCAATAGCCCTTTAAACAAAAAGTCAAGGGTAAAAATAAAAAGTGATCCAAGGCAAAAAGAGTGTGTTTAAGAACCATGGACACCTCTAATTGGGGACTCTAGCAAAGCTGAGTCACAATCTAAAAAGGTTTACCCAGTTATGTGTCTGTGGCATGTATGTATCCGGTGGTAATACTGGAAGACAGAGTGCTTTGGGCCACAGCCAAGACTCATAAAGTAGCTATGTTCAAGAATCATCATACTTAACTAGGAGAACCAATGACACTATCTGAGTTCTGAGTTCCAATAGATGCCAATCATTCTAAACTTCAAAGGATAAAGCGAGATGCCAAAACTGTTCAGGAGCAAAAAGCTACTAGTCCCGCTCATCTAATTGAAGCTAAGTTTCTTTGATATTTTGGAGTCTATAGTATATTCTCTTCTTTTTATTCTATTTTGATTCTCAGTTGCTTGGGGACAAGCAACAATTTAAGTTTGGTGTTGTGATGAGCGGATAATTTATACGCTTTTTGGCATTGTTTTTAGTATGTTTTTAGTATATTTTAGTTAGTTTTTATTACATTTTTATTAGTTTTTAGTTAAAATTCACTTTTCTGGGCTTTACTATGAGTTTGTGTGTTTTTCTGTGATTTCAGGTATTTTCTGGCTGAAATTGAGGGACCTGAGCAAAAATCTGATTCAGAGGCTGAAAAGGACTGCAGATGCTATTGGATAATGATCTCCCTGCACTCGAAGTGGATTTTCTGGAGCTACAAAAGCCCAATTGGTGCGCTCTCAATTGCGTTGGAAAGTAGACATCCTGGGCTTTCCAGAAATGTATAATAGTCCATACTTTGTCCGAGATTTGATGACCCAAATCGGCGTTGCAAATCAGCTTCAGAATTCCCGGCGTTTAACGCCGGAACTAGCACAAAAATTGGAGTTAAACGCCCAAACTGGCATAAAAGCTGGCGTTTAACTCCAGAAAAAGTCTCTACACATGAAAGCTTCAATGCTCAGCCCAAGCACACACCAAGTGGACCCCGAAAATGGATTTTTACGTCATTTACTCATTTCTGTATACCCTAGGTTACTAGTTCACTATTAATAGGACCTTTTGACATTGTATCTCTACCTCATGACATTACACGTTTCTTATTGTATCTTCGATGGCATGAGTCTCTAAACCCCATGGTTGGGGGTGAGGAGCTCTGCTGTGTCTTGATGGATTAATGCAATTACTACTGTTTTTCATTCAATCACGCTTGCTTCTATTCTAAGATATCACTTGTTCCTAAACTTGATGAATGTGATGATCCATGACACTCATCATCATTCTCACCTATGAACGTGTGCCTGACAACCACCTCCGTTCTACCTTAGATTGAGTAAATATCTCTTGGATTCGTTAATCAGAATCTTCGTGGTATAAGCTAGAATTGATGGCGGCATTCAAGAGAATCCGGAAGGTCTAAATCTTGTCTGTGGTATTCTGAGTAGGATTCAAGGATTGAATGACTGTGACGAGCTTCAAACTCCTGAGGGCTGGGCGTTAGTGACAGACGCAAAAGAATCAGTGGATTCTATTCCAACCCGATTGAGAACCGACAGATGATTAGCCGTGCTGTGACAGAGCGCGTTGAACATTTTCACTGAGAGGATGGGAGGTAGCCATTGACAACGGTGAAACCCTACATACAGCTTGCCATGGAAGGAGCCTTGCGTGCATGAAGAAGAAGACAGTAGGAAAGTAGAGATTCAGAAGATAGAGCATCTCTAAAACCTCAACCTGTTCTCCATTACTACAAAACAAGTACCTATTTCATGTTCTTTTACTTTTCACAATTAAATCTGATAATTATTGATATCCTGACTAAGAGTACAAGATAATCATAGCTTGCTTCAAGCCGACAATCTCCGTGGGATCGACCCTTACTCACGTAAGGTATTACTTGGACGACCCAATGCACTTGCTGGTTAGTTGTGCGGAACTACAAAAGTGTGATTGCAATTTCGTGCACCAAAGGACTTGTATGTAGCCCAAAGCACAATTTAGAGGTCCAAAATTTTACAAATCTCATGGGTGAAATTGGTGCACAGTTCCAACCTAAGAGATCATTTTGGGAATTCAGTCAGTACATCTGGAAGGTTGGAATTCTTTATATGTCAAGACAGGAGTTTAAAGATTGTTCTATTATCTTTGCTGTGCATAGTGACGGAAGTTTGAGATTTGTAAAGGTTGATCTTCGGTGGATGAATGTTACTTGTGTGGAGGGTTATAATTAATATACATACTGTGGAAAGATAAAGAATAAAAAAATATAATAGTTGAAGAGTTGTCACAAGCACAACTGCTCAACAAAGTTGAAGATTGGGAATTATGCAAGAAAATTGCTAAGAAAAGTTTTTCTAAAAAAATTGTTGAGAATTCGAAGAACAAGTTAGGCATACTGATGAAGAAAGCATACAACAAATGAAATGTGGAACTAACTAAGTCCAAAACTGCCAGAGTAAAATAATTTGCAATAGATGAATTATAGGAAACTTACATAAAGCAATATAGGAGGCTCTATGGTTATTGTGTTGAGTTGCTGAGGTTAAATCCAAGATTTTCAGTCCATTTGCAAGTCCAAAGAGCACCTGAGTTTACCTTTGAGAGACCAGTGCCAGGGGATGAAAGAAGGACAACATTAATTATAATTTTGAAATGTTAGAAACTTAAATAATATGATTTAAACGTTAGTGATAACATTGAGACTTGCTCCAAATATTAGAGACAAAAATGATACTTTACTCAAGATTAAAATGATAAAAAAATACCTTAAAAAATAGTTAATTTAAAACTAAGGTTGCGAGAACTAGACCAGTTATTAAACCGATCGAGTGACTGGTTCAATAGTTCAATGGTTCAACTGGAGTCAAACTGTGTTGAACCGATTTAATTAAATATAGAGTAAAATTATAAAAGAATTCAATATATAATTTTAAATATTTAAATTCAATAATTTTTAAACTAATAAAATTCAAAATTGGACAATTTCACACAATAAATTATTCATAATTTATCATTAAAAGTTCATAAACAACTTCAAATATCAAAGTTTATAACTAAAGAAAATCAAAACGCACACAAATGACAAACATAAAATGTTCTACCACCAAAGGAAACAACATTGAACAAATTGATTTTCAACTAAACAAAGACACTACTTATCGTTAATCATAATCATCATTAAGTATTCCAATGTCTCCAATAATTTTAAATATCATAAAGAGAGTCATGGAGACTATATTGCAATTTCATGGAGATACATAAAATAATCACTTGTATGTTGCAATTCACAAACAATAGATGCTAAATTAGCGACAAATAGTAACAAGTATTAAAATAGCTTTCACAATTACAGAAAAATGGCAAATTTAGAGCATGCATCCTGATCCCTTTAAGCAAGGGGGTTTTGGCAGTTAGAACAGGCTAGCACCAACTTAGAACACATTACTAGTGTGGCTAAGAGACACCATTCTAAACCTACCAAAATAACCAAAATTTTCTATCTACTTCAGAAGCTTATCGATAACGTGATACACAGAAAAATCCGAGAGTAAGAAGTACTTGAAGGATAGCAAAAGACTTATACAAGAAGAGGGTTCAATAATTAAGCAAAAATCTATGACATTCAAATGGATATTCGTTAACTAAAGAAAGCCAAGTGTACCTATTTGAAGGACATTCTAATGCCCGATGATGTTGATAGAAAAGCTTCTGACGACCAGACAAGCAGACGACACCGACCATGAAAACTTCAAAGTTTAGACGACCAGACGATGACACCGTGACAACAGCTTCAATCCACGACGGTAACTTCCTTTCGCACGTTCGAGGTCCTTCTGCCTAGTGATAATAGCTCTGATGCAGCGTCGATTGTGGTAGACTAGGAGGAACGGTGGCCTTCGTTGGAGTTGGATGAAGATTAGAACTTGGAAGTGAAATTAGGGTTGAGGTGTAGTGGCTGGTGAGTGAGGGAACTGAGGTCTCTCAGTTTGCATAAGCCAAAAGGGGTTGCCGGGTTGGGTTATTGGGTTGTGCTATGTGGGTTCATTTAGTTTTTTTTTTCTTTTTTTTTGCGTTAAAACGACACCATTTTGGACCCATTGTAAAAAATTGGTACTTTTAAAAACCCGGTCGGTTCATCGATTAACCACTGATTTGACTAATTTTTTTTACCATTTTTTATAGGACGGTTATGAAAATCAACCGGATCGGCCTGGTAACCAGTTCCTAGTTAATCCAGTTGAACCGGCCGGTCCAGTTCGATTTCTCGAACCTTGTTTAAAACACACATAATTGTCAATTCGCCTCATTTTATTAATGGAATAATAGTAAATGGAAATATTAATGTGATACAAGACTCATATTGATGTTGTGAAACTAAGGGCTATTAAAGTTATTTTGCACATGGACATAGGTGAAGAAAAAGATAAATGGGCTGAAAATTCAGAATATGGCAAAAAGTGATGAAAATGAGAAAAGTAGAAAGGGCTACAGACAAAAAAAGACCAATTCTCAATTGAGGGATTATGTGATTGAAAACTATAAGACAAAGAAGGACACATAATTGACACTATGACTAGTATGACTCTTAATTTCTAATTTTGGAATGCTTCTTCTTCTTCCTTTGTTCTAGCAATAACACAAATTTCTTTGCCAATTTCAAATATGGGTTGGAAGTCGATGGTACTTTTGCTTCTTACATTTTTTCCTTTTTAGTTTGTTATAAACTCTTTGGCTATACCTATCTCTTTATTTGTGGGTATTCTTTGGTTCTATTTACTTTTGTTGCTAATTTTTTTTGAGTAATCACTAAGTATATGTTAAGATACTTATTTGTTAAACTTTATTTTTTTGAGTTAATACTATTTGAGAAGTTTTATTATTCTACTTGTGGGTGCTATATTTGATGATGCCTATTTTGCTCACCTGGAGGAAGTAATTAATAGCCTACAACAACCCATGAATACAAACACTTCGACTCATGGTGGTAAATCCTCAGGCGCATAATAATACACAAAAATTGGTAGTCCTATTCATAGCATCCATATTGAGTTTCCAAAATTTGATGGCTCTAATATTCTTCATTGGTTATTTCGTGGGTAGCAGTTTTTTTGGTTCTACAAAACCCCCAGAAGATCAGAAGGTAAATTTGGCATGCAGCCATATATTTTGAGAAAGAGCTGGTCCCCTGGTTCCAAATGATGCACAAGAAATGCTCATTTTATTCTTGGCAATTATTGGCTAGAGCTATTGAATCTCAGTTTGGTCCCTCACTGCACCATTTAATTCCCCAAGGTCTGATTTATTCAAACCTACTCAAGTTGGATTTGTTCATCAATATTATATGAAATTTTCTACTTTGGCAAGTCGTTCTTACGGGTTGAGCCCAAATGTTATTTTGGATTATTTTATTGGTGGATTAAAATTAGAAATTCAAAGAGAGGTGATAGCTCAAGCCCCGGATAATTTGATTCGTACCAATTTTCTTGCCAAATTGTTTGAAGATAAAGTTGAGACCAAACCAAGAAATAGCAATCGGTCAAACAAAAATGATATACAATCTCGATACACAATTCCCACCACTCAATAAAACACCATTACTCCTCTTACAAAACTCCCTCCTTTATTACATTCACCTATAGCTAAGCCACCCGCCAATCAAAGAAATCTTGCCATTAAGAAGATGTCCCCAGTAGAAGTACAAAGGCGTATGAAGAATGGTCGTTATTTCACATGTGATGAGAAATATAGCTTCATCCATAGCCCGAATAAATATCTTTTACTCTTACAAACTGAGGATGAAGTTGATGGAGAAGTGCAATTGGAAGAGAAAATTATAACCGAAGCTGCTGTATTACCTGTTGATTCCTTAACAGAAAATATTCAACAACCTGATTTTACCAGCCTTCCCTTTCTATGAATGCGTTACATGGTAGTATAGTTGGAAAAACTATGAATTTTAAAGGAACAATACATGGCATGAAGGTACATATACTACTTGATAGTGGGAGTTCAGATTGCTTTACGTCTCCACGAATTACACAATTTCTTAAGTTACCAAGTTGACATCAACCTACATACCAAGTGATGGTGAGAAATGGCCATACCATAGCTACAGAGGTCTTTATAGCTAATGTGCCAGTGAAAATTCAGGAGAATAATCTTAATATTCATGTATTCTTACTACCCTGACTTCATTTGATTTGGTGATAGGTGTCTTTTGGCTCAAGCAATTAAGAACACATGCAGTAAAGTATGTTCATATGTTATTTCATTACTATGACCAAGGAAAGTTGGTTACTTTGAGAGGAATGAAACCTTATGATCAATAACTACACAACTACATCATTTCAAGAGGCTATGCATGACAAATGCAATTGAAGAAATGTATACATTGGAAGTTGCTCCAATTGTTGAGGACCCAAAACTCCTAAATTTCACAAAGGATATGGATCTGTGATAAACCATAATTTTGTGGTTTATCTTGTGCTTATTTCGGTGGATTTTATCACCTTTTCCTACATTTATTCAATGAAATAGCATGGTTTTATAATTCTCCCCGATTTTGTGCTTAAGTGTAAAAACATACTTTTTAGGCCCTAAAATTAGTGATTTTAATTCACCTTAATTCCATTCGATGCCTTGATATGTTTGTTAAGTGATTTCAGGTTTAGAAGGCAAAGATTGGATTGAATGAATGAAGGAAAAGCATGCAAAGTGGGAGAACTCATGAAGAAATGAAGGAACTGCAAAGCTATCAACCCTGACCTCTTCGCACTCAATCGATCATAACTTGAGCTACAGAGGTCCAAATGAGGCGGTTCCAGTTGCGTTGAAAAGATAACATTTGGGGCTTCAAAATAATATAAAATTTTCTATATTTTCCTAGCGTCTAAAGACGTGTACGCGTGCATGACGTGTACGTATGGGTTGCTGCATGTGATTCATTAAAAGCAACTCATGGCCAGCGATTTCTGAAGTATTTTGGGCCCAATCCAACTCATTTTTTATGATATTTCATGCAAAATTTAAGCTTGGGCAAAGGGGGAGCAATTGTGTGGAGTTTTTGGTATCATGTAGCTTAGTTTCTAGAGAGAGAAGCTCCCTCTTCTCTCTAGAATTAGGGTTCCCAGGGTTAATTACATCATAGATTTAGGTTTAACTCCCTGTTTGCATCTTGTTTCCTTTATAATTTCTTGTTCTAATGCTTCAATCCTTCTTGGTTCTGTTGTTAATTTTACTTTCATGCCTCTTTTATGTTGATGAATGCTCATGTTGGATTTGAATCTCTTTTTATGCAATTTAATGTTTGATGTTCTTTTATTATTGATTTGAGTTGTGATTTTACTTTTCTTGTAATTGGTAGTTGGTAAATTTATTATTCTTGCATTTTTACTATGATTTCCTTTTATACCCACCAAGTGTTTGACAAAATGCTTGGTTGGGCTTTAGAGTAGACCTTGAGCATTCTTGGCTTGGAAAGAGTAATTAGGTTATCTTGAGTCATGAATATCCAACTCATGTTGGTGACCTAGAGTTGTTAGTTAATATTGTTTCCATTGACACTATCCTCTTGCTAATTCAATTAGTAAGTTGATTAGGACTTTTGGATTGAGATTAACTAGTCTTATTAGACTTTCTTCGAGTGTGAGGATAATATGATACCTTCCTCCATCGTTAGAGATGACGTAATAAGATAAATTCTTGTCCATTAATGTGATATGATTGATTAGTTTTGTTTGACGTTCTCCTTATGTGAAGATAACATGATACCTTCTTCCATTTGCCGGAGTTGACTAAATAAGATGAATTAATCAATACATGACTAGGATAGAAAGCCTATGTTCTTAGTCCTTGCCATGAATGTCTCTCTTTATTAATTGCTTCCTTTAAATTGCTCACTTGATTCACTTTTCTTGCCATCTACTTTCTTGTCCATTTATTTTCTTGCCCCT
This sequence comes from Arachis hypogaea, assembly GCF_003086295.3. Taxonomy (NCBI): domain Eukaryota; kingdom Viridiplantae; phylum Streptophyta; class Magnoliopsida; order Fabales; family Fabaceae; genus Arachis; species Arachis hypogaea. The sequence goes on from NC_092045.1 coordinate 22,552,926, forward strand.
TTTATAAATCAAACCCCTTGTCCCTTCATATCCAATAATCATTCACTTCATTGCAATTCCTTGTGAGATGATTCAGAGTTTAAATACTTCAGTTAATTCTTATTTGGGATTTGTTACTTGTGACAACCCAATTTTTTATTGAGGATTGTTTGTTAGTTTAGAAACTATACTTGCAATGAGAATTTATTTGAGAAATTCTAGACCATCACAACAAAATCTTACATCAAAATGGCACCGTTGCCGGGGAGTTGCAATGGTGCTATGTTATTGGCTATTGTATATATTGTGAATAGCGTGATTTTTGGTTTGTTTGTTTGTTTTTGCTAGTTGTAGGATTTTTTTTCTCTTTGTTTCTTGTTAGCTTTTGTTTTTATTTTTCTCTCATCACTATGAATTCTCATCCTTTTGGCTATGAGCATGGTTACAACTATGTTGTAGAAAATGGAAGCTTCAATAGGGATGTGCATCAAGGATTTGGAGATCAAAGGTGGGAGGAGCCCCAAGCTTATGGACAACCTTCTTGGCAACAACCTCCTCCGACTTCTTATGGGTACAATTCAAATCTTGATGCATACCAATCTAATGTATATGATGACCCTCATTGTGGTTGTCAACCACAATCATCATATGCATATGAATCCCCTCCTCAATATCGCCCTCCACCATACTCACAAGCCTCATACCACCATTCAACTATATATGACCCTAACCCATACGCACCATACCAATCACCATATGAACCATATCTAGAGCCACCACCATTCCAACACAAATACTCCCATGAACCACAAAGTCCATACACACCAACTCAAGAATTTCACCAATATGAACCATCTTCCAACTACAATACCCTTCTCTCAAACAATGAACCCCCTCTTCCACCACCACCTCCCAATGAAGCCCTCACGCTAGAACTAAGAGATCTTATATCTTATATCCTAAGGCAACAAGAGGAGATGAAAAAGGAGTTCAAAGAGATAGGAGCCAATATTGCTATCGTGGTAGAAGCCATTGGCAACATAGTCTCATCCCGCCTAAGCTTGCACGATCAATGCACTCCCATTGTTGAAAGTGGAGAAGTAACCAAAGAACTTAGTAAGGGAGTGGAATTGGAGCTTCAAGGTGGAGAAGAAGAGTTAAAGTAAAAAGTGCAACTAGAGGAGGAGGAGGAGGGGGATAATATTAAACAAGAGGAAGTAGTGGTTGGAACCTTAGGATATGTTGAGTACATAGAGGAATCACAAATTGAAGAGCCTTCTTCCATGGAGTTTGAAATTGATGTTGAGGAGGAGAGTGCACAACCTCCAAGGCACAATGTGATTGATGAATTGGAAGAAGTGTCCCAAGCAATAAGCCCTCCTATTTATGATGATTTCACATCAACATATGATCCTTTTGAGTTTGAAGAATCCGTCCCCATTAGACTTGGAATTGATGATGAGGTAGATTTCACTAAACCTCCTATCTATGATTTGAGTGATGGGGAAGAGATTGAAGGCATTGGTGAAGAAGAATGGGAACTTGAAGAAGTTTGGCAAGAGGTAAAACTTGAAGAATCTTGCCAAGTGGTGGAAGCCTCTAGGAGTGGATGGACGGGAGTAGACCGCGCCTTGTCAAGATCATTAGGAACTCCTCCACCTAGGATGTCATCTAATCCTTCATTTGAGTGGGTAAAACTTCTAACTCTTAGCTTTATTATCCCACTTGAATTTGGTTTGCTTGAGACGGATGGCCAACTTAGGGCGCTTTATAGAATTAAGCGTAAGAGGAGGATGTTTAGTGGTTGGCATTGTAAGTCTAGGCTCATTATGGTTGAAGCTTCAAGGAGTAAGGGTTGGACTAGTGCTCAATTGGATGGGTCTAGGAGGATAGTTTGGTGCCTTGGTGAGAACTCATTTTACTTGCCACTCGAAGGAAATCACCATGATCAACTCAAGGACGGGTGTGAAAATAAAGTGTGGGATCCCAGATTACACATGGAGAATCAAATTTGGGAGCCCATGGTTTGTGAAAAACTCCATCAAAGCTTGGAGATATTACCTTTGAATGATGAAGTACAATGGAAGTCCAAGCATTGGTGGATGTTCAAGGATGGATTCAAACACAAGCCACCTTGATGAGATCTCCCCATAAGTCCAACTTAAGGACAATAAACAAATGTGGTAGCTAGGAGACACCCCACCATGGTAACATCTTTTCCTTTTTATCTTTTGAACATATTGGTAAAATAAGTATAATTTCATGTTTTGTTTAGTTAATTTTGTTTAATTGGAAGTCTAGTATGTTAGATAAGATTTTATGATATTTTAGTAGTTGTTTGGAGGTTTGGAGTGCTTGGTTTGGTGTAAGAACTTGAAAAATTTTGAAAAACAGAGCACCAACCCACGCGTACGCGTCACTCACGCGTACGCGTGCCCCAAGCAATTTTGACCATCCACGTGCACGCGTCACTTACGCGTACGCGTGGATTGGAAGTTTCACCCTTCCATACATTTTCTAGAGAGTTGTGCCTAAAGTGTGCCAGACTTGTGTCTGAGGCACATGTCAACCCAGACGTACGCGTGCTTCGCGCATACACGTCGATTCTCTGATTTGCCATGCACGCGTATGTGTCCCTACCATTTCATCAATCCACGCTTACGCATACATGACGCGCACGCATGGATTGCCCTGTTTCATTGACCTCATTTTCTTTTCTTTTTTCCATTTCTTTCCTTCTTCTTTCTTCTCTCCTATTCTTTCCCCTCGTCAACCATCATCCAACACTACCAAACATTATTTAACACCATTCCTTTTAGTTAGTTCTTTAGTTAGTTTAATTTTCGTTTAATTTCCTATTTTTCATTATAAGTGTTGGATTATTAATTTTGTTTGCCATTCATTGCTGCTTAGTATTAACTGATGCTACTTTAGCACAATTCTCTTTGATTGTCATTGTTGGATTTAATTGTTGAGGTTATATTTTGTCACTTGGTTTTGGGTTCTTAATGCTCAATGTTTACGAACACCAAGTACATGTTACATTGCCTTTAAGCTTCTTAACTCTTTTGAATTGCATGATTTGGCCATCATGCACTCATCATCTATTGCTAGGCAATTGTATATTATCATTGCTTTTTTTTAGGTAATGCTTGTTTATAATTTACCTTATTCACATCACCTATTTTATGCATTGAGATTTGGAATTGTGAAATTGGACCGAAAGCTTACCTGGTAACATATTTTTGAGCTTTCTTAGCTTTTGTGGACCATGCTTACTAGTGCACGAATTTGTGATTCGCACAACTAACCAGCAAGTGCACTGGGTCGTCCAAGTAATACCTTACGTGAGTAAGGGTCGATCCCACGGAGATTATTGGTTTGAAGCAATCAATGTTTATTTTATTAATCTTAGTCAGGGGGCCAATAAAGTTAATTGGATTTATTTGTAAGAAGCCAAACTATTTAAAATTGTAAGTTGAAATAATAGAGAATACTAGTGTTACTTGTTGTGCAGTAATGGGGAATATGTTGGAGTTTTTGGAGATGCTTTGTCCTTTGACTTCAACTCTTCCTTGAAATCCTCTTCTCACACGCAAGTTCCTTCCATGGCAAGCTCTATGTAGGGTGTCACCGTTGTCAGTGGCTACTTCCCATCCTCTCAGTGAAAACGTTCCTATGCTCTGTCACAGCACGGCTAATCATCTGTCGGTTCTCAATCAGGTTGGAATAGAATCTATTGATTCTTTTGCGTCTGTCACTAACGCCCAGCCCTCAGGAGTTTGAAGCACGTCACAGTCATTCAATCCCGGAATCCTACTCGGAATACCACAGACAAGGTTTAGACTTTCCGGATTCTCATGAATGCCGCCATCGATCCGGCTTATACCACGAAGATTCTGATTAAGGAATCTAAGAGATATTCATTCAATCTGATGTAGAACGGAGGTGGTTGTCAGGCACACGTTCATAGATTGAGGAAGGTGATGAGTGTCACGGATCATCACCTTCTCCACAGTTAAGCGCGAATAAACATCTTAGATAAGAACAAGCGTGTTTGAATGGAAAACAAAGGAATTGTATTAAATCATCGAGACGCTGCAGAGCTCCTCACCCCCAACAATGGAGTTTAGAGACTCATGCCGTCACAAAGTGTATAATTCAGATCTGAAAATGTCATGAGGTACAAGAAATGTCTGTAAAAGTTGTTTAAATAGTAAACTAGTAACCTAGGTTTACAGAAGATGAATAAACTAAGATAATTGGTGCAGAAATCCACTTCTGGGGCCCACTTGGTGTGTGCTGGGGCTGAGACTAAAGCTTTCCACGTGTAGAGGCCTTTCTTGGCGTTAAACTCCAGGTTATGACGTGTTTTGGGCGTTCAACTCCGGATCATGACGTTTTTCTGGCGTTTAACTCCAGACAGCAGCATGAACTTGGCGTTTAACGCCAAGTTACATCGTCTATCCTTGCGCAAAGTATAGAGTATTATATATTGCTGGAAAGCCCTGGATGTCTACTTTCCAACGCCGTTGAGAGCGCGCCAATTGGACTCCTGTAGCTCCAGAAAATCCATTTCGAGTGCAGGGAGGTCAGGATCCAACAGCATCAGCAGTCCTTTTTCAGCCTAAGTTAGATTTTTGCTCAGCTCCCTCAATTTCAGCCAGAAAATACCTGAAATCACAGAAAAACACACAAACTCATAGTAAAGTCCAGAAATATGATTTTTGCCTAAAGACTAATATTATTTTACTAAAAACTAACTGAAACATGCTAAAATCTACATGAAATTACCCCCAAAAAGCGTACAAAATATCCGCTCATCACAACACCAAACTTAAACTATTGCTTGTCCTCAAGCAACTAGATAAATAAAATAGGTTTTAACAGAAATAAAGAAGTAATAATATTCTCGAGTTTTAAATGAAGCTCAGATTCTTATTAGATGAGCGGGGCTTGTAGCTTTTTGTCTCTGAACAGTTTTGGCATCTCTCTGTATCTTTAAATTTTCAGAATGATTGGCATCCTTAGGAACTCAGAATTCAGATAGTATTATTGACTCTCCTAGTGTAGTATGTTGATTCTTGAACACAGTTATTTTATGAGTCTTGGCCGTGGCCCTAAGCACTTTGTCTTCCAGTATTACCACCGGATACATAAATGCCACAGACACATAACTGGGTGAACCTTTTCAGATTATGACTCAGCTTTGCTAGAGTCCCCAGTCAGTGGTGTCCAGAGCTCTTAAGCACACTCTTTTGCTTTGGATCACGACTTTAACCACTCAGTCTCAAGCTTTTCACTTGGACCTTCATGACACAAGCACATGGTTAGGGACAGCTTGGTTTAGCCGCTTAGGCCTGGATTTTATTTCCTTGGGCCCTCCTATCCATTGATGCTCAAAGCCTTGGATCCTTTTTACTCTTGGCTAGTGCCCATGGCTTTTTTTTTTACTACTTTTTCTTGCTTCAAGAATCAATTTCATGATCTTTCAGATCATCAATAATATTTTTCGTGTTCCTCATCCTTTCAGGAGCCAATATTCATCAAATTCAAAGTACATATTATGCACTGTTCAAGCATTCATTCAGAGAACAAAAAGTATTGCCACCACATATAATTAATTATAAATTTTATTATTAAGAACTCAAAAAAATATAGATTACTTCTTTATTCTAAAAAAATCTACTACTTTATTCATGCCTGATGATGATGAGAAAAATAAATTATAGCTTAATTGGAAATAAAATCAAAATAGACATACTAATTACTACTAAATATCTCCTAAGGTGAATTTCTATAATAATACTATCACTAAGCTAAAGCAAAAATTGGAACTCAGAAAAATTGAAACTCAGCAACCTGTTGTTTTTGAGGAGTAGATGTTCCTCTAATCCGTGGGGTGTTGTTCAAGGATTAATTTTTGGCGCTTCAGCTCCCTTAGATCACGCCCTTGCTCCTCCTGTTCCTTGAGCAGTTTGCAAATCATGCTACCTTGATTATTCTGTTCTTCCTTTATCTGATCCATAGCTTCTTGCAACCTGGAAATAGAAGCCTCAAGCTGTTCCCAATATTCGAATTGGGGCAGTTCTGGGAGAGCTTCTTGTGCTCTCCTCTTGGTTGAATCATCTTGTTGCTGTTGTCTGACCATTGATATTCCAGTAATGGGCTTTTCAATTAGGATATATTCAGTTATTCCCATCTTTACTCCAGCATCCTTGCAAAGCATAGAAATTAGGCTTGGATAAGCCAATTTGGCGTCCTTAGAATTCCTGTTTGCTATTTTATATAGCTCACAGGAGATCAGCTGATGGACTTCCACTTCTTTTCCCAACATGATGCAGTGAATCATTATTGCTCTTTTAATAGTGACTTCAGAACGGTTGCTGGTGGGCAATATGGAACGCCCTACAAAATCCAGCCAACCTCTGGCTACTGGTTTCAGATCTTCCCTTTTAAGTTGAACTGGGATGCCAGTCGTGCTGGTAGTCCACTTGGCTCCAGGGATGCATATGTCCTCCAGAACCTTGTCCAGCCCTTTATTGACCCTCATCATTCTCCTATTGAAGGAGTCTGGGTCATCTTTCAGTTGAGGAAGCTTAAATATCTCCCTGATCCTGTCAGAGTTGGTATGAATGATCTTTCCTCTGACTACAGTCTTATGGTTAAAGAGAGCAGCTCCAATGATTCTTTGCCTTTCTGTCTGCCATAGATTAGCATAAAATTCCTGGACCATGTTCTTTCCCACTTTCGTTTCAGGATTGGCCAGAATTTCCCAATTCCTGTTTCGAATTTGCTCTTGGATCTCCGGATATTCATCTTCTTTCAGATCAAATCTGACTTTCGGGATCACGGATCTGTGACTCATTATCTTGTAGTAATGGTCTGAATGTTCTTTAGTTAAGAACTTCCCTTGATTCCAAAGTGGCTTTGGAGTACTTTCTTGCTTGCCTCTTGGGTTGGGTTGTTTCCCTTTAGGAGCCATGATCTTGAGTGGGTATGTTTTTGTGATCACGGATGAAACACACCAAACTTAGAGCTTTGCTTGTCCTCAAGCAAGAGAGAAGAAAGAAGAGGGAAAGGAGGAGAGCAAGTGTTGGATGATGATGAGGAGGAGGCCGCCGAATACAATATGTAGGGAGGGGGGGTGGGAGATTTTTCGAAAAATAAGAAAGAGATAAGATAGAAGATATGATTTTAAAAGATATGATTAGAAAAAGATATAACTTTTAAAAAGAAAAAGATATGAATTATAATTTGAAAGATAGATTTGAAATTTAATTTTGAAAAAGATTTAAAAAAAATAATTGATGTGTTGAAAACAAATTTGAGAAGATGATGGATTGGATTGGAAAGCCAATTGGCTTTATGGATTAAGATATATTTAATATTTTTGAAAAAAGGATTTTAGAAATTAGGATAAAAACTTTTGGAATTGAAAGTGATAATTTGAAATATGTTTATGCAAGAAATCATGAATTGAAACATAAAAATTTTGAAAAAATACAAAGAAAAACGAATTTGTACCTTCTCTCACCATCCTGGCGTTAAACGCCCACATGGTGCATGTTTTGGGCGTTTAACGCCCACATGTTGCTTCTCCTGGGCGTTCAACGCCCATCTGGTGCTTCTTTCTGGCGTTGAACGCCAGGAAGTCCTTTGTCACTGGGCGTTTTTCTGAACGCCCAGAATGCTAGCAGACTGGCGTTAAACGCCCAGAAGGTGCATCTTTCTGGCGTTTAACCCCCAGAAGATGCTCCTTTCTGGCGTTTAACGCCCAGAAGGCTACCCTTACTGGCGTTGAACGCCCAGTGGGTGCTTCTTTTGGGCGTTTAACGCCCAAAGTATTTCTTACTGGCTTTTTCACGCCAGTGAGCTTCCAAATTTCCCTGTAACTCTGTGACTTCAACCAATTGCTATTTCACCCTTGAAGATACTTGGACTTAAACCTGTAAAGAAAAGAAAATTTATTTAATTAGTAAATAAACTTTGTAAATGGCTGGGTTGCCTCCCAGCAAGCGCTTCTTTAATGTCATTAGCTGGACTATCACTGATCTTCAATTAAGTCTCAGTCTTGAGCATTCTTGCTCGAAATTACCTTCAAGATAGTGTTTAACTCTTTGTCTATTAACAATGAACTTCTTGTTAGAGTCACTATCCTGAAGTTCTATGTATCCATATGGTGATACGCTTGTGATTACATATGGACCTCTCCACCGGGATTTTAATTTCCCAGGGAATAATTTGAGCCTTGAATTAAATAGCAGAACTTTCTGTCCTGGCTTAAAGACTCTGGATGACAAATTCTTATCATGCCATCTTTTTGCTTTCTCTTTGTAAATTTTTGCATTCTCGAAAGCATTGAGTCTGAATTCCTCTAGCTCATTTAACTGGAGCAATCGTCTTTCTCCAGCTAACTTGGCATCAAGGTTCAGGAATCTGGTTGCCCAGTAGGCCTTGTGTTCCAGTTCTACTGGCAAGTGACACGCCTTTCCATACACAAGCTGGTATGGAGAGGTCCCTATGGGGGTTTTGAATGCTGTTCTGTATGCCCACAGAGCATCATCCAAGCTTCTTGCCCAATCCTTTCTACGGTTAATTACAGTCTGTTCCAGGATTCTTTTAAGTTCTCTGTTTGAGACTTCAGCTTGCCCATTAGTTTGTGGATGATATGGAGTAGCTACCCTGTGGTTAACTCCATAACGTACCAGAGCTGAGTAAAGCTGTTTATTACAGAAATGAGTGCCCCCATCACTGATTAACACTCTAGAGATACCAAATCTGCTGAAAATATGTTTCTGGAGGAATTTTAACACTGTTTTAGTGTCATTAGTGGGTGTTGCAATAGCCTCCACCCATTTGGATACATAATCCACTGCCATCAGAATATAAGTGTTTGAGTATGATGTTGGGAAAGGTCCCATGAAGTCAATGCCCCATACATCAAACAACTCAATCTCTAAGATTCCTTGTTGAGGCATGGCATAACTGTGAGGCAGGTTGCCTGATCTTTGGCAACTGTCACAATTAAGCACAAACGCTCGGGAATCTTTATAGAGAGTAGGCCAGTAGAAGCCACTTTGGAGGACTCTTGTGGCTGTTCGTTCACTTCCAAAATGTCCTCCATACTGTGATCCATGGCAATGCCAAAGGATCTTCTGTGCTTCTTCTTTAGGCACACATCTACGGATTACTCCGTCTGCACATCTCTTAAAGAGATATGGTTCATCCCAAAGATAGTACTTTGCATCTGTGATTAATTTCTTTGATTGCACCCTACTGTACTCTTTGGGTATGAATCTCACTGCCTTGTAGTTTGCAATGTCTGCAAACCATGGCACTTCCTGGATGGCAAACAGTTGCTCATCCGGAAAGGTTTCAGAGATCTCAGTGAGAGGGGGGAACACCCCTTCCACTGGTTCTATTCGGGACAGGTGATCTGCCACTTGATTCTCTGTCCCTTTTTTGTCTCTTATTTCTATATCAAACTCTTGCAGAAGCAACACCCATCTGATGAGTCTTGGTTTTGAATCCTGCTTTGTGAGTAGATATTTAAGAGCAGCATGATCAGTGTACACAATCACTTTTGATCCTACTAAATAGGATCTGAATTTGTCAATGGCGTAAACCACTGCTAGTAGCTCTTTTTCTGTGATTGTGTAATTCTTCTGTGCATCATTTAGAACACGGCTGGCATAGTAAATGACGTGCAGAAGCTTGTCATGCCTTTGTCCCAACACTGCACCAATTGCATGGTCACTGGCATCACACATCAATTCAAATGGTAATGTCCAGTCTGGTGCAGAGATGATTGGTGCAGTAACCAATTTAGCTTTCAGAGTCTCAAATGCCTGCAGACACTCTTTATCAAAGATAAATGGCGTGTCAGCAGCTAGCAGGTTGCTCAGAGGTTTGGCGATTTTTGAAAAATCTTTTATGAACCTCCTATAGAATCCTGCATGCCCCAGAAAGCTTCTGATTGCCTTGACATTAGCAGGTGGTGGTAATTTTTCAATTACTTCTACTTTAGCTTGATCCACCTCTATTCCCTTGTTCGAAATTTTGTGCCCAAGGACAATTCCTTCAGTCACCATAAAGTGACATTTTTCCCAGTTTAAAACCAGGTTAGTCTCTTGGCATCTTTTCAGAACAAGTGCTAAATGGTTAAGGCAGGAGCTAAATGAGTCTCCAAATACTGAGAAGTCATCCATGAAGACTTCCAGGAATTTCTCCACCATATCAGAGAAAATTGAGAGCATGCACCTCTGAAAGGTTGCAGGTGCATTGCACAGGCCAAATGGCATCCTTCTGTAAGCAAATACTCCAGATGGACATGTGAATGCCGTTTTCTCCTGATCCTGGGGATCTACTGCAATTTGATTATAACCTGAGTATCCATCCAGGAAGCAGTAGTATTCATGACCTGCTAGTCTTTCTAGCATCTGGTCTATGAATGGTAAAGGAAAATGATCCTTTCTAGTGGCTGTATTGAGCCTTCTATAATCAATGCACATACGCCACCCTGTAACTGTCCTTGTAGGAACCAGTTCATTTTTCTCATTATGAACCACTGTCATGCCTCCTTTCTTAGGGACAACTTGGACAGGGCTTACCCAGGGGCTGTCAGAAATAGGATAAATAATCCCAGCCTCTAGTAATTTAGTGACCTCTTTCTGCACCACTTCTTTCATAGCTGGATTCAGCCGCCTTTGTGGTTGAACCACTGGCTTGGCGTCATCCTCCAGCAAGATTTTGTGCATGCATCTGGCTGGGCTAATGCCCTTAAGATCACTAATGGACCACCCAAGAGCTGTCTTGTGTGTCCTTAGCACTTGAATTAGTGCTTCCTCTTCCTGTGGCTCTAAGGTAGAGCTTATAATTACAGGAAAGGTATCACCTTCTCCCAAAAATGCATATTTCAGGGATGGTGGTAATGGTTTGAGTTCGGGTTTTGGAGGTTTCTCCTCTTCTTGAGGGATTTTCAGAGGTTCTATTATTCTCTCTGATTCCTCCAGATCAGGCTGAACATCTTTAAAGATGTCCTCTAGCTCTGATTCGAGACTCTTAGCCATATTGACCTCTCTTACCAGAGAGTCAATAATATCAACACTCATGCAGTCATTTGGGGTGTCTGGATGTTGCATGGCTTTAACAACATTCAACTTGAACTCCTCCTCATTGACTCTCAAGGTTACTTCCCCTTTTTGGACATCAATGAGGGTTCGGCCAGTTGCTAGGAAAGGTCTTCCTAGAATGAGAGTTGCACTCTTGTGCTCCTCCATTTCCAGCACTACAAAGTCAGTGGGAAAGGCAAATGGCCCAACCTTGACAATCATGTCTTCAATCACTCCTGATGGGTATTTAATTGAGCCATCAGCAAGTTGAAGGCATATCCTGGTTGGTTTGATTTCTTCAGCTAAACCAAGCTTTCTGATAGTAGATGCAGGTATTAGGTTGATACTTGCCCCAAGATCACATAAAGCTTGCTTGGTACAAACACCTTCTAATGTGCATGGTATCATAAAGCTCCCAGGATCTTTAAGCTTCTCAGGTAAGCTTTTCAGAATGACTACACTGCATTCTTCAGTGAGGTAAACTTTTTCAGTTTCCCTCCAATCCTTCTTATGACTTAAGATCTCTTTCATGAACTTAGCATAAGAGGGTATTTGCTCAAGTGCTTCTGCAAACGGAATCTTTATTTCAAGAGTCCTGAGATAGTCTGCAAAGCGGGCAAATTGCTTATCCTGTTCTGCTTGGTGGAGTTTTTGAGGATAAGGCATTTTGGCTTTGTATTCCTCAACCTTAGTTGCTGCAGGTTTATTACCTACGGAAGTGGGTTGGGAATCCTTTTTAGAAGGGTTGTTATCATCACTTGTATGTGACTGATCCCCCACTGGCATTTGAATACCAGGGGTGGAAGCTGGGGTGGCGTTAAACGCCACCTCCTTGCTTGTTACTGGCGTTTGAACTCCAGAACCATGTTCCCTTTGGGCGTTCAACGCCAGATCCATGCTTGTTTCTGGCGTTGAACGCCAGGAATGAGCATGGGCTGGGCATTCAGCGCCAGCATTATTCCTCTCTGGGCTCTGATTGTCCTCAGAGGGATTTTGATTGGCCATCTGTTCATTTCTTAGCTTCCTGTTGCTTTGAAGTGAGGTATTTAATGTTTTCCCACTTCTTAATTGAACTGCTTGGCATTCTTTTGCTATTTGTTTTGATAGTTGCTTTTCTGTCTGCTTCAATTGCACTTCCATATTCCTGTTAGCCATTCTTGTTTCCTGTAATATTTCCTTGAATTCGGCTAGCTGCTGAGTTAGAAAGTCCAATTGTTGATTAATTTCATTAGCCTGATCCACCGGACTGAGTTCTGCAGTCACTGTTTTAGCTTCTTCTTTCATGGAAGATTCACTGCTTAGGTACAGATGCTGATTTCTGGCAACTGTATCAATGAGCTCTTGGGCTTCTTCAATTGTTTTTCTCATATGTATAGATCCACCAGCTGAGTGGTCTAGAGAAATCTGAGCTTTTTCTGTAAGCCCATAATAGAAGATGTCTAATTGCACCCATTCTGAAAACATTTCAGAGGGGCATTTTCTTAGCATCTCTCTGTATCTCTCCCAGGCATCATAAAGGGATTCATTATCTCCTTGTTTGAAGCCTTGGATGCTTAGCCTTAGCTGTGTCATCCGTTTTGGAGGGAAATAGTGATTCAGGAATTTTTCTGACAGCTGTTTCCATGTTTTTATGATGTTCTTAGGCTGGTTATTTAACCACCTCTTAGCTTGATCTTTTACAGCAAATGGAAACAGTAATAATCTGTAGACATCCTGATCTACTTCCTTATCATGTACTGTATCAGCAATTTGTAAAAATTGTGCCAGAAATTCTGTAGGTTCTTCATGTGGAAGACCAGAGTACTGGCAGTTTTGCTGCACCATGATAATGAGCTGAGGATTCAGCTCAAAGCTACTAACTCCAATGGAGGGTATGCAGATACTACTCCCATATGAAGCAGTAGTGGGGTTAGCATATGACCCCAGAGTCCTCTTGGACTGATCATTCCCATTTAATTCCATAATGGAATAAAAGAGATGATATGTATGTTGCTATTATTTATTTTATAGTAGTGGAATAAATAAAAATGGAATATATAAAAAGAAGTTAAAAAAAAATATATATATATATATATATTTTTTTTTAATTTTCGAAAAAAATTGAAATTAAAATCTGGAATTTATATAAAAATTTCGAAAAAGTGGTTCAAAATTAGTTAGAAAATACAAAAAAAAAATTTTTTGAATTTTGAATTTTATGATGAAAGAGAGAAACACACAAAAGACACAAGACTTAAAATTTTTAGATCTAGTGCTCTTTGTTTTCGAAAATTTTTGGAGGGAAAACACCAAGGAACACCAAACTTAAAAATTTTAAGATCAAGACACAAGAAAGACTCAAGAACACCTTGAAGATTCACAAGAACACCAAGAACAAAAGAAAGAACACCAAACTTAAAATTTTTAGAAAACCAAGACAAATTTTCGAAAATTATATCAAGATTAACAAGAAAACACCAAACTTAAAGTTTGGCACAGATTAAATCAAGAAAAATTATTTTTTGAAAAAGATTTTCAAAAGAACTGGTGCCCAATTGCCAAGAACATAAGCCAACGCTCTAACCAACTGAGTTAAAAATGTAATGGATTTTAAAGATGTATTATTTTTGTGGATAAAAGTATAATTTTTGAAAGTTAATGTTTTGAAAAAGCACAAGAAAAACAAGAAAAAACACAAAACAAGAAAAACTCAAGATCAAAAAAGAAAAATAACTAAAAACAACTTGAAGATCAATGAAGAACAAAGAACACAAGCTCGAAAATTTAAAGAAAAATATCAAATATGCAATTAACACCAAACTTAGAATAAGACACTAAACTCACGAAAAATTAACAATTAATTAAGAAAAATATTTTTTGAAAAGAAATTTTTGAAAATAAACTATCCTATCAGAATTTGATGACTCTATAACAACAAAAAGTAACTATTCCTAATCTAAGAAATAAAATAACCCTTCAATTGTTCAAACTCAATAATCCCCGGCAACGGCGCCAAAAACTTGGTGCACGAATTTGTGATTCGCACAACTAACCAGCAAGTGCACTGGGTCGTCCAAGTAATACCTTACGTGAGTAAGGGTCGATCCCACGGAGATTATTGGTTTGAAGCAATCAATGTTTATTTTATTAATCTTAGTCAGGGGGCCAATAAAGTTAATTGGATTTATTTGTAAGAAGCCAAACTATTTAAAATTGTAAGTTGAAATAATAGAGAATACTAGTGTTACTTGTTGTGCAGTAATGGGGAATATGTTGGAGTTTTTTGAGATGCTTTGTCCTTTGACTTCAACTCTTCCTTGAAATCCTCTTCTCACACGCAAGTTCCTTCCATGGCAAGCTCTATGTAGGGTGTCACCGTTGTCAGTGGCTACTTCCCATCCTCTCAGTGAAAACGTTCCTATGCTCTGTCACAGCACGGCTAATCATCTGTCGGTTCTCAATCAGGTTGGAATAGAATCCATTGATTCTTTTGCGTCTGTCACTAATGCCCAGCCCTCAGGAGTTTGAAGCACGTCACAGTCATTCAATCCCGGAATCCTACTTGGAATACCACAGACAAGGTTTAGACTTTCCGGATTCTCATGAATGCCGCCATCGATCCGGCTTATACCACGAAGATTCTGATTAAGGAATCTAAGAGATATTCATTCAATCTGATGTAGAACGGAGGTGGTTGTCAGGCACACGTTCATAGATTGAGGAAGGTGATGAGTGTCACGGATCATCACCTTCTCCACAGTTAAGCGCGAATAAACATCTTAGATAAGAACAAGCGTGTTTGAATGGAAAACAAAGGAATTGTATTAAATCATCGAGACGCTGCAGAGCTCCTCACCCCCAACAATGGAGTTTAGAGACTCATGCCATCACAAAGTGTATAATTCAGATCTGAAAATGTCATGAGGTACAAGAAATGTCTGTAAAAGTTGTTTAAATAGTAAACTAGTAACCTAGGTTTACAGAAAATGAATAAACTAAGATAATTGGTGCAGAAATCCACTTCTGGGGCCCACTTGGTGTGTGCTGGGGCTGAGACTAAAGCTTTCCACGTGTAGAGGCCTTTCTTGGCGTTAAACTCCAGGTTATGACGTGTTTTGGGCGTTCAACTCCGGATCATGACGTTTTTCTGGCGTTTAACTCCAGACAGCAGCATGAACTTGGCGTTTAACGCCAAGTTACGTCGTCTATCCTTGCGCAAAGTATGGACTATTATATATTGCTGGAAAGCCCTGGATGTCTACTTTCCAATGCCGTTGAGAGCGCGCCAATTGGACTCCTGTAGCTCCAGAAAATCCATTTCGAGTGCAGGGAGGTCAGGATCCAACAGCATCAGCAGTCCTTTTTCAGCCTAAGTCAGATTTTTGCTCAGCTCCCTCAATTTCAGCCAGAAAATACCTGAAATCACAGAAAAATACACAAACTCATAGTAAAGTCCAGAAATATGATTTTTGCCTAAAGACTAATATTATTTTACTAAAAACTAACTGAAACATGCTAAAATCTACATGAAATTATCCCCAAAAAGCGTACAAAATATCCGCTCATCACTTACTATGTGACCAATTTTCACCTCTATCTTCTTTCTCTAAGTTCTATATCATCCATGTATTTCACCTCTATGTCACTTAGGTGTTGCAACAACTTCAACATGTGTCATTGATTGTTGTGTGAGTTTCATATACCATTTTGTTCACTAAATCTACCTACACATGAATCAATGTCCATGCATTATCCAGTTTCACAATTGCTTGATTAATTGCTTGAATGCTTTCATGCCTCTTTACTACTTGTTTGGTTGACTTAATGATGAGCGGATAATTTATACGCTTTTTGGCATTATTTTTAGGTAGTTTTTAGTATGATTTAGTTAGTTTTTAGTATATAATTATTAATTTTTATGCAAAAATCACATTTCTGGACTTTACTATGAGTTTGTGTATTTTTCTGTGATTTTAGGTATTTTTGACTGAAATTGAGGGACCTGAGCAAAAATCTAATTCAGAGGCTGAAAAAGGACTGCAGATGCTATTGAATTCTGACCTCTCTGCACTTGAAATGGATTTTCTGGAGCTACAGAAGCCCAATTGGCACACTCTTAATTGTGTTGGAAAGTAGACATCTTCGGCTTTCCAGTAATATATAATAGGTCATACTTTGCTCGAGTTTTGATAACACAAACTGGCGTTTTAATGCCAACTTTCTACCCTTTTTGGCATTAAACGCCAGAACTGGCATAAAAGCTGGAGTTAAATGCCCAGACTGGCACCAGAGCAGGAATTTAACTCCAAGAAAAGCCTATGCACGTGAAAGCTTCAATGCTCAGCCCAAGCACACACTAAGTGGGCCCCGGAAGTGGATTTCTGCATCATTTACTTATCTCTGTAAACCCTAGGTTACTAGTCATTATAAATAAGACCTTTTACTATTGTATTTTCATCGGGAGATCTGGAGATCATTTTTGAGACTATCTTTGTATCACTGTTGATCTCTTGATCACGCTTAGGGGGTTGGCTATTCGGCCATGCTTGGACCTTCATTACTTATGTAATTTCAACGGTGGAGTTTCTACACCTCATAGATTAAGGTGTGGAGCTCTGCTATTCCCCATGAATTAATGCAAAATACTATTGTCTTTCTATTCAATTCATGCTTATTCTTGTTCTAATATATTTACTCGTACTTCAACCTGATGGATGTGATGATCCGTGACACTCATCATCATCCTCCCTTATGAATGCGTGCCTGACAACCACTTCCATTCTATCTACAAGAGCTTGAGTGTGTATCTCTTGGCCTCCTGGTTCACGACGCATGGTTGCCTCTCCTGACAACAGAGCCTTCCATTCTGTGAGATCAGAGTCTTCATAGTATAAGCTAGAATCAATTGGCAGCATTCTTGAGATCTGGAAAGTCTAAACCTTGTCTGTGGTATTCCGAGTAGGATTTGGGATGGGATGACTGTGATGAGCTTCAAACTCGTGAGTGCTGGGCGCAGTGACAGTGCGCAAAAGGATCATTGGATCTTATTCCAACACAAGTGAGAACTGACAGATGATTAGCCATACGTAACCCGTAGCTAGACCATTTTCACTGAGAGGACAGATGGTAGCCATTGACAACAGTGATCCCCCAACATACAGCTTGCCATGAAAAGGAGTACGCATGACTGGATGAAAGTAGTAAGAAAGCAGGGATTCAAAAAGAACAAAGCATCTTCATATGCTTATCTGAAATTCCTACCAATAAATTACACAAGTATCTCTATCCTATTTTATGTTTTATCTGTCTTTTAATTATCAACACCCCATAACCATTTAAATCTACCTGACTGAGATTTACAAGATGACCATAGCTTGCTTCAAGCCGACAATCTCCGTGGGATCGACCCTTACCATGTAAGGTATTACTTGAAGGACCCAATGTACTTGCTGGTTAACTACGCAGAGTTATGAAGAAAGTGTGTGAGATCACGATTTTGCGTACCACTTAACCTATAAGTCTTTTGAAGTATTTCAAGCACACTAGAATAAGTGAAATGTGTGTTTTATTCTGTATAATTGTGACATGGTTTCTAAATTCTAGGGTGTGAGTTCTAAACCGCATGAAAGTTAGGACCCACGCACCTATTTTTCATCAATGTCACATTAACCCACTCACTCAATTCTAGTGATTCACCTCGTTCCAATAATTTACGCTTCCTTGCTTTTATGTTTTCTCTTCTTACAGTGTTATTTTCTATTTTTCATGAATAATGCACCATAAGCAAAACGGAAGCGGGAGAAGAACACGCAGCATCGGTTGACCTACCAGCTGAAGGTAGCAACTTAGAAAGTTGCCGTACCCCTTACTTATCTTTGAATGCACCGAGGGCGGTGCAAACTTTTAAGTGTGGGGAGGTCGTCCGACCGAGCGGCGTCTTTGGGTGACAAGTTTCTAATTCCAACACTTTTGCATTTTGTAACACCCTACCATACAGAGTCTTATGCTTAAGTCATAATTCAGAGATGGCAAGGTATTACGACCTCTAAAATAAAAATTTAATACATATAGTAGTAGGAATGATTGATTATAACTAGGAGCCTTTGTAGAAAAAGGGGTAAACAAAAACCATCGCAACTCTAAAGCGCAACACTCCGATCGACAACGTAACGAACAAGGATAACCAACACGAGATTATATATATACAAAGGAGTGTCAAAAACAGAAATATCAAGACTCAAGATCCGGCTGCGAAGATAACCGGTCCGAGCATAGCAATATATATACATATGATAAAAAAAATAAGGAAAACCCCAAAGGAAACCCAAAGGGACACAAATACATAAAACCTATTCTCCAAAATTCTCCCAAAAGAGGAGTCATCACAGTTTGTATTATTTAATGGAGATAAAAGTATCTAAGCAAAACATATAAACCCAAAACATAGCCCCGAGAACAAAGGATCTTCGCAATTCTAGAAGTCTCCAGCATGCCTCAGCGGGAAACCTCACGTCCTGCATCTGAAAACCACAAAATCCGCATGGGTGAGAACCAGAGGTCCCCAGCATGGTAACAGCTTCCACATATATAATACATAATAATGGAGGAAAGCCAAAGGCAATCCTAGAACTTCCTCCAGATAATATCAAAGCTTATAAACAAGCTAAACCATATAGGGGTATCTGACTAAAGATACTTCAGTCTAACTAATACTTTCCTTTCCAATTCCTTCAGACCTCCCAACCACCAACAGGAGTAATGTAGCAAACACAGTTATATCAAGCAAGAAATATACAATTAGGAACAAGTAAGGCATTTAGACAATTAGCAAGTAATATGCAGTCAAATAGGCAATCTCAAACAATTCATATAGTATGCATATGATGAATGCCTGTCCCTAGTGGCTGATGATATCATCTTGTCGGTTATAGAGCCAACCCGACAAGTCCTGGTCGCTAACCATTGGACTGTCCCTCTGTCATGCATCCCCAACTCGAGTTATACTCGTTATAAACTTGATCATAATCATGATCTATATCCATCACTCTCACTGGTTAATATTTACGGGGGCGAGCTCATCCGGGTCTTTCACAGTGCCCGGCCACACTTATGACATAGGGTCAACAGAGTATCAAGTCTCAACCTGGAGCACGTGGTGGCTAGCCACTGCTACTACCCAGGGAAACTCGTATCTCAGATAGTGGAAGTGCAAATCACAATTATCAATAATTCAGCATAAACATGCATGAATTCTCATCCATGGATCAACATCCATATCAGCCATTCCGGCTCACGGTTAAATCCATAACCAGCCAATATTCATAGCATACACAGCTATTCCGGCTCACGGTTCAACCCAGAACCAGCCAATATATAAACAATTACAGCCCTTCGGCCAATGGCATAACCAGCACTTCCACCACCATCCTCCGCATCTCACATAATCATGCTTGATCCTCAATGATTATTCATTTTTCCCTTGCTTCACTTGCAAGTTAGCTCATTCACTAGCCCCTTTTTAATAGCTAGGCATGTCTATTGATTTAAGACATAAGTGGTGAGATCAGAGGCTTAGAAGTATGAAATTTGGCTTTCAAAACTCAACAATCAACTTTGGGATGAAAACAGGTCCACGCGTACGCGCACTCCACGCGCACGCGTGGATGGCCTCAAAAACTTCATCAACGCGCAAGCGTCATGCACGCTAACGCGTAGATTAAACATTTGCCAATCGACGCGCACGCGTCAACCACGCGTACGCGTGGGTGTTCTCGTGCCCCAGGCACAATACTAGCACAGTTCTGGCATAACTATCTGGAAAATGGATGGGCATTGGGTGCAGCACCATCGGCGCGCCCGCGCACATCACGCGCACGCGTGGATGGCATTTTCGGGAAGAACAGCGCGCACGCGCCAAGTTCGCCCACGCGCAAGGGGTCATTCTGCTAAAAATTTTCTAAGTTAAAAGCTGCAGAATTCACCAATTTAAACCCCAATCTTCCAACGGACATAACTTTCTCATTTTAAATCGTTTTTCACCCATTCTTCGAACGGCATGGACATCCCGGATCCAATTTCATTTCTAAATAGATTTGGCACAAAACAGAGATCCGTAGTCCAAGTTATGTCCCATCAAAGTATGCCCAAAAACCATATTTTTCATAAAAACCACAAAGTGCCATTTTCAAACAAGCCATTTCCAACTCTTTTTAAAATCAATCAAAACATGCCATTTTCATCCCTTTTCTTTGAAATCAATCAAAATATATCAATTTCAACATCAAGCCTCCTCAACTCACACATTGAGATTTTACCACAATATACAAAATCACTATCTCATCATTCTAACCCACTTCACCCAAGTGGCTCAAACTCAAACATATTGACATATCATATACTATTCCTCATGACAATTCTCAACAACACCAATTCCAATAAATCATCATTGTACACAATCAATATCATACTCACCATCAACATGGTTCAACCCACAATTCAACCATAACCAATCATCAAGCATATATCACAACATGCATATTTCTCATACATCATACCATCAAGGCATCATTAATCATCATCACATATATGACCACATCATATATATCAACAATTCAACAACATCAACCATTCAATGCCTATCTTAGGGCCTCTAGCCTAAGTATTTCCTACCACATTACATATTAGATACGGGAAACCGAAACCATACCTTAGCCGATTTTCCCAAGCTCCACCGGAGCACTTCCAAACCACTTATCCACAAGCTCTCAAGGCCTCAACACCTCCAAGAACAGATTTTTCACCACCAAACCCTTTCCAAGCTTTTCAAAATCACCAATCAAGCTCCAATATCCACACACACACAACCTAAGCCACAACCATCATACCCATACACAACATCTCAAAACCCAAACATCATAAAACAACAAAATACAGTAGGGTTGAGAATCTTACCACACCCAAGGTCCAAGGAGACAAGATTAACCTTCTCCTTCAAGAGAGTTGGGTCCTATAACATCAAAGAGCCCAAAATCTCAACATTTCACCCATGAAACTCGAAAATAAGGGCTGGAATTTCGAACAGCAACACGTGGCTTACCTCAAGATTGATTGTATGGGTTTTGTAGAGCTCTCCACGGTGAACGCGTGGCCGCAAACGGAGCGGCAATCGGAGCTCTAGATCAAAAGTTATGGTGGTTTAAAGATCAAGTGAGAGATAGAAGGTTGAGAGAGTGTTCTTCCCCCATTTTCTCTCTTTTTCAGCGTGTGTGTAATAAGGAGAGAGAGTGCTGAAAACTAGTGTTTTGGTTTAGTTATGTTGGGCTAAGGGCCCACTTTGGGTCCGGTTGGCCCGGTTTGGCCCGTTCGGTCCAATCTTGGTCCGAATTCTATAAAATTGGTACCGAAATTCTCGTCTCAATCTCCTCTATCATATTTAGCCACAAAAATCACATTTTGGGCTTTCTAGAATAAATTCTCATTTATAGGCTAATTAGCCGTTAATTACCCGGGTTTTACACATTTCATTTTTAGGTCTTTTAGGATTTTTGGTTGCATTGCATATGTATATATTAAGCTTAGTCACAATCATGATATTTTCCAAGGATTTTACCTATAGGGCACCTCAATTGATGGAAAAAAAAGTTTAGAACTTGCTTGAATTATATATTTTGTGGATCATGTTTTTGAGCTAATAGCACAAGCATGTGAGATTTGAGCCTAATTGTGTGGTTACATCATATAACCACTTATTTTTATTCTTGTGTGCATTATTCTCTTTCTATGATTGTGATCTATGATTTGTTTGATTCTATATGTCCATTATTTTGTGTATACATGCACTTATATGATTGAGGCCATTGTTTCAAATTGCTCACTTACCCATATAGCCTACTTTTTATCTTCCATTGTTAGCCAACTTTGAGCCTTTGCTAAACCCACTTGTTCTTAATTTTAGCACATTACAAGCCTAAAGCGAAAAATAATAAATGTCCCTTGTTTGGATCTTTGATTAGCTTAGGCTAGTGAGAGTGCTTATTATTCAAGTTTGGGAGAGTTAGGAACATTGGTTGGGATGAAAGTGTATTTTTGTATTTTTGTCAAAATTTTGAGAATTGGGTACATACCCATGTATTGAATGTAAAACCATATGCATTGATATTTTGGTATATACTTTATTACAAAAAGAAAAAAAATAATAAATAATACAAGATAAAGAAATATATATATATATATATATTGAAAAAAATAGAAAAAGGAAGAAAAGACAAGCAATAAAAAGGGGACAAAATGCCCCAGGTAAAGCTCAATAAAAGTCAATGCATATGTGTAGTGACCAAAAGTAGAATGCATGAATGTGTGAAAAAGTAAAGAATGGGTCGTTAGGCTAGCTTTGAATTGTATAGGTTGTTATATAGGTTAGGTGGGAAGTTTAAGTTAATCAAAGATTCAAATTTCGAGCTCACTTGACCATATATAACCTTACCTTGACCCTAGCCCCATTACAACCTACGGGAAAGACCTCATGATATTTGTATGCATGCATGAAATAATTGTTGATTGTTAGATGAAAAACAAATATTGGAAAGCATGATTAGGGGATAATTGAGTGAATCAACTCCATACACTTGAGTGCTAGAGCGGATACACATCCGGTGAGGGTTCGATGTCTCAATTACATGTTTCCACCCATGATCATCTATTCTTGCAAGTTTGTAAAATATTTCAATAATTCAATTCAATTGTGGGTTTAATTTGACTGCTATGGCTTTAGCCCTTGTACTTATATATGTATTCTTGAAAGTTGACTTATTTTGACCAAGTAGTTGCATTCATTTAGATAGATTGCATGTAGATAGGTTGCATTTAGGTAGTTTACATTGAATAAATGTTGATACCCTTGGCTTCTTTCTTGAGTTTAGCAGGAGGACATGCGTAGTTTAAGTGTGGGGAGGTTTGATAAATTCCAATTTTGTGGTTTATCTTGTGCTTATTTTGGTGGATTTTATCACCTTTTCTCGCATTTATTCAATGAAATAGCATGGTTTTATAATTCTCCCCGATTTTGTGCTTAAGTGTAAAAACATGCTTTTTAGGTCCTTAAATTGGTGATTTTGATTTACCTTAATTCCATTCGATGCCTTGATATGTTTGTTAAGTGATCTCAGGTTTAGAAGGCAAATATTGGATTGAAGGAATGAAGGAAAAGCATGCAAAGTGAGAGAACTCATGAAGAAATGAAGGAACTGCAAAGCTGTCGACCCTGACCTCTTCGCACTCAATCGATCATAACTTGAATTACAGAGGTCCAAATGAGGCAGTTTTAGTTGCGTTGGAAAGCTAACATCCGGGGCTTCAAAATGATATAAAATTTGCTATAGTTTCTTGGCGTCTAAAGACACGTACACATACATGACGCGTACGCATGGGTTGTTGCACGTGATTCATTAAAAGCAACTCGTGGCCAGCGATTTTGGAAACATTTTGGGCCCAATCCAACTCATTTCTTATGCTATTTCATGCAAAATTCAAGCTTGGGCAAAGGGGGAGAAATTGTGTGGAGTTTTTGGCATCATGTAGCTTAGTTTCTAGAGAGAGAAGCTCTCTCTTCTCTTTAGAATTAGGGTTCATAGGGTTAATTGCATCATAGATTCATGTTTAATTCCTTGTTTGCATCTTGTTTCCTTTATAATTTCTTGTTCTAATGCTTCATTCCTTCTTGGTTCTCTTGTTAATTTTACTTTCATGCCTCTTTTATGTTGATGATTGCTCATGTTGGATTTGAATCTCTTTTTATGCAATTTAATGTTTGATGTTCTTTTATTGTTGATTTGAGTTGCGATTTTACTTTTCTTGCAATTGGTAGTTGGTAGATTTATTATTCTTGCATTTTTACTATGCTTTCCTTTTATACCCACCAAGTGTTTGACAAAATGCTTGGTTGGGCTTTAGAGTAGACCTTGAGCATTCTTGGCTTGGAAAGAGTAATTAGGTGATCTTGAGTCATGAATACCCAACTCATGTTGGTGACCTAGAGTTGTTAGCTAATATTGTTTCCATTGACACTAATCTCTTGCTAATTCAATTAGTAAGTTTATTAGGACTTTTGGATTGAGATTAGCTAGTCTTATTATACTTTCTTCGAGTTTGAGGATAATATGATACCTTCCTCCATCGTCGGGGATGACGTAATAAGATAAATTCTTATCCATTACTGTGATATGATTGACTAGTTTTGTTTGACGTTCTCCTTATGTGAAGATAACATGATACATTCTTCCATTTGTCGGAGTTGACTAAATAAGATGAATTAATCATTGCATAACTAGGATAGAAAGCCTATGTTCTCGATCCTTGCCATGAATGTCTCTCTTTATTAATTGCTTCCTTTAAATTGCTCACTTGATTTACTTTTCTTGCCATCTACTTTCTTGTCCGTTTATTTTCTTGCCCCTTTTATAAATCAAACCCCTTGTCCCTTCATAGCCAATAATCATTCACTTCATTGCAATTCCTTGTGAGACGACCCAGAGTTTAAATATTTCAGTTAATTCTTATTTGGGGTTTGTTACTTGTGACAACCAAATTTTTTATTGAGGATTGTTTGTTGATTTAGAAACTATACTTGCAACGAGAATTTATTTGAGAAACTCTAGACCATCACAATAAAACCTTACATCAATCCGGTGATGCAATTATTGTTGCAATCTTATAACTCTGTATTTGCTAAGCCAAGTGGACTTTTCCAGAGAGAGCATTCAACCACCACATACCATTGATCGATGGTTCAAAACCTGTCAAATCTAGACCATACAGACAATCGCATAGCTAGAAAACACGGATAGAGATAATGGTAACTACAACAAAGGATCATACAACCTAGTAATAGTCCTTTTGCATAACCAATTATTTTGGTGAAGAAAAAGGATGGTATATGGTGATTCTATATAGATTATATAGCTCTGAATGCAATCACAGTGAAAGACAAGTTTCCTATGCTAACAGTTGATGAACTCCTTGATGAACTTCATGGCTCTAAATTATTTTTGAAGTTAAATTTAAAATCTGGGTACCATCAGATTTTAATGCATCTAGAAGAAAGGCATAAAACAATTTCAAGACTCACCAAGGGCTATATGAATGGCTAGTAATGCCATTTGGGTAAACAAATGTGCCAACAACCTTTCCAAGCACTCATAAACTCAGTCTTTTAACAAGTTCTGAAAAACTCTATGTTAGTTATTTTTTTTGAGATATTAGTTTATAGCCCAACATGGACAGCTCACTTAAGGCACTTAGAAAGTGTGCTACAATTACTTAAAGAAAATTAATTGTTTGCCAAGTTGTCGAAATGCTCTTTTGATATTAAGAGTATTAATTACCTTGGACACATAGTATTTGGTATTGGTGTAGGCATGGATTAGAATAAAGTTCAAGTAGTGATAGAATGGCCAGTTCTTAACAATTTGAAGCAGTTGCGAGCCTTCCTGGTGATGCGGAATTTGAATATTCACAAACTAACCGGCAAGTGCACTGGGTTGTCTCAAGTAATACTTCAGGTGAGTGAGGGTCGATCCCACGAGAATTGATGGACTGAACAACAATAGTCGAATGGTTCCTTAGTCAGGCAAGTATAAGGTGATTGTTTTAGGGTTTTGAGAAGCATTAAACAGTACTTAAGGAAATAAGAAAGCAATAAGTAAGACTGATGTAAAATATATAAGACAAAGCAGTTAAAATTTCGAAGATATTTACTTTTTCAGATTAAGTTTTCTTCCTAACTATTTTAATCATGCAAGATTCATTTCATGGAAAACTGTCAGTGACTAAACCCTAATGTCTTAGTGACTTAGTCTCCTCTAACCTAGTTAACTGCCAATGTCTTGGTCACTTAATTTCAATTAGAGGATTAAGTTTAATTCTAGTTTATGGCTACAAAAATCCTAATTACCCAAAGTTAAGAGGATTATATGTCACGTATTCCGATTAGTTCAAGTAATTAACGATTTAGGAGGAATTTACTTTCAAGCCATTGTTCAAGTGAGATTCTCTTCCAAGAGTCACAAGAATGCTATAGAATAATGGTCACTCTTCCGATCCACCTAAATAAAATGAAGAACGAAAGTAATATTTGAAACTGAATCACTACATTAATTAAAATAAAAAAGCAATAGTCTTAATCCATAGAAATAAACATAGCTCCTAACCTTAACCGAGAAGGTTTAATGGCTCATACATCGGAGAGAAAACTAGGGTTTCTGAAAAGTGTAAAAGTGCGGAAGTGAGAAGATCCCCCTAAAGGGTGAATTTTTTCCTTTTATATCTAACCTAATTTTATTTGAAACTAATAAAATAATAAATTCTAAAACTAAAAGATTTTGTTTGTAAATAAAAATAACTAAAATAAAAGATAAAACAATAATTAAAAGCTAAATCTAACTAAAGATGCTCCAAGAGAGAGGTTGTGGTACGGATTTCCTGGCGCTAAACTCCAGCTGGGCATTTAGCACCCAGAAAGGGCAGAGACTCTTCTGATTTTGCTGGTGCTAAACGCCAAGTAAACCCTTGAAGGACAATTCAATTTCTTCTCTTTCTTGCCCAAAATTCTGTCAAATTGATCCAAATTTCACCTGAAATAATAAAATACCAAAATAACTCAAAGTAGCATCTAAAGAAAATTTTAACACTAAAATATAGCTAAACTCACTAAATTTAACTAGAAAATAAGAGGAAATAGGGTAAAGGTGCTCACGCATCACTTGGGACTTACATGATATTATATAAATTTCATTTAGTAATATGCTTCTTTGGTAGCTCCATTGATAGATTTATTAAGGAAACACAATTTTAATTGGTCCGAAGATAGGTTGAAGAAAGCATTGTCCCAAGGGCCAGTGTTAGCATTACCAGATTTTTCACAGCCTTTTGTGTTGGAAACTGATACTTTTGGACTTGGTATAAGGGTTGTTCTAAGTCAAGCAGGTCACCTAATTGCGTATTTTTCAAAAAAATGTCTCCTCACATGCAAAAATAAGGTGCTTATATTCGAATATTATTTGCAGTTATTGAGGCATTGGCAAAGTTTAGACATTATCTGATGGGACATAAATTCACAATCAAAATAGATCAACAAAGCTTGAAGCATTTATTAAACCAGCCATTCCAAATGACGGAACAACTAGCTTGGTTACATAAATTCTTGGGCTATGATTTCAAGATAGAGTATAAGGCAGCAAAGGACAATATCCCTGCATATGCATTGTCTCGCACTTGTTACATGGCATGGAGCCAACTAATTTGCTAGCTTCTTGAGGAGATTAAGAAGGCTCAAGCTGTAGAACAATAATTACAAGGGATTATTATGGTGAATGAGGCTGCAAGTGACATGTCAGTGGGAGGAGGTATAGTATACAAGGGTGATAAATAGGTAGTTCCTACAAAATCATAATTGGTTTAATTACTCTATTGGTCCCTATAATTTTGCAAAATTTTTAATTAGATCCCTATACTTTTTTTCCTTTTAATTGGGTCCCTATACCATATTAAATTTTTTAATTAAGTCTTTATTAACGGTAAAAGTAAAAAAAAAAACGTTTATAAAATATAAATTTACTAATTTATCCTCACCCCTTTTCTTCTTTCTTTCACCCTCACTTCCATCATCTTCTCGCCCTCTTTTTCTGTCTCTACCTTTCTTCTACCAACAAGCTCCCTTCTTTCATGGCAGAAATGGTCATACAACACAAATTCAAAACTAAAATTTTTGCCATAATTAATTTTTAGCATGATCAAAAATAGACTTTTTGTCATGACATAATCATTTAATTACAAACAAAACACATATATAATCAGAACTCATAATCAGAATTTTTTAACACAATCAATTTTGCTACATCTTTTTTCATGTAAGCGATTGAGATTGCCTTTGATTTTGAACTTAATATTCTATGTGATATGCATCCAAGTGTCTACGATTTCCAATGAATAGAAAAATGATAAAAGAGATGAGAATTGTGTGAGGCGTGAGACGTGAGCATCTTTTACAGCTTTACTGAGTCAGCATCGAAAGATGGATGATAGCAAACAAATGAGGGAGGCGTAGATATTATTGAAATATTTTTGGTAATCCAGTTTTACATTGAAAATCGGAGCCTCCAAGTTCGAATTGTTTTCCCCCAATTCTGAAACCAAGACAATGTGAAAAAATTGAACAAGGAGATGGAAAAAGAAGTTGTAAATACAGAAAAGGGAAAAATGAAAAGAGATTTTTGCAAGCCATTAATTGATATTAAAGAATAAGAAGAATAAAAACAGAGAAAGCCACCAAAATAGGAATGAGGAAAAGAGATCGAGAAAACCACAAAGGAGTAATGAAAATAAACAAGCGAGTTTTCGATTTTTTGCAAAAGAAGAAAACGTAAGAAAGGAGAGAAAAAGGGATGAATCAGAGAAGCTATAGCCAACAGATAGAAACGAACATCAAAATTGGATTCACCGCTGCAAGGTTGCCATGAGGAGAATCAAACGCACACAGTTCCAGCTCTGCAGAAAGCTTCCCAATTTCAATTCCTAGGCTTTGCAGAAATACGAATCTATGTCTAAAATCCAAATAATGGCGACATTTCAGAGCTTCTGTATCCGACTATGGCTGTAAAATCCAGTCGTCCACGATCGTCCCTGTAATACAGGACTATCGAAGTTTAGAGCTCCAAAATCCATGATTTTGCAAGAAAAAAATGGTGAGAATGAAGGTGAGAAAGAGAGGCTGGAGTACAGGAGGGAGACGGAAAGGTGGAAGAAGAGTAAAGGGTTAATTTGTCTTTTTCAAAATAAAAAGGGAGACACAATTTATGAATTTAGAAAAATTGAGAGAATATTCAATTTAGGAACGAAATATTCTGTTAAATCAAACAGTTTTGTTACGGTAGGGATCTAATTGAAAAAAAATTTTGGTGTAGGGACCCAATTAAAAGAAAAAAAAGTATAGAGATCTAATTAAAAATTTTACAAAACTATAGGGACCCAATTCAGTAAATTTTATATGAATTTCATTCATCTCCAATTGGGGGCCACACGAGAATTAAGAGGACAGCAGCTCGAATTGCTAGCAGCTTTTATTGGGATCATATGATGCAAGATATTTAAAAAAATTATAACAAATTACCATATTTGTCAAAAGGCTAAGTCAATAAACACCTCTCCTGTTGGTTTATTCCAACCATTGCCAATACCAGAGAGGGCGTGGGAAGATAGAAACTTGGAATTTATCACAGGTCTTCCGAATTCTTCAAACTATACAATAATCCTTGTGGTAGTCGATAGATTATCAAAGCATGCTCACTTCATCTCTATGAGAGAAAATTTTAATGCAAAACAAGTGGCTTAATTATTCTTCAATCAAATAGTGAAGTTACATAGCATGTCCCAAACCAATAGAGACAAAAATTTTACTAGCAATCTATAGCAGCAATTATTCAAGTTACAAAGGACAACCTTATCAATGTCTTCTGCATATCACCCACAATTTGATGGCCAAACAGAAGTTGTCAACAAAATTTTAGAAATATTTCTCAAATATTACACATATGAGAGCTCAAAGCACTGGTCCAAAACTCTTGCTTGGGCTAAATTATGGTATGATTCTACTTACCAAACAAGTGCAGGCATGTTATCGTTGAAGTAGTTTATGGAAGAAAAGTTTCGACTATTACTAAATATGTTATGGAGGCAATTGATCCTCTACGAGTATAAGAGATGTTATTAGATAGAGACCACATTCTGCAATAATTAAAAACAAACTTGAAAAAAATTCAAAATAGAATGAAAATGCTGGCAGATAAACATAGAACTGATCAAGAGTTTGTAGAAGGGGAGTTTGTCTTGGTTAAGCTTTAACCTTATAAACTATACTCGGTGCAGCTGAAAAAAAAATTATAAATTGAGCCTAAAATATTTTGGACCATTTTAGTTCTCCAAAAGGATTGGCAAGGTTGCTTGTAAAGTGAAACTACCACTAGAATTTAAGATACACATAGTTTTTCATGTTTTAATGTTGAAGGAATTTCAAGGAGACCCTTCAACCTAATACATTCCCTTACCAATTCTCTCCACAATACAAGGGTCCTTACTGCAGACAATTCCTATATTAGATAAAAAAAATTGTTAAAAATGGTTCAAATGAGGTTATACAATTACTAATTCAATAGGAAGACATGTCTGAATCTGAAATCACATGAGAGAACTATGATTGACTGACAACACACTATTCTCAACTCAACCTTGAAGACAAGGTTGTTTTCAAAGAGGAGAGTAACATTGTGATATCAAGGGCTATTAAAGTCATTTTGCACATAAACATAAGTGAAGGAAAAGAGAAATGGGCTGAAAATTCACTATATAACAAAAAGTGATGAAAATGAGAAGAATAAAAAATGTTACAAATAAAAAAGGATCAATTTTCAATTGACACTTGAGAGATTATAGAATTGAAAGCTATAAGATAAAGAAAGACGCATATTAACGCTATGGCTGGTATGACACTTAATTCCTAATTTTGGAATGCTTTTTCTTCTTCCGTTCCAACAATAACACTAATTTTTTTTGTCAATTTCAGATATACCTTAAAAGTTCATAGTACTTTTAGTTCTTATCTATTTTTTTTTTATTTTGTTATAAACTCTTGCACCATATCTATCTTTTTTTTTATTTGTGAATATTATTTGAATCTATTTATTTTTGTTGGTAATTTTTTTTTAGTATTTACCAAGTATATATTAAAATACTCGTTTGTCAGATTTCTTTCTTGTAAGTTAATACCATTTAAAAAACTTTTATAATTATTCTACTAATAACTACTACAGTTAATAGTCTAGATAAATGGGATTTATATTTATCTTATATCGAGTCTAACCAAATCTAAAAATAAAAAAAATTTATAACTATGTGTATGACTAATTTTTTATTATATGAAAAAAATATTAAAATTTTTGTTAGAAATGAGATTATTAGATGTAATTATACGAATGAATTTTATAAATGAGAAGTCAACACAGAAAATATATTGTAATACATAAAAATATGTTAAATGCGTAATAATATCTAAATCAATACACAAAAAACATATTAAAATATATAAAAAACGTATTAAATATTAATACATTTTAAATATTAATATTCAAATAAAACACCATCTCTATTTCTATGTTAAAAATCATTTCTGTATGTGTATAGTATATATAATAATATAGTATAAAATACGAGTTGACACAATAGATTGTGCAGTGGGTGGGGGGAGGCGATTGGCCACTTAATTACCATAAGTCGGTGGATTCATGAACCTGACTATTCAACGACGTGTGTTGATGTTCCTAACTTAGTAATTCAGAAAACTTGGTTTAAATTAAAAAACACATAAATTACAACCCACCATATGCTGGGAGATTTTATTATTGGACGTACACTCATCTCATCGAGGGCTTTCATCTTACATAAAAAACAATAGTTTATTAATGTTGAATTTTTCAAATAATAATAGTAGGGCCAGTATTGTCAACCCTCTATTAATTAATGTAAAATAATTCATCATCATGTATTAAAAGAATAAAAAGACAATACAACTAACAGATGCACATATACATACTAATATTCAACCATTCAAATTTAAGCACGTGATTGATTGAAACCTATGTGCAGATATAATTTTTTTAAATAAATTTCCAAATTAGGTCTAAAAAAATCTAAATAAAATATTTTAATTTGTAATAAATCATATTTTTTAAATTTTTTCAAAAATACCCTTGTAAAAAGTTTTTTGTTGTTTTGAATAGAAATTAATTTATTTTATAATGAGTTTTTTAAATCTAATTATCTTATAAAAAATATGTTAACGATTTGGTGAAAAACTCAGGTTAAGTCGACTTCACGTGAAGTTGATATCTGAGAGCCGTTAAATGATTTGACTGATTTGACTAAATTTTCATCCAACGACTCTCAGATGTCAACTTCACGTGAAGTCAACTTCACCTGAGTTTCCACCTAACGATTTATTTCTTAAATAGACATATTAAAAACTTGATTAAAATGATAGAGAGAATAATTTATCATATTTGAAATGAAAATTTTTCAAAATTTTTTATAATAATAAAAAAATTAGAACATTTTATCTAAAATTTATTAAAATCAATTTAAATATTTACTTTTTTATTTTATTTTGATGGCTACTGACTATGAGGATTTTGTCTCCTAGTGAAATTTCTCTATCCACGAACCTAGTATAGAATAATACAAATGCTTAGTGTTTTGATGATGATCAAGTCATAATTAAGTGTCCATTATAATTTAAAAAATTAAAAATTATTGTTGTTTATTATAATTTTTAGTTATTAATTTAATTAATAATTAAAACTCAAATGTAGTCAATTTCATGTAAAATAGATAATTGAGAACTATTAGATAAAAATTTAACTAAATTAGTTAAATTATTTAACGGCTCTCACTCAAGTAAAGTTCACTGCAACTGAATTTTTACCCATTAAAATTCAGTATTGTTTGAAATTAAGCATTTGGCAAACACGTAGTGATAGGTAGTTTTAACATCAGCATCTTAGTATATAAAAATAAAATTCGTGTGTGTGTCAAAATCATAGTGGTAACCTTTCATTGTCTTTATAATATTAATTAAAATAAAACAATTCTCTACATGTCTATTTTTGTTTGTTACCTGTACAATTTGTTCAACTTGTAACTTGGGTTTTGGATAGATTCTTTACTAGTAGTAGTTCTAGATGGGAGAAAAGATTAGTAGATAATTAATTGTATGGGATGATAACGGATTAAGAGAGAAGACCTTGATTATCTTTTGGGTCCTGAGTTGAGTCATTCATTTCCGTGGTAAATATTCTACTATTCTATCGATAAGGCTAGAAGAAAGCAAGAATTCAGAACAGATAAGAATAATCTACCGTAAAGGAAAAACCGAATTAATGTGAATGAAAAGTACAATTGCTATATATATTGGACTCAGCAACTATATATATATATATAAAAGTATATGGAACCAACTAATAATCAGTCAAAAATAGAACAACATAATTAATTATAATTAATTTTATTAATTTATAATTTAATTTGTTTGTTAAATTATTGTTGAACACGTTAGTGTTAGGAGAGAATCACGAAACAGATACTTTGATCATTCATTAGTTGATTTCATATAATTAATTATGTTTTATTAATGCGTAACACATGAAACATAGAAATCATATCCAAAACCATCCAATTTACAAGAAAAAAAAACATCCATGTGCCTATTAATAGCAACATCCAGTTACCAGTTGGCTAATTCTTGATTTATATAGAGTTGGTTTCCTAGCATTGTTGTTATATATATATATATATATATATATATATATATATAACTAGAGTCCAACCAACAAAGCCTAATAGAATTATAATAAATCAAAACTAATTTGAACCAATTAATCTTGATTTTCTTGTTTTGCTTCTAAGTAATTCTGTTTTTGATTTTCTTATTTTGATGCTAAGTAATTCTGTTGTATATATGTATGTTCACTAAACCTTCTCTTAAACTGATAATTGGCTTAGAAATAATTCAGTTTAAATTTTAATCTTTTTAAAAATAGTTGCTGTAAAAAATTTTGTTGGCAAATTTGCAACCTGATCAATTCCTGGTGCATGAACAACATGAAGCGAATTCCTTTGGATTTTGTCACGAATCAATTAGACCTCAAGCTGAAAGTGTTTAATTTTATTATGGAGGATAGGATTGACCATGAGTAACACAGTGCTGAGATTATTACAGTAAATTATAAGTGTAGTAGTAAATTTCACATCCAATTCAACAAGAAAATTCTCCAACCATTCAATTTTTGCTTCGCAAGATGCCAAGCTTCGAAATTCAGTTTCAGTGGAGGATCTAGAAATAGTAGCTTGTTTCCTACAAGACCATGAGATTAAACTAGCACCAAGGTAAACACAATAACCTGATACTGACCCTGTGATCTTCTAGGTCTGCTGCCCAATCTGAGTCAGAAAATCCATATAGCCTCATGTCATCACTCTTGTGCGGAATCAGACCATGGTGCTTAGTGCCTTGCAAGTATCTAAGAACTCTCTTTGCTGCCTTCTAATGTGCCAGCAAGGGACTATGCATAAATTAACTAATTTTACTCACGGCAAATGATAGGTGTGGTTGTGTAATCAGTAAGTATTATAAAGATCTCACAACAGTTCTAAACAGCTTGAGATCTTCAAATATTTCAGAAACTGTGGATAGTAATTGGAGAGAAGATACCATAGGAGTAAGTATAGCACTAGCTTGTCTCATTCCTAGTTTGGACAATAAATCTATAACATATTTTTTTTTTGTGAAAGATGAATTTGTCCTTGTTCAGTTTTAGTAACTTCTATACTTAAAAAATAATTTAATTCTCCTAAATTCTTTGAAGAAAAAATTATATCAAATTTGTGTATCATGTTCTGAAGAGCAATAACATTATTTTTTGTGACGATTAAATCATCAACATATATACAACAGAATTGCTTAGCAGCAAAACAAGAAAATCAAAATTAATTGGTACAAGTTATATATATATATATAGTTGTTGTAAAGAAAATAATCTTTTAGATTCAATAGCATATAGAAAAGCATGACCAACATTAGCAATTGAAATACCTAACCCATTATAAAGTTGTACTTTGTCAGACTCTGAATATTTAAAAGAAGAAGATAAAATTCTACTGAGAAGAAGTGATATAGTGAGATGCTCCTGTGTCTGGATACCAGACAGGGTCATAGACTAAAGAAAAAAATGTCAAATAAACACTTGAATTGTGAAAATTTAATGTTGGAGGAGGTGGTGTAGAAGCAGTAGAGTTCACTTGTAAAGATGTGGAAGAAGTAAAGTTAAAATTGGCTAGAGAATTGAATCTAGAATTTTGATTTTGTGATGGAGGTGGTATTTCTTGATCAAACCTATAGAAACAATGACAAGCTATGTGGCCAAAACAATCACATACTTGGCATTGGGGTTTTGGCTATTGATAGAATGATCTACCTCCTCGAGAATACCTTCCACCACCTCTAGTTCTCCCACGTAATTGATTTTCTCTGCGAAAAGAGCTTTGGAATAAAATTGGCTTGAATTATAGTATTATCTGATTTTCTAAAATTTTCTAACAGATCATCATGGGTTAGTAAAAGAGTTTCAACTCCAGAGACTAAATAATTTAGGTTTAGAATGAACCATAATTAACATCATGTGATAATCTTCATTGAGACCTTCTTTAATAGTTTCAAAGTGCTTCTTAGTTGTTAAAGGACTTCCCAATACTGCCAAACAATCTGCAATATGCTTGATCTTTGCAATATAGTCTATAGCTGTTAAACTTTGCTTTTTTATTGTCTTTAATTGTGCCTTAAGCTGTGTGATCTTGTATCTGGTTGATTTTGAAAAATAATCTTCAATTCTTTCCCAAATCTCATAGCTGAATATACAATCCACCATTTTGTTCTTGAACATGGAGTCCGTTGAAGCCAGCAACCAGGTGCTTAGATTGTAATCATCTTGTCTCCATTAAATTCGGTGGCAGAGAATTAAATATTGGATTATTTGCTGGAGGGGTTGAATGAGAATTTATGACTAGTGGTGAGATGGAATCATTTGAATTTTTAATTGGTAATACCATGGATCGTAGAATCAATAGTTTTAGATACCATATAAAGATTTTACTATGAACAGTGTCAATAGGGCTAGAAGAAAGCAATAACTCAAAATAGAGAAGAAGAGTGCAATAATCTATCGTAAAAAAAATTGAACTAATGTGAATGAAAAGTACAATTACTATATCGGAAAAGCTCTACATCTATGTAAAAAATATATGGATGGTATCCAAGTACCTTCCACTCCACGCCCCATACACTCGTTTGTTTTACACGCGCCTCTTATAACGTATATAACGTAATCCTTATTTTTCCTAATCAACCTTTCTCAACGTAAGCATTTCCATACAACGTAAACCTTTTTTGCATTCTTCTTCTTCTTCTTCTACTTCTTCTTCTTCTTCTTCTTCTTATTCTTCTTCTTCTTTAACCTAATTAAATTCGTTCTTCTCCTCTATTCACGTTTTTCTTCTCTGCATTATGGATCTGGATTGACTTCAATGTAAGTAGCTTCGTCATTCATCTTCTTCTTCATTTTCTTCTTCAATCTGCACTTCTGAATTGAAACAATGAATGAATCAATTTCAAATAAGTTGAATGAGTGCAATTTGGATAATTCTTCTGAAATGCATCAATTTGATGAGGTTTGGATTATTGAATTTTGAATCGAATTCAATGGAATGAAATTGCTAATTTTAGTTGAAGTGAATTGAATGGACTGAGGTGATCTATATCTGAATTGAATTGAATTCAATTGATAACATGTAAATGTGAATAACTGTGAGTGTGAGTAACTGTGAGTAAATGTGAGTAACTTTTCAGTTCGGTAAGTACTAAAGAGTTGATTCATTGTATGCATGTGTTCGGTTCGGTATTCAGAAAGGAGTCTAAAAATAATTAGACGAATATATTCACCGTAAGCACTATATAATTCTTTCACTGTAATTAATATTTTGGTTTACTGTGCAGACCAGCTGTGTTGTGGATGAAAAATTTGTCCCAAAAGTGGGAATGATTTTCAAGACACTAGAAGAAGTTGGAAAATTCTACAAACATTATTCCCAACTTGCCGGCTTTTCTACAAAAATAAGGAACACGACTCGAGAAGGAGACATGATTAAGAATCAACTAATTGTATGCACTAGAGAGGGGAGGTGGAAATCAAAGATATCTCCAACTTTGAAGACAAACCCTTCAGCTGGATTAAATTGTCCGGCTAAAATTTACTTACACATAATGAATAGTCACTTTTTTGCGAAATTCTATATTGATATATGCAGTTTTTGGATTTGTCTAGTGTATAAATTTCTAAGTTGAATATTTAGAATTTGTTTTAAGAAACTGAAATAAGGTGTAGTGCTAGTTACATTTTCTGTGTTCAGGGTTTAGAGTTCAGGGTTTAAGGTTTAGGGGTTTAGGGTTTAAGGATTTAGGATTTTAGTGGTTTAAGATTTATGGGTTCAGGGTTCAGTGTTCAGGGTTCTGGGTTTAATGTTTAGGGTTTTAGGTTTAGTGGTTTAGGGTTCAGAGTTCAGAGTTTAGATTTTAGGGTTTAGCGGTTCAGTGTGTTTCGAAATTTTGTTTGGCTCAGTGTATTAATTTCGGTTCACTGACTTCAAGGTTGAGGTTTTAGGGTTTAGGTTTAAAGGTTTAGGGTTTAGGGGTTTAAAGTTTAGAGTTTAGGGTTTTAGGGGTTAGGGTTTTAGTGTTTTAGGGGTTTAGGGTTCAGGGTTCAGTGTTTAAGGTTTTAGGGTTTAGGGTTTATGGGTTGAGTGTTCAGCGTTCAGAGTTTAGGGTTTCGGGTTTAGGATTTTAGAGATTTAGGGTTTATGGGTTGAGTGTTCAAGGTTCTGGTTTTAGTGTTTAGGGTTTAGGGTTCAGGGTTTAAGGGTTTAGTGTTTTTCCCACTTTCGGTTTGCCAAGTATATTAATTTCGGTTCACTGTGTTCTTTTGGAGTTCATAATGTGTTTGTAAATACAGTGATTGCAATCACTCAGAACCTGGAATAAAACAGCAGCCAGACAGTTCCAACAGATATATTAATTAACATCTCATATGAGTAAATCATGTTGAATCAAATATAAATATTAACATTAACATTTAGATTAATATTCACATATATACATTTGAAGTAAGCATTTTTTTTCTTTTTTTAAACAAGTTAAACAAAATATTGTTAATTACAAACAGCCAATCCTAGTATATGCTATTTACTATCTAAATCCCCATATGTGAATTTACAATAAGGGCTGGAGAGGGCAGCAGATGGCTTTGGGAGTCTTATTGCTTGAGATTCCCAAATCACTTGGTCTCTAATTTTGTTCATTTTATGCAACAGAATGTGCAGACCATATTGGTACCTGAAGCTATCAATCTCTCCCTACATTTCAATTAAAAGGAATTAGTTACATAAGAAATAAACTCAACTGAAATTAGAAAAGAAAGAAGTTTATAAATTTAGAAAGTACTAACTTGTGTCCAAGCTCTATATTTATATCTCTTTTTACTTTTGATCTTTTGTGGATGAATTGTTTCAAGCCATTTCATGACATATATTCTACAATCATAGCTAAGCAAGAATTGAGTATAATACGATTAATAGTGCACAAAATAAAACATATTAAAAATAGCACTATAGAAGAGAACAATTCTTACTCTGTAC
The DNA here is from genome assembly GCF_003086295.3 of Arachis hypogaea. Lineage (NCBI taxonomy): Eukaryota > Viridiplantae > Streptophyta > Magnoliopsida > Fabales > Fabaceae > Arachis > Arachis hypogaea. The sequence continues at coordinate 22,591,337 of NC_092045.1, forward strand.
GTTGACCATTTAGTAGGATATACTCTACTTCTACTCCCACCATCCTCCATTAATGGTTCCCCCCAGCATAAACCCTCATCTGAGAAATTATTAATCCTTGAAAAGGTATGCAAAAATTGAAAAAAATAAATCAACAACACTCAACCAAACTCATTTTATTTAATGAATAATTTGAATAATTTACAAGAAAATAACTTACAACAAATTTGTTCAGTTTCTTCCTCGAATCAGGTATATTTTCTGGCAGCTTATTGACAGGGTCAAGCACATAGAATTTCTTTTTGTTCACATCGGCAATCCACAACCACCAATGCCCTCCATTGCAAATTGGCACAAATAGCTAAAGTTTTGAAAAATAATAAACTATTTCAGTCAAAACAATAGCAAACAAGAGAATTATCATAGAATTTTTAGAAATTAAAACTTACAGATGAATGCGATGCAAGTTTTCTTTTGTCAAGAAATTGGCGTTGGTGGGCATACTGTTCAAATATCGAACCAGTAGGTGTTGTTTGTATTTTTATCAATGTAGGACTAGCCATGTGTTTCCAACATAAAATTCTGTAAAAAGAATATTAGTTAAATCAAATTTGCACTGAACCCAACACATTTCATACACCGAACCGAAAATAATTCATGTGCTGAATAATACTTGAAAAACATTCAATTTTCATGAGAAAAGTTTTCTTTATGCAAAAGAACTCAACAAAACACATAACAATCAAGTGAATCAATATTAACATTCTTACTCTACCAAACAGCAACCAGCAGTGAATAAGAAATTTAGCTTACCACAATATCCAGCGGCACAATGTATATTAGTTCTTGATACCGCCGAGTTTTTATTTCGTTAAGAATCATGTTGTATATACAAACAATCTACAGCATGAAAATTTATGAGATATAATATATAAGATTGTTTAGAAAAATCATTAACGTTAACGCAATTGGCAAAGGATTTACTGTGGCATGCACTTGTTCTTTAGGCATTAGAGACATGAAATATTCTCTGAAATCCCTCGTAAAGTGCCTCATGTTTCAAGACAAATATTGTATCATATTCATTGCTACCATCCTTTGTCAGTTTCATATGTGTCATCCAATGATAACACTTTTCAATCAACTCATTTGTGATTTTTATCTTGTCACCAGGGTTTTGTAAAATTCAGAAGCTGGTAAGGTTGGTTCTAAAGTTGTTGCTTCAGCAAACTTTAATGCTACTGTCGCTCCAGCATCTACCACCGCCTCTTCCAGGATTTTAAGCTGTGAAACACTTAGTTGAGAGGGTTGACTTGATTGAGATACTGGTGGACTTATCCCAAGGTTAAAGGAAGGCCTTTCATCTTTCCTTTCCCTAGGTTGAGCAGCATTACAAGATGATAGATATTTAACAAATATATTAAACAAAAATTATATTAAATCATTATAGTGAACCGAAATTTAAACAAATAGTGAACCTAAATCCAAACTTATAGTGAACTGAAATGATATTAAAGAAAAATGATATTAAAGAAAAGAAAGTAACATACCTATCAAATAATGACAAGATTAGAGTTTCTTGTTCTGATTTCCATGTCACCGGAGGTTCTTTGGATTGTTGCTATTCTTCTTTATCAGAAATTTTATAGATATCGTCATCTTTGAAAAACTCTTCAATAATAGAACTCGTAAGTGACACCGTAACATCCTACTTTTTGGGTTCTAGAGGGCAACTATAAAAAACAGAAGAGAGTCCAAAGACAACAACACATTGAATTAATTTCTGGTTTCAACTGAACTATAATTAAACCATGTATAAACATTATAGTAAACCTAAATTATATTAAACAAAAGTGATATTAAAGAATTCTATGCTTACACATTAACAGGTGCTTCTTGTTCTGATTGCTGTGCCACTGGGGGTTCTTTGGATTGTTGCTCTTATTCTTTGGTAGGACTATTGTATTAAATAGAAAATAGTTCAATAACAACTCAGAATTATTATCATATACCATTAAAATTAGTAAAAAGAATTTTTATGTGAAACTTACTCTTTATTAGAAACTTCATAGACATAGTCATCTTTGATTATTTCTTCAATTACAGAACTTGTAAGAGACACTGTAATACCCTGCTTTTCGAATTTTGGAGGGTAGCTGTAATAAACAGAAGAGAGTCCAAAGACAATAACACATTGAATTCATTTCTGATTTTCAACTGAACCATAATTAAACCATGAATAAGCAGTAAACGTTGAACAAGATTCATGTGGTGAATAAATATTTATTAACTTACTCATTATTAAAAGTTTGTTGTGTTTCATTTTGTGAAGGGACATAAATGAAGTCATCTCTAACCAACTCTTCCTAAACAGAACTTAGAAGAGACAATGCAAGAGGATGTCTAAGGAATGTAAACAAGGATAAAGTTAATGTTGAATAACTAGAATTTGTTTTAAAAAATAGGAATTTATAAATTGAAAAACTCACACTCCCAAAGGCTGAGAAGGAGTTTGTTGTCGAAACTCAACAATTTGCAGCTCAGAATCAGGTGTAGCTCTAGTGACATTTAAACAAATTTTTCTTGTGATTAATTAAACAACAATTATTACCTAAATCTAAAAGAGTAACATAAATATTTTTAACTTACATTGGTGGAGTTTTAAAAGTCTTTCTTGGGAAGATTTTCTTTTTTCTAAAGTATTTTACAGTGCTTTCCGGGGTTGTTTTCCTAAAACAAGATAACAAATTAAAATTAGAAACCAAGATTAAAAGAAGAGGTCTTGAAACACATTAAATTCATTTATAGCAACTACCGAACCAGAAGTAAAATATGCAGTAAACCAATTTACCTGGTATTGCTCGCGGTATTTACAAAAGGTGTAGAGCTTCCTTGAGTCTGTAAGATTTGCTCGCTATCCAGATTTACAATCGGCACTCTAAGAAAGATAAATAAATATTAGTAATTGAATCTAGAGGAATTAGAAAAGGTTGTAGCAAAAGTAAGCAAAGAAAGAAAAAGAATTCGGGAATAATAAACCGAATCTTACGTCTGAAAGAATTCATTTTGTGCCTTTGGAGAGTCAAATTGATCCGGAGCAATATTTGCTGACTGAGCTCCATCATTTCTTTTCTTTGATATTTTTCTCTTATCATTTCCAATGCTCGTTTTCTTCTTTCCGCAGCATTGTCTTTTGCTTGTTCAGTTCTGAAATTTCACAAAACAAGTATCAAGGAATCTAGAGCGTAAGTATCAATAAAAGAAAATATGAATTGTGAAACTTACTCCTTGTGAGGTTAGGATGGTGTTTTTGCGACCCTTTCCGGTTGTTTTCTTTTTATTATGAGTGTTTCCTCAATTTCATTTTCTCTAGAAAACAGATAAACACATTGAATTTATACCGGACACAAGACATTAATAATGAAGTCAACCAGACTGACAGACACTACCGAACTGAAATAAATCATTATGCAATACTTACTCACTTTCAGATTGGCTTGTACTCTCTGAATCTATCGGCACAGGCTTTGTTTTTTTTGTTTGTTTTTTAACCACCTTCGATGGTTGTTTTCTTTTTTTGTTACAGTTTTTTTTATTTCTTCTTCTCTGTAATATATAAGAACAAGCACCTAAGAAGATATTTAAGCAAACAAGTTAAATGAAATCAATATGAAAATTAAACTTACTGGCTTTTGGATTCAGATTCAGAAAATCTTTCCCGTTCCGAAGAAGAATCCATCTCAACATTTTTTTATTTTCTTTTCTTTTTCTTTCTTATCCAAGTTACTTGTTTTTGTTTTTTCTTTCTTTTTTTCTTTTCTGTAGAGAAGTCCCTACAACAGAAACAAGGACTCAATTATTTAATCAAGAAAACACATTAACAATCCGGTGAATCAAATGAAGCAATCCCACTGAACTGAAAAATGTTCATATGGTGAATAGTACATGACAACTATTTAATCATCAAAAAAAATATTTTTTAATGCAGAAACATTCAAATGAACAAACTAAAAATTGCAAATAGGACAAATAAATTAATTATAACTTAAAATAGAAGTTTATTTAGTTAGTAGAGTATTTTAAAAGCATTTGAAAGCAAAATTTACGAGAATTTTAATAAAGTATTTACCTATGGTTCTGTTGCTTCGGATGAAATCCGTTCAAGCATCATTTGCCTTGTCCAATGAGCCACCCACGGTGCAGGGGGAGCATCAGGTGCAAACCAGGGGGGAGGGGGCGGGAGAACTTGGTTTCATGAAAATATATTAATATTAATACAAAAACACATCTATCAACAGACTGTTTCTTTCCCTTTCTCTTGTTTTCAACTCTTTTCATCAAGAAGTTGAGCACATGCTTTGCCCAATCCCATTCCCGAATGTTGTCCACATGAAAGATTGGTGGCTTATGGATTGGGGAGGCCACACTTGCCGTTATGGTGAGCAAGAAGCACTTTTGTATGAAGACAACGAAAGTCCTCTTGAATTTTTTTCGGTTCTCCTCCCCTTCTACATTCATATCCAGCACATTCTTTGTCTGTTAGATTGAGGTTGTTGTAATCAACCTTTTCAAGAAAACGATTTCCTACAATATTTTAATAATAAAAATTAGTAAAAAATGGTCAGTTTAATTTTCTGGATACCAATGAACTGAAAATAAGCAGTAAGTGGAAAACGTATTACCTCCGTTAGTTATGCCGAGGGCAGATGCTACTTTCCGAGGAGTTATGTATATATTTTCCGTGAGAGTTTTCAGGCATCCTTTCTCTTCATCAAACCGATCAAGCAATTCTTTCAACAGTGTATTAGAGACATTCATTTCTGGGATATTTGCCAGGGCACCAAATCCCATTTCTTCCACAATATCTTTCTTTTATTGACTCATTTCTCTGTACACTATTGATATTGCCTTTGTTTGGCATCTGCAATAGTGAGTTTTCTGCAAGTTTTGAAACAGAATGTGAGGATATATTTATAATACAAAATAGATATTATTCGAGTGAAAGCGGATAAATATATTTAATCTACTTACGTAATGTGCCTTCTCCTTCATTGTTGCCATTTTCTTGTTGTGTTTTGTTGTAATGAAAAATTTTGGTCAATACTTCATTGATTACATCAACAAGCACAAGCATGTATATCTTAATCAAGTCAATTAAAATGTCACAACCCACCGAACTGAAAATCGTTCATGCACAGAACCAAAATCACAAAGGGTACCGAATGAAAAACGTTCATGTGGTTAATAAATAATGATCAACTTTCAGTCAACAAGAATAGCATTCCTCCATGCAAAAGAAGAACTGAAGATAGTAACAATCATTTTCAAAGCTCTAGTTAAACTATCCACACAAATAAGAACAAGCACATATATCTTAATCAAATCAACATCTTCCAAAAGAAAAGTTTTTCAAATTGATGCAATTAGGTGTTCTTTCAAAATGACATTTGTAGATTGGTTTCTTTAAAAACTCTTACTGAAACTTGATATCTTCCTTTAAGTATCAAGGTCAACTACCATTCGTGCTGAAATCTATCCAATATAATGAGACAATTTTACAGTAGTATGGCTTATCAAAGTGAAAGAGTTGTCTCTAATGTCAATTATCCTAAACAAAACTTATTGAATACATCAACAAGCACAAGCATGTATATCTTAATCAAGTTAATTAGAATGCCAGAACCTACTGAACCGAAACTCATTCATGCACAGAACCAAAATAAAAAAGGCCAACGAACTGAAAAACGTTCATGTGGTTAATAATGATGTTCAACTTTCAATCAATAAGAATAGTATTCTTCCATGCATAAGAAATACTGAAGATAGTAACAAAGCTCTAGTTAAATATCTACACCATTAAGAACAAGCATGTATATCTTAAAGCCCTAGTTACACTGAATTGAATGAAAATAACAACAAATTTCATTACAAGGCCTAGTTATACTGTAAAAATCATTCACAATAGTTCAATATACTAAACGAAGCAAATCAAACCAATAAAACTAAAATGAAGTATTTCTTCATGCAAAAGAAGTATTGAACTGAATGAAAAAAAATAATAAATTTCATTCCAAACCCTAGTTATACTGTAGAAATGTATGCACAATAGTTTGATATACTAAACGAAGAAAATAAATTCAGTAAACCTAAAATGCAACTATTAGAAACACGACATTGCAAGATTTCATATGAACAATAGTTTTTTCATACATTTTGTAGTCTGTGATGTTGTTTTCGTTCTTTTTTGGTTTTTCCTTGCTAAATCTTCTCCTAATTCTGCTGGAATAGTGGTTTTCGCAAAGAACGTGACTAAAATTTGAGTGATTTTGAGAGAGATTTGAAGAGAAGGAGTGATTTCGTGTGTGTTGTAAAAGAATGAACGTTTTTTCATAATGACGCGCGAATAAAGAGTCGTTTCGTTTGTATGGGACACGTGAAAGTCACTTTTATTTAATAAGATTAGAAACGCATTATTTATTTTTGGTTTAAACCAACTTAATTACATAGTTATATGAATGTGTAACAGACCCGTTACTATATATATTAGGCTCAGCAATTATTCATATATTATTCATATATATATATATATATATATATATATATATATATATATATATATATATATATATATAATTAGAATCCAATCAACTAAGCCTAACAGAATTACAACAAGCCAAAACTAATTTAAACCAATCAATCTTGATTTTCTTGTTTTGCTGCTAAGCAATTCTGCTGTATATATGCATGTTCACTAACACCCTTCACTTCCAACTTTACCCTCCCAAACATAACCTTTTAGGATCTAAGATATCCACATAATTAAGGTTGCCCAGTTGCTCTATATATATTAGGTACTATGATCAACAGTCTAATTAATTCGATTTCACATTACAAAGATTCCATAATAAGGTAAGAGTTTCCCATTAATTTTTTTTAATTTGTCAAGACATCTAATTAAGAGATTAAATGTATCTATTATCTTCATAAATTTTGCGTTAGTTCATTAGGTTAAGAGTTACGGTTTAGAGTTTGAATCTCGTAATAATAAGAAATTTTTCATTCCAAAACATAAATTTGTCGATATTTTAAATTATATAATAATTTATATATTTACCATCTCAAGCTCGCAATAATCATTATCAAATATATAGGTATATATGACATTATATGATCAAACCATACTTATTTAATAAACAAGCTCAAACAATTGAATCAACTTTGATTCAAAAGCTCATGAGATTTAATTATTAAATTATTAAAGACACTACTAATTTGATACTCAAAAGATTCATATGTCGACAAAAGAGTTATTGAAAAATATTATCAAAAAAATAGTCCTTGAATGATTTAAAAATGCTACAAAATAATCACTACTATTATATTTTTATAAATGACAAAAAAATTGTATTTAACAAAAAATTTATCCATTTGATCCGATTTTTGTGTCAATATTTAAATAAATATTTAAAAAATGTAAAAAAAATTAGAGCAAAATTTGATCTTTAAATTTTTTTTCAACAAAATTTGGTCATTTACGATAAAAATGTTTTTATAAAAAATCACTTGACATAAAATTATTAAATTTTAGAGATAAAAATATTTTATTTTTCTAATAATACTCACAAAATATTACATCAAAATCTAATTCTTAAAATTTATTTAAAATATATATTTAATATCTAATTTTTTATCACATTTTTAAATCTTTTGAGAAGTTATTTGTTGTTATTATCTTTTAAAATTATTTTTGTTAATGATATAAACTTTTAGATATCATTTTAATAATCTACTTCAAATTAACACAAAAAATGAGATAAAGACACAATAATATAAACACAGAAACAAATAGAGATACACATATACATAAAGGAGAATTTTAGTATACAGATCAAAGTTGGTACAGATTTAAAGATTTGTCTACACTACATTTTCTAAAGCCACACTTTAAACCATAACTCTTCACAAAGAAAAGCGTCACCTAATGGAAAAAAGTAAATTAGAAGATTTAAGAGAAGAAATAATCAAGTTATCAAAATTAATAGACCAAAAATTAATGATTTTAACTAATGTTAACTGTAATGACACCGAATTCTTAAAATCAATACAAAATGATTTTTCTCAAAATCTTTATTTTACTATAAGTTTTATTGAAGGACTTCAAAAACCTGAAAAAACTTATTTTTCACACAGAATTTCTAAGAAATGTTATCATGGAAATGATTCCCCACATCTTTATCATACTTTTAACCCATAATTAAATTCTATAGTAGATATGCTTGAAGAAATATTAGTATCCATAAAATTTCAAAAAAATAAAGAAAAAGAGAATCCCAAAGAAGAAAAATTTCAAAATATAATCAACATAACAGATTTAAAAGTAAAACCACCACTAAAATTATGAATATTGAAGAAAAGTTAGAAGAAGTTACAATGCTTTTTAAACAATTAAAAATGGCTCAAGAAAATAATATTATGGAACAAGGATTTCAAATAGAAGAAGAATTAGTAAATTCTGAAAATATAGAAAATGAAGAACACATCCTAGATTATTCAAGTGACGAAGAACCAGCAATTCCAATACAAGTAAAAAATGAAGCTGGAACATCTAAAGATAACCAATCTCAATATAAATGGGAAACAGGTTTTGATAATTATGCTTTTAAAAAAGGGTTTATAAATAAAGATTCAAAATATACAAAAATACCATCAAAGTATGTTCCAAAAATCCAAGAAATGGAAGGAGAAAGAATGCTTGATTTAGACTGTAAAAAGAATGAAAAAATTTTTTTGAAAATTGGTTGAATTCCTTTTTATTAGAAGCTTTTACTAATCCAAAGCTTAGTGAATTGTCTGGAAGAGATATTTGGAATTACATAGAATTTCATACTAAAGGAACTATAAGAGATTATATGACATCAATAGAAAACCAAATAATAGAAGATTTAGCAACAAAAATAACAGCTTATGATAAGATATTATATATAATGATGATTCTATATAAAGAATTTTTTGGAAAAAATATTATAGATCATAAACAAGAAGTCTATAATAAAGAATATCAAGAAGCAAAAAACCATTTAGCTAATATCCAGATATATGATCTATGTAATGTGGAATCTTATATATGTGAATATAGAATACATTATTACAAATTAAAAGAAGAAGATAAAAATCATTATCTTAGTATGTATATAACAAAACTTCCATATCCTGCTAATGAATTTATAATGGGAAGATTTATAAGAGAAATAAATAGAGGGACAATTGAAAATAATTTTGGTGGAGCAACCGCTGCAATAAGAGAGGAAATAAAAGAGCGTTGTATGCAAGAAGCAACTCAAAAAAGATTTGCAAATATAATTAGAATCTGCTGTCAGGATAATGAAGAGATACCCCAAAAATATGGGCTTAATAAAAATTTTCAGAGAAAGAGAAAATATCAATTTAGAAAAAGAAAATACTATCCAAACTGGAGAAAAAAGAGGTATTTTAGAACAAGAAACAACAATAAAAACAAAAGGCAAAAAAGTGACTATTGCCCAAATAAAAAAGAAAACTGTAAGTGCTGGTATTGCCAAGAAGAAGGACATTATGCAAATGAATGTCCGAAAAAGAAGGATAAAAAAGATCTTACTAAACAAATAGAAATTGCTAAGTCTTGTTTTATGGAACCTTTAGAGGAATCTGATGATAACCTAGACTATATTTTGGAATATGTCTCAGAAACAGACTCAGAGACTGAGTAATAATGCCACATTTATTACTATAAAAATAACAGAAAAATTTATAAATGCTTTTATAGATTCTGGAGCAACACAATGCTTTGCTAGTTCAAACATAAAACTTGATTGGAAAAAATTAAAGAAACCATTAAGAGTTAGAATAGCTGACAAATCAATACATAAAATTGACCAAAAAACAGAGATGACTGAAATTTTTATTCAAAATTATAGGTTCATTGTTCCATCTATATATATGTTAGATTCTGGAATGGATTTTATCATAGGAAATAAATTTTTAAAACTATATCATTCATTCATTCAAGAATTAACATATATAGTTTTAAAAGCTCCACATGATTCTTCAATAAATCAAAAATCAAAACGTATAAAAATACCAACTACTACTATAGATAAGATCTTAAAATTTAAAATATTTTCTATATTAGAAACATGTTATTTAAATTTATACTTTCAGATAAACATTCCAAAAAATAATCTTGAAATAAAGATAGAGGAACTTTTGGATGAAATTTGTGCTGAAAATCCGTTAGATATTAAAAATACAAATAACGAATTAGTAAGCATTAAATTAAAAGATCCTATAAAAAGAGATAAATATTCCAAATAAAATTCCTTATTCTGCAAGAGATAGAGAAGAGTTCTCTTTAGAATGTAGAGATCTTTTGGAAAAAGGAATTATAAGATTAAGTAAAAGTCCTCATGCAGCTCCAGCCTTTTATGTCGAAAACAATAATGAAATTAAAAGGGGAAAACGAAGAATGGTTATTAACTATAAGAAGATGAATGAAGCAACTATTGGTGATGCTCATAAACTTCCAAGAAAAGATTCTATTTTAGAAAAACTAAAAGGAGCGACTTGATGCAAAATCAGGATATTGGCAACTTCGTTTAGACGAAGAAACAAAGAAATTAACTGCTTTTACTTGCCCAACAAAAGAATCAACAAGTGTGTTACTCTACGAATGGAATGTATTACCATTCGGATTAAAACAAGCTCCAGGTATTTATCAAAGATTTATGGAAGAAAATCTAAAAGAGTTAAATGAATTTGTTTTAGTGTACATTGATGATATACTAATTTTTACAAAATAGGATAAAGAAGATCATCTTCAAAAATTATTAATAGTTTTAGAAAGATGCAAGGAGAAAGGACTAGTTCTTAGCAAAAAGAAAGCAAGAATAGCAAAACAAGAAATAGAGTTTCTTGGATTAATTCTATCCACTCAAGGAAAGCTAAAACTTCAGCCAAATGTCCTAGAAAAGGTAAATTTATTCCCTAATAAAATAGAAGATAGAAAACAATTACAAAGATTTTTAGGATGTATAAATTATATTTCTGATCAAGGATTTTTAAAGAATATAACAGAATACACTAAAAGCTTATTTCCAAAAATAAGTACTAAAAAAGAATGGAAATGGGATGAAAAAGACAGTATGCAAATTCAAAGGATTAAACAATTATGTGAAAAACTTCCAGAACTTTATATTCCAGAAGAAAATGACTACTTAATAGTAGAACCAGATGCTTCAGACATAACCTGGTCAGGATGTCTAAAAGCTAAGAAAGCTATAAAAAGTTTGGAACAAGAAAAAGAATCACTAGATTCTAAATATCCCCAAAGGAATTACTTTGCAGGTATATTTCAGGGACTTTTACTCCAACAGAACAGAGATATACTACTCATGAAAGGGAAACTCTAGCAGCAATTAAATCTCTTAAAAAATGGAAAATTGATTTACTACCCAAAGAATTTACATTAAGGACAAATTCAAGTTACTTAACAGGTTTCATACGATATAATTTGAAAGTTGATTATAATCATGGACGATTGGTAAGATGGCAATTATTTTTGTTACAATATCCAATAAAAATTGAATATATTAAGGGTGACAAAAATGTTATTGTAGATACCTTAACAAGAGAATGGAGTTCGTCTACAACGCATTAAATCAAGAAATTCAAAAATACGAACAAGAACTCGAAAAATGCAAGCATTATCAGCAAATAAGGACACAGATCCAATCCCTCAAGAAGGCCATCGAAGCAATGCAATCAACACAACAACCAAAACCATCAGAGTTCAGCCAGCTAAGTGTGGTGGACAAATCAGGTGAGGAAACAATTCCAGAAAATAAAACAATTGCTGAAATTATCAAAAAATCCACCCAAGATAAAAATATTATGTAATTTATAATGGCCCCATGAAAGGAGTATATGATGCCTGGGAAAAAGCAGCACCATTTACACAGCAATCAAGGATAATTCATAAAGGAGGGTTTTTAACACTGGAAGAGGCAAAGGAATCTTTTAGAGAATATGAAGCTCTTCATCCAGAACAAACCCTAAAAAGAGCAGATAAAGCTCCAATTCAAACCCAGAGAACAGGGATAATAAGAAACATTCCTACAAGGGCTGAAATCAAGGAAAAGAAAAGGGTTTGTAGACCAAATCTCAGAGAAACCCTTAACATAGTCTTGAATTGGACTGCAGAAAAGAGGGCGATCTTGGGATATTATCCTATTGCCAAAGAACAGCTAACAAAGCTGGTTATATTTCCAGAGGCTTCCCCATCTGACACCTATCAGTTTTTCCAGTATGGATTAATTGATACAATCTTAATTTTTAATGATTTGAAAATTATTAGTGATTTTCCTGCAGGATTTATTGATGCAGTAAAAAGATTTAAAAATATGATTGACAACGTAAATCCAAGGGATATATCCCTAAAATTTACGAATAGTCAACCTATTTTTAATGAAGAAGAAAAATGCTTGGTTCCAGCACATCAAGTGATCTTCATGTCCGTCTTCCCAGGAAATTTTCAACCAATTGATCAAGTTCAAGATTTAACAATCTACAGTCATGAAGGAAGACTAGCCAGCACACTAGCAAGGGTCTTCGAAAGAACTCAAAAGATAACAAGGGAATCTCACACAAGAATCAATTATAAAAGCAGAAATACTTTGCTTGTGTCCAGTAAAAGGAATGAAATTGAAGAAAGAGAGATGAGACTCTTAGTGGAATTTGAATCAGCATTCTACAACTTATCTGGACTCTTAGAAAAGCTCCCTGAAGGGATAAAGAGGAATCTCTGCTATTTGATAAAAGGCAGAGAAGACCACAAGTGCCAGCTATGTGTCTCAGAGTTATCTGAAGAAAGCAATAATAAAACAGAATCAACCCACATGATAAAAGAAGAAGACAACGCATCTGAAGGTCACATGATGAAAGAGGAGGACAGCACATCTGAAGCATCTTTCAACATTATTGCATAGTGACGTAAGCGCTTAGGTCATAGAGCACCAACAATGTAGCTGGTGCAAGATAATAAACAATGACGTAAGCAATGACGTCATAAGAAGGGTAAGGATGGGAATTGTCCATCAGACCCAACCATTATAAATAGGTTGCTTAGGCAATTGTAGAAGGCATCAAACCATAGAAAGCAGGAGGCTAAGAGTACTCATATGCTAGGAGAGCAAAGAGGAAGCTGCCGAGGCGATTCTATAGTTTGAAGAAGAATTCCCTTAGGAAAAACCAATTCTAAACTCCCCTCTGGAGTTAGTATCTACAATCTCCCCTCTGGAGATAAAAACATTTTATGTAAAATATTCTAAATAAAGGAAGTTTTTCTCCAGAAAGGTACGCCTTTATCCTAATCTCTTAGTTATGAATTATTTAGAAAGTTTAGAATTAACAGAAGAATCTGATTATTATAGATTAACTGCTTTATTAGATAATGAAAAACAGGCTGTTCTAAAAACAGAATTAAATCTCAAATCAAATGAAAATTTTAATAAACAAAATCTTTTAAAAGAAGTTTTTAATAGAAAAAATATAATATACTATGGAAAAATTCAACTTGAAGCCCCTATAAAGATAAAATCCGCCAATGGAGAACTTGAAATAGCTTTGATAAATGATGAAGAATTGAGTAAACAGATTGAGAAAATTAAGGATCAACAAAAAGATCTAAAATTGGATGGATTCATATTAGTACTATACAAGTCTTAATCAAATCTACATATATGAAAGGAATTAATTCACCAATAAGCTTAGCAATCTGTGACAAAAGAATTACTGATGACCCAATAGACCAAATAATTGGAATTGTTCATGGAAACTTGGCAAATGTAAATGTTAAATTCAATGCCCATCTTGGATATGCTATACCTTTATCAACTGAAAACCTTGGAAGATCTATAAGTTTGGCTTATAAATTTCATAGAAAGAATCTAATGGAACAAGACGATGAACCTTTTTCAATTACATATGCAATAAATTATGCTTTAACAAACAGCCATCATAGTATAATATTTAAAAACAAAGAAAGAATTTATGTTGATGAATTATTTCAGAAAATTGTAAAAACAGAAATACCAAAATATAAAGCTATTGAAAACCCAGTTCTATTATTAAAAGAACCATCAGAAAAATTAGTTTCATCGAATTTTCTAATAAGAGAATCTAAAATTAATAGCCCTTTAAGTTTATCCAAGTTAAAGATTAAAGAAGAAAATTCTGAAATAAAAGAATTAACAAAAAAGGTCGAAAAATTAAATGAAACCCTAAATATTAAATTATGACAATAAATAAAGAAAAAATATATGTAACTTATCAAGACAAGAAACAAGAGCTCTTTGAAAGAGAAAATCGGTTAAATTATTTACAGTTTTCTGAAATAAATCAAAGAGCATTTGAAGCTCTAAAAATAATTTATGACAAGTTAAAAAGAGAAGTTGAAGAGCTAGAAAAATTAATAGAATCTCTAGAAAATAGTGATGAATCAATGATAGAATTTGCAGAAATTCTAAGATAAATAATGAAGCATACAAAGATTGAAAGACCAGAAAACAAAATAAAAAGAAAAAGGACGAAAAAATTAAAAAGTAAAATAAAGGAATATAAAAGGGAATTAAATAATCTTCAGTTCGAAATTAATGACCATATAATAAAAAGGATAGAAATAAGAACAAATATAAACAAGTTGGAGCTAAACTTAAAAAATTTATAAATGCCTGGAAAACCATACTATGACTTAAAAGAATTAAAGCTGTTGAAAGAAAAAATGGAGAATGAAGTTGAAAAATTAAAAAGATATTTAGAAACAACAGAAAGTGTAGAAATAAAAGAAGTTTTTGAGGATTTGAAAAATTATATTAAAGAAAAAGACAAACAGATAAAAGATTTTATATACAATAATCCATGCAAAAAAGAATATTATAAACTAAAACAAGATTAAATCAGAATTAGTAATAGTAGAAATGGTCAATACTTTCGATTATGAAATTGCAAATTATAAGGCACCACCAACCGAATCTATACAAACTACAAACTTATTCGAAGCAAAATACGAAGAGTTAATAGAAATTTCGAAAAAGAAATTACAGGAAAAATCGATCGACTTTTAAAAATTGGTATCAGAGCCAAAGTTAATGATTAAGGGTAACACTTTTTCTTTAAACAACACTTTTAATGACACGCTTTTTCAGCCATAAAAAGACAAAAATCTGTACATATCCATCTTTACACTAGATGGACCCATACATAAATATATATGTGTTCGATAATTATAATAGACAGAACGCAAATTACTTTAGAAAATTTATTTTATCTTTTCCTATCTTTTCATCTTCTCATCTCAATTCCTTTATGATCTTTTTTCTTATATCTGAATCTTTTTTTTCCAAAAAAAAATTATAAAATTCTAATTTAATACAAATTCAAACAAATTGACAAAACAAGAAATTAGAATTTCTCAAACTCGTGTCCTATTTATAAAGTATCACCTTCATAATAAAAAATTTAGAAAACCTAAATTAAAGAATAGATCAATTTTAAATGTAATAAAACAAAGAAAAAAT
The DNA here is from genome assembly GCF_003086295.3 of Arachis hypogaea. Taxonomy (NCBI): domain Eukaryota; kingdom Viridiplantae; phylum Streptophyta; class Magnoliopsida; order Fabales; family Fabaceae; genus Arachis; species Arachis hypogaea. The sequence continues at coordinate 22,606,924 of NC_092045.1, forward strand.
ATGAAGAAGAAAATGGATGATAAAACAAAGGCCTGAATTCTAATTTAATTTGAGTGATTTGTAAATTAGAGATTAGAAAAGATAGAGTAGTCAGCAGGGAGTTAGAATTCGAGAGAGCGAACAGAGAACAAAGAAAGAGCATAGTGACAAACATAGAGCAAAAAAAGACTACAAGGAAAAAGGGAGAACATAAAACACAAGGATGCAATGAACTATACTAGTAATAGAGGGAGAGGGTAATGGTAGAGAGAGAGAGAGAGATGGAAAGAAAGAGAGTGGTAAAAAGAGGGGTTAGAGTTAAGATAAAATTGATAATTTAGAAAAGTAATTTGAGATAATTATCAAATTTGTGTCATATAAATTGTATTCCAACGTCTCAAACTTAAGGAAGAATATTGCAAACCAATTGTGGGCATGTGTAAATAAATGTGTAACAGTTTTTGCATCTCTGATGGGTACGGATACTAAACAAACATTATCTCGTTTCTTTATTGTGAATTTCATCACTCATTTTTTCACCAAAATTAGTCATAAAAATTTTGAATTTAAATAATTTGATACTCGATCAATTTTTATTCTCTTTAAGTTTAAAAAAATACGCTTATCTAATAACGATTAGTCCATTTGTCACTTTAAAGAAGGACTAATTTATCTTATATATATAGTTGATATTTTTTAAATTTAATTGTCTTATAATAAAATTAAGAACTTATTTATGTAACACATGTATGTATATTAAAATTTTGATTAAAAATAATTAAGCCACTAATATATATCTACGAAAATAATTCTCAAAAATTTTTTATAAATAAAATTTATTGAATACCAAAATATTCGATCTAAAATTTTGTAGACATCAATTTAAATATTTACTCAGCTATCAACTTGATCTTTTTTTTTTTTTCTAAATTATCCTGAATGTGCTTAGGGTGACATAGCAGACTTTTGGTTCGGAAAACTTCGTTTTCTTTAACTTTTGGCAACTAACACATGACTTCTAACTGATCTACATATAACTAACATTAATTAGAAAGAAAGAAATCATATGTTTACCTTACATAATCATGGGACACATGTACAAACATAATCCTTTAATTAAAACTATTATGATGATGAAATAACTCATAAAAATATCCAATTTTTTTCATCTTCCAAAGTTTTGTGTGACTAGAACTTTAGAACTGTCTTTTTTTGGGGTTCTGACGGTCTAATTTAAAATGATTTTTTTTATAAATAGGTATTTATTAATTTATATATATTGAAGAATATTATATGTATTATCTTTGTTTATATTCTCCACTTTTGGTATTAAAGATTCATAAAACTGAAAAAAGTAAAATGTTTATCTTTTATTACCAAATAAAGAAAAAAAGATAGATTTCTTACTTTTTAAAGGCTGAAATATCATATAAATACTATTAATAAGTTAGTTCAAGTAGTACATTCTTGATTTCTCTTAAGCAATATCTTATATTCAAATCATGTATATCTGGTTCGGCCATAATAGGAAGATAGTTGATCATTTCTTTAAAAGAATATTATAAATACTAATTTATTTTTATTTTGTAATTCAATATACGGGTTGGTGTTGATTTGTTACAAGAAACGAAATCAAAATCAACAAATATTTTTCGAAAAACAAAAAAGCTATACGTATCGATGATAATTAGTGGCTAAGAAAAGGGGGTTGAATTTTAGCACTTTTTTTTCGAGGAGTATTACTTTTATTTTTTTAACAAATTTCAGGAGATATTTTCACTTTTGTTTCGTAATAAGTTGAGAGATCTTTTTGTTTTGTCTTGTAACAAGTTGAGAGACATTTGTCATTTCATCTCCTAAGAATCAGAAACAGAAAAGAAGCAGAGAAGAGAGAATCACATCAAGATGTATCCTAGTTCAGCTGGTAAATACAATGCAACCTACATCCAGTCTCCATCACAACAGTGACGGAAATTCACTATCTTTACCAAATTACAAACACGAATTCTTTCCCTAGGATCTACCTAATTCTATCTGGGACAAATCCAGATTCTAACCCCAATCTGAATTTGACTTGGACTCAAACCAAGCTTTCAACAGCAAAGTGCTAACCCAACTTGAAAGGGAATCCCCACAGGATCATTAAACACAATAAAAATTGTGTAAAGAAACTTTGAGACATCTATGACTTTTTTTTCTAATTTTGATCACTGCCTTTTTCCTCTCACTGATTTTTTCTTACAAACCTCACCTTGTTTGCTTTTTTCACCATGAGACTCAGACAGACAAAACTAAGAAAAAGAAAACTAAATGAACATCATTGAAGGAGAAGAACTCAGAAAGCTTCAGGGTAGCTATGAGAACTCTGTGCTTTTCACTTACTCTCCTTGATCTCAACCTTTGGCTGTTCACCCTTAATATAGAAGGGAAAGCTTCCAAAGTTGAAATCCTAACCCAGCAACTTCTTCTCCTACCAAAGAGTAGCAGCGGCTTCATCAGAAGGGGTTGAGAAAACCGAGGCTGATACGTGAAAGCTTACCTCATTACTCTCATCCTTTTTTTTAAGCTTCTTCAATCTTGGCCATTGATCTTAACTTTGGCCCAATAATAAATTCTGATTGTTGATGAGCTTCTGACTCTGGACAGCTTCACGTATTCCATTTTTGCTTCTATCTACTTGAGACTCAGAGGCTATCTTCTTCTTTGATGCACAAAAACGAAAATGAACTTTTTACCAAGATAGATTTGCTTCATGAACCAAAGCCAACCTCTTCCTTTCTTAGTAACAAAATCTTGAAGTCTTTCTTCAAATCTTTTCTTCTGTATTAAAGATCTTTCTTAACCTTTCTTCATAGGCTTTTCTTCTGAGAATTTACAAATTTTCTTCTATCTTCTTCCTTGAAAGATTGATGTGATCGAAGCAGAGAGAGAGAGAAGATAGAAGGAAGAAAACTTTTGGTGGAAAAATTAATTGAAATTAAACCAAATTGAATTTCCACTTCCATTACCCAAGACATAAAGTAACGTGTAAGACTTTTGGTTACTAAGGAATAAAGTTAATTGAGTTGAGATTTGGGTTCCAGTAACCAAAACATGGAGCAACCGAAGCATGCTTTGAAGTCCGTGGGCCATTTCCTTCTTTTCTTTTGATTTGTCAAAATTAGTTCATGGGATACTGATTTGGGCTTGTCTTAATCTCAATATTCATCCTCTTGATTGAGTTTTTGCACAAAACTAAATTAATTCATTGATCCCAGTGGGCTTGTAGAGCTTTTTGACCCATTATGGAAATTGATTTTCCCGTACACTAACAAAAATATTAAACAACCCATTGGAAGTAATTTAAACATTTAATAACATTTTAATAATTTTCTAATTCATTTTTTAATATTGTTTGATCATCATTTTAAGTAAATATAAGTTTTCCAAACTCAACAATCTCCCCTTTAATGACAAATATTATTAACCTAAATTGAAAGGATTAGGATAAAGAACTTCCCTTTGAAGATTTTTCGAAATCTCCCCCTTTCTTTTGTTTAGCTCCAACATGATGTGTGCCTGATAAACCAAAATTTTCGAGGAAGCAAACATTGTATACAAGCTCCAACAGGTTCCTAAAGATTAAAATTTAAACAATGGAACCTTTTAAAACCGAGCCAGTTTTTCACAAGAATATGCTTTTGAAACTTCTTAATTCCATAATCTAAACATCACATATATGCTTGAGCAAATAAATTTATCAATAATCAAGGCTCAAGCTTATGGTAATTAGTGGCTAAGAGAAAAAGAGGTTGAATCTTAGCCCTTTTTTACTGAATATTAATTTCTGACTTTAAGAGGAACTTCAGGAGATATTTCTGCTTTTTGTCTCGTGTTGAGTTGAGAGACACTTTTGTTTTGTCTCGTGATGAGTTGAGAGATATTTTTATTTTTGTTTCCTGATGAACAGAAATAGAGAAAGAGTAGAGAAGAGAGAATCACACCAAGAAGTATCCTGGTTCAGCTGCTAAGTGCAACCCAGCCTACATCCAGTCTCCATCACAACAATGATGGAATTTCACTATCTTTTACAAGATTACAAACACCAATTCTTTTCCTAGGATCTACCCAATCCTATCAGGGACAAACCAGATTCTACACCTAATCTGAATTTGACTAGGAATCAAAACCTAGCTTTCAACCGCAAAGTGCTAACCCAACTTGCAAACGAATTCCCACAGGATCATGAAACACAACATACAGATGTACAATGAAACTCTGAGACATCTATGGCTTTTTCTTTAATATTGATCACTGCCTTTTTCCTCTCGCTGGCTTTTTCTTACAAACCTCACCATGTTTGCCTTTTACCATGAGACCTAGACAGACAATACTAAGAAAAATAAAACAAAATGAACAACATTGAAGGAGAAGAACTCAGGAAGCTTGGGTAGCTATGAGAACTCTGTGCTTTTCACTTTCTCTCCTTGATCTCAACCCTTGGCCGTTCACCCTTATTATAGAAGGGGAAGCTTCCAATATTGAAACCGGTTCAACCAAGCAACTTCTTCTCCAACCCAAAAATAGCTCCGGTTTGGACTGAGAGAAGAGAGAGGGAAAACCAAAAACCAACATGCATGTACCTCTCTCAACCCTTTTCATCAAGCTTCTTAAATCTAAGCCTTTCATCTTGCCTTTGGTCCCAAAAATGAATTCTAACCCTTGATGAATCTATGACCCAAGAGTGCTTCTTTCCTTCATTTTTGCTTCTTCCTACGTGTATCTTGGCGGCTAGCATCCTTCTCTGATGAACAAAAATGGAAGTGAATTCTTGCAACTGAGATCTTCCTCTCTGATAGAGGCGGATCCTTTCCTTTCTTGGCATGAAAAATCTTGAAGCTCTTCTTCAAATTTTGCCTTCAATGGCAAAAATCTTACTTTTGTTTTTTTTTAGATCTTCATCACTGAAGAGAGGTCTTCAATAGATAGCCTTTTTTCCTCATAGGCTTCTGATAACTTTTTCTTGCTTCTATCTTCTTCTCTGACAAATGATATGACCAAAAACAAAAAAAAAAAGAGGAGAGAGAAGAGACAAAGCATTCAATGTAATATTAAACCCAATTTAATTTTGAGTTTTGGTTACCTATGCATGCATTCAATTGAATTAAAATTTAAATTCTATTAACCAATGAAGTGAGTAACCGTAGAGTGCATGCTCCAATTCCTTCTTTCTTCTTTCAATTCGGACCAAAGAATTGTTGGATCAAAGGGAGGTATTATTTTGGGCTATTCACATATTTCTTGGCCCAATATGTTTACCCACTTGATTTAATATCATATTATTATAACTATGATCAAATTGGGCTTAATTTCAAATGGGCCATCAGGACATTACCTTTTATTTCCTGCACAAAGCCAGATCCATCAATAAATCAATTGGAAGAAAATAACAAATTAATAGTTTTTTAATTAATATTTTAATAATGTTTGATCATCAAATTTGATACAAGTTTTCTAAACTCAATAATCTCCCCGTTGATGACAAATATTATTAAAACTGAATTGAAAGGATTAGGATTAGAAAACTCCCTTTGATGATTTGGCGGAATCATCCCCTTTTTCAATTGTTCAAACTGCTCCCCCGTAATGTGTGCCAAATTATCCATCAATTTTTATGGAAGCAGTACCTGTGTGCATTTTAAAAGTTCCAAACAAGATACCAATTTTCAAAACATGGAACCTTAAGAAACAGAGCCATATTTTATCAAAAATTCTTGTACTTGAGCGAACAGTTTTATCAACATTGATCAAGGCTCAGATTGATTTTAACCCACTAACAATCTGCTCAAAATACATAATCTAAGCCAAGCGTTAAGCTAGTAAAACAGTGTATCCAGCCATAAAAAATAAAGCAAATCAGAGCAATCAAATCAAAGCAATCAACAAAACAGAGTCTCAGCCATCAAAACAGAGCACAAAACAAAGCACAAGATAATAAATCAGAGCAACCAGCAGCCCCAATTTCAGATTCAATTCAGCCTTGTTTTTAGTCTTTTCCTCCCCCCTTTTGTCATTAATGGGGATCCTGCAAACAAAACAGTCAGAAACAATGCAGTCCATAATATTAAAACATAAACAAAATATCAAAGTTATTAAGTACAGTCATTCCAAAATGAAATAGTTCAAATGAAACTAAGTCCAAAAGTAACAAAATAAATTGTGTCTAGGGACATAAGTAGTAGAGATCAAATCTCTAGGCATCAGATAGATTGATATCAGAATCAAGAAGATCTTGTTCTCCTTCATAATGAACCATGTCGTTGTCAGTAGTCTCCAAACTCTTAATAAGTAAATTTACCCTTTCACGATACTTTTTCCATGCTTTTTCATTCTCAAAGGCTTGCTTTCTAGCCTATTTGTATGATTTAATCATCATGCTGGACATATTGGAGAACTCAGTGAGGACATCTTTTATGGTTTCTGAGAATCGAGAAGAATCAAGAGGAAGACTTTCATCTTCACTTTCAGAGAATACTGATGCCTTTGAACTCTTGGCCTTTTTTCCTTTTGCCGATTCAGGAACTCCCCCACCTTTGATAGTAGAAACCCGATTCTCTACTGGCTCATTGCTAAGGTCAACATCAAAATGCTCCAAAATGCATGTCAGGAACATACCATAGAGCAGATTGGATTTCTTATCACTACGAACACAGTCCCACATGTGTCTAATCATAAGATATGCAAATGAAATAGAAGCAGAGTTTAGAATTGCAAACAGCACAAGAGTAACACAAACAGTAATCCTTTGGTAAGAACCATTTTGCGGCATTAAAACATGAGTGATGATTCGGTGCAACAAGGCTCACACAGGACTAAGAGCCTTATGGATCAGATTTGTGCCATCTAAAGAAGAAACAATCTCACAAACCCGCACCTGAGCCTCTTGAAGGGAAATACCAACATGGGCATCCATTTTCCAGACATATATGCCCTGACCCCTTCATCTTTATATCCCAGAGCAGTACTTATGGTTTCACGATTTAAAGTCAGATGAACCTTTTTAACGTAGGAGTGTAGTTCACCGTCATGAAAAATCAAGTTGGCATAAAATTCATGTACCAAGTTTGGGTAAACTAGTTTTCAGATTTCGAAAATAGGAGTCCATTTCAGGTTATGAAAATTTGTTGAAAGGTCAATTCCTTTTTCAACAAGATTTTCAAGACTAACCACATAAGAGGCACATAGATGACGGTTTACCAACACTTGGGAGTGAAACTCAAAAGCCTCACAAGATATAAAGTGGTAAGGATCAAAGTGAGAATGGCTTTTACCATATTTATTTTTGAAATCCAATGAATCTAGGTTTGATGGTTCTCGGGGGTCATGAAGGTTCGGATTCTTTGGATGTTGAGTGGGGGCCGAGCGACCCGAAGCATGAGGGGTAGAACGTCGTGGTGGTAGAGACGGACGTGGAGATGGAGGAGGTGAGTCTTCTTCTTCTTCGGGTACAAGCTCATTTCCCTTTGAACTTTTCTTTGATGATCCTGCTTCTTGCCATGTTGGAAACCTTGGATGGATGACCTTCCTTACCATGGAATCAGTGGAGTGAAAAGAGAGTGAAGAGGACGAATGGGAATGAATATATATGTGAGTATGAGATTGTGGACTGGTGCGCGAAATTGTGATCAATACTTTTCACAAATCAAATAATCCCCGGTAATGAATCCAAAAACTTGGTGTTCAATACCATGGCATAAACACAACTTCACACAACTAACCAGCAAGTGTATTGGGTCGTCCAAGTAATAAACCTTACGCGAGTAAGGGTCGATCCCACAGAGATTGTTGGTATGAAGCAAGCTATGGTCACCTTGTAAATCTTAGTCAGGCAAACTCAAATGGGTATGGTGATAAACGCATATAACATAAAGATAAAGATAGAGATACTTATGTAATTCATTAGTAGGAATTTCAGATAAGCGTATGAAGATGCTTTCCCTTCCGTCTCTCTGCTTTCCTACTGTCTTCATCCAATCCTTCTTACTCCTTTCCATGGCAAGCTTAAGCAAGGGTTTCACCGTTGTCAGTGGCTACCTCCCATCCTCTCAGTGGAAATGTTCAACGCACCCTGTCACGGCACGGCTATCCATCTGTCGGTTCTCGATCAGGCCGGAATAGAATCCAGTGATTCTTTTGCGTCTGTCACTAACGCCCCGCCCTCAGGAGTTTGAAGCACGTCACAGTCATTCAATCATTGAATCCTACTCAGAATACCACAGACATGGTTAGACCTTTCGGATTCTCTTGAATGCCGCCATCAGTTCTAGCCTATACCACGAAGACTCTGATCTCACGGAATGGCTGGCTCGGTTGTCAGGCGAGCACTTGGTTGTCAGGCGATCAACCATGCATCGTGTATCAGGAATCCAAGAGATATTCACCCAATCGAAGGTAGAACGGAGGTAGTTGTCAGTCACACGTTCATAGGTGAGAATGATGATGAGTGTCACGGATCATCACATTCATCAAGTTGAAGAACAAGTGATATCTTAGAACAAGAACAAGTGGAATTGAATAGAAGAACAATAGTAATTGCATTAATACTCGAGGTACAGCAGAGCTCCACACCTTAATCTATGGTGTGTAGAAACTCCACCGTTGAAAATACATAAGAACAAGGTCTAGGCATGGCCGAATGGCCAGCCTCCCATTGATCTAAGATAGCATCAGAACAAGGATAACTACCCAGATATAATCTAAGAACTAGATGTCCAAAGATGATCAAAGGATCTAAAAATAATCCAAAGATGAAAATACAATAGTAAAAGGTCCTATATATAGAGAACTAGTAGCCTAGGGTGTACAGAGATGAGTAAATGACATAAAAATCCACTTCCGGGCCCACTTGGTGTGTGCTTGGGCTGAGCAATGAAGCATTTTCGTGTAGAGACTCCTCTTGGAGTTTAACGCCAGCTTTTATGCCAGTTTGGGCGTTTAACTCCCATTTTGGTGCCAGTTCCGGCGTTTAACGCTGGAATTCCTGAGGGTGACTTTGAACGCCGGTTTGGGCCATCAAATCTTAGGCAAAGTATAGACTATCATATATTGCTGGAAAGCCCAGGATGTCTACTTTCCAACGCCGTTGAGAGCGCGCCAATTGGGCTTCTGTAGCTCCAGAAAATCCGCTTCGAGTGCAGGGAGGTCAGAATCCAACAGCATCTGCAGTCCTTTTCAGTCTCTGAATCAGATTTTTGCTCAGGTCCCTCAATTTCAGCCAGAAAATACCTGAAATCACAGGAAAACACACAAACTCATAGTAAAGTCCAGAAAAGTGAATTTTAACTAAAAACTAATAAAAATATACTAAAAACTAACTAGATCATACTAAAAACATACTAAAAACAATGTCAAAAAGCGTACAAATTATCCGCTCATCACAACACCAAACTTAGATTGTTGCTTGTCCTCAAGCAACTGAAAATCAAATAAGATAAAAAGAAGAGAATATGCAATGAATTCCAAAAACATCTATGAAGATCAGTATTAATTAGATGAGCGGGGCTTTTAGCTTTTTGCCTCTGAATAGTTTTGGCATCTCACTCTATCCTTTGAAATTCAGAATGATTGGCTTCTTTAGGAACTTAGAATCCAGATAGTGTTATTGATTCTCCTAGTAAAGTATGATGATTCTTGAACATAGCTACTTATTGAGTCTTGGCCGTGGCCCAAAGCACTCTGTCTTCCAGTATTACCACCGGATACATACATGCCACAGACACATAATTGGGTGAACCTTTTCAGATTGTGACTCAGCTTTGCTAGAGTCCCCAATTAGAGGTGTCCAGGGTTCTTAAGCACACTCTCTTTGCCTTGGATCACAACCTTATTTCTTTTCTTTTTCTTTTTTTTTGAAATTTTTTTTATTAGAAATCACTACTTTTTCTTGCTTCAAGAATCATTTTTATGATTTTTCAGATCCTCAGTAACATGTCTCCTTTTTCATCATTCTTTCAAGAGCCAACATTCATGAACCACAAATTCAAAAGACATATGCACTGTTTAAGCATACATTCAGAAAACAAAAGTATTGCCACCACATCAAAATAATTAAACTGTTATAAAATTTAAAATTCATGCAATTCTTCTCTTTTTCAATTAAGAACATTTTTCATTCAAGAAAGGTGATGGATTCATAGGACATTCATAACTTTAAGGCATAGACACTAAGACACTAATGATCACAAGACACAAACATAGATAAACATAAGCACTAAAATTCGAAAAATAGAAAATAAAGAACAAGGAAATTAAGGAACGGGTCCACCTTAGTGATGGCGGCTCTTTCTTCCTCTTGAAGATCCTATGGAGTGCTTGAGCTCCTCAATGTCTCTTCCTTGTCTTTGTTGCTCCTCTCTCATGATTCTTTGATCTTCTCTAATTTCATGGAGGATGATGGAGTGCTCTTGATGCTCCACCCTTAGTTGTCCCATGTTGGAACTTAATTCTCCTAAGGAGGTGTTTAGTTGCTCCCAATAGTTTTGTGGAGGAAAGTGCATCCCTTGAGGCATCTCAGGGATCTCATGATGAGTGGGGTCTCTTGTGTGCTCCATCCTCTTCTTAGTGATGGGCTTGTCCTCATCAATAGGGATGTCTCCCTCTATGTCAACTCCAACCGAATAACAGAGGTGACAAATGAGATGAGGGAAGGCTAACCTTGCCAAGGTAGAGGACTTGTCCGCCACCTTGTAAAGTTCTTGAGATATAACCTCATGAACTTCTATTTCTTCTCCAATCATGATGCTATGAATCATGATAGCCCGGTCTATGGTAACTTCGGACCGGTTGCTAGTGGGAATGATTGAGCGTTGGATAAACTCCAACCATCCTCTAGCCACGGGTTTGAGGTCATGCCTTCTCAATTGAACCGGCTTCCCTCTTGAATCTCTCTTCCATTGGGCGCCCTCTTCACATATGACTGTGAGGACTTGGTCCAACCTTTGATCAAAGTTGACCCTTCTAGTGTAAGGATGTTCATCTCCTTGCATCATGGGCAAATTGAATGCCAACCTTACACTTTCCGGACTAAAATCCAAGTATTTCCCCCGAACCATAGTAAGATAATTCTTTGGATCCGGGTTCACACTTTGATCATGGTTCTTGGTGATCCATGCATTGACATAGAACTCTTGAACCATTAAGATTCCGACTTGTTGAATGGGGTTGGTAAGAACTTCCCAACCTCTTCTTCGGATCTCATGTCGGATCTCCGGATATTCACCCTTTTTGAGTGAAAAAGGGACCTCGGGGATCACCTTCTTCAAGGCCACAACTTCATAGAAGTGGTCTTGATGCACCCTTGAGATGAATCTCTCCATCTCCCATGACTCGGAGGTGGAAGCTTTTGCCTTCCCTTTCCTCTTTCTAGAGGTTTCTCCGGCCTTGGATGCCATAAATGGTTATGGAAAAACAAAAAGCAATGCTTTTACCACACCAAACTTAAAAGGTTTGCTCGTCCTCGAGCAAAAGAAGAAAGAAGAGAGTAGAAGAAGAAGAAATGAGGAAGAAGGGAATGGCTTTGTGTTCGGCCAAAAGGGGGAGTAGTGGTGTTTAGGTTATGTGAAAAGGAAGGAGTGAAGATGGGTTTATATAGGAGTGGGGGAAGTATGAGGGTTCGGTCATGTATGGGAGGGTTTGGGTGGGAAAGTGGTTTGAATTTGAATGGTGAGGTAGGTGGGGTTTTATGAAGGATGGATGTGAGTGGTGAAGAGAAGGATGGGATTTGATAGGTGAAGGGTTTTTGGGGAAGAGGTGTTGAGGTGATTGGTGAATGGGTGAAGAAGAGAGAGAGTGGTGGGGTGGGTAGGGATCCTGTGGGGTCCACAGATCCTGAGGTGTCAAGGAAAAGTCATCCCTGCACCAAATGGCAAGCAAAATTGCGTTTTATGCCAATTCTAGCGTTAAACGCCGGGCTGGTGCCCATTTCTGGCGTTTAACGCCAGCTTCTTGCCCTTTTCTGGCGTTTAACGCCAGTCTGGTGCCCCTTTCTGGCGTTAAACGCCCAGAATGGTGCCAGACTGGGCGTTAAACGCCCAACAGCTAGCCTCACTGGCGTTTAAACGCCAGCACGCTCTCCTCCAGGGTGTGCTATTTTTCTTTCTGCTTTTCATTCTGTTTTTGCTTTTTTCATTGATTTTGTGACTTCTCATGATCATCAACCTACAAAAAATATAAAATAACAAAATAAAATATAACATTGGGTTGCCTCCCAACAAGCGCTTCTTTAATGTCAGTAGCTTGACAGAGGACTCTCATGGAGCCTCAGAAATGCTCAGAGCCATGTTGGAACCTCCCAACACCAAACTTAGAGTTTGAATGTGGGGGTTCAACACCAAACTTAGAGTTTGGTTGTGGCCTCCTAACACCAAACTTAGAGTTTGACTGTGGGGGCTCTGTTTGGCTCTGTTTTGAGAGAAGCTCTTCATGCTTCCTCTCCATGGTGACAGAGGGATATCCTTGAGCCTCAAACACAAAGGATTCTTCATTCACTTGAATGATCAACTCTCCTCTATCAACATCAATCACAACCTTTGCTGTGGCTAGGAAGGGTCTGCCAAGGATGATGGATTCATCCATGCACTTCCCAGTCTCTAGGACTATAAAATCAGTAGGGATGTAATGGTTTTCAACTTTTACCAGAACATCCTCTACAAGTCCATGGGCTTGTTTTCTTGAATTGTCTGCCATCTCTAGTGAGATTTTTGCAGCTTGCACCTCAAAGATCCCTAACTTCTCCATTACAGAGAGAGGCATGAGGTTTACACTTGACCCTAAGTCACACAAGGCCTTCTTGAAGGTCATGGTGCCTATGGTACAAGGTATTGAAAACTTTCCAGGATCCTGTCTTTTTTGAGGCAATTTCTGCCTAGACAAGTTATCCAGTTCTTTGGTGAGCAAAGGAGCTTCATCCTCCCAAGTCTCATTTCCAAATAACTTGTCATTTAACTTCATGATTGCTCCAAGGTATTTAGCGACTTGCTCTTTAGTGACATACTCATCCTCTTCAGAGGAAGAATACTCATCAGAGCTCATGAATGGCAGAAGTAAGTCCAATGGAATCTCTATGGTCTCATTTTGAGCCTCAGATTCCCATGGTTCCTCATTGGGGAACTCATTGGAGGCCAGTGGACGTCCATTGAGGTCTTCCTCAGTGGCGTTCATTGCCTCTCCTTCCTCCCATAATTCGGCCATGTTGATGGCCTTGCACTCTCCTTTTGGATTTTCTTCTGTATTGCTTGGGAGAGTACTAGGAGGGAGTTTAGTAATTCTTTTGCTCAGCTGACCCACTTGTGCCTCCAAGTTTCTAATGGAGGACCTTGTTTCAGTCATGAAACTTTGAGTGGTTTTGATTAGATCAGAGACCATGGTTGCTAAGTCAGAGGTATTCTGCTTAGAACTCTCTGTCTGTTGCTGAGAAGATGATGGAAAAGGCTTGCTATTGCTAATCCTGTTTCTTCCACCATTATTATTGTTGAAACCTTGTTGAGGTCTCTGTTGATCCTTCCATGAGAAATTTGGATGATTTCTCCATGAAGGATTATAGGTGTTTCCATAGGATTCTCCCATGTAATTCACCTCTTCCATTGAAGGGTTCTCAGGATCATAGGCTTCTTCCTCAGATGAAGCCTCCTTAGTACTGCTTGGTGCATTTTGCATTCCAGACAGACTTTGAGAAATCATATTGACTTGTTGAGTCAATATTTTGTTCTGAGCCAATATGGCATTCAGAGTGTCAATCTCAAGAACTCCTTTCTTCTGACTAGTCCCATTGTTCACAGGATTTCTTTCAGAAGTGTACATGAATTGGTTATTTGCAACCATTTCAATTAGCTCTTGAGCTTCTGTAGGCGTCTTCTTCAGATGAAGAGATCCTCCAGCAGAGCTATCCAAAGACATCTTGGACAGTTCAGATAGACCATCATAGAAAATACCTATGATGCTCCATTCAGAAAGCATGTCAGAGGGACACTTTCTGATTAATTATTTGTATCTTTCCCAAGCTTCATAGAGGGATTCTCCTTCCTTCTGTCTGAAGGTTTGGACTTCCACTCTAAGCTTACTCAATTTTTGAGGTGGGAAGAACTTTGCCAAGAAGGCATTGACTAGCTTTTCCCAAGAGTCCAGGCTTTCTTTAGGTTGAGAGTCCAACCATGTCCTAGCTCTGTCTCTTACAGCAAAAGGGAATAGCATAAGTCTGTAGACCTCAGGGTCAACCCCATTAGTCTTGACAGTGTCACAAATTTGCAAGAATTCAGCTAAAAACTGATGAGGATCTTCTAATGGAAGTCCATGGAACTTGCAATTCTGTTGCATTAGAGAAACTAATTGAGGCTTAAGCTCAAAGTTGTTTGCTCCAATGGCAGGGATAGAGATGCTTCTCCCATAAAAGTCGGGAGTAGGTGCAGTAAAGTCACCCAGCACCTTCCTTGCATTGTTGGCATTGTTGTTGTTTTCGGCTGCCATAGGTTCTTCTTCTTTGAAGATTTCTGTTAGGTCCTCTACAGAGAGTTGTGCTTTGGCTTCTCTTAGCTTTCTCTTCAAGGTCCTTTCAGGTTCAGGATCAGCCTCAACAAGAATGCTTTTGTCTTTGCTCCTGCTCATAAGAAAGAGAAGGGAACAAGAAAATGTGGAATCCTCTATGTCATAGTATAGAGATTCCTTTAGGTGTCAGAGGAAAAGAAAAGTAGAAGACAGAAGTAGAAAATTCGAACTTATCAAAGAAGATAGAGTTCGAATTTTGCATTAAGGAATAGTGTTAGTCCATAAATAGAAGGATGTGAGAAGAAGGGAAGTAATTTTCGAAAATTAAGTAAAAGATTTTGAAAACATTTTTGAAAAACACTAATTGATTTTCGAAAACCATGATTGAGAAAGAAGTAAAGTGAATTTTGAAAAAGATTTTCAAATTAGAAATCAAAAAGATTTGATTGAAAACTATTTTAAAAAAGATGTGGTTAAGAAGATATGATTAGTTTTAAAAAGATGTGATTGAGAAGATATGATTTGAAAAATATTTCAAAAAGATTTGATTTTGAAAATTAAAAACTTGGCTAACAAGAAAAGATATGATTCTAACATTAAACCTTTCTCAACAGAAAAGGCAACATACTTGAAATGTTGAATCAAATCATTAATTGATAGCAAGTATTTTTGAAAATAGAAAGAAATTGATTTTGAAAACATATGATTGAAAAGATATGATTTGAAAAAGATTTGATTTTGAAAAAGTTTGAAAACTGAAAAAAATCTGCATTAAAAACAAAATCTTCCCTCTTGTGCCATCCTGGCGTTAAACGCCCAGAATGGTGCACATTCTGGCGTTTAACGCCCAAAACTATACCCTTTTGGGCGTTAAACGCCCAACCAGGTACCCTGGCTGGCGTTTAAACGCCAGTCTGTCCTTCTTCACTGGGCGTTTTGAACGCCCAGCTTTTTCTGTGTAATTCCTCTGCTGTATGTTCTGAATCTTCAATTCTCTGTATTATTGACTTGAGAAGACACAAATTAAAAATTATTTTTGGATTTTTAATAATAAGGAAAAATCAAAATGCAACAAGAATCAAATAACAATGCATGCAAGACACCAAACTTAGCAGTTTGTATACTACTGACACTAACAAAATGATAATGCATATGAGACACATAAAACACTCAAGTCAAGAGAATTTAAAGATTAGAGTAAGAAATCATCAAGAATTATTTGAAGATCCTTAAGACACATGAATGAATGCATGCAATTGACACCAAACTTAACTTGAGACACTAGACTCAAACAAGAAATTTTTGGATTTTATGATTTTGTAAAATTTTTTGTGCTTTTTCGAAAATTAAGTGGAAAAAGAAGATAAAGGTATCAAAATCCTTAATGAGAACTCCAGGAATCATGCAATGTTTAGTCTAAGACTCCGGTCCAGGAATTAGACATGGCTTCACAGCCAGCCAAGCTTTCAAGGAAAGCTTCGGTCCAAAACACTAGACATGGCCAATGGCCAGCCAAGCCTTAGCAGATCACTACTCCAAAAGCAAGATTGATAGAAATCAACAAGCTTTTGTGATGATAAGTTGAAACCTCGGTCCAATGAAATTAGACATGGCTTCACAGCCAGCCAGACTTCAACAAATCATCATGAAACTCTAGAATTCATCTTCAAGAATTCCGAAGAAAAAAAATACCTAATCTAAGCAACAAGATGAACCGTCAGTTGTCCATACCCGAACAATCCCCGGCAACGGCGCCAAAAACTTGGTGCGCGAAATTGTGATCAATACTTTTCACAAATCAAATAATCCCCGGTAATGAATCCAAAAACTTGGTGTTCAATACCATGGCATAAACACAACTTCGCACAACTAACCAGCAAGTGTACTGGGTCGTCCAAGTAATAAACCTTACGCGAGTAAGGGTCGATCCCACAGAGATTGTTGGTATGAAGCAAGCTATGGTCACCTTGTAAATCTTAGTCAGGCAAACTCAAATGGGTATGGTGATAAACGCATATAACATAAAGATAAAGATAGAGATACTTATGTAATTCATTAGTAGGAATTTCAGATAAGCGTATGAAGATGCTTTCCCTTCCGTCTCTCTGCTTTCCTACTGTCTTCATCCAATCCTTCTTACTCCTTTCCATGGCAAGCTTAAGCAAGGGTTTCACCGTTGTCAGTGGCTACCTCCCATCCTCTCAGTGGAAATGTTCAACGCACCCTGTCACGGCACGGCTATCCATCTGTCGGTTCTCGATCAGGCCGGAATAGAATCCAGTGATTCTTTTGCGTCTGTCACTAACGCCCCGCCCTCAGGAGTTTGAAGCACGTCACAGTCATTCAATCATTGAATCCTACTCAGAATACCATAGACAAGGTTAGATCTTTCGGATTCTCTTGAATGCCGCCATCAGTTCTAGCCTATACCACGAAGACTCTGATCTCACGGAATGGCTGGCTCGGTTGTCAGGCGAGCACTCGGTTGTCAGGCGATCAACCATGCATCGTGTATCAGGAATCCAAGAGATATTCACCCAATCGAAGGTAGAACGGAGGTAGTTGTCAGTCACACGTTCATAGGTGAGAATGATGATGAGTGTCACGGATCATCACATTCATCAAGTTGAAGAACAAGTGATATCTTAGAACAAGAACAAGCGGAATTGAATAGAAGAACAATAGTAATTGCATTAATACTCGAGGTACAGCAGAGCTCCACACCTTAATCTATGGTGTGTAGAAACTCCACCGTTGAAAATACATAAGAACAAGGTCTAGGCATGGCCGAATGGCCAGCCTCCCAATGATCTAAGATAGCATCAGAACAAGGATAACTACCCAGATATGATCTAAGAACTAGATGTCCAAAGATGATCAAAGGATCTAAAAATAATCCAAAGATGAAAATACAATAGTAAAAGGTCCTATATATAGAGAACTAGTAGCCTAGGGTGTACAGAGATGAGTAAATGACATAAAAATCCACTTCTGGGCCCACTTGGTGTGTGCTTGGGCTGAGCAATGAAGCATTTTTGTGTAGAGACTCCTCTTGGAGTTAAACGCCAGCTTTTATGCCAGTTTGGGCGTTTAACTCCCATTTTGGTGCCAGTTCCAGCGTTTAACGCTGGAATTCCTGAGGGTGACTTTAAACGCCGGTTTGGGCCATCAAATCTTGGGCAAAGTATGGACTATCATATATTGCTGGAAAGCCCAGGATGTCTACTTTCCAACGCCGTTGAGAGCGCGCCAATTGGGCTTCTGTAGCTCCAGAAAATCCGCTTCGAGTGCAGGGAGGTCAGAATCCAACAGCATCTGCAGTCCTTTTCAGTCTCTGAATCAGATTTTTGCTCAGGTCCCTCAATTTCAGCCAGAAAATACCTGAAATCACAGAAAAATACACAAACTCATAGTAAAGTCCAGAAAAGTGAATTTTAACTAAAAACTAATAAAAATATACTAAAAGCTAACTAGATCATACTAAAAATATACTAAAAACAATGCCAAAAAGCGTACAAATTATCCGCTCATCATGGACCTTTGGATGATGGAGGATTTTTGGATATGGGGGTTTGAGCGCTTCTTTGGGTAGGAAGTTTCTTCCTCATGATGAAGAGAGTGAAATGGAGAGGGAGAAGTTGAAGAGAGTGTAGAAGAGAGTGGAAGGTGAAAATAGGCTACACCATCATAAATGTTTAGGGGAGAAAATCTCATTTAAAGCCATCAGCATTAATGAAAAATGATTTTTAATAAGGAATTTAAAAATAAAAAAGAATAACTGAAAAGACCTTTCCTTGAAAAGTGGGAGAAGATATAGGAAAAATATTTGATTTGAAAAAAAACTTCCTTTTTGAAGATATGATGTGAAAACCTTCTTAAAATTTTTAAAAAAATAAAATAAAATTATGACACCAAAAATAATGAGCCAGTGTCATAGAGTGGGCTCCAAGATGGTTGAACAGGCTTGAGTTCAAGGTACCAGAGTTCAGTCTCCCCCTGTTTAATGACTTGTTCATCATGTACCTAGATTTGTCTCCCTTCTGCCTACGAGACAAAAACACATAGAGGCATAAAAATCACATTTTTCCAACAGAACTTAAATCCATCATCCCTAAATTGTTTCTTAATGAACAAAATCTATCTTCACACAGAGGTTTACTGAAAATGTCAGCAAGTTGATCTTTAGATTTTACAAATTGGATATCAATAGTACCGTTTTGCACATGTTCCCTAACAAAGTGATATCGAACCTCAATGTGCTTGGTTCTAGAGTGTAGTACAGGATTTTTTGAAATATTTATTGCACTCATATTATCACAAAACAAAGATATACTATTGATTTTCAATTTGTAATCTTCCAATTGAGTTTTAAGCCATCAAAGTTGAGAGCAACATGCAGCCGCAGATATGTATTCAGCTTCAGCCATGGATAAAGCAACAGTGGCTTACTTTTTGCTTGACCAGATATTTAGTGAGCTTTCAAAGAAGCAACACATTCCAAATGTGCTTCTTCTATCCACTCGGTCTCCTGCGTAATCTGCATCACAAAACCCTACTGCACAAAACCCATTAGATTTATCATACCACAAGCCTAGATCACATGTGCCCTTAATGTATCTAATGATTCTTTTGACGGCCGAAAGATGGGATTATTTTGGGTGAGATTGAAATCTAGAAGACACACCCACACTTTGAACAATATCCGGCCTAGAGGATGTAAGATACATAAGCGATCCTATCATTCCTCTATACCTTGTTTCATCCATAACTTTGCCATTTTCATCCTTGTCAAGTTTAGTGTTTGGATGCATAGGTGTTCCCATTGGTTTGGAATTTTCAAGACCAAATTTCTTGATTAACTCTTTGGCATATATTTCCTTGGTGAATAAAAATACCACTAGGAGTTTGTTTGATCTGAAGACCAAGAAAGAAAGTTAATTCTCCCGTCAAACTCATTTCAAAGTCACTATTCATTAGTTTTCCAAACTCTTCACACAAGAATTCATTGGCCGATCCAAACACAATGTCATCCACATAAACTTGAACAAAGAAGATATCATTATTAGATTCTTTTATAAACAAAGTAGTATCGGTGGTACCCCTTTGAAAATTATTTTCCAACAAGAAGGCACTAAGTGTTTCATACCAAGCTCTAGGTGCTTGCCTAAGGCCATAGAGGGCCTTTGATAGTTTAAAAACATGATTTGGAAACTCTTGCTTTCAAAATCAGGGGATTGAGTCACAAATACTTCTCTATCTATAAAACCATTAAGAAAAGCACATTTGACATCCATTTAAAACATTTTAAAGCCCTTGTGGGCAGCATAGGCAAGAAGCAACCTAATTGCTTCCATTCTTGCTATCGGAGCAAATGAATCATCAAAATCAATACCTTTCTCTTGATCGTAACCTTGGGTGACTAATCTAGCCTTGTTACCAACAACTCTACCATCCTCACCCAATTTATTTTTGAATAACCATTTTGTACAGGTTACCTTTTTACAATTTGAATTCGGTACAAGCGTCCAAACCTCATTCATTTCAAATTGAGATAGCTCTTCTTTCATGGCTTTAAACCATGAGGGGTCTTCAAGAGCTTGCTTCACATTAAGAGGTTCCAATTGGGACAAGAAGGCAACATTGCTTGGTTCCATTTGCTTTTTGCTTGAGAGCCTAGTGGTTATACCTTGTGAAGGATCACCAATGATGAATTCATGAGGGTAACCCTTCAAAAATTTCCATTCACATGGCCTTTGAGGAATGGTTTTGCCTTGACTAGTTTCAGCTGACAATTCTGCTCTGGATTCTCTGACTTGTTCAGGAGACAAAATAGAAATATCTCCTCCAATCTGATGAGAAGTTTCTGGACAGACAGAATCAACTGGGACAGATTTAGGATTTTCTTGGTTGGCCTGATGGTTCACATCAGTTTCATTACCTGCATCATCATCTAACACAGCACTTGGAATAGAGTTAGAATCACAAAAAGACACATGTATGGATTCCTCAATTGTTCTATGTTCTTTGAGGTAAACCCTAAATGCTTTGCTAGTGGTGGAGTATCCAACAAACATTCCTTTATAAGATTTTGGAATAATTTTTTCAAGATTTTCTTTATTGTTAAGTACAAAACATTTGCATTCAAAAATATGGAAATACTTAAAATTAGATGGGGTTCCTTTCCAAAGCTCATATGGAGTTTTCTTTAAACCTTTTCTAATGATGGTTCTCTTTAGAATATAATAAGCTGTGTTTACAGCTTCAGCCCACAAAAACTTTGGAACATTATTTTCATAAAGCATTGCCCTAGTCATTTCTTGAAGGCTTTTATTCCTTCTTTCAACAACCCCATTTTGTTGAGGTGTTCTTGGGCATGAAAAGTTATGTGCTATTCCAAATTTATCACAAAAAATTTTTAAAATCTTGGTTTTCAAATTTCTTTCCATGATCACTTCTCAAGTGAACAATTTTCAAATCTTTTTCATTTTAGATCTTTTTGCAAAGAGAAGAGAAAGCATAGAACACATCATTTTTGTGAGCTAAGAAAAGAACCCAACCAAATCTAGAGTAATCATCCACCACTACCAGACCATAATGTTTTTCTCCCAAACTTTGTATTCTAGTAGGACCAAAAAGATCAATATGTAATATTTCCAATGGCCTTTTAGTGGAAATTCCATCTTTAGGTTTAAAAGATGATTTTACTTGTTTGCCTAGTTGACAAGAATCACAAATAATATCTTTATGAAATTTAATATTTGGGATTTCTCTAACTAAATTCTTTTTAACAAGTTTAGAAATTTGGTACATGCTTACGTGTCCTAACTTCTTATGCTAAAGCCATTTTTCAGATTCAAGAGAGGTAAAACAAGTTACTTTTTGATCCTTTAAATCCTCTAGAGTTAATCCATACACATTATTGCATTTTTTTGCTTCAAACAAAATATCACCGGATTTTTCACAAATAACCAAGCAATCCAATTTTCTAAAAATAACCAAATATCCAAGATCACACAATTGGCTAATGCTTAGTAGATTGTGCTTTAATCCATTAACAAGCAAAATATCATTAATGAAACAAGGGAAATTCTTACCCACTTTACCTATGGCCACTATTTTTCCTTTTCCATTGTCACCGAAAGTAACAAAGCCTCCATCATACTCATCAAGCTTGATGAAGAATGTTGACTTTACGATCATATGCCTAGAGCACCCACTATCCATATACCACATGTCCTTTCTTTTGGATGCAAGGCAAACCTACAAAATCACTTAAGTGACCTTAGGTATCCAAATCTTTTTGGATTCTTTAATGTTAAACCATCTCCTTTGTCCCAAGCCATTATAATCACAAACAATCTTGTAAACTTTATCTCCAATCATCCTTTCACTTATGAAGTACTGAATAGGAAAATGTCCATTCTGATTGCATAATCTACAAAATTTTTTAGTTGCTATTTTTCTAAAGCTTGTTGGGTTTGAAACCTTATGTTATCCGAAGAGGATGCCATGTTGGTAAAAGAAGATTTTTTTAATAAATTTTTCATATTTGTGAAAACCCAAACCATCTTTATCATAAAGAGGTTTTTGACTAGCCAATAGTTGATTTAAATTTTCAGAACTTTGAGAAAAGCTGGCTAAGTCTTCTTTAAGTCTTTTTACTTCTTTATGCAGCCACTCATTTTCCTCAAAATAGTTTAGATTTGCAATCACAGAATGATGATATTCACAGCTCTTAAGTTCAGCTTTTAACCGCTTGTTTTCTTCAATAAGATCAAAGCAGTTTCGGCTTCCCTTAATTTATCTTTAAGAAAACTATTTTCTGCTTTTAGAATGGTCACTTGAGATTCAAGATCATAGTTTTCATTTAAGAAGCATATGATTTTTTCATTGAGATGATCTATCATAAGATGAAGGTCTTCAGTTGAGGGTTCAGGAAATATTACCTCATCCACTATGTCGGCCATGAGACAAGTTTGGGACTTGGTTTCGATTTCCTCTTCTTCATCCTAATCATTCTCCAAGTCTTCCTAAGATGCCATGAGTCCTTTCCTCTTTTCTCTTTTTGGTTTGTTCTCCTTCTTCAGTTTAGGACAATCAAACTTGAAGTGTCCAGTTTCTTTACAGTTGTAGCAGATCACCTTGCTTAGGTCCCTCTTTGGTTTCCTTAAACTGTCTCCTTTGTTCTGTTCCTTCAGCTTCATCATTTTTCTGAATTTCTTAGCAAACAAAACAAAATCATCATCAGATAAATTATCATTGGATTTATTATCTAGAAATGCAGTGACTGATTTGAGAGCAACTCCTTTCTTTTTTGTATCTCTCTTTAAATAAGTTTTTTCAAAAGCAAGTTCCTCTCAAATCATCATAGGTCATTTCAACAATACCACTACTCTCAGCTATTATTATAGCATTGGTTTCCCACTCTTTAGTGAGACATCTCAATATCCTCCTCACAAGCACAGATTTTGGATGTCTGATTCCCATAGCATCCAAGCCAGTGATGATAATGTTGAATCTTTCAAATATTTCATCAATTGTTTCTCCTTCCTTCATTGAGAACATTTCGTAATCTCTGTTCAGCATGTCTATTTTGGATCTTTTGACTTGGGTTGTGCCTTCATGAGTAACTTGAAGCTCGTCCCAGATTTCTTTTGCTGTTGTGCATCTTAATACCCGTCGATATTCCTCGAAGCTGACAGCACAGTTGAGCAAGTTGACAGCTTTAGTATTGAGCTCTATTTTCTTTCTGTCATCTTCATTCCAATCGGCCTCAGCCTTGGGAACAACCACTCCATCAGTTCTAGTGGTGGTTGGAAATTGTGGACCTTGCAGGATTATCTTCCAAAGCCTGTAATCTACATACTAAACAAAGATCTTCATTCTTTCTTTCCAGTAGTTGTAGTTCTTCCCATTGAGGAATGGGGTCTGTTACTTGACTGCCCTTCCATCAGAGTATAAGCCACCAGATTTGAGTCACTATTAACCGCCATCGGGATCTTTTCTCCAAGCTGCAAAGCTTGATCTCTTTGAGACCAAGCTCTGATACCAATTGATGGTAATCAGTGGCTAAGAAAAGGGGGGTTGAATCTTAGCCCCGTTTCACTGAATATTAATTTCTGACCTTAAGAGAAACTTAAGGAGATATTTCTGCTTTTTGCCTCGTATTGAATTGAGAGACACTTTTGTTTTGTCTCATGCCGAGTTGAGAATCACACCAAGAAGTATCCTAGTTCAACTGTTAAGTGCAATGTAGCCTACATCCAGTCTCCATCACAATAATGATGGAATTTCACTATCTTTTACAAGATTACAAACACCAATTCTTTCCCTAGGATCTACCAATCCTATCAGGGACAAACCCAGATTCTACACCCAATATGAATTTGACTAAGACTCAAAACCTAGCTTTCAACCATAAAGTGCTAACCCAACTTGTAAGAGAATTCCTACAAGATCATGAAACACAACATATAGATGTCCAAAGAAACTCTGAGACATCTATGGCTTTTTCTCTAATACTGATCACTGCCTTTTTCCTCTCACTGGCTTTTTCTTACAAACCTCACCATCTTTGCCTTTTACCATGAGACCTAGACAGACAATACTAAGAAAAAGAAAACAAAATGAACAACATTGAAGGAGAAGAACTCAAGAAGCTTGGGTAGTTATGAGAACTCTATGCTTTTCACTTTCTCTCATTGATCTCAACCTTTAGCCGTTAACCCTTATTATAGAAGGGGAAGCTTCCAAGGTTGAATCCGGTTCAACCAAGCAACTTCTTCTTCAACCCAAAAATAGCTTCGATTCGGACAGAGAGAATAGAGAGGGAAAACCAAAAACCAACATGCATGTACCTCTCTCAACCCATTTTATCAAACTTCTTCAATCTGAGCCTTTTATCTTGACTTTGGCCCCAAGAATGAATTCTAACGCCTGATGAATCTCTGACACAGGAGTGCTTCTTTCCTTTTCCATTTTTGCTTCTTTCTACATGTAGCTCCGCAGCTAGCTTCCTTCTCTGATGAACAAAAAATGGAAGTGAACTCTTGCAACTGAGATTTTCCTCTTTGAGAGAGGCGGATCCTTTCATTTCTTGGTATGGAAAATCTTGAAACTCTTCTTCAAATTTTGCCTTCAATGGCAAAAATCTTGCTTTTGTTTTCTTCATATCTTCATCACTGAAGAGAGGTATTTAGTAGATAGCCTTTTTCTTCATAGGGTTCTGATAACTTCTTCTTGCTTCTATCTTCTTCTCTGACAAATGATGCAACCCAAAACAAAGGGAAAGAGGAGAGAAAAGAGACAAAGCATTCAATGCAATATTAAACCCAATTTAATTTTGAGTTTTTGTTACCTATGCATGCATTCAATTGAATTAAAATTTGAATTCTATTAACCAATGGAGTGGGTAACCGAAGAGTGCATGCTCCAATTTCTTCTTTCTTCTTTCAATTCGGACCACAGAATTGTTTGATCAAAGGGAGGTATTGTTTTGGGCTATTGATGAGCGGATAATTTATACACTTTTTGGCATTATTTTTAGATAGTTTTTAGTAGGATCTAGCTACTTTTTAGTATATTTTTATTAGTTTTTAAGCAAAATTCACATTTCTGGACTTTAATATGAGTTTTTGTGTTTTTCTGTGATTTTATGTATTTTCTGGCTGAAATTGAGGGACCTGAGCAAAAATCTGATTCAGAGGCTGAAAAAGGACTGTTGATGTTGTTGGATTCTGACCTCCCTGCACTTGAAATGGATGTTTTAGAGCTACAGAAGTCCAAATGGCGCGCTCTCAATTGATTTGGAAAGTAGACATCCAGGGCTTTCCAGAAATATATAATAGTTCATACTTTGCTCGAGTTTAGATGACATAAACTGGTGTTCAACGTTAGCTTTCTGCCTTATTCTGGAGTTAAACGCCAGAAACAAGTTGCAAGCTAGAGTCAAACGCCAGAAACAAATTGCAAGTTAGAGTCAAATGCCAGAAACAAGTTACAAACTGGCGTTTAACTCCAAAGAAGGCATCTACACATGAAAGCTTCAATACTCAGCCCAAGCACACACCAAGTGGGCCCGGAAGTGGATTTTTGCATCATTTACTTATTTCTGTAAACCCTAGTAACTAGTCTAGTATAAATAGGACATTTTACTATTGTATTAGACATCTTTTGATCACCTTTTGATCTTCTAATCACGTTTTGGGGGCTGGCCTCACGGCCATGCCTGGACCATTATCACTTATGTATTTTCAACGGTGGAGTTTCTACACACCATAGCTTAAGGTGTGGAGCTCTGCTGTTCCTCGAGTATTAATGCAAAGTACTATTGTTCTTCTATTCAATTCATGCTTATTCTTATTCTAAGATATTCATTCTCACACAAGAACATGATGAATGTGATGATTATGTGACACTCATCACCATTCTCACTCATGAACGCATGATTGACAACCACTTCCGTTCTACATGAAAACAAGCTTGAAGGAATATCTCTTGGATTTCTAATCAACGATTCACATCGACTCCTCTCTGACAATGGGGCATCTGAATCAGAGATTAGAATCTTCGTGGTATAGGCTAGAATCCATTGGCAGCATTCTTGAGATCCAGAAAGTCTAAACCTTGTCTGTGGTATTCCGAGTAGGATCTGGGATGGGATGACTGTGATGAGCTTCAAACTTGCGATTGTAGGGAGTAGTGACAGACGCAAAAGGATAGTAAATCCTATTCCTACACAATCGAGAACCAACAGTTGATTAGCCATACGATATCTGTGCATGGTATTTTTCATCCGAGACGAGAAATTCGACAATTGATTAGCCGTACAAAAATTGTAGAGGACCATTTTCACTGAGAGGACGGGAAGTATCCATTGACAACGGTGACACCCAACACACAGCTTGCCATGGAAAGGAGTATGAATGATTGAATGAAGACAGTAGGAAAGCAGAGATTCAGAAGGAATAACGCATCTCCATACGCTTATCTGAAATTCCCACCAATGAATTACATAAGTATTTCTATCTTTATTTTATGTTATTTATCTTTTAATTATCAAAACTCTATAATCATTTGAATCTGCCTTACTGAGATTTACAAGATAACCATAGCTTGCTTCAAGTCGACAATCTCCGTGGGATCGACCCTTACTCACGTAAGGTTTATTACTTGGATGACCCAGTGCACTTGCTGGTTAGTTGTGCGAAGTTATGAAAAAGAGTTGAGATTACAATTGTGCATACCAAGTTGTTGGCACCATTGAGATCACAATTTCGTGTATCAAGTTTTTGGCGCCGTTGCCGGGCATTGTTTGAGTTTGGACAACTAACGGTTCATCTTGTTGCTCAGATTAGGTAATTTTCTTCTTTTTTTCAACCTTTATTTATTTTCAAAAAGTTTTCAAAAATATTTCAAAATTTTTTCTTCTTTTTCGTTCTTTTCAAAATAATTTTTGAAAAAAATACAAAAAAATTATAAAATTATAAAATCAAAAATAATTTTGTGTTTCTTATTTGAGTCTAGTGTCAAATTTTAAGTTTGGTGTCAATTGCATGTTTCTAAAGTTTGTGCATTTTTCGAAAATTCATGCATTGCATTCTTCATTATCTTCAAGTTGTTCTTGGTAAGTCTTCTTGTTTGATCTTCATATTCTCTTGTTTTATGTCTTTTGTTGTTTTTCATATGCATTTTTGCATTCATAGTGTCTAGCCATTGAAAACTTCTAAGTTTAGTGTCTTGCATATTTCTCTTTTCTTGAAAATTTTTCAAAAATAAGTTCTTGATGTTCATCATTATCTTCAAAGTGTTCTTGGTGTTCATCTTGACATTCATAGTGTTCTTGCATGTTTTCTTTGTTTGATCTTAATTTTTCATGTTTTGAGTCATTTAGTTGTTTTTCTCTTTCCTCATTAAATTCAAAAATAAAAAAAAAATATTTTCCTTATTTTACTCATAAATTTCGAAATCTTTGGGTTGACTTAGTCAAAAAAATTTTTAAAATAAGTTGTTTCTTGTTAGTCAAGTCCAGATTTCAATTTCAAAAAATTATCTTTTCAAAATCTTTTTCAAAATCAAATATTTTTCATTTTTATTTCATGTTTTTCGAAAAAAATTTTAAAAAAATATTGATTTTCAAAATCTTTTTCTTATCTTTATTTCATAATTTTCGAAAACTTTACTAACAATTAATGTGATTGATTAAAAAATTTGAAGTTTGTTACTTTCTTGTTAAGAAAGGTTCAATCTTTAAATTCTAGAATCATATCTTTTGATTTCTTGTTAGTCAAGTCATTAACTTTAATTTTCAAAATCAAATCTTTCTAAATTTCTTTTTCAAATCCTTTTCAAAATAAATTTCAATAATATCTTTTCAATCATATCTTTTCAAACATATCTTTTTCAAATCATATCTTTTTCAAAAATCAATTTCAAAATCTTTTCTACCTTCTTATCTTTTCAAAATTGATTTTCAAACATTTTCAACTAACTAATTGATTTTTTTGTTTGTTTTACTATTTCTTATCTTTTTCAAAACCACCTAACTACTTTTCTCTCTCTAATTTTCGAAAATCACCTTTCTCTTTTTCAAAATTCTTTTAATTAACTAATTATTTTAAATTTTAATTTTATTCTATTTCTTCTCTTAATTTTCGAATTCTAACTAATAATTAAAATAAAAACAAAAATATTTTTCTTTTCTTTTCTTCTAATTTTCGAATTTCCCTCTCTCTCTCTCTCTCTCTCTTTCTATTTATTTTATTTATTTGCTAACACTTCTCTTCTCAAAATTCGAACCCCTCCATTCTCTGTGTTCTAATTTTTCTTCTTCTTCGTTCATTCTTATTCTTCTACTCACATAAAGGAATCTCTATACTGTGACATAGAAGATTCCTCTTCTTTTCTATTCTCTTCTTTTTCATATGAGCAGGAGCAAAGATAAAGATATTGTTGTTGAAGCAGATCCTGACCTGAAAGAACTCTGAAGAAGAAGCTAAGAGAAGCTAAAGTACAACAATCCAGAGAAAACTTTACAGAGAATCCCAAAAAAGAAGGAGACATGGCCGAACCCAACAACAATGCAAGGAAGATGCTTGGTGACTTCACTGCACCAAATTCCAACTTCCATGGAAGAAGCATCTCAATCCCTGCCATTGGAGCAAATAATTTTGAGCTAAAGCCTCAATTAGTTTCTTTGATGCAACAGAATTACAAGTTTCATGGACTTCCATCAGAAGATCCTTTTTAGTTCTTAACTAAATTCTTGCAGATCTGTGATACTGTTAAGACCAATGGAGTTGATCCCGAGGTCTATAAGCTTATGCTTTTCCCTTTTGCTGTAAGAGACAGAGCTAGAACATGGTTGGACTCTCAACCTAAAGATAGCCTGAACTCTTGGGGTAAGCTGGTCATAGCTTTCTTAGCCAAGTTCTTTCCTCCTCAAAAGCTGAGCAAGCTTAGAGTGGATGTTCAAACCTTCAGGCAGAAAGAAGGTGAATCCCTCTATGAAGCTTGGGAGAGATACAAGCAACTGACCAAAAAGTGTCCTTCTGACATGCTTTCAGAATGGACCATCCTGGATATATTCTATGATGGTCTGTCTGAATTGTCTAAGATGTCATTGGACCATTCTGCAGGTGGATCTATTCACCTGAAGAAAACACCTGCAGAAGCTCAGGAACTCATTGACATGGTTACAAATAACCAGTTCATGTACACCTCTGAAAGGAATCCTGTGAATAATGGGACGCCTCAGAGGAAGGGAGTTCTTGAAATTGATGCTCTGAATGCCATATTGGCTCAGAATAAAATGTTGACTCAACAAGTCAATATGATTTCTCAGAGTCTGAATGGATTGCAAAATGCATCCAACAGTACTAAAGAAGCATCTTCTGAAGAAGAAGCTTATGATCCTGAGAACCTTGCAATGGCAGAGGTGAATTACATGGGTGAAGCCTATAGAAATACCTATAATTCCTCATGGAGAAATCATCCAAATTTCTTATGGAAGGATCAACAAAAGCCTCAACAAGGCTTTAATAATGGTGGAAGAAATAGGTTAAGCAATAGCAAGCCTTTTCCATCATCCTTTCAGCAACAAATAGAGAATTCTGAGCAGAGCTCCTCTAGCTTAGCAAACATAGTCTCTGATCTATCTAAGGCCACTCTAAGTTTCATGAATAAAACAAGGTCCTCCATTAGAAATTTGGAGGCACAAGTGGGCCAGCTGAGTAAAAGAGTCACTGAAACTCCTCCTAGTACTCTCTCAAGCAATACAGAAGAGAATCCAAAAAGAGAGTGCAAGGCCATAACCTTACTTGGTGTGGCCGAACCTAGAGAGGAGGAGGAGGACGTGAATCCCAGTGAGGAAGACCTCATGGGACGTCCTCTGGACAAAAAGGAGTTCCTATTTGAGGAACCCAAGGAATCTGAGGCTCATCTAGAGACCATAGAGATTCCATTGAACCTACTTCTGCCATTCATGAGCTCTGATGACTATTCCTCCTCTGAAGAGGATGAAGATATTACTGAAGAGCAAGTTGCTAAGTACCTTGGAGCAATCATGAGGTTGGATGCCAAGTTATTTGGTAATGAGACTTGGGTGGATAAACACCCTTTCTCACCAATGAACTGAATGACTTGGTGATAAACCACTATTTCATAGTTTATCTTGTGCTCAATTAAGTGGTTTTTATCAAGCCTTTGCACACTTATTCATACTATTTGCATGGTTTTACAATCTCAAAATTTGTTCTATGATTGAAAACATGCTTCTTTGGTCTTAATTTCGCTATGTTTAAACCTCTCTTATTACCATTCGATGCCGTGATATGTGTGTTAAGTTATTTCAGAGATTACAGGGCAGGAATGTCTTAGAAGATGGAAAGGAAGCATGCAAAAGTGGAAGGAATACAAGAACTGAAGAAACTGCTAAAGTTGTCCAGCCTGACCTCTTGGTACTAAATCGACCATAACTTCAGATACAGAAGTCCAAATGAGGCGGTTCTAGTTGCGTTAAAAAGCTAACATTCGGAACTTCGTAACAATATATAATTTGCCATATTTGATCTGGCGTTTAAGGGCGCACACGCGCACATTGGCAAAAAAGCCCATCGACGCGCACGCGCACCTGGCACGTACGCGCGCATGACCCGCGACCTGTACGTATCAGAAATCGCCCCCAGCAATTTCTGGGCTATTTCTGACCCAGTTCTCAGCCCAGAAAACACATATTAGAGGCTGGGAGTGGAGCAGAATCAAGGAGGCAATTATTACTCACAATTTGAGGTTTTAGATGTAGTTTTTAGAGAGAGATGCTCTCTCCTCTCTCTTAGATCTTAGGATTAGGATTTCTCTTAAAGGATTTAGGATTTATTTCTTCTTCATCACAGGTTCAATGTTTCTTTACTTAATTCTCTTATACTCTTCATGTTAAATTTGATTCTCTATTTAAATGCAATTTGAGATATTTCATATTTATGATTGCTTTCTTCAATTTATGTTATGATATGGTGTAATGGCATTCATGTTAGTAGAGTAGGTTCCCAACTTGGCTTTGGAGTTGATTAATATTAGGAGACCATTGAGTTGGGATACTCAAGAGTTCAATTGTAATTGGTTCATTGTTGGTTGGCTTGTTAGTAACTAACTCTAATTCTTCCCAAGGGAAAGGATTAGGACTTATGAATAGAAGTTAACTTTTAACTTGACTTTCCTTCATTCGTTGAGGGTTAACTAAGTAGAAACAACTACTAATTATTAATTGATCTTGAGAAAATTCCAACAAGGATAGAACTTCCGATTAATCTTCTCCTAGTCAAGGCTTTTTATTGTTATTATTTTATTTTCTCTGCAATTCACTCTTCTTATTTCTTAATCCAAAACCCCAATTTACACAAATTCATAACCAATAATAAGAACACCTCCCTGCAATTCCTTGAGAAGACGACCCGAGGTTTAAATACTTCGGTTATCAATTTATTTAGTGGTTTGTTACTTGTGACAACCAAACATTTGTACGAAAGGATTTTCTGTTGGTTTAGAAGCTATACTTACAACGCGATTATACATTTGTGAATTTCTTTACCGACAGGAAATCCGATTCGTCACTTGGTTAGGCAGACATTACCTCAAAAGAAACAGGATCCTGGTAAATTCTTAATTCCCTGTACCATAGACACCATGACCTTTGAGAAGGCTCTATGTGACCTGGGGTCAGGCATAAACCTTATGCCACTCTCTATAATAGAGAAACTAGGGATCTTTGAGGTACAAGCTGCCAAATTTTCATTAGAGATGGCAAACAAATCCATAAAAAAGGCTTATGGACAGGTAGAGGACGTGCTAGTAAAGGTCAAAGACCTTTACATCCCTGCTAGTTTCATAATCCTAGACATTGGGAAGGAGAAGGATGAATCCATCATCCTTGGCAGACCCTTCCTAGCCACAGCAAAAGCTGTAACTGATGTTGACAGAGGAGAGTTGGTCCTTCAATTTAATGAGGACTACCTTGTGTTTAAAACTCAATGAACTCCCTCTGCAACCATGGAGAGGAAACATGAAAAGCTTCTCTCAATACAGAGTCAAACAAAGCCCCCACAGTCAAACTCTAAGTTTGGTGTTGGGAGGCCCCAACAATGCTCTAAACATCTGTGAAGCTCCATGAGAGCTCACTGTCAAGCTATTGACATTAAAGAAGCGCTTATTGGGAGGCAACCCAATTTTATTTTTCTATGTTATTTTCTTTTTTAGGTTGATGATCATGTGGAGTCACAAAAATAACTGCAAAAAATTACAGAAAAATCAAAAACAATATTAAAAATAGCACACCCTAGAGGAGAAATTTACTGGCATTTAAACACCAGAAAGAAGCACCAGACTGGCTTTAAACGCTAGAAAGAATCAACAAGCTGGCGTTAAACGCCAAAAACAGGTTACAGCTTGGCGTTTAACGCCAGAAACAAGTAACAGTCTGGCGTTAAACGCCAGGATTGCACACTAAGGGCATTTACACGCCTAAATGGATCAGGGATGAAAAATCCTTGACCCCTCAGGTTCTGTCGACCCCACATGATCCCCACCTACCCCACATCTCTCTCTTCCTCCCTCACACATCTCTATAAACACTCCACCCAAAACACCACTCACCAATCAAATCCTATCCTCTTCCATATATTCTCTTAACCAATCACCTCCATATCTCTTCCCCAAAAACCCCACCTACTTCACTTTCAAATTCAAACACTTTTCCCTCCCAAACCCACCCAATTCCATTCGGCCACTCTCCCTCTCTTTCCCTATAAATACCCCTCTTCACTCCTTCATTTTCACACATCACAAACACTCTCCTACCCCCTTGACCGAACCTATCTCTCCCTCCATCTCCTCTATTTTCTTCTTCTCCCCCTTCTTTCTTTCTTCTTTTGCTCGAGGACAAGCAAACCTTTTAAGTTTGGTGTGGTAAAAGTATTACTTTTTTAATTTTTTTCATAACCATTTATGGCACCTAAGGCCAGAGAAACCTCTAGAAAGAGGAAAGAAAAGACAAAAGCTTCCACCTTCAAGTCATGGGAGATGGAGAGATTCATCTCAAAGGTCCATCAAGACCACTTCTATGAAGTTGTGGCCAAGAAAAAGGTGATCCCTATGCAATTCGGCTGGAATTGTCATAGAGGAAGACATCCTTATTGAAGAGGACAAGCCCATCACTAAAAAGAGGATGGAGCAAACAAGAGAGCCCACTCATGGACCTCAACAAGAGCATGCGGAATTTTCTCATCAAGAAATCTCTGAGATGCTGATGAGCGGATAATTTGTATGCTTTTTGGCATTGTTTTTAGTATGTTTTTAGTATGATCTAGTTAGTTTTTAGTATATTTTTATTAGTTTTTAGTTAAAATTCACTTTTCTGGACTTTACTATGAGTTTGTGTGTTTTTCTGTGATTTCAGGTATTTTCTGGCTGAAATTGAGGGACTTGAGCAAAAATCTGATTCAGAGACTAAAAAGGACTGCAGATGCTGTTGGATTCTGACCTCCCTGCACTCGAAGTGGATTTTCTGGAGCTACAGAAGCCCAATTGGCGCGCTCTCAACGGCGCTGGAAAGTAGACATCCTGGGCTTTCCAGCAATATATGATAGTCCATACTTTGCCCAAGATTTAATGGCCCAAACCGGCGTTCAAAGTCACCCTCAGAAATCCCAGCGTTAAACGCCCAAACTGGCATAAAAGCTGGCGTTTAACTCCAAGAAGAGTCTCTACACGAAAATGCTTCATTGCTCAGCCCAAGCACACACCAAGTGGGCCCGGAAGTGGATTTTTATGTCTTTTACTCATCTCTGTACACCTTAGGCTACTAGTTTTCTATAAGTAGGACCTTTTACTATTGTATTGAGATATCGGGGGGTAGCTATCTTCATTTTTATGCTATCTTAGATCATTGGGAGGCTGGCCTCACGGTCATGCCTAGACCTTGTTCTTATGTATTTTCAACGGTGGAGTTTCTACACACCATAGATTAAGGTGTGGAGCTCTGCTGTACCTCGAGTATTAATGCAATTACTATTGTTCTTCCATTCAATTCCACTTGTTCTTGTTCTAAGATATCACTTGTTCTTCAACTTGATGAATGTGATGATCCGTGACACTCATCATCATTCTCACCTATGAACGTGTGACTGACAACCACCTCCGTTCTACCTTCGATTGGGTGAATATCTCTTGGATTCCTGATTGCACGATGCATGGTTGATCGCCTGACAACCGAGTGCTCGTCTGACAAACGAGCCAACCATTCCGTGAGATCAGAGTCTTCATGGTATAGGCAAGAACTGATGGCGGCATTCAAGAGAATCCGGAAGGTCTAACCTTGTCTATGGTATTCCGAGTAGGATTCAATGATTGAATGACTGTGACGTGCTTCAAACTCCTAGCAGGCGGGACGTTAGTGACAGACGCAAAAGAATCGATGGATTCTATTCCGGCCTGACCGAGAACCGACAGCTGAATTCCGCGTGCTGTGACAGAGCATATGCAATCGTTTTCACTGAGAGGATGGGAGGTAGCCATTGACAACGGTGAAACCCTACACAAGCTTGCCATGGAAAGGAATAAGAAGGATTGGATGAAGACAGTAGGAAAGCAGAGAGAGACGGAAGGGAAGGCATCTTCATGCGCTTATCTGAAGTTCCTACCAATGAATTACATAAGTATCTCTATCTTTACCTTTTTCTTATTTTCGTTCATCACCATTACCATTTGAGTTTGCCTGACTAAGATTTACAAGATGACCATAGCTTGCTTCAATACTAACAATCTCCGTGGGATCGACCCTTACTCGCGTAAGGTTTATTACTTGGACGACCCAGTGCACTTGCTGGTTAGTTGTGCGAAGTTGTGTAATGCCATGGTATTGAGCCACCAAGTTTTTGGGGTTCATGACCGGGGATTATGAGAGTTGTGAAAAGTATTGTTCACAATTTCGCGCACCAAGTTTTTGGCGCCGTTGCCGGGGATTGTTCTAGTTTTGAGCAAGCTTTTGGTAACATCAGTGCCAAGATCCGGCAACAACACCAAGTTTTTGGCGTTATTGCCAGAGATTGTTCTAGTTTGGACAACTGACGGTTCATCTTGTTGCTTAGATTAGGTATTTTTTTCGAAATTCTTGAAGATGAATTCTAGAGTTTCATGATGATTTGTTGAAGTCTGGCTGGCTGAGAAGCCATGTCTAATCTCATTGGACCGAGGTTTCAACTTATCATCACAAGAGCTTGTTGATTTCTATCAATCTTGCTTTTGGAGCAGTGATCTGCTAAGGCTTGGCTGGCCTTTGGCCATGTCTAGTGTTTTGGACCGAAGCTTTCTTTGAAAGCTTGGCTGGCTGTGAAGCCATGTCTAATTCCTGGACCGGAGTCTTAGGCTAGCATTGCACTGATTCTTGGAATTCTCATTAAGAATTTTGATATCTTTTTCCACTTAATTTTCGAAAAACACAAAAAAAAATTAAAAAAATCATAAAATCCAAAAATTTCTTGTTTGAGTCTAGTGTCTCATCTTAAGTTTGGTGTCAAATGCATGCATTCATTTATGTATCTTGGTGATCTTCAAGATGTTCTTGACGATTTACTTGCTCTAATCTTTGAATTCTATTGATTTGAGTGTTTTGTGTGTCTCATATGCATTTTCATCCTGTTAGTGTCAGTAGTATACAAACTGCTAAGTTTGGTGTCTTGCATGCATTGTTATTTGATTCTTGTTGCATTTTGATTTTTCCTTATTATTAAAAATCCAAAAATATTTTTAATTTGTGTCTTCTCAAGTCAATAATACAGAGAATTGAAGATTCAGAACATACAGCAGAGGAATTGCACAGAAAAAGCTGGGCGTTCAAAACGCCCAGTGAAGAAGGACAGACTGGCGTTTAAACGCCAGCCAGGGTACCTGGTTGGGCGTTTAACGCCCAAAAGGGTAGCATTTTGGGCGTTAAACGCCAGAATGTGCACCATTCTGGGCGTTTAACGCCAGGATGGCTAGAAGGGAAGATTTTGTTTTCAAATCAAATTTTTTCTAAGTTTTCAAAATCTTTTCAAAATCAAATCTTTTTCAAATCAATTTTTCAATCAAATCTTTTTCAAAACCAATTTCTTTCCATTTTTAAAGATACTTACTATCAATTAATGATTTGATTCAACATTTCAAGTATGTTACCTTTTCTGTTGAGAAAGGTTTAATGTTTGAATCATATCTTTTCTTGATTAGTCAAGTTTTTAATTTTCAAATCAAATCTTTTTAAAATGTTTTTCAAATCATATTTTCTCAATCACATCTTTTTAAAACTAATCATATCTTCTTAACCACATCTTTTTC
This sequence comes from Arachis hypogaea, assembly GCF_003086295.3. Taxonomy (NCBI): domain Eukaryota; kingdom Viridiplantae; phylum Streptophyta; class Magnoliopsida; order Fabales; family Fabaceae; genus Arachis; species Arachis hypogaea. The sequence goes on from NC_092045.1 coordinate 22,643,284, forward strand.
AAAATAGTTGTCAATCAAATCTTTTTGATTTCTAATTTCAAAATCTTTTTCAAAAATCACTTGATTTCTTTTCCATTTTCATTTTCGAAAATTAAGTAATGTTTTTCAAAAAAAATGTTTTCAAATTTTCTACTTAATTTTCGAAAATCACTTCCCTCCTTCTCACATCCTTCTATTTATGGACTAACACTATCCTTTAATGCAAAATTCGAGCTCCATCTCCTTTAATAAGTTCGAATTTTCTACTTCTGTCTTCTACTCTTCTTTTCCTCTGACACTTCAAGGAATCTCTATACTGTGACATAGAGGATTCCACATTTTCTTGTTCTCTTCTCTTTCTTATAAGCAGGAGCAAAGACAAAGGCATTCTTGTTGAGGCTGATCCTGAACCTGAAAGGACCTTGAAGAGAAAGCTCAGAGAAGCCAAAGCACAACTCTCTTTAGAGCACCTAACCGAATTCTTCAAAGAAGAAGAACACATGGCAGCCGAAAACAACAACAATGCCAACAATGCAAGGAAGGTGCTGGGTGACTTTACTGCACCTACTCCCGATTTCTATGGGAGAAGCATCTCTATCCCTGCCATTGGAGCAAACAACTTTGAGCTTAAGCCTCAATTAGTTTCTCTAATGCAACAGAATTGCAAGTTCCATGGACTTCTATTGGAAGATCCTCATCAGTTTTTAGCTGAATTCTTGCAAATCTGTGACACTATCAAGACTAATGGGGTTGACCCTGAGGTCTACAGACTAATGCTATTCCCTTTTGCTGTAAGAGACAGAGCTAGAACATGGTTGGACTCTCAACCTAAAGAAAGCCTGGACTCTTGGGAAAAGCTAGTCAATGCCTTCTTGGCAAAGTTCTTTCCACCTCAAAAATTGAGTAAGCTTAGAGTGAAAGTCCAAACCTTCAGACAGAAGGAAGGAGAATCCCTCTATGAAGCTTGGGAAAGATACAAACAATTGATCAGAAAGTGTCCCACTGATATGCTTTCTGAATGGAGCATCATAGGTATTTTCTATGATGGTCTCTCTGAACTGTCCAAGATGTCTTTGGATAGCTCTTCTGGAGGATCTCTTCATCTGAAGAAGACGCCTACTGAGGCTCAAGAACTGATTGAAATGGTTGCAAATAACCAATTCATGTACACTTCTGAAAGAAATCCTGTGAACAATGGGACTAGTCAGACGAAAGGAGTTCTTGAGATTGACACTCTGAATGCCATATTGGCTCAGAACAAAATATTGACTCAACAAGTCAATATGATTTCTCAAAGTCTGTCTGGAATGCAAAATGCACCAAGCAGTACTAAGGAAGCTTCATCTGAGGAAGAAGCTTATGATCCTGAGAACCCTTCAATGGAAGAGGTGAATTACATGGGAGAACCCTATGGAAACACCTACAATCCTTCATGGAGGAATCATCCAAATCTTTCATGGAAGGATCAACAGAGACCTCAACAAGGTTTCAATAACAATAATGGTGGAAGAAACAGGTTTAGCAATAGCAAGCCTTTTCCATCATCTTCTCAGCAACAGACAGAGAGCTCTAAGCAGAATACTTCTGACTTAGCAACCATGGTCTCTGATCTAATCAAAACCACTCAAAGTTTCATGACTGAAACAAGGTCCTCCATCAGAAATTTGGAAGGACAAGTGGGTCAGCTGAGCAAGAAAATTTCTGAACTCCCTCCTAGTACTCTCCCAAGCAATACAGAAGAAAATCCAAAAGGAGAGTGCAAGGCCATCAACATGGCCGAATTCTGGGATGAAGAAGAGGCAGTGAAGGCCACTGAGGAAGACCTCACTGGGCGTCCACTGACCTCCAATGAGTTCCCCAATAAGGAACCATGGGAATCCGAGGCTCAAAATGAGACCATAGAGATTCCATTGGACTTACTTCTGCCATTCATGAGTTCTGATGAGTATTCTTCCTCTGAAGAGGATGAGTATGTCACTGAAGAGCAAGTTGCTAAATATCTTGGAGCAATCATGAAGCTGAATGACAAGTTATTTGGAAATGAGACTTAGGAGGATGAACCCCCTTTGCTCACCAAAGAACTGAATGACTTGTCTAGGCAGAAACTGCCTCAAAAGAGGCAAGATCCTGGGAAGTTTTCAATACCTTGTACCATAGGCAACATGACCTTCAAGAAGGCCTTGTGTGACTTAGGGTCAAGTGTAAACCTCATGCCCCTCTCTGTAATGGAGAAATTAGGGATCTTTGAGGTGCAAGCTGCAAAAATCTCACTAGAGATGGCAGACAACTCAAGAAAACAAGCCTATGGACTTGTAGAGGATGTTCTGGTCAAAGTTGAAGACCATTACATCCCTACTGATTTCATAGTCCTAGAGACTGGGAAGTGCATGGATGAATCCATCATCCTTGGCAGACCCTTCCTAGCCACAGCAAAGGCTGTAATTGATGTTGATAGAGGAGAGTTGATCATTCAAGTGAATGAAGAATCCTTGGTGTTTAAGGCCCAAGGATATCCTTCTGTCATCATGGAGAGGAAGCATGAAGAGCTTCTCTCAAAGCAGAGCCAAACAGAGCCCCCACAGTCAAACTCTAAGTTTGGTGTTGGGAGGCCACAACCAAACTCTAAGTTTGGTGTTGAACCCCCACATTCAAACTCTAAGTTTGGTGTTGGGAGGTTCCAACATGGCTCTGAGAATCTGTGAGGCTCCATGAGAGTCCTCTGTCAAGCTAATGACAATAAAGAAGCGCTTGTTGGGAGGCAACCCAATGTTTTATAATTAACTATTTTCTTTTGTTATTTTATGTCTTTTGTAGGTTGATGATCATAAGAAGTCACAAAATCCATGAAAAAAGCAAAAACAGAATGAAAAATAGAAAGAAAAACAGCACACCCTGGAGGACGCACCCACTGGCGTTTAAACGCCAGTGAGGTTAGCTGGTGGGCGTTTAACGCCCAGTCTGGCACCATTCTGGGCGTTTAACGCCAGAAAGGGGCACCAGACTGGCGTTAAACGCCAGAGAAGGGCAAGAAGCTGGCGTTAAACGCCAGAAATGGGCACCAGCCCGGCGTTTAACGCCAGAAATGGCTCAAAACGTGATTTTGAATGCCATTTGGTGCAGGGATGACTTTTCCTTGACACCTCAGGATCTGTGGACCCCACAGGATCCCCACCTACCCTACCACTCTCTCTCTTCTTCACCAATCACCTCAACACCTCTTCCCCAAAAACCCTCACCTATCAAATCCCATCTTTCTCTTCACCACTCACATCCATCCTTCATAAAACCACTTTCCCACCCAAACCCACCCTCAAATGGCCGAACATCCCTCTCCCCCTCTCCTATATAAACCCTCCTTCACTCCTTCATTTTCACACCTTCTAAACACCATTTCTCTCCCCTTTGGCCGAATACAAAGCCATTCCCTTTCTCCTCATTTCTTCTTCTTCTACTCTCTTCTTTCTTCTTTTGCTCGAGGACGAGCAAACATTTTAAGTTTGGTGTGGTAAAAGCATTGCTTTTTGTTTTTCCATAACCATTTATGGCATCCAAGGCCGGAGAAACCTCTAGAAAGAGGAAAGGGAAGGCAAAAGCTTCCACCTCCGAGTCATGGGAGATGGAGAGATTCATCTCAAGGGTGCATCAAGACCATTTCTATGAAGTTGTGGCCTTGAAGAAGGTGATCCCCGAGGTCCCTTTTTCACTCAAAAAGGGTGAATATCCGGAGATCCGACATGAGATCCGAAGAAGAGGTTGGGAAGTTCTTACCAACCCCATTCAACAAGTTGGAATCTTGATGGTTCAAGAGTTCTATGCCAATGCATGATCACCAAGAACCATGACCAAAGTGTGAACCCGAATCCAAAGAATTATCTTACTATGGTTCGGGGGAAATACTTGGATTTTAGTCCGGAAAGTGTAAGGTTGGCATTCAATTTGCCTATGATGCAAGGAGATGAACATCCTTACACTAGAAGGGTCAACTTTGATCAAAGGTTGGACCAAGTCCTCACAGTCATATGTGAAGAGGGCGCCCAATGGAAGAGAGATTCAAGAGGAAAGCCGGTTCAATTAAGAAGGCATGACCTCAAGCCCGTGGCTAGAGGATGGTTAGAGTTTATACAACGCTCAATCATTTCCACTAGCAACCGGTCCGAAGTTACCATAGACCGGGCTATCATGATCCATAGCATCATGATTGGAGAAGAAATAGAGGTTCATGAGGTTATAGCCCAAGAACTCTATAAGGTGGCGGACAAGTCCTCTACCTTGGCAAGGTTAGCCTTTCCTCATCTCATTTGTCACCTCTGTTATTCAGTTGGAGTTGACATAGAGGGAGACACCCCCATTGAGGAGGACAAACCCATCACTAAGAAAAGGATGGAGCACACAAGAGATCCCACTCATCATGAGATCCCTGAGATTCCTCAAGGGATGCACTTTCCTCCACAAAACTATTGGGAGCAACTAAACACCTCCCTAGGAGAGTTGAGTTCCAACATGGGACAACTAAGGGTGGAGCACCAAGAACACTCCATCATCCTCCATGAAATTAGAGAAGATCAAAGAATCATGAGAGAGGAGCAACAAAGACAAGGAAGAGACATTGAGGAGCTCAAGCACTCCATAGGATCTTCAAGAGGAAGAAAGAGCCGCCATCACTAAGGTGGACCCGTTCTTTGATTTCCTTGTTCTTTGTTCTTCTGTTTTTCGAATTTTATGCTTATGTTTATCCATGTTTGTGTCTTGTGATCATTAGTGTCTTAGTGTCTATGCCTTAAAGTTATGAATGTCCTATGAATCCATCACCTTTCTTAAATAAAAACGTGCTTAATTGAAAAAGGAAGAATTGCATGAATTTTGAATTTTATAACAGTTTATTTATTTTGATGTGGTGGCAATACTTTTGTTCTCTGAATGTATGCTTAAACAGTGCATATGTCTTTTGAATTTGTGGTTCATGAATGTTGGCTCTTGAAAGAATGATGAAAAATGAGACATGTTACTGAGGATCTGAAAAATCATAAAAATGATTCTTGAAGCAAGAAAAAGCATTTCTATTCAAAAAAAAAGGAGAAAAAAAATCGAGAAAAAAAAAGAGAAAAAGAAAAAGAAAACGAAAAAAAAATAGAGAAATAAGAGTTGTGATCCAAGGCAAATAAGTGTGTGCTTAAGAACCCTGGACACCTCTAATTGGGGACTCTAGCAAAGCTGAGTCACAATCTGAAAAGGTTCACCCAATTATGTGTCTGTGGCATGTATGTATCCGGTGGTAATACTGGAAGACAAAGTGCTTTGGGCCACAGCCAAGACTCAATAAGTAGCTATGTTCAAGAATCATCATACTCTACTAGGAGAATCAATAACACTATCTGGATTCTGAGTTCCTAAAGAAGCCAATCATTCTGAATTTCAAAGGATAGAGTGAGATGCCAAAACTGTTCAGAGGCAAAAAGCTAAAAGCCCCGCTCATCTAATTAATACTGATCTTCATAGATGTTTTTGAAATTCATTGCATATTCTCTTCTTTTTATCTTATTTGATTTTCAGTTGCTTGAGGACAAGCAACAATTTAAGTTTGGTGTTGTGATGAGCGGATAATTTGTATGCTTTTTGGCATTGTTTTTAGTATGTTTTTAGTATGATCTAGTTAGTTTTTAGTATATTTTTATTAGTTTTTAGTTAAAATTCACTTTTCTGGACTTTACTATGAGTTTGTGTGTTTTTCTGTGATTTCAGGTATTTTCTGGCTGAAATTGAGGGACCTGAGCAAAAATCTGATTCAGAGACTAAAAAGGACTGCAGATGCTGTTGGATTCTGACCTCCCTGCACTCGAAGTGGATTTTCTGGAGCTACAGAAGCCCAATTGGCGCGCTCTCAACGGCGTTGGAAAGTAGACATCCTGGGCTTTCCAGCAATATATGATAGTCCATACTTTGCCCAAGATTTGATGGCCCAAACCGGCGTTCAAAGTCACCCTTAGAAATCCCAGCGTTAAACGCCCAAACTGGCATAAAAGCTGGCGTTTAACTCCAAGAAGAGTCTCTACACGAAAATGCTTCATTGCTCAGCCCAAGCACACACCAAGTGGGCCCGGAAGTGGATTTTTATGTCTTTTACTCATCTCTGTACACCTTAGGCTACTAGTTTTCTATAAGTAGGACCTTTTACTATTGTATTGAGATATCGGGGGGTAGCTATCTTCATTTTTATGCTATCTTAGATCATTGGGAGGCTGGCCTCACGGTCATGCCTAGACCTTGTTCTTATGTATTTTCAACGGTGGAGTTTCTACACACCATAGATTAAGGTGTGGAGCTCTGCTGTACCTCGAGTATTAATGCAATTACTATTGTTCTTCCATTCAATTCCACTTGTTCTTGTTCTAAGATATCACTTGTTCTTCAACTTGATGAATGTGATGATCCGTGACACTCATCATCATTCTCACCTATGAACGTGTGACTGACAACCACCTCCGTTCTACCTTCGATTGGGTGAATATCTCTTGGATTCCTGATTGCACGATGCATGGTTGATCGCCTGACAACCGAGTGCTCGTCTGACAAACGAGCCAACCATTCCGTGAGATCAGAGTCTTCATGGTATAAGCAAGAACTGATGGCGGCATTCAAGAGAATTCGGAAGGTCTAACCTTGTCTGTGGTATTCTGATTAGGATTCAATGATTGAATGACTGTGACGTGCTTCAAACTCCTAGCAGGCGGGGCGTTAGTGATAGACGCAAAAGAATCGATGGATTCTATTCCGGCCTGACCGAGAACCGACAGCTGAATTCTGCGTGCTGTGACAGAGCATATGCAATCGTTTTCACTGAGAGGATGGGAGGTAGCCATTGACAACGGTGAAACCCTACACAAGCTAGCCATGGAAAGGAATAAGAAGGATTGGATGAAGATAGTAGGAAAGCAGAGAGAGACGGAAGGGAAGGCATCTTCATGCGCTTATCTGAAGTTCCTACCAATGAATTACATAAGTATCTCTATCTTTACCTTTTTCTTATTTTCGTTCATCACCATTACCATTTGAGTTTGCCTGACTAAGATTTACAAGATGACCATAACTTGCTTCAATACTAACAATCTCCGTGGGATCGACCCTTACTCGCGTAAGGTTTATTACTTGGACGACCCAGTGCACTTGCTGGTTAGTTGTGCGAAGTTGTGTAATGCCATGGTATTGAGCCACCAAGTTTTTGGGGTTCATGACCGGGGATTATGAGAGTTGTGAAAAGTATTGTTCACAATTTCGCGCACCAGATGCCTCAAGGGATACATTCTCCTCCACACAACTATTGGGAGCAACTAAGGATATGAGCACCAAAAGTACTAAGGATGGAGCAACAAAGGCAAGGAAAAGACATTGAGGAGCTCAAGCACTCCATAGGATCTTCAAGAGGAAGAACCAGCCGCCATCACTAAGGTGGACCCGTTCTTTAATTTCCTTGTTCTTAATTTTCTGTTTTTCAATTTTATGCTTTGTGTTATCTATGTTTGTGTCTTCATTACATGATCATTAGTGTCTAGTGTCTATGCCTTAAAGCTATGAATAATTCCATGAATTCTTCACCTCTCTTAAATGAAAAATGTGCCTAATTACAAAAGAACAAGAAGTACTTGGATTTCAAATTTTATCTTGAAACCAATTTGATTATTTTGATGTGGTGGTAATACTTTTTGTTTTCTGAATGAATGCTTGAACAGTGCATATTTTTTATAGTGAAGTTTATGAATGTTAAAATTATTGGCTCTTGAAAGAATGATGAACAAAGAGAAATGTTATTGATAATCTGAAAACTCATGAAATTGATTCTTGAAGCAAGAAAAAGTAGTGAAAAAAAAGAGAAAGAAAGAAAAAGAAAAAGCAAGCAGAAAAAGCCAATAGCCCTTTAAACCAAAAGGCAAGGGTAAAGAGGATCCAAGGTTTTGAGCATTAATGGATAGGAGGGCCCAAGGAAATAAAATCCAGGCCTAAGCGGCTAAATCAAGCTGTCCCTAACCATGTGCTTGTGGCATGAAGGTTCAAGTGAAAAGCTTGAGACTGAGTGGTTAAAGTCGTGATCTAAAGCAAAAAGAGTGTGCTTAAGAACTCTGGACACCTCTAACTGGAGACTTTAGCAAAGCTAAGTCACAATCTGAAAAGGTTCACCCAGTTATGTGTCTGTGGCATTTATGTATCCGATGGTAATACTGGAAAACAAAGTGCTTAGGGTCACGGCCAAGACTCATAAAGTAGCTGTGTTCAAGAATTAACATACTGAACTAGGAGAATCAATAACACTATCCAAAATTCTGAGTTCCTATAGATGCCAATCATTCTGAATTTCAAAGGATAAAGTGAGATGCCAAAACTGTTCAGAAGCAAAAAGCTACTAGCCCCGCTCATCTAATTAGGACTAAGTTTCATTGATATTGTGAGATTCATTGTATATTCTCTTCTTTTTATCCTATTTTGTTTTTAGTTACTTGGGGACAAGCAACAATTTAAGTTTGGTGTTGTGATGAGCGGATAATTTATACGCTTTTTGGCATTGTTTTTAGATAGTTTTTAGTAGGATCTAGCTACTTTTTAGTATATTTTTATTAGTTTTTAAGAAAAATTCACATTTTTGAACTTTACTATGAGTTTGTGTATTTTTCTGTGATTTCAGGTATTTTCTGCATCATTTACTTATTTCTGTAAACCCTAGTAACTAGTCTAGTATAAATAGGACATTTTACTATTGTATTAGACATCTTTTGATCACCTTTTGATCTCTTGATCACGTTTTGGGTGATGGCCTCACGGCCATGCCTGGACCATCATCACTTATGTATTTTCAACGGTGGAGTTTCTACACACCATAGATTAAGGTGTGGAGCTCTGCTATTCCTCGAGTATTAATGCAAAGTACTATTGTTCTTCTATTCAATTCATGCTTATTCTTATTCTAAGATATTCATTCGCACACAAGAACATGATGAATGTGATGATTATGTGACACTCATCACCATTCTCACTCATGAACGCGTGATTGACAACCACTTTCGTTCTACATGAAAATAAGCTTGAAGGAATATCTCTTGGATTTCTAATCAACGATTCACATCAACTCCCCTCTTACAATGGGACATCTGAATCCGAGATTAGAATCTTCGTGGTATAGGCTAGAATCCATTGGCGGCATTCTCGAGATCCAGAAAGTCTAAACCTTGTCTGTGGTATTCCGAGTAGGATCTGGGATGGGATGACTGTGACAAGCTTCAAACTCGTGACTGTAGGGCGTAGTGACAGACACAAAAGGATAGTAAATCCTATTCCTACACGATTGAGAACCAACAGTTGATTAGCCATACGATATCTGTACATGGTATTTTTCATCCGAGACGAGAAATCTGACAGTTGATTAGCCATACAGAAATCGTAGAGAACCATTTTCACTGAGAGGACAGGAAGTAGCCATTGATAACGGTGACACCCAACACACAGCTTGCCATGGAAAGGAGTATGAACGATTGAATGAAGACAGTAGGAAAGCAGAGATTCAGAAGGAATAACGCATCTCCATACGCTTATCTAAAATTCCCACCAATGAATTACATAAGTATTTCTATCTTTATTTTATGTTTATTTATCTTTTAATTATCAAAACTCTATAACCATTTGAATCTGCCTGACTGAGATTTACAAGATAACCATAGCTTGCTTCAAGCCGACAATCTCTGTGGGATCGACCCTTACTCACGTAAGGTTTATTACTTGGACGACCCAGTGCACTTGCTGGTTAGTTGTGCGAAGTTGTGAAAAAGAGTTGAGATTACAATTGTGTGTACCAAGTTATTGGCGCCATTGAGATCACAATTTCGTGCACCAGCTATTCACATATTTCTTGGCCCAATATGTTCAATCACTAAATTTAATATCATATTATTATAACTATGATCAAAGTGGGCTTAATTTCAAATGGGCCATGAGGACAATACTTTTTATTTCCTGCGCACAAAATCAAATCCATCAAAAAATCAATTGGAAGCAAATAACAAATTAATAACTTTATAATTAATATTTTAATAATGTTTGATCATCCAATTTGATACAAATTTTTCAAACTCAACACAAGCAGTAGTCAACCAACCACAAAGTGCTCAAAACAGACCACGTGCTCAAAACAGACCCAAATTAGAACACAGATATGAAACCACGTAACAGAGAGCACAAATATGAAATGAAATAGAGTGCTCATGTTAAAACAGGGCATCTAAATTTTTGAAACAAAACAGTTTTAATTCAGCCCTTCTTTTTTGCTTTTTCTCCCCCTTTTGTCATCAAGGAGGGACACCTACAAGTAAAAGAGACCAAAACAAATGCAGTTCATAATAATTCAAGCTTAAGCAGTATCAAAGTTAAGTATTGAGTACAATCATCTAAATAAAAAAAAGAGTTCAACTAAGACAAGTTCAAAGTTAGCAAAATAAAGTGTGTTCAATAGCAGTAACATCAGGGAACAAATTTTAGGCATCAGAGAAATCAGCATTAGAATCCAGAATGTCTTCTTTTTTGGAATGATCCATGTCCTTATCCAAATGCTTAATGAGCAAATTTATCCTTTCATGAGTCTTCTTCCAAGTTTTTTCATTTTCAAGGCATGCTTCCTAGCATCTTTATAAGATTTCTCCATCAGTTTGGACATGGTTGAAAATTCTAAAAGAACATTTTTACCATTCCAGAAAAGTGATGCTTGTATGATTTAGATGTTTCAGAGGCAGAGGGAAGACTTTCATCTTCACTTTTAGAAAACATAGAGGCCTTTGAACCTTTGGCATTTTTCCCTTTAGCAGATTCGGGTACACCACTACCTTTGATCATAGAGACCCTATTCTTCACAGGCTCATTATTGAGATCAACTTGAAAATACTCAAACACACAAATTAAAAATATGCCATAAGGCAAATTGCTCTTTATATCACTTTGAACACAATCCCATATGTGCCGGATCATCAGATAGGCAAAAGAAATAGGAACAGAATTCAAAATGGCATACAGCACTAGGATGTCACAGACAATCACCCTTTGATAAGACCCGTTCTGTGGCATTACAATATAGGTAATGATTCGATGTAACAGAGCCCTAATAGGTCTAAGGGCCTTGTATGTGAGATTGGTTCCATCCAAAGCAGAGAAATTTTTACAAACTCAAACCAGGGCTTCTTGATGAGAGATACCAACATGGTTATCCCATTTTCCCGTCATGAAAGCCCTAACCCCTTCGTTCTCATAACCCAGTGCAGTACTAATTGTTTCTTGACTTAAAGAGAAATGAGTATTTTTGACATATGAGTGAAGTTCACCTTCATGTAAAATCAGATTGGCATAAAACTCACGCACTAGGTTCGGATAAATTGGTTTTCTAATTTTGAAAATGGGATTCCATTTTAAATCATGAAAACAAGATTGAAAATTAATTTCTTTATCAGCAAGGGCTTCAAGATCAACAACAAAGGAAGCACACAACTTTTGGTTTACCAAAACATGAGAGTGAAACTCATAGGCTGCATAAGATATGAAGCGAAAAGGATCATAGTGAGAATGATTCTTACCATATTTGTTTTTGAAATTCAGAGAGTCAAGGTTAGGAGCCTCTCGGGTATTCTGAAGAACAGTGTGCCTGATTCCTCGAGAGGGACGCTGAGAGGGGGCAGAACGTCCAAAAGGGTTGGAGTGGAACGCCGTGGAGGCGAGGGACGGCGAGGAGGTGAATCATCTTCTTCATGCATAGGCTCTTTACCCTTCGTTCCTTTCCTCTGGGAGGAGGCCGCTTTCTTACGTGGTGTTAAACCTTTTGGATGAATAACCTTGCCTGCCATAGACTCAGAGGACTGTGATGTGGGTGAAGAGGAGGAGTATGAATGTATGTGAATATATGTGAATGTGAGTGTGAGTTTGTGGCTATTTGGAGGATGGAGGATTTTTGGGAGGGATTGGTGTTCGGGAATAAAAAGAAATAGAAACAGAGAAGATAAAGGGAGTAGCAAAGAGAAAGGAAGGTGGAGAGAGGTTAGGTGTAAACCGTCATAAATGCATAGTAGAGAAAATCTCTTTTAAAGCAATAGCATTTAATGAAACGGTTTTTAATAAAGGAATTTAAAATTAAATCATGATAACTGAAAAGACTCTTCCATAAAAAGAGGGAAGAAGTTGATTTTGACAAGACTTTTAAAAGATATTATGTGAAAGTCCCGTTGAAAATTAAAAAATAAGAAAATATATGAAATCAAAAAATAATGAGCCCATATCATAGAATAGACCCAGGGGGGTTGAACTAGCTTAGGTCCAAAGTATCCAATTTTTTGTCTCCCTCTTTTATGAAATGTTCATCATTTGCCCAGATTTGTCTCTCTGCTGCCTATGAGACAAAAACACACAGAAAGCAGAAAATTACTATTTATCCAAAAGAATTGAAATCCCTTATTCCTAGATTACTTCTCAGCAAACAAAAACTATCTTCATACAATGTTTTAGTAAAGATGTCAGCCATTTGTTCTCCCGACTTTACAAATTGAATATCAATAGTACCCTTTTTGCACATGTTCTTGAATAAAATGATATCTTACTTCAATGTGCTTAGTTCTAGAGTGCAACACATGATTTTTTGAAATGCTTATTACACTCATGTTGTCATAAAACAAGGTTATACTATCAATTTTCAGTTTGTAATCCTCTATTTAAGTTTTTAACCCAATTAATTGTGAGCAACAAGCGGCCACAGATATATATTCAGCTTCAGCCGTGGATAGTGCAACAGTGGCTTGCTTCTTGCTTGACCACATGTTTAGTGAATTTTCAAGGAAGTAACACATTCCGGAAGTGCTTATTCTATCCACTCTATCTCTCGCATAATCTTCATCACAATATCCTACTACATAAAACTCATTAGATTTTGGATACCATAAACCAAGATCATATGTGCCTTTAATGTATCTAATGATTCTCTTAACGTCCGAAAGATGTGACTCTTTTGGGTGAGATTGAAATCTAGAACATACACCCACACTTTGAATAATGTCCGGCTTAGAGGAAGTAAGATACATAAAAGATCCTATCATTCTTCTTTACCTTGTTTCATCAACATCTTTACCATTTTCATCCTTGTCAAGTTTAGTATTTGGATGCATGGGAGTTTCCATTGGTTTGGAATTTTCTAAACCAAATTTCTTAATCAATTCTTTGGCATACTTTTTTTGGTGAATAAAAATACCACTAGGATTTTGTTTTATTTGAAGACCGAGAAAGAAAGTTGATTCTCCCATCAAACTCATTTCAAACTCACTAGTCATTAGTTTTCCAAACTCTTCACACAAGGATTTATTTGTCGAACCAAACACTATGTCATCCATATAAACTTGAACAAGAAAGATATCATCATTAGATTCCTTTATAAATAAAGTAGTATGTTTTCTAATAAGAAAGCACTAAGCCTTTCATACCAAGCTCTTGGAGCTTGCTTAAAGCCATAAAGAGCCTTAAAGAGTTTAAAAATATGATTTGAAAAATCTTTGTTTTCAAAACTGGGGGGTTGAGCTATAAATACTTCTCTATCAATAAATCCATTTAAAAAGGCACATTTAACATCTATTTAGAACATTTTAAAACCCTTATGGGCAGCATAGGCAAGAAGCAACCGAATTGCTTCTATTCTTGTTACTGGAACAAATGACTTATCAAAGTCAATGCCTTCCTCCTGATCATAACCTTGGGCCATTAGTCTAGCCTTGTTATGAACAACACGTTCATCCTCACCCAATTTATTTTTGAAAATCTACTTAGTACCGGTTACTTTTTTACCATTTGTGTATGGTACAAGTGTCCAAACCTTATTTTTCTCAAATTGGGACAGCTCATCTTCCATGACTTTTACCCATGAGGGATCTTTTAGAGCTTGATTTACATTGAGATATTCTAATTGGGACAAGACAAGGTTGCTTTCTTCCGTTTGCTTCTTGCTTGAGGATCTTGTGGTTATGCCTTGTGAAGGATCACCAATGATGAATTCATGAGAATAATCCTTTAAAAATTTCCATTCACGTTGCTTTTGAGAAGAGGCTTTGCCTTGACAAGTTTCAGATGAGTTCGCCATTCTGGATTCTCTGACTTGGTCAGGAGACAAAATGAAAATGTCTCCTCTGATCTGAGAAGAAGTTTCTGACTGACAGTTTCAACAGTTGGGACAGAATTGAAGTTTGCTTGATTCACTTGAGGACTTGCTTCTGCTTCACTTCCTGCATCATCATCTAGAATAGTGCTGGGTATAGAGTTAGCATCATAAAAAGATACATGTATGGACTCTTCAATAGTTCTATGTTCTTTAAGGTAAACTCTAAATGTTTTGCTAGTAGTTGAGTATCCTACAAACCTTTCTTCATATGATTTTGGATCAAATTTACCAAGATTTTCTTTGTTATTAAGTACAAAATATTTGCATCCAAAAATATAAAAGTACTTGACATTAGGGGGAGTTCTTTTCCAAAGCTCATATGGGGTTTTCTTCAAGCCTTTTCTAATTATTGTTCTATTTAGGATATAACAAGCTGTATTTACAGTTTTGACCCACAAAAATATTGGAACATCATTTTCACAAAGCATTTCTCTAGTCATTTCTTGAAGGCTTCTGTTCCTTCTTTCAAGAACCCCATTTTGTTGAGGTGTTCTAGGGCATGAAAAATTATATGCTATTCCAAAATCATCACAAAAGTTTTTAAAATCTTTATTTTCAAATTCTTTTCCATGGTCACTTCTTATGTGAGCAATTTTTGAATCCTTTTCATTTTGAATCTTTTTACAAAGAGAAGAAAAGGCATAAAAAGTATCATTTTTATGAGTCAAGAAAAGAACCCATCCATATCTTGAATAGTCATTAACCACTACCAAACCATAGTGTTTACCTCCCAAACTTTGAGTTCTAGTGGGACCAAAAGGATCAATATGCAACATTTTTAATGGCCTTTTAGTAGAAATTTCATCTTTGGGTTTAAAAGAAGATTTTACTTGTTTGCCTAATTGACAAGCTTCACAAGTAATATCTTTGTCAAATTTGATATTTGGAATTCCTCTAATCTTAGAAATTTGGTACATGCTTGCATGTCCTAATTTCTTATGCCAAAGCCATTTTTCAGATTCAATAGATGTAAAACATGTTACTTTTTGATCTTTTAAATCCTCTAAAGTAAGTCCATATACATTGTTGCATCTTTTTACTTCAAAAAAGCATCACCGAATTTCTCACAAACAACTAAGTAATCCAATTTTCTAAATATAACCAAATATTTAAGATCACATAATTGGCTAATGCTTAGAAGATTATGTTTCAATCCATCAACAAGCAAAACATCATTTATGAAAGAAGAGAAGTTCTTATCCACTTTACCTATGGCCACAATTTTTTCTTTTTCATTGTCATCGAAAGTAATAAAGCCTCCATCATATTCATCAATTTTGATGAAGAATGTTAACTTTTCGGTCATATGCCTAGAGCATCCACTATCCATATACCACATGTTGTCTTTTCTCTTGGATGCTAGGCAAACCTACAAAAATACTTAAGTGACCTTAGATATCCAAATCTTTTTGGATCATTTTATGCAAACCATCTTCTTTGTCCCAAGCCATTATAGTTACCAACAATTTTATAAATTTTATCACCAATTATTCTTTCACTTATGAAGCATTGAATGGGAAAGTGACCATCCCGATTGCATAATCTACAAAACTTTTTAGGTTGCTGTTTTTTTAGATTGGTTGGATTTTGAAATCTCATGTCATCCGAAGTGGAAGCCATATTTAGCAAAAGAAGATTTTTCAAAAATATTTTTTGAATCTTTATGAAAACCCAAACCAGCTTTGTCATAGAGAGGTTTTTGACTAGTGAAAAATTGATTCAAATTTTCAGAATTTTGATCAAAGTTAGCTAGATCTTCTTTTAGGCTTTTTAACTCTTTATACAACCTTTCATTTTCCTAAAAAAATTAGATGTGCAACCATAGAATGATGGTATTCACAACCCTTAATTTCAGCATTTAACCGCTTGTTTTCTTCAACAAGATCAATAGTATTTTCGGCTTACCTTAATTTATCTTTGAGAAAACTATTTTCTGCTTTTAGAATGGTAACTTGAGATTTAAGTTCATAGTTTTCATTTAAGAAGAATATGATTTTTTTCATTGAGATGATCTATCATAAGACGAAGGTCTTCAGAAGTAGGTTCAATGAGATGTACCTCATCAGTTTGATTGGCCATGAGATAGGTTTGAGATTTGCTGTCTGATTCTTCCTCATCCTCGGAGTCATTCCCCAAGTCTTCCCAATATGTCATGAGTCCCTTCTTCTTTTCCCTTTTTGGCTTGTCTTTTTTTTTCAGTTTTGGACAGTCAAACTTGTAATGTCTAGCTTCTCTGCAGTTGTGGCAAATGACCTTGCTTAAATTCCAATTAGGTTTTCTTGAACTGCCTCCTGTGTTTCGTTTCTTTTGCTTCATCATTCTCCTGAATTTCTTAGCAAAAAAAAAAAAACAAAATCATCGTTAGATAAATCATCGCTGGATTCTTCATCCAAAGATTCAGTGACTGATTTGAGAGCAACTCCTTTCCTTTTTGTATCATTTTTCAAATAGGTGTTTTTAAAAGCAAGTAAGTTTGCTTTCAGATTATCATAGGTCATATCATCAATGCCACTACTCTCAACTATTACAATGGCTTTAGTTTCCCACTCTTTAGTGAGACATCTCAATATTTTCCTCACAAGCACAGATTCTGAATGTTTGATTCCCAAAGCATCCAAGCCAGTGATGATAATGTTGAATCTTTCAAACATTTCATCAATTATTTCTCCTTCCTTCATTGAGAACATTTCGTATTCTTTGTTTACCATGTCTATTCTAGATCTTTTGACTTGGGATGTGCCTTCATGAGTAACTTGAAGCTTGTCCCAGATTTTCTTTGCTGTTGTGCATCTTGATACTCATCGGTATTCCTCGAAGCTGACAGCATAGTTAAGCATGTTGACAGCTTTAGCGTTGAGCTCTATTTTCTTTCTGTCATCGTCATTCCAATCTTCCTCAGCTTTAGGAATAACCACAGCATCAGCTCTTGTTGTGGATAGAAATTGTGGTCCTTCCAGGATTATCTCCCAAAGTCTGTAGTCTACAGACTGAACAAAAATCTTCATTCTTTCTTTCCAGTAACTGTAGTTCTTGCCATTGAAGAATGGAGGTCTATTACTTGATTGTCCTTCTATCAAAGTATAGGCCACCATATTAGAACCACTGTTGTTCTCCATCAGGATCTTTTCTCCAAGTTGCAAAGCTTGATCTTGTAAAACCTGCGAGATTAGTAAATAATTAGCGAATAAATTAGTTATTAATCAGGAAAATTATAGAATAGAATTTTATAGTTTAATACGATAGAGAAAATTAAAATAAGAAATTTGACACTAATTTTAAAAAATTTGGCCTAAAATTAGGCCGAACAGGCCAAATCGGTTGGACCAGACCCAAACTGCGCCCAAGGCCCATTATATAAAATCCACCAACAGCACCTTCTTCCCTCATTATACATATACACACACTGAAAGATAGATTGGAAGGAGAAAAACCTAGGTTCCAATTTCAATTCAACTTCAAACTCTTGTAACTTTTGATCAGGAGCTCCGATTGACGAGCTGTCAGTGGTCACGCATTCGTCTCAAAATTTTCTACAAAACCCATTCAAAAATTTGGTAAGGGGTTCACTTTCCAGTTTCAATTTCTTCTCCCCTAATTTCGAAAATCCAATGGGTATTATGTTAAACTTTTGGTGTAATTTTGGTGTTAAGGTTCAAATTAACCTGCGAGTATTATCGGGTTTAGCTTGTTTGAGCTGTGGGTCAGGTAAGAACCCTCCAACCCTTTGTGAGATGTAGATTTAGTGAATTTTATATTGATTATAGTGATAATTGTGATGTTATATTGAAATTGGTTATCGGTTGGAGTTAATTTGAGAAATTGGAAGATAGAGGATTAGCTTTGGAGGCTGGGTATCTTTGGTAAGGGGGCTGGAGTTGTGGACCCTATGGTTAGGGAACGCTTGAGGTGTTCCGAGTTATCAAAAAATCGGCCAAGATATGGTTCTAGTTTCTCGTATTTAATATCTAAGGTTTTGTGAAAACATAGGCTAGTTGACTGTAATCTTAATGAAATGTTGTGTTATCTTGTAATGGGTTGTTGATTGGTGATTATGATCGAGGACTGATGAGAATAACTAATGAGAAATGTGAATTGTGATAGTTGATGAAAATATTGAATGATGATGAAGATAGTACGAAGATTTGTGAATCGTGTTGCATTAGTTTGTGAAACTGTATATGATAAAAATGCTAGGAATTGGGTATTTGCATATGATGGAAGAGATGAAATAGGTATAAGACTAATTTGTACATGATTAGCTCTGTTTTGGAGTGTGAGTTATTGGTTTTTTTTTTTTAAAGAAACTTGGTAAAAATAGAGGTTTTAGATTTGTTGAGAAAAACTTATTTTTGACCGAACTTTGTCAAGCTATAACTTGGCTTCCGGACCCCCAAATGATTTCAACCTTGTTTTTTATGAAAATTGGGTCTACGAAGTTTATGCCGTTCAAAAAACGGATGAAAAATGATTTAAAACGAAAAAGTTATGCGCGTCAGAAGTTTGGGGTTTAAAATTCAAATTCTGCAAATTTCAGACTTAGCCTAATTTTTGGCAAAATATCCTTGCATGCGTACGCATACTGGGGGCATACTCATGCGTTCTATTCTATCCAGTGCGTATGCATACGCGGACGGGTGCATACATACGCATCCTGGTCAAAAAAGAGACCTATGTGTACGCATACCTCTTGCATGCGATTGAGGATGACTATGTGTCACCGGCATGGTCGAGATGTGTGTGTGGCCGGAACGGTCGAGATGTGTGTGGCCAGAATGGTCAAGAGGGCAAGATTTGGGTGTGATCCCGCTTGCTCGATAACTTGAAAAATGTATTCGGATGGCAGATTGAGGACAGAAGTTTCCTCTCTTGTCGTGATGAGGGTGTGGAAAAAGTGGAAAGGCACTCTCTTTCGTATTGTTTTCCCAAATTCTTCTTTGGTTGAAAGGTGGAAAGGCACGCTTCTTTGATGTGGAAAGGCACTCTCCTTCATATCTCCTCCAGGAGAAGGTGAAAAGGCACACTCCTTCGATGTGTAAAGGCACTCTCCTTTGTTTATGATTCTCCTGGAGATGCGCAATCTAGAGACAAATGTCTGGGTTAGCTACCAAATGTGTCGGGTTCTGGCGATTTAACCACACGTGAACTCACGGCCAGTAGGACAGGCATGCATCATGTTGCATTTATTTGCTTTGTTTAGGTGTGCATAATTGTTCTAGTTTGCCTATTTGATAAATTTTGTTTAACTGATAACTGTGATACTTGTTGTAACTGTTCTTTAAATGTGTTTGCCTTGTATTTGCTTGTGTTTGTGATTGCCTTTCTATTTTGAGTACCTTGGTGGTGGACAGGTGATAATTTTAATTTGATTTGAAATGGGTCAGAGGCCGGGTTGAGAAGCACCACTCTGTATTCTGGAGACGCTGATGAAGCGAAGAACTCTTGGGACTCAGGGTCGTATCTTTGTTTATATTTATGTATGTATATAAGATCTCCACCTTGTATATTATGTTTGTCCCTCTTAGAGGTTGACTTAGAGAAACAGGTTGTCAGTTTTCTATTTTTGTTTACTTTTGGGTTTATTTGTGTGTATGTATATATGCTTTGGCCGGTTCTAGCTTAGCGAACCGAGTCGGAAGCCTTGCTATATGTATCTTTGGAATTCTTCTCTCATAGTTATCGTTTACGCGAGTGATGCGATTTTCTTTTTAATGCTTTGCTTAACTCTTTTTCACAGGCCTCTAGTTGAAATTTCTTTCAACTATTAGAGGTCGTAATACCTTACCACCTCAGTTTTATGACTTAAGCATAAGACTCTGTGTGGTAGGGTGTTACAGATCTCTTTGAGACCAAGCTCTGATACTAATTGATAGTAATCAGTGGCTAAAAGAAGAGGGGGTTGAATCTTAGCTTCCTTTTTCGCAGAGTATTACTTTTACTTTTTCAACAAACTTCAGGAGATATTTCACTTTTGTCTCGTAACAAGTTGAGAGACCTTTTTCATTTCGTCTCTCGAGAACCAGAAATAGAAAAGAAGCAGAGATGAAAGAATCACACTAAGATGTATCCTGGTTCAGCTGCTAAGTGCAATGCAGCCTACATCTAGTCTCCATCACAATAGTGACAGAATTTCACTATCTTTAACAGATTACAAACACCAATTCTTTCCCCAATCTGAATTTGACTTGGATTCAAACCAATTTTCAACAGTAAAGTACTAACCCAACTTGCAAGGAAATTTTCACAGGATCATGAAACACAACACAACAAAAAGATGTACAAAGAGACTCTGAAACATCTATGAATTTTTCTCTAATTTTGATCACTGTCTTTTTTCTCTCACTGTCTTTTTCTTATAAATCTCACCTTGTTTGCCTTTTTTACCATGAGACTCAGATAGACAAAACTAAGAAAAAGAAAACTAAATGAACATCATTGAAGGAGAAGAACTCAGGAAGCTTAAGGGTAGCTATGAAAACTATGTGCTTTTCACTTACTCTCCTTGATCTCAACCTTTGGTCGTTCACCCTTAATATAGAAGGGGAAGCTTCCAAAGTTGAAACCCTAGCCCAGCAACTTCTTCTCCTACCAAAGAGTAGCAACGGCTTCATCAGAAGGGGTTGAGAAAACCGAGGCTGATGCATGCAAGCTTACCTCATCACTCTCATCCTTTTTCTTCAAGTTTCTTCAATCTTGGCCATTGATTTTGACTTTGACCCCAATAATGGATTCTGATCATTGATGAGCTTCTGACTCTGGACAGCTTCAAGTATTCCATTTTTTCTTCTATCTACTTGAGACTCAAAGGCTATCCTCTTATTTGATACACAAAAACGGAAATGAACTTTTTACTAAGATAGATTTGCTTCATGAACTGAAGCCGATCTCTTCCTTTCTTGGTAACAAAATCTTAAAGTCTTTCTTCAAATCTTTCCTTCTGTAGCAAAGATCTTTCTTAGCCTTTTTTCATAGGCTTTTCTTCTGAGGCTTTACAAATTTTCTTCTATCTTCTTCTTTGAAAGATTGATGTGACCGAAGCAGAGGAAAGAGAAGAAAGAAGGAAAAAAGCTTTCGGTGGAAGCATTAATTGGAACTAAACCAAATTGAATTTTCACTTCCATTACCCAAGATATAAAGTAACGTGTAAGACTTTTGGTTACTAAGGATTGAAGTTAATTGAATTGAGATTGGGTTCTAGTAACCAAGACATGGAGCAACCGAAATATGCTTTGAAGTTCATAGGCCATTTTCTTCTTTTCTTTTGATTTGTCAAAATTAGTTCATGGGCTATATTCAACCTCTTGATTAATTTAGTTTGCACAAAACTAAATTAATTCATTGATCCAGTGAGCTTGTATAGCTTTTTAATTCATTATGGAAGCTGATTTTCCTGCACACTAACAAAAACATTAAATAACCCATTGGAGGTAATTTAAACATTTAATAACATTTTAATAATTTTTTAATTCATATTTTAATAAAGTTTATATATACTAAAACTAACTATTAAAATAAATTATTATATATTTGTATATAAATATATTTATTGTTTAATTTATTTTTAATATATATTTTATATTTTAATATATATTTTATACTAGTAGTTAATTTTATTATATAGCAAATATGATTGTTCTAAAAGTAATAAAAGTGGCTTCATTGTTTCACTCTGTCCAATATCGCTACATATTTGATGGGATAATGGGTCTTGTTGTACCTCCATATTTGAAACAAATAGATTTACGTGGGAGAGTGTGAACTTTCCTAAGGAGGTATGAATTAGGGGAAGTAGCAGATGCAGTAAAGAATGAGAAGTAAAAGTTGAGATGTAGAAAAGAAAAGAGAAGATTAATTGAGTTAAACTGATATATTGAATAATTTAGATAAATGAAGATATATATAAAAGTCTTAAATTATATATAACAATAAGAGTCCTATCATCACATATCTAGATTCCATTATAACATATGCAGCAGAAAACAGAATTCAGATGACTACTAACCTTTTTTTATCAATTGACATAAGAAAAAATATCAATTAATCTCCAAATTAGTCTTTTTATTTTTTTTTTTGGGAGGGGGGTTGATCTTCAAACTACTTTTAATTTTCCCTTCTCTCAAATTTCGATAGTGATCCGCAAATTTAGTAAGACATTACACTCTTTTTTGGTGACTTAAGGGGCCAAGAGCCCAAAGAAATAAGAAAACAATTAGTAAGAGATAAAACTACCTTTTGTAATCAACTTAGGTTGGTTGAGTGGTTAGCTCACTCGTCCGTTTAAACAAGTGTCAACGACAAACCCACTGTCAGATTGGAAGATACCGTAAAAAACAAAAAAAAAACTACTTTTTGTTTATGGTTAGAAATAAAAATTCAATTTATTTAGAGATTGAAATTTTTATCTAGTTTTTTATTTACTTTTTAAATAGTTATCTAAATATTCATATACAATTTTAAATAAAATATATAAATAATTTGTCAATAAAAAATTATGTCATTTATATAAAAATATTTTTTATTATTTGTATCACGATTTATAATATTTTAATGATATTTTTGTTATTATAAAAAATAAATGACATTTTTGTAAACGTATTAAAAAATAAGGATGATTTTGATGATTTATTATTTTTATACTTTTATTACTGGATTTCTGAATAACCTATTTCATTTGCTTTTTTCTAGATAAAAAAGCATCCGGTAACTGTTTTCAAATTGATCTTTCTTTACAAACCAAACAAAAAGAAAATAAAATTGTATTGGGCTTTATACATTTCCCGGCAATCCATATGTTTCATGTTGACTTTGATACCATTCAATCATTCACACAGAATACAGTGGACTTTTTTTTTTTAATAAAAAGATTTATATTTTTCAATTTATGTGATAATAGAAGGAATTATATTTTTTTTTGCATTATATTTTAATTTTGTAACTAGTTCAATTTTGTAGGTTGAGTCTGCAAAATTAAGAATCAATGCAATTTCACCGTCTTACCAGCAAAATTGAGGAAAAAATTGTATCACTTTCAACAAAATTAAAAAAGAAAATGTGATATGAACAAATTAGCTATAGTGCACAGTTTATACTATTTTAACCACTTAATGATATTAGTTCATTAACTTTAAAATACAAATGCTAATACAGAAATATCCTCCATTTGAATTTTGAATAAAATATAAAAAATCAAAATCAATAGAAATAGAAATATGTATTTTAGTTGAAATTCTGAAAATTTTGTATTTTTTTTCAAATTTATGAATTGAATTTAGAACAATATGATTAATAATTTTTTAAAAATTTATTGAAAATCATTCTTGAATTAATTAGCATCTACAAAACAATTTATTAGAACTTTTAATGTTAAAGTATATCCCTTTAAGATAGTATAAGAACTAAAACATAAATTTTTTCATAGTTAAAAATAACAAAGTGTGATAACAAAATAATATAAAGAAGTCACTTAAATTTATACAATATGTGATTTTGAAAATAATTAAAGCATTATATATTAATCAAATCATCATTTAATTTATAAAATTAAGTATATAACAAAGGTTTTGATCATGTTTATTACTTTAAAATTTAAACAATTCAAGTTTAAACTCTTATATCACTTTTAATGACTATATTTTATATTATTTTTTTTAACATTAAAATCTCAATAATGATTACTTAGATATCAGTGAATTAAAAGATAATTTTTAATAATTTTAAAAAATCATTAACTCATTTTTGTTTTAAATTTATAATGATGCAAATTTTTCAAAATTTAAACTAAAACATAAAATTTGAATTTCTATTCTACTTTTTATTTTTTATGCTTATTTTGAATTTGAATAAATATATTTTTTTATTGAGATTTAACTTCAAAATTAATGAATTAACTTAAAAATAAAAAATGTCAATAAATTATTTAAAATAATAGAAAATATATAATGTAATCCATTTCAGTGACGGAGCTTGAAACAAAATTTTGGAGAGACCAAAAATTTAATAATAATATTTATATTAAAAGAAAATTTATAAATATAATTATTCTTTAAGTTTGTTACTAATAAAATAATAAATAAATAATTCTACAGATAAAAAATATAAAATAATTTATAATAGTACTCTTCGAATATTTAGTGACTTGAAATCTTTAATAATTAAATCATAGTGCTACTATAATTAAACCTGGGTGCTTTATGTAAAACTCATAAAATTAATAAATAATTAGTTAATAAATTAATTATTAAATAGAAAAATTAAAAATAAATTTTATAATTTAATGACATAAAACTAATTAAAATATGAATTTAGACATTAATTTTAAAAAATTTGATCTAAAATTAGACCAAATGAATCGAACCGGTCGAACCGGATTCATATTGGTCCAAGGCCCAACCTATACAGCCCCATTCATGAGTCTTCAGCTCATTAATCACACAAAAAAAGGGAAAAGCAACGTTGGAAGAGAAGAGGGGAAAAGGGTTTGGGAAGAATATTCACATCCGTTTTTAATCGCTCGTAATTTTTGATACGGAATTCCGATTGATGAGTCGTTTGCGACTATGTGTTCGTCTCGGAGTCCTCTTCAATTCTATTTAAAATAAGTGGTAAGTCCTTCTGTATATCATTCCCATTTTTTTGTTCCCCTCATTTCCACGAAATTGGTTTGAGTTTTGAGTGATGTTGATGATTTTGATGGTTTAGGTGCAATCTACTATTGGATAATTGTTGGATTATACTCTAATCATCAATGGATAAGGTAAGAAAATTTTAAACCCTTGTGCGTTGCCCAATTTTGTGTACCTTAGTACTAATTTAGTGAATTATATGAATTAGAATAAATTTATGTTAAATTGAAGTTTGAATTGGTGAATTAGAGCTCTTGGAACAACCCTTGGTGGCTGGAATCATAGGAATTGACTAGGAATCTTGAAGCTTGAATTTTGGTGGTTTTGAGCTTAGGGAAAAAATCGGCCAAGGTATGGTTTAGGTTTCTCGTATTTAATATGTAATGTCTTGTGAAAACTTAGGCTAGACGACCTAGGATAAGTTGGATTGAGAATATTGGATTTGATTGGTAGTTTAGTTGACAATGTATGTTTGATTTGTTAAGGCATGATAAATTCATTGGTTTTGTGACATGAATATAGTTGACGATGGTGGAAAGATGATATTTGAAGTGTATGATGATGTAGGTATTGATGAGTATGTATCTTGTTATATATATTGAACTTGAATTGTTGGATATGATCATGATGATATATATTAAAGATGTTGTGTTAAACATGGATTGTTGGATTGAAGGCTTGATGGAGATGGTAAATTAGTGTATTAAAGAATGATGTGGTGTAGTTGAGTTTGGTTTTAAGGCACTATGGTAAGATTTGGTAAGTTTTAAAGGGGTTGGGGTTGAAATATATTGAAAGTTGAGGTTTGGCAAAATTTTGCATAATCTATTTTCTTGCAGCAGCTTCGAACGCTTTTTGGGAACGATCTAACCATCACAATTAGATAAAATCAATTTTCCTTTAATATCTTGATGTGTAGATCAATTCTACAAAATTTAGTTAAAGTTTAACGGTTGGATTAGGAGATATAAAGTTTTGAAGTTTTTTACTTTTCAAGCTTATATCTTCCAATCCTGACTATAATTTTGAGTGTGACCAAAATGAAATTGATATGGGAATATTCTCTTGTTTTTGTAGAAATTTCATACTTTCATAAATTATTTTAAAGAAGTTGTGCTTGTTTTAAAAGTAGAGCTCTTAGTTGTTTTGACAGTGAAATCATTTTTTGAAAGCAAACTTGTAATTAGTATAACTCTCTCTACAAAAATGATTTTTCTATGGGACTTTGACTGATTTAAATCTCTATAAGTATATTTTATTTCTGAAAAATTTCAGATATATCAAGTGAAAATATGATTTTTGATGAATTTTTTAAAAACATGGTAGGTTGTTGTCTTAGTGCAAGAGCTTTCAAACTTGAAACCAATATTTGCAAGAGAAAATGGCTTTCTTTTTTATTTTATTCAATTTAACTATTTCAAATGGGTTCAGATTTCTAGGATACTTCCATTTTGAGCTAGAGACAGAGAATTAGGCTTGTAATCTTCTGTGGATGAATTTTTAGATAAAATGAAGTGTGCGAAAATGATGATGATGTTATGAATGGTGACAAAATTGATAATCAATAACTGATAATGAATGAATGAATGAATATGATAAATAAAGTCAAAATGAGATTTTTGTTGATGAGTTATAATTGATAATGTGAATTGAGATTGAATAAATATATGTTTGAGATACCTGGGCAGTAGCAAAGATCGTGGTTTGTTTCGCTTGCTCTGGGTCAATGTTTGAGATACCTGGATAGTAGCAAGAATTGTGGTTCGTCCCGCTTGCACTCCAGGTCAGTGATTGTGATGCCTGGGTAGTAGCAAGGGTTGTGGTTCATCCCACTTGCTCCAGGTTGAACTTTTAAACACCCGCTTGGGTAGTAGCCACAATAGTGGTTATTCCACTGGCTCTAGGTTAAGCGGGTAGTAGTAATGGGGTTGTAGCTTAAACCCACTTGCTCCGCATGGGTGTTTCAGTCCATGGTTAGCTACCAAGACGTGTCGGGTTGGTTATATAATCGACAGATGATATCATCAGCCATAGGACAGGCATGCATCATATGCATATTGTTTGAATTATTTGTTCGTGAATTAATTGGGATTGTCTAAGTGATTATAATATGCTATTTAGTATATTTGCTATCTGTATTACTTGTATTATACCTGTATTTGCCTTTGTCTGCTTGTTTGTCTTTGTAATTTCATCGGAGATGGAGGAATGGAGAAAAGGCAGAGAAGTTAGGGATTTTGTTAGGCTTAAGACTTGGTTAAGTTAGGAATTCTTAGAAAACCACCTTGACTTATGGCTTCTACTTTAGTCTTTAAGTTTTATAACCAGAGTGTCGGCGTTCTAGGATTGCCTCTGGCATTCCCAGGACATAATATCTTATATATGCAGGCATCTTTACCATACTAAGAACTCCCGATTCTCATCCCATACGATATTTGTGTTTTTCAGATGCAAGTCGAGATGCACCTCGGTTGTTGTCTGAAACTTCTGCAGCGAAGTGGATCATTTTGGGGTTTTACTTTTGGTCTTTTGCTATATGTGTATAGACTCTCTGCATATATATACTTGTATTATTTTGCACTTCTTAGAGATTTATGGAGAATTAGGATTGATTATATATGTATTTTGGGTTCTGGGTTAAGTATATATATGTATGTAAATATTCTCCGACCAGCTTTAGTTTCACAAGTTGAGTCAGGAGCTTGTTATTTTATATTCTTGACCCTCTATTTATATTTCTTATATATATGTTTGTGAACTCTAGTTTTCTTCGTGCGCAAGTAATCTCTTTTCTGAGCGTTGCACTTTTAATTTTTGCGATTTTGTTTTTACCCATTCTTCAAGACTCCTAGTATACTACATTCTTTCAACTATTATATATATTTATATTTTATTTTAGAGGTTGTAGCGCCTCGCCACTTCTATTTTATATTCTAGGTGTAAAGTTCTGTATGGTAGGGTGTTACACTTTAAGTCATAGTAAAGTATTTAAATCAATTGAACTATTTTTTATTTCTTGAAAAAATACTACTAATATTTTATAAAAAGTTTGGAAAAATCATAGCGCCATTGTCTCAACTAAGCTCCATCCCTAGTCCATTTGTTCATATCACATTTTTTCTAATTCGATTTGCAACTTTTTCTTTCTCAATTTCACTGGTAATAACTAAGAAATTAAGGTGGAGAAAATATATATCTTTAATTTTGCTCGCATTACATGTGAAATTGAAATATAAAGCACACAAATATAATTTTTTCTAATATTATTTTAAATTGCAAAATATGAATTTTTTATTTAAATAAAAAAAAAGTTGTGCACACTATACTATTTATGTCTGTTGATCAGAAAAACATGTTTACAGTTCACAAAACTAACAGCCAAAATTTCCATAAAATAAAGGGGCCAAAGTTTTCTATTACAAAAGTAAAAAAGTAAAAGAAGAAAAGACTGAAAAAAAAGGGGTAAATTGCCACCAAATTCATTGCTTCAGTTCTTTCATCCTCTAGTTTTACGCTAAAAATATATATGATGACTCTGTTGGTATTGAAAATTTATAAAAATATTATTTGTATATTAAAATCAGTTATTAATATATTTATATATAAATATTTGTGTTTAATTTATTTTTAATATATATTTATATTTTAATATATATTTTATACCAATAATTATTTTTAAAAATTTATTTTTATTACATAAAAGTTTATACCAGCTCTTTATATATTAGAATTAAATCATACTTATTTCTTTGATAATATCGTATCATCAATTTTACTTGACAAAACTTAAAAGTTAACCAATCAACTTTTAGTAAAATTAAAAAAAAAATAAAAAATCAAACCTTAATTTCCACAATTAATTAATTTATTACATATTATTTAATAAAAATATAAAGTATTAATTAAATATAATAAATATCTGCATTAAAGTGTCATAATAATATTAATATAACAAATTTTAAGTTATAAACTATTCAAATTCCATACTATTTGATATCATATATAAGACTCTTACTACTTGATGAATGATTTTTTGAAGGTTTAGAATTTCACTAATGAAATCTCGTTGTAAAATATAGTCTCTAAACCAACAATTATCCTTTCATACAAAAATTTGTTTGTCACAAGTACAAACCCTTAAAATCAATAAACCGAAGTATTTAAACCTCAGATCGTCTCTCAAAGGACTTGCAGGGTAGTATTCTTATTATTGGTTACGGACTTGTTTATTTTGGGGTTTTGAATGAGAAACATGAATAGTAAATGGTAATGAAATTCTATTAACAAAAAGATCTTGGCAAGGTTTGGTGGTCAAGAATCTCTATCATTATTACTAGCCACAATTATGATAGTTACAAGGACCAATCCCACTAAGTCATCCTCTAACAAGTAGCAAGGAAAGTTAAGTGAGTTATATCAATCCAAGTCTATAAATCCTAGCTTTCCACTAATTGAATTAATAAAGGCTAGAGTCAATGGCTATCAACTATCAATCACTTGGATATTAGTAACTCAAGAAGTCCTAAGTTACATTCCCAAGCCAAGAACATAAAATTCTACTCTAACATCCTTCCAAGCATTTCATCAAACACTTGGAAGGTACAAAAGAAAAGTATAGTAAATTCACAACAAGAATGAATTCTAACAACAACAATCAAGGAAATCACAATTATCATGAATTACCTCAAATTGCATTATTAAAAGAAAACAAAAGAACAAAAATAGATCCACAACAAAGTGAAGAATTACAAGGATTAAAGTACAAAACTAGAAAGAGGAAGAAGAGGAGAGTAAGAATTGATAAAGGAATAGTAAAACAAGGCATCAATTAATCTTAGATCTAAGAGGAGAGATTAACCTAAACCTAATCCTAATTCTAGAGAGAAGAGAAAGCTTCTCTCTCTAGAAACTACCTCTAAGACTAACTTCCTAACTAATGATTCCAAGATGATCTCCCCTTCAATCCTTGGTCCTTTTAGTCTTTTTCCCTCCAAAATTGCCAAGCACGAGTTGCTTTAATGAAATCACATGCGAACTGCGATGCGTGCGCGCACGATACGCGTACGCGTCCCTGGCCGATTTCGCGATGGACGCGCAAGCGCCTTGTGCGCGTGCGCGTCCTTGGCCGAGATCAATTCTTTGACTTTTTGTACTTCTCTCCGCTTGCATGCTTCCTTCCTTGCTCCTTTGATCTATGCCTAGCCTATTTCAGTCTGAGATTGCTAGCAAACACATCAAGGCATCTTGTGGAATTAAGGAGGAATCAAAATTCATCAATTAAAGGCTTAAAAAGTATGTTTTTACATTTAAGTACAAATACGGGAGAAATTACAAAATCATGCTAATTCCTTGGCTAAATGTGACAAAAGGTTGATAAAATGCTCTAAATCCAACACAAGATAAACCCTAAAATGGGGTTTATCACTACTATTATTTTATTTTACAATTTATAGTTCGCCTAAAAAAAATATTTACACCAACAAATAAAGAGATGTCTATTTACTTAAAAATAATTCTATTAGACGATTAGGTACAAAATAAAAATAGTTATTGTATTTTTAAAATAAATTTACGAAAAGAATACTCTTCTTATTTTACTATTTATACTTTTTCATTATTTTGTAATGCTTTATATATAATTATATTTTAAAATTCTTATAATTATACTTATTTCAATATTCTATTTAAATCAAAAGATCAATTTTAATAATTTTTTAGGAGTTTGTACTTGAGACATTCTTTGAAAAAGTGAATTAAAAAAAATATTAACATATATTTTTATTTTATATTATTTAAATTATTCTTATTAAAAATAATTTATTCAATATATATATATATATATATATATATATATATATATATATACACATAAAATAAATATTCTAAAAAATTTTATTCTTACAATTATATATGTCATTGAAAAATTATATGCACTAGGAGAAAAAGAATAAGTAAATATCAATGAAAAATTCACAAAAAATACAAAAAATAAAATTTTTGTGCTACAACATATAAAATTATTAATAGATATTTTGAGGTAATGACCAATTCGGTACCCGAAAGATTCAAACGCTGACATTTTGGTACCCAACTATTGTTATTGACAAAAAGGTACCTGAAAGATTAAAAATTTTGCCAAGTGTGTCCAAGTGCTAGCCGGAACATAGCTCCGGTGAGTACGATGCTTACGTGAATGCCGGTTTTTGCTGACAAGTTTAGTCTTATATTAGATGGAATTTATAATTAAAATTATGCTTATCCTACCTGGAAATTAACTTAACCTAATTGAACATTGGTTTAGCCCCAAATTAATTTTGCCCTAAAACCCAATTAGCATATGTTGTTAATGAGAGGATGATGTACAGGGCTATGGATAAGGCCAAAGATGTTATTGAAGGAACGGAAAAGGATCAATACCTGAGACTTAGAGACTATCTGAATGAGATCATCAAGGCTAATCCTGGGTCAAGAGCCAACATGGGGACAACTCCACAGCAGGAAGGGTTGCCTAGGTTTAGGAACTTGTATGTTTGTTTGGCTGCTTGCAAGCAGGGATTTAAAGCAGAGTGTAGACCCTTCATAGTGTTGGATGGGACGTTTCTGAAAGGCTACTTTGGAGGGCAGTTACTAACAGCAGTAGGTCAGGACGCGAATAACCATCTTTTCCCAATTGCATACGGTGTTGTCGATGCAGAAACTCGGAAAAATTGGAGATTCTTTCTCGAGGAGTTACATACTAACATAGGGGACTATAATGAGAATGGTTGGGTTTTCATGTCCGACCAGCAAAAGGTAATATGCAGTGTATTTAATCATTGTTGATCTTATATTCCTAATTGAGTATCTTAAGTGTATTAATGTTAACTGCTGAATTTACCCATGATTGCAGGGATTGATACCAGCATTACAGGATGTGATGCCAGGTGTGAAACACAGATTTTGTTGTATGCATATGTGGAGAAACCTGAACAAATGATGGAAGGATAAGGAACTTAAGGGAGCATTCTGGCAATGTGCAAAAGCAATTACTGATCAATAATTCAAGGATGCAATGGCTAATGTGAAACGGATCAATAAATAGGCGTGGGAGTATTTGGATAAATTTGAGCAAGAACAGTGGTCGAGAAGCAAGTTTTCTGAATGGTCAATGGTAGATAGCTTGACTAGCAACAACTGTGAATCGTTTAATTCAACCATTGTGGGTCTGCGGGGGAAAAGCATACTGACAATGCTTGAGGAGCTCAGGTTCTATATCATGAAGACGATGACAACTCACAAGGATGCACTGATGGCTTACACTAGACATATAGCCCCTATACAAGTGAGTAGATTAGAGAAAGAAAAAAAAACAAGCTAACTACTGGGAGGCAAAGTGGTGTG
Organism: Arachis hypogaea; assembly: GCF_003086295.3. Classification (NCBI taxonomy): domain Eukaryota; kingdom Viridiplantae; phylum Streptophyta; class Magnoliopsida; order Fabales; family Fabaceae; genus Arachis; species Arachis hypogaea. The sequence continues at coordinate 22,675,474 of NC_092045.1, forward strand.
GTGATGATGACCACAACGAATTTGAAGTCAGAAAGTGGCAACATAGAGTCAGGGTGAACACAAGAGAGAGGACATGTTCCTGCAGAAAATGGCAGCTGACTGGACTACCATGCTGTCATGGTATAGCAGCAATCTAGAGGAAGAATGAGAAGCCTGAAGACTATGTCCATCACAAGCTCACCATCGAGGCATACAACAGGACTTACCAGTTTCACATTAACAGCATACCAAGCCAAGAGTATTGGGAGCACCATGAAGGGTTGCTTTGTCTGCCTCCTCCATACAAGAGGCCTATTGGCAGACCTTCAAAGAAAAGGAAGAAGGACAGCAGCGAGCAAGACTCTGGGAGCCAATACAATGCCAAGAGAAGATATGGCCAGATAACATGTCAAACGAATTTATTCTCTACTATCTACTTACATAATATCATTCAATCATACATAAACTGTTTGAATACTGATTTAAGTTATTCATTGCCTGGCTACCAAGGTTGGACATAATAGTAGAACTTGCTCTGAGAGATCAACTGGAGCAGCAGCTCAAGAGACCATGGAGGCTGCACATGCTGCACATGTTGCAGATGAGGAAAACCTCACTCAAAACCACTCAGAAAGTCAGCCTGATGAGGTAAACTTTTGTATTTTAGTTCAAACCTTATTCTTTCCAATATGTTGCACCTGGAACTGAGAAAGCCATTTTTTAAACTAAACACCCTACTGATTTTTTTAGGTTCACAGGCTTCATGCCTACCCCATCCTTGAAGAAGAAAAAGGCTTCAACAAGCATCAAGAAGTGACCTTACTTTCTTAGATTTTTATTTTGTTTTTAGTTCCATGTTGGACCTGATGTAGATACTATGCAACTAAATGCCATTATGGCATGTTGAGTTTTTAGTTCCATGTTAGACCTGATTTAGTATTACTTGTTATGAACATAAGTGTCATTATGCCATGTTAGGTTTTTTGGGGCAAAACTTGTGTTATTTTGGGTCTGAGGTATGTTACTCTGGATACTTATGGATTATGATTTCATGCTATGAGACAGGTATTTTTATACAGCTTCTGTTTATGCCATTTTTTCATCAATGGCTTACCTATCTTGTAACACCCTACCATACAGAGTCTTATGCTTAAGTCATAATTCAGAGATGGCAAGGTATTACGACCTCTAAAATAAAAATTTAGTACATATAATAGTATGAATGATTGATTATAACTAGGAGCCTTTGTAGAAAAAGGGGTAAACAAAAATCGCAACTCTAAAGCGCAACATTCCGATCGATAACGTAACGAGCAAGGATAAACCAACGCGAGATTATATATATACAAAGGAGTGTCAAAAACAGGAATATCAAGACTCAAGATCCGGGTGCAAAGATAACCGGTCCGAGCATAACGATATATACATATGATAAAAATAAGAAAAACCCCAAAGGAAACCCAAAGGGACACAAATACATAAAACCTATTCTCCAAAATCTCCCATAAGAGGAGTCATCACATTTTGTATTATTTAATGGAGATAAAAGTATCTAAGCAAAACATATAAACCAAAACATAGCCCCGAGAACAAAGGATCTTCGCAAATCTAGAAGTCTTCAGCATGCCTCAGTGGGAAACCTCACGTCCTGCATCTGAAAACCACAAAATCCGCATGGTTGAGAACCAGAGGTCCCCAGCATGGTAACAGCTTCCACATATATAATACATAATAATAGAGGAAAGCCAAAGGCAATCCTAGAACTTCCTCCAGATAATATCAAAGCTTATAAACAAACTAAACCATAAAGGGCATCTGACTAAAGATTCTTCAGTCTAACTAATACTTCCCTTTCCAATTCCTTCAGACCTCCCAACCACCAGCAGGAGTATAAAGTAGCAAACACAGTTATATCAAGCAAGAAATATACAATTAGGAACAAGTAAGGCATTTAGACAATTAGCAAGTAATATGCAGTCAAATAGGCAATCTCAAACAATTCATATAGTATGCATATGATGAATGCCTGTCCCTAGTGGCTGATGATATCATCTGTCGGTTATAGAGCCAACCCGACAAGTCCTGGTGGACGGTCCCTCTGTCGTGTCTCCCCAACTTGAGTCATGCTCATTATAACTTGATCATAATTAGGATCCATATCCATCACCCTCACTGGTGAATATTTATCCATCACCATCACTGGTGAATATTTTTGGGGGTGAGCTCGTCCGGGAATTTCACAGTGCCCGGCCACCCTGACGACATAGGGTCAACAGAGCTTCAAGTCTCGACCTGGAGCACGTGGTGGCTAGCCACTGCTTTCTCTCAGGGAAACTCTCATCTCCGATAATGGAAGTGCAACATTCACAATTCATTTAACAGCATATATATGCATTTATACATAGCCATAATCATGGCTCCGCTGTAACACGGCAATAATCTAGCCATCCGGCTCACGGTTAAATCCATAACCAGCCACCCGGCTCACGGTTAAATCCTTAACCAGCCGTTTCATTAACAATTACAGCCTTTCGGCCCATGACATAACAAGCACTTCCACCACCATCCTCCGCATCTCACATATTCATGCTTGATCCTCATTGATCATCCATTTTTCCCTTGCTTCACTCGCAAGTTGCCACATTCACTAGCATTTCTTCTCATAGCTAGACATATCATAATGATTTAAGACATAAGTGGTGAGATCGGAGGCTTAGAAGTATGAAATTTGGCTTTTAAAACTCAAAAATCAACTTTGGGATGAAAACAGGTCCACGCGTACGCGCACTCCACGCGCACGCGTGGATGGCCTCGAAAACTCATCGACGCGTAAGCGTCATGCACACTAATGCGTGGATTGCAAACTAGCCAAACGATGCGCACGCGTCAACCACGCGTACGCGTGGGTACTCTCGTGCCCCAGGCACAAAACTGGCACAGTTCTGGCATAACTCTCTGGAAAATGGCTGGGCATTGGGTACAGCACATCGGCGCATCCGCGCACATCACGCGCACGCTTGGATGGCGCTTTCGAGAAGAACGACACGTACGCGCCAAGTGCGCCTACGCGCGGGGTCATTCTGCTAAAAATTTTTCTAAGTTAAAAGCTGCAGAATTCACAGTTTCAACCCCCAATCTTCCGACGGACATAACTTCCTCATTTTAAATCGTTTTTCACCCGTTCTTCGAACGGCAGGGACATCCCGGATCTAATTTCATTTCTAAACAGATTTGGTACAAAACAGAGATCCGTAGTCCAAGTTATGTCCCGTCAAAGTATGCCCAAAAACCATGTTTTTCATACAAAACCACAACATGCCATTTTCAAAACAAGCCATATTCAACTCTTTTCAAAATCAATCAAAACATGCCAATTTCATCCTTTTTCTTTGAAATCAATCAATATATATCAAATTCAACATCAAGCCTCCTCAACTCACACATTGACACATTACTACAATTTGCAAAATCACTATCTCATCATTTTAACCCACTTCACCCAAGTGGCTCAAACTCAAACATATTGACATGTCATATACTCTTCCTCATGCCAATTCTCAACAACACTAATTCCAATAAATCATCATTGTACACAATCAATATCATACTCACCATCAACATGGTTCAACCCACAATTCAACCATAACCAATCATCAAGCATATATCACAACATGGATATTTCTCATACATCATACCACCAAGGCATCAATAATCATCATCACATATATGACCACGTCATATATTTCAATCATTCAACAACATCAACCATTCGATGCCTATCTTAGGGCCTCTAGCCTAAGTATTTCCTACCACATTACATATTAGATACGGGAAACCGAAACCATACCTTAGCCAATTTCCCAAGCTCAACCAGAGCACTTCCAAACCACTTATCCACAAGCTCTCAAGGCCTCAATACCTCCAAGAACAGATTTTTCACCACCAAATCCCTTTTTCAAGCTTTTTAAAATCACCAATCAAGCTCCAATATTCACATATACATAACCTAAGCCATAATCATCATACCCATACACAACATCTCAATACCCAAACATCATAGAACAACAAAATTACACTAGGGTTGAGAATCTTACCACACCCAAGGTCCAAGGAGACAAGATTAACCTTCTCCTTCAAGAGAGTTGGGTCCTATAACATCAAAGAGCCCAAAATCTTAACATTTTTGCTCATAAAACTCGAAGACAAGGTTGGAATTTCGAAGAGCAAAACGTGACTTACCTCAAGATTAATTGTATGGGTTTTGTAGAGCTCTCCGCGGTGAACGCGTGGCCGCAAACGGAGCGGCAATCAGAGCTCTAGATCAAAAGTTATGGTGGTTTGAAAATCAAGTGAGAGATAGAAGGTTGAGAGAGTGTTCTTCCTCCCCTCTCTTCAATTTCAGCGTGTATTAGTGTTGTGTGAGGAGAGAGAGTGCTGAAAACTAGGGTTTTGGTTTAGATATGTTGGGCCAAGGGCCCACTTTGGGTCCGCTTGGCCCGGTTTGGCCCGTTCGGTCCAATCTTGGTCCGAATTCTATAAAATTGGTACCGAAATTCTTGTCTCAATCTCCTCTATCACATTTAGCCATAAAAATTACATTTTAGGCTTTCTAGAATAAATTCTCATTTATGGGTTAATTAGCCGTTAATTAACCGGATTTTACATATCTTATATATAGCTTGCTCACAATTTAACAGCAATAATTCAGTCACAGAAGACTCATAAGAGTGCATCCATTAATTCATTTCAATTACAATTAGGAGAACATTACAAAGAAACAAAAATTCATTCTTAAACTCTTAAATTTGACCATTGTCTTCCTACTTAGTCATACAAAGCAGACTCAAAACCAGATTTAACCCAAACAATATACAGATAACAATCAACAACTCAACCCTCCTCAGCTGCTCCTTCATGTCATTCACCACAGAAAGCACCATCATCATCCTATCCCTTTTCCGGCCATCACTACCCTCCTGGTTGATTCTGCTTTTCTTCTTTGGGTCTGCTATGTCCACCATGTTGCTATTCTCCAAAGAAATTTCTCCTTCCACACATTGCTCTTCTATTTCATCCAACCATTGAAAATACCCACAACGTCTTTGTGTGTTCTAGCATGGCACAAAAATTTCATGAATCAGACAAGATCGGAAAGTAAATCTGAAAAAGTGGAGAAAAGAAACCCAGGAAGAATGCATCATTTTGTCACGTATACATCAACATTTTTAGGTTACCTTCCACATAGGGCAACGTAGAAACCATCTATCAGGTTGCTACTTGTCTTTGACTTCAACGGAACCACCGGAAGGGGACAAAAGCAACACCCATCGTAGATTTTACTACCAACTCCTGAACCACCATCAACGTCGAAGGCTTGAATGGATGAGTGCTTTCTCACAGTTCCACCTTTTCCACGAGCCCTAGCTGCTTGCATCTTCCAGATTGGGATCGTGCTCTACGAGTGAGCCAAGAGAGTAAAATTGGGTTTTAGGGCAAAATTAATTTGGGGCTAAACCAATGTTCAATTAGGTTAAGTTAATTTCCAGGTAGGATAAGCATAATTTTAATTATAAATTCCATCTAATATAAGACTAAACTTGTCAGCAAAAATCGGCATCCACGTAAGCATCATACTTACCGAAGCTATGTTCCGGCAAGCACTTGGACACGCTTGGCAAAAGTTTTAATCATTCAAGCACCTTTTTGTCAATAACAATAGTTGGGTACCAAAATGTCAGCGTTTCAATCTTTCGAGTACTGAATTGGTCATTACCTCAGATATTTTTAATTTATACTATTTAAATTATTATTATTATTAAAAATAACTTTTTCCATATATTATATATACACACAAAATAAATATTCTAAAAAATTTTATTCTTAATATTATAGATGTCTTTGAAAAAACTGTATACATTATGAGAAGAAGAATAAGTAGATGTCCAAAAAAATACACAAAAAATACAAAAAATAAAATTATTACAGATTCAAATTATAAAAATTTCATCAAATTATATTTATCATAAAAAATTCTATCAAAATATAAATGACAAACTCAATAATTATTCTAGATTAAAAATTAAATTAAAGATACTTTATCAAAGAGCCACAATAATTTTGTGCTATTTAAAAGAGAAGCAAAATAAATTATTGGGCACAACTATTTCAAATTTAATTACATTTCAAGATAACAATGTTATTGAAGTACTGTCCCAATTAAATAATTTATACAACTTCACATTTATATTTGAAGTCAAAGTAAATAATTTTAACTATGCTCTCAACAATATATTATTACCAAGATATTTGTTCCGACAAAAAATACTGAAACTTAACCCGTTATTACAACAAATAAAACATGTAATACTACAAAAATTTTATTTATTCAAAATATCATTTTTATTACTCATTTATATTCTTCATTGATTATAGGAACCAATTTCACCAACACTAATATCATCAAATCTAGATGACATATAAATTAAGAGATTAACAAAAAAAATAAAAAAAATCTAAGACACATCTTCAAATGAAGAACATATATACAGAGATAGAATAAAAAAGACAATATATTAGAAAATGCATATAAGTCAACAGTTTAAAAATATTATGTCTCCACAAGAATATATGATAGGAAGAAGAAAGAAATAATTTTAATAACAACCGAAAATAAAAAAGGAGGACAAACACCATATAAAAAGACTAAGTCCGTCAATTATAACAAATACAAAAATAAAAATAACAAATAAAAATGTAACTTTATACAACTTTAATATCAAAATTTTTGTATTATAAAATATTTTAAATAAAAAAACACATCTAATTTAATATTAATTTGTATTTATTTTAATTAATTTTTAAATAATATAATACTTATTAAAATATATTATATACTATAAATAATTTACCACTCCATATAGAACGCAAATCTCACTCTAATTAATTTTAATGTCCAAATAGTATAGTTAAAAATTTTATTTATCAAATCACAAAACATAGAAAATTTCTCTATTTTTTGGTTTAAATTTGTTCAATTTAACTTTTTAAGTCTTATTTTTCTAATCTTGATGTCTTACAGAAAACTGCTTAGTTACTAAATTTGTCTGGTCTATATTTTTAAGATAAATGACAGACAAAGTTTTCTTGCAGTACTCCCCCATAATAAAAAAGGGAAAAAATAATAAATTATATATATCAAAAAAATAAATTGATTTGCACCGTCAAATGTATAACAATTTTTCCAAGATCAACATGTTTCATACCAGCAAGGCCACGATAGCAACTTATGGATCTTTGGAGTTGCTGTCTCGTGATTGCATGGGAATATATGGGTTCCTTTGATGAGAAGAGAGTATATTCTTTGATTTCCTAAATTCTAGGCACAAATTTACAGGGAAGTAGTTGTAGACTTGTAGTAAGTGGTAAAATGAACAAACATCTTTAATTGATATATCGAGGAGTTCATTCTTTATTTAAAAGTGTTATAATATTTAAATCTTGTTTTATATACATAATCATTCATTAACTAATAACAAATTTTTAAATAGGGTGGACATTTTAAAAGAGTAAATAGTAATTTACAAGTGATTTATCAATAATTTATAAAAGATAAATTCTTAATTTATGAAATTATAATTAAATAAGTCTAAACAATTTTAAAAAAAAGTGTATGATATTTGTCATTAGCCAATAAATTATTGTATACATAAAACGAAATTTAAACTTTCAATACATATTTAAGCAGATGAGTGCGAGGGAGAGGTGGAAAAACACTGGGCGGAGTAGGGATTCCAGGATTTGGAACCGAGAAGCGTTTCTTCATCTGAAACAGGACTCTTTCACCATTTTTGTAGACAGACTACCAGGAGACATCTCGAAGCAGGAATTGTTTGGATTGTTTTCATGGATGGGAGAATTAATGACATTTACCTATCCAGGAAGACGAGAAGTGGGACGGTGTACTTGTTTGCGTTCATTCGATATATTACAAAGGGTGGAGCTTTGAGGGCAATCACAGATATGAACCACCTGCGTTTAAGGGAAAAGGAGATTTTCGTCGGAGAGGCGAAGTTCAGGAGGGATGCCTCTAAGGGGAAGAAGGTTTTGGACAGTGATGGTGTTAGGAGGGAAGCCGACACTAGGGTGGTTGATCGTGGGAAAATTCATGGTAAGGACGGGGATCCGCCGGCAGAAAGGGTGGTTGATTGCGAGTCAAATTTTGCTCTGAATATGGATCACTTTGAGGTCAGGAAGAGATTGGAACATGTGAGTGATCCCCAGTGAAGTTGTTGGCGGAAGGGTACAGAGGGTTCGGGAGCAAGGGTCATACAGGCTTTGATGGTAGAGAATAATTTGGACTGGTTACGGTGGAGTATTGTTGGGAGTTCTCTGAAAGCTATTGATTACCGTCTATTGCATGCCATAGCCCGAACGGAATGGCCTCATGTAGTGAAGGTTTGTGAGTTGGGGACCTACAAAGCATTGCTAATCTTTCATAGTACTCGCAAAGCGGATAATGCTCTCACGTTTAACATGAACGGCCTTTTGAAGTTCTTCAATAGAGTTGGTCGATGGGGAGAGACTGACCGGTGTGATAAGAGAAGAGTTTGGCTCGAGTGCTTTGGGGTTCTGGTACATGTGTGGTCCGAAGTTACGTTTCGCTTGATTGGGGAACAGTGGGGGGTGGTGGTGGGTTGTGATCATGCAACAACGTCAAGTCTGTCCTTCAGTGTTGGCCGTGTGTTGATTGATACGAATCGGTATGAGGTTACTCATGAAAGGATTTGCATCTCTGTTGGCACGGCTATGTTTGATGTGTTTGTCACAGAGGTGGGAAGCGGGGCTTATACCTCTCTGGGTTGTGCGACGAAGAATGGGGTGGGAGGTAATCCAGGTCTCATTATCAGAAGAGGGTGTGCTACTGAGGGCCGTGACACTACTGTTGATGGTAAGTGCAGTCGTGAGAAGCTGGCGAGCTGGGATGCCGTGGCGAAGTTGACGGCGGTGACAGTGAGGGAAGAAGAACAGATGAAAGGTAGCGTGGTAATTACCTTGGCGGAATTGAATGAGTGGAGTAACAAACTTTTGAATTTTAAACCGAGCAGGGCTACAATTAAGGGATTTGATCCCAATATGACAAAGGATGGATTTGTGGGGTCCCTAGCTATCGGTGCGAAAGATGATTCAGAGAAAACTATGTCCGGGGATCTGGCTAAAGGGCGGGTGGATGCTGAAGTAGACGTTACTAGTGTTAGGAGATGGGTGGGTCCAAGTGAGATCACTGAAATTCCTGATAACTTGGTGGCCTAAAGTCTGCCAACTAAGGCCAAGGGAGTTCACTTGGGCTTCAAGCCATACGGCCCACATAATGGGAATGGGAGGCAGCATGAGATAGATCAGGAGGCTAGGAGTCTGGAGCGTGCGCGCGCGCGGGGGGTGGCCGGGTCAGACCCGATTATTGTGTGAATGAGGGAACGAGGGCCGATTGGGGTGGGATCCTCCAAGGCGGCGCAGACACCACCCGCGAGAGGAGACGATGTGCAGCTCATGCTGAGTTCAGTTGGGAGGGAGGGGCTGATCCAGATGACGCGGAGGGAAGCGTGAGGCTGCGACCTTCGATGCTGCACGGTGAAGGTGACGTGACCAGTACCGTGGGAGACCAATTCGGGAGTGGACGGGAGTTTTAGCTGCTGAGGGGCGCACGGAGTCAGTGGTGGCTTCGCCTAGTAAGGTTGGCCGGGTGGGAGAGCTGGTTGGTGCGGAGATATGCGTGGATCGAAGAAGGGGGTGGTCTAATGGGACTGAGGACTTGGGCATGGTGGATACGCACCGGGTCGCCCCTGGATTGGTGTCGGGCGGCCATGGAATGGGAAATCGGTCTGGGCCTGTTGACTATGGTGAGGTTGATGAATTGCTGCGAAGCGATTGGGACTGTGAAAATGACCAGGTTGTCGGAGAAAATGGCGATGCTGAGGACTCGGTTGTTATGGTGGCAGCAAGGTGTGATGGGGTTTGCCAAAGCCAAAATGGTTGAAAGAGGGTGAGACGATTACTACCTCAACTGCGGTTGCGACAGAAGACCTGTTGGAGACGTCGGAGTTGGAGACGCTGGATGGTGCGGGGGATGGACAAATTGATGTTGAAAGCGATGCTAATTCTGCAACGTCTGACACCAAACAGGCAAAAGAAATGCAAGAAAACAGACAGGCTTGGGACCTACCTGTAGAATCTGGTGATGTGTTATACAATGAGGAAGATGATATAATGGCGATTCTCTAGGCATAGAATGAGGAAATAGCTCGAAGGAAGAAGCAGGCAAAATAGAAAGAAAAAGCAAGAAGAAGTCATCCAAAAAATAAAAAAAAGGTGGGTGTAACTGGTTTCAAATGACTTTTGCATCTTGGAATGTTCGGGGGTTGGCGGGGATTGGAAAATTGAGTATGGTCAACAACTTTAGAAAGAAATTCAATTTGCATATGCTAGGCTTGATAGAGACAAAAAAAGAGGTAATGACTAAATTTGATGTCGTGCAACTATAGGGTAATGATGTAGTGGGTTGGGAGTTTGTGGAAGCGAAAGGGGCGTCTTTAGGCATGTTGTTGATGTGGGATGCAACAATGTTTAACTTAAGTAACTGTTATAAAGGTGCTAGGTGGTTTTGTGTGGATGGAGTGCTGTTAAAAAATAATTTTCAGTGTGCATTCTGTTTAGTGTATGGTGAGCATTTGAGGGAGGAAAAGCTTGTTGTGTGGGAAGAGTTGAGCTTTTTGTCTAGCTTATGTCAAGCACCTTTTTGTTTTATGGGAGATTTTAACGAGATTTTTCAGGTGGAGGAAAGACAAGGGGCTACTTCTTTGCCAAGGTCAGCAGTGGAGTTTAAATCTTGAATTTCTGATATGGAGCTAATGGACCTAGGTTTAACTGATCGTAGGTTCACATGGTTCAGGGGGCAATCATGTAGTCGTATTGACAGAGTCATGGTTAGTTTAGAGTGGTTAGAAGAGTTTTCTGAAACAAGTTTACGAGGAGGTCTAAGAGGCTTATCAGACCATTGCCTAATGATTATGAATGTCACGAGGTTGGGAAGGGGCCGAGACCTTTTCGGAGTCTGGATTCGTGGTTTGCTCATGATGGTTTCTTGAGGATGGTGAAGGAGGAGTGGAAGAGCATAGGGGATGTTCAACTCATGGATAAGTTAAAGGCTCTAAGGGTTCCGCTGAGTAGATGGCATAGAGAGCATTTTGGAAATATGGACATGAGGATTAATAAGTTTAAAGAGGAGATCAGGAAAGTGGATGATATGGTGAGCAATGGGGTTTATGATGGAACAATGGAAGCTCGAAGGAAGGCGCTTGTGAGCTCTTGTAAGAGATGGTATATCAGGAAGGAAATACATTGGAAGCAGATGTCACGATCCAGGCATGCTAAAAAGACGGATAAAAACACAAGATACTTTCACAATATCGCCTCGGCTCGTAGGAGGAACAATCGGATCGATGCCTTAAGGATCCATGGAAGGTTAGTGCGGAATCAATCCCAGATTAAGGTTGCTATAAGAGATTTCTATAGGGATCTGTACCATCAGGAGACATCACCAAGAATAAGGTTTTGGGAAGGGCTGGTAAGGCGAATAACCGAGGATGAGACAACAGAGCTGGAGGTGATGCCAAGTGCTGAAGAAATCAAGCTTGCAGTGTGGGATTGTGAGTCAACCAAAACACCAGGAAGTGATGGATATAACATAAACTTTATTAAGAAGTGTTGGGCAGAAGTTGGGAGGGAATTCACGGAGGCAGTTTTGGGGTTCTTCCAATCGGCTTTGCTACCTAGGGGATCGAACGTCACTTGGGTGGCGTTAGCGCCAAAATTCGTTGGAGCTACAGAAATAAAAAACCTTCGGCCGATTAGTATGGTGGGTTGTGTATATAAGGTCATATCTAAAGTGTTGGTTTAGAGGATGCGAAATGTGATGCCAGGCTTAGTAGGCGAGACTCAGAGTGCTTTTGTGCAGGGCAGGAAAATTCACGATGGGGCTTTGATAGCTTGTGAAACTGTTCAGTGGCTAAAGTAAAAAAAAGGAGCTCAGCGATAATTAAACTAGATTTTCAAAAGGCGTATGATAGGGTCAAATGGAGTTTTATGGATATAGTTCTGCAGAAGATGGGCTTTAGACTTAGGTGGCGAGGGTGGATTAAGGAATGCGTATGTTCTACGACTATGTCAGTACTTATAAATGGAACTCCCTCTAAGCCCTTCAAAATGGAAAGGGGTCTACGATAAGGAGATCATTTATCTCCCTTTCTGTTTGTGCTAGTTGTTGATGTTCTTCATAGAATGATTGGGAAGGCAGTGAGGAATGGGCGCATATCTCCGCTATTGGTTGGACGGGACAACATTGAGTTGTCGCACTTACAGTTTGCGGATGATACTATACTCTTCTGCCCTCTAGAGGAAAAAACCATAAGGAATTACAAGCGTCTACTGCGCTGCTTCGAGTTGATGTCTGGGTTGAGTATTAATTTTGAGAAGTCCAGCTTCATTTCGATTAATTGTGAACCGTTTTGGATGCGTAAGATGTGTCTTCTGCTAGGATGTAAGGAGGCCTCCCTTCCTGTCCAGTATCTTGGCATCTCCTTAGGTGCGAATCCGAGGCTAGTTAAGACATGAAAACTAGTGATTGAAAAGGTGGAAGAAAAGTCGAGTCTGTGGCAAGCAAAGTCCCTTAATAAAGTGGGTAAGCTTGTTCTCATTAAATCTGTTCTTAATAGCCTGCCTATATACTATCTCAGTTTGTACAAGATGCCAAAGACAGTGGCAGAGAGGTTGATCTCTTTACAAAGACGGTTCTTGTGGAGTAAAGAGGATGGGAGGACCGGGATGCCCCTTGTGAGATGGGAGATAGTGATGGCTCCTAAAAAGGCAGGGGGTTTTGGGAGTGGGAGATGTAGTAGTTCGGAACACAGCTCTTCTGTTCAAATGGTGGTGGCGGTTTTCGAAAGAGGATTGCCCCTTATGGAAGAAAGTAGTGTGCTCTTGTAATAGCATGAATCTTTTTGAAATGCTGCGTGGTCACCCGGTTCCTCTAAGAGGGGGTTCATGGAAGGATATTTGTCAGCTGCGAATCCGAGAGCCACAAATCAGAGGGAAGATGATCAGAGGCTTGTCAATGGATGTAGGGAACGGTCGAACAACCCGTTTCTGAGAGGATGTCTGGCTAACTGGTGGTGTCTTGAAAGATCTGTTTCCTAGACTTTTCTCAGTCTCAAACCTTAAAGGATCTATTATAGGGGACTGCGGATTTTGGGATGGGTTAGAGTGGATATGGAGCTTCCAATGGAGGAGACAATTGTTTCAATGGGAGCTGGAACTTTTGAACCAACTCCATGAGATCTTACATTCAGTTAAGCTCACAACTGAGAGAGAGGTAGGGTGGTTTGAAAATTTGATAGAACTGGAATTTTCTCCACTAACTCCTTTGTGCAGGTGATGCATGAAGCAGTCCTTCAGGAGGAAATAACGAGCTATAGCTTCACTAGTGCTATTTGCAGGGGCTTCGTCCCACCAAGGGTCGAACTGTTTTCTTGGTTTGTATTGATTGAACGGGTGAATACTAAAGAAAGGCTATGTAGATTAGGTGTCCTTGACCAGCTTGATAATATGTGTGCTTTATGTTGCAAGTCTATTGAGTCTGCTTTTCATCTATTTATTGGTTGTGAGCTCACTTGGCAGGTGTGGTGTGCGTGGCTTTTCGCTCTTGGGAGGGACTAGACCATGCCAGGTACACTGAAGCAACACTTTGAGAGCTGGACGCAGGGTCCATAGAGAAAGAGTGAGAGGAAGAGGTGGTTGATTGGATTCTTTGCTGTACTTTGGGCAGTTTGGTTAGAAAGGAATGCTAGAGTCTTCAATAATCAAGGATCAAGTGTAGTGGAAATCATCAACAGGTCCTTTATGCTCTCTAATGAGTGGATTGGTGGTGCTCCCTTTAGTTGTTGATGGCAATGTCGAAGATGACTAGGGATTGCTATAACTTTTGGGGTTGTTAGTAACGATTTATTTTCAGTTGTCCTTATATTTCTTCATGTCGGTCTGCTCCACCCTGTTGGGTTTAACCCATTTTTAATTAAAAAAAAAATAGATGAGTGAGCTGATCATTCGACTAGTTCAAGTTGGTTAAAGTGTACAACTCTTAACAAAATATATATATAAGAAACAAGAAATGGATCAAGTACAAAATCTAGTTTCTTCTTGGCTGAGTTACTTCCGCAGTCCACCCCTTATTTATTTTAATTTGGACCAACATGAAACAAACATGAAGGTAAAATTGTTGACACCTACTTTCATCTCATTGAATCTTCGCAAGTAGGTCATACACATTCACATGATCCTTCTCTTTCTGTTTGAATTGATACATAATTCTCACCAAATTTTCTAATAAGCTAACTAGATTTTCCGGCTCTAATATGTACAGACAGTACAGTTTGGTGATCAAAATCGCAAATTTATAAGCCGAGAAGACAACATCAAATCACTGCATTTCACACTCACATTAATGATATATTGCGATCTAAGTTGCATGAAGAAGAATATCCTTATGTATGAATTGCAATGTCTGTAATATAATTTTTTATTTTATTTTATAAATACAAAAAGTAAAAGCTTTATACATTATTCTACGGATCAAAGCTTTAAATATATTTATATCATTATAAATATCGTGAATTTAACTCCACCTATGTTACACTTGCGGTACATAGCCGGTCCCAAGCCCGGTTAAAGGAGGAGGGTTGTGTTAGGTCTTTGGCAACCAACATAAAAATATAGCCGAACCCCTCATGACATGAATCAAAGATATTATTGCGCTAAAGCTAGGTCGTTGCCCGGAAGCAACGCGCCGTATGGCTCGAGTACGGTGTCAAAGTAAGAAGCGATGCATCGGTGCCCGGATGTAGTGTTAAATGAGCAAGGGTTCTCGCGTTTTCATGAACGGACGAGGGTAAATAAGCTAGTTCACAAAGAAAAAGGTAAAGGTCGAAGTGACAGAAGGTTGAGATTTGGGACATGGAACATAGGCACTCTAACAAGAAAGTCCATGGAGGTGGTGGACACCATGACAAGGAGGAAAATTAACATTATGTGCCTACAAGAAACGAAATGGGTTGGTGCAAAGGCTAGGGAGTTGGATTCTTCTGGTTTCAAACTTTGGTATACAGGAAAGGTGAAGAATAGGAATAGAGTTGGAATAATTGTGGATAAGCAGTGGAAGAAGGACGTAGTGGATGTCAAGAGGGTGGGAGATCGGATCATCTCTATCAAACTTGTGGTGGAGGGAGGTGCTTTCCATGTGATTAGCGCCTATGCACCGCAAGTGGGTTCGGACGAACAACATAAGATAAGGTTTTGGGAGGATCTAGAGAGTTTGGTTCAAGGCATACCTTTGGGAGATAAGATTTTCTTAGGAGGAGATTTAAATGGCCATGTTGGGAGAGAAGTGACTAGATATGGGAGTATTCACGGAGGTCATGGTTTCGGGGTGATCAATGCCGAGGGTAAAACTATTTTGGACTTTTCCTCAACTTTTGATCTTCTCATCGCAAATACATATTTTAAAAAGAGAGACGAACATCTTATAACCTATAAGAGTGGCATGACAAGCTCTCAAATCGACTTCTTCTTGTTGAGGAGAGTCGACCGAAAATTTTGCATTAACTGTAAAATTATCCCGGGAGAGAGTTTGACAACACAACATAGGGTGCTCGTCATGGATTTTTGCGTTGAGCAAAAGTTGAGGAAAAGACATCATACGAAGAACCCAAGGACGAGGTGGTGGCGGATGAAAGGTGAGGAACAAAGAAGCTTCCTAAGACGGGTAGGAGAAGAGGCAAAGTGGGATGGGAATGGAAGTGCAGAAGAGATGTGGAGGGAGATGGCAGAAGTTATTAGAAGAACAGCAAAAGAAAGTTTTGGTGAATCTAAAGGAATAGGACCAAGAGACAAGGAGTCCTGGTGGTGGAATGCGAGTATACAAGAAAAGATAAAGATAAAAAGGGAATGCTTTAAAGAGTGGTCTTTATGCCGCAATGCAGATAACTGGGAAAAATATAAGGCGGCTAAGAAAGAGACAAAAGTGGCTATAAGTGAAGCAAGAACAAGAGCATATGAGGGTCTCTACCAGTCTTTGGGCACAAAAGAAGGAGAAAAAGGTATATATAGAATCGCAAAGAGCCGGGAAAGAAGAACGAGAGATTTGGATCAGGTTAAGTGCATAAAGGATTAGGATGGAGAGGTGTTGGCTCAAGAGGAGAAGATTAATGAAAGGTGGAAGAGCTACTTCTACGAGTTATTTAATAAGGGACAGAAGACTCTTCTGAGCCTTGGTCGATTATGCACAAGGGAAGAAGATCAAAACTTTGACTACTATCGAAGGATTCGAGACTTCGAGGTAAAAGAGGCTCTAAAGCAGATGAAAAATGGCAGGGCAGTAGGACCTGATAATATCCCGATTGAGGTTTGGAAGGGTCTTGGAGGAAAAGGCATCAACTAGTTAACCAAGCTTTTTAATGAGATTTTAAGGTCAAAGAAGATGCCTGATGATTGAAGAAAGAGCACCTTGGTACCTATCTACAAGAATAAGGGGGATATACAAAGTTGCGGAAACTGTAGAGGGATTAAGCTTATGAGTCATACTATGAAGTTATGGGAAAAGGTGATAGAACGGAGGTTGAGAAAAGAGACACAAGTAACAGAGAACCAATTTGGATTTATGCCAGGCAGATCTACCACTGAAGCGATATACCTATTAAGAAGGATGATGGAGAGGTATCGTAGTAATAAAAAGGATCTACACATGGTGTTTATTGATTTGGAAAAAGCGTATGATAGGGTACCAAGGGAGGTCTTATGGAAGGTTTTAGAAAAGAGGAGAGTAAAGATCGCATATATTCGGGCAATTAAAGACATGTATGATGGGGCCACAACTAGTGTGAAGACTCAAGGTGGTGTGACAGAGGAATTCCCTATTGGTATAGGATTACACCAGGGATCATCCTTAAGTCCATACCTTTTCACATTAGTCTTGGAAGTACTCACAGAGCACATCCAAGAGCCTGTGCCATGGTGCATGCTTTTTGCCGATGATATCGTCCTTATGGGAGAGTCAAGGGAAGACCTAAATAAGAAGTTGGAGTTATGGAGAGAAGCTCTAGAAGTGTATGGTCTGTGCATAAGCCGTAGCAAGACGGAATATATGGAATGTAAGTTCAGTCTGAGAAGGGAAAACTCCAATATAGAGGTGAAAATTGGAGAGAACATCCTACGAAAAGTTAAAAGTTTTAAGTATCTTGGGTACATCATACAGGATAATGGAGAGATTGAACATGATGTAAATCATAGGATCCAAGCAGGTTGGTCAAAATGGCGGAGTGCATCTGGTTTTATATGCGACAAAAAAGTTCCTTTAAAACTTAAAGGTAAATTCTATCGCACCGCTATAAGACCGGCTATGCTGTATGGTACGGAGTGTTGGGCGGCTAAAAGGGAACACGAACATAAGCTGAGTGTGGCAGAGATGAAGATGTTGAGATGGATGAGTGGTCATACGCGATTGGATAAAATAAGGAATGAAGATATAAGGGAGAGAGTTTGAGTAGCACCCATTGTGGAAAAGATGGTTGAATTGCGTCTCAGGTGGTTTGGACATGTGAGAAGAAGACCGATAGAACATCCAGTCAGGAGGGTGGATGAGATGGAAGATGAACAAAGGGCGAAAGACAGAGGAAGACCTAAGGAGACCATCCATGAGGTGGTCAAACGAGATCTATATGACAGAGCACAATGGCGTCGTTTGATTCATGTAGCCGACCCCACTTAGTAGGACAAGACTTTGTTGTTGTTGTTGTAAATATCGTGAATTTGGTTTTCATCTTTAAATAAAGGGGGAAAAGGGATTGGTCTTTAGTCTAAATTTTAAGAACATTTGGTTGACTCTTAGAAGATTTCATATTCACGTTAGTCCAAATATTTCAAAAAAAAAATTATCAATTGATTTTACTACCTTAAATTAAAAGACTAGATAAATTGATTTGTAGAAAATATGGTTTTATCCAGAGACTGAAAACCAAACAAAATAATAGTGTCAACCCAACTTTTTAGGAAAAAAAAATAGACCTTAATAAGAAAATATATATGTAAGGAGCAAAATCAAAATCTACAATATCTTTGGGGACGAAAATCGTATTTAAACCACAAATAAAAGTGTGATTATATATACATTAAGACTAGAACTCCATGATCTACTAGTCAATCAAATAAGATTCAATGGCACTCGTAACAAGCAAAGTGGTAATGAGATCCAATCAAAAATTTAGAGAAGGGGCATCTTCACTTCACTTAGTGTTTAGAAACTCCCTTGGGATACAAATATAAGAACAGTGAAACAACAAAGGCAAAGATAGAGACAAACAAAGATGAAGATCGATGCCAAGAAAAGTGTGAAATTTTTTGTCAGTGTCCTGTCTCCATTGCCCCTACTTTTTGGGAGGATGGAAAAACTTAGTTGCCTTTATACCTGTCTAAGCTGCCAAATAGGTTTATGTACTCATTGTGTATGTGTTTGTGTACAAGAGACAATTTCGAAATGCTACCTTACAATGTTAAATGGTTCCACATCAACCAAATCCCAAACACAAGGGAATCATAAAATTTGGAAAGAATCAATCTATTACTTCTTCACATGCAGTCAATATGTTCAGAACTTAAAATTCATATAATGCATGAGTATAAGAAATTTTTTGCAGTATACTGCCCATGTTCTACTGAATCCAAATGCAGCAAAATGATGAATTCTAAACAACAATAATTATCGTCCCTATGGGGGAAATTCATAATACATATCATGCCGTTGAAATTGAACAGCAGATGAGGGACGACACAGTCACCAACAAGGACAGGCATAGAGCAATGCTATGACAGATGCACATAGGTTGATTGAGATAGTTGGGTCATGCAGTATGATGATGGATTTGATTACTTAGGAAAATATTAAGCCATATTTCATAGAAAAAATCAAACCAAGAAAAGGAATTTAGCTACTTTCTACCTTAATGGATGCGTTATACATCTAGAGGCAAGACTAAACCACTCAATTCCCCCTGAAGGCACTGGACATAGGTCAATTTCTGCTGCCAATACCTAATACCCTATTTTGGAAACCTATAATCCCATGATGAATGCCAAACACAGCTCATCAGTGTACCAAGTTAACACATAAATGTGGCTCAGGTCAGTGCAAACCAAAATTTCACCAGTAAAATCCACATTAATAAGGCTGCGTTTGTTTTCAGGGACGGAACACGGAGACATAAAATCGTGTTTAACAGATTAGACATAGACAGAGACAATGTATCCAGAAACACTGAATTATTGTATTTTGTGTCCATCCTGACATGAAGGACACAGAGACACTAACAAGAGACACAACTTATTTTTTATTTTATTTTTTGTTATTTTTGTTAATTTTTTATGATTATATTTTTTTAGTATTATATTTTTCTTATCAAATTTGTTATAATTTATCACCAAACATAACATAAGAATACAATTTTGTGTCTCTGTCCTTTGTGTCTTGTTCTTAATAACTTGTCTTGTCATGTTCTCAGAAACAAACACAGTTTAACATATTACTCACTTGTCATAATCATTTAATTCCAACACAATATCATGAACATACCTAAACTAAATTTTCAACTAATTCAAAGGTGAATTGGCTTAATCCATTTTACTTGAGCAACACAACTATTACAATGACAACAACAATAAAAAAATAATAGCAGAAGTCCTTTCCCACTTGGTGCTTATAAATATTTCCAGATTCTGTTTATACCAGTAGTGATAGTACTACTAACTTATATTCTTATGTTGTAGAGTTAAAGAGTAAAACGTAAAAAGCCTTACAAGTCAATTTATGGACTATTTGGTCCTTTCAATTCATGTTATGCATCAGGATATAAGTATATAACTATAAATTCTACTTCTAACACTCTCGCCGTACATAGAAAAGGGAGCAGTTTATGCAATATGCTCCTAAAGAACATTAAAAGTATCCACCCAGGTTCACCTACTTCTAAAAACCAGCTTTTATATACTACTGAATGGATTTTAGCTCCTCTAAGGTAAGGAGCTCACTTGAACTTACAAATTTTAGGAATATCTTAATGACAAAATTGAGTGGATTCTGACAAACACGGGCTTAGTTACGCATGTGATTTCAATTTATCATAACATCAACCATTTGTTTTATCACTAAAAACTGAGATTTCACAAGTTTCCATCTTTTCCCTCTAAATTAAATTTTTCTGCTTTAGAGGAGCTAAGGAGCATTTGCAGTGCAAGAACTAAAATAACAAAACTGTCAAGCACATCCACTAATCCTTATAAACATGTAGCTAGTCAAGAGAGCTTTGAAATTGAATGGAACAGTTGAACCTTTCAGTTTCAAGTTATCATTTTGACATTCTTGCAACAGTAGAAAGTCTCTAGTGCAATATTGTCAAATGATCAATAAGTCATTAAGTAAACCCCAAAACTTTCAACGACTAATTATGGCTTACTACTATTCTCATTGATTCACAAAAGGATTCTTAATCCATGTCAAGAAATTCCTCGGTTATTAGTAACAATGAACAATTGAAATATTTCAATGCTGCTCACAGGGTCAAAGTAAGTGACTAAACAAGAAAAGAAACAAAAAATGACATACCTGGAATACTTATGATGTACCAACATCTAAGTACATTTCTTATTGATCATCCTTCAACACCAAATCATTAACCAATTTCTCCGAGATACTGGAATATGCCCAACACCATGCAATGTCTTTACACAATCAATCATCTTCTAAACAATAAGAAACTTAACCTTGTTTCTTATTGAGCCTCAACTTTAGATACAGCTGCTTTCAATGCAACTTTTCGTTTATTTTTTATTTGGCTAACAAATTCATTAACTACTACATGTAACTTCACATTAGGCTTACGATTAATTGGGACATTATAGCCTGCCCTTTTTACAGCACGAAGAAGACACTTTTCACCTAATTGGTAATGAGTTGTGCAAGTAGCAGGAACCACAGACCTCAACACTGGTTTATTACAATATGAAGGCCCTGTTGGCAAACTGCATAGAGCCATAAACCTTTATCAGTAAATTTGTTTGTCTGAGAAAATGGTAATTATAATGCATACAAATTAGGACAACAATACTTTAATACATCAAAATAGAAAAGGGCAAAGCATCAATTTTAAAATTTCAGCCTTTAAAATTAAGAACATAGTACAAATTATGAAAAAAGCTTCTCATACCTGGAACAG
The DNA here is from genome assembly GCF_003086295.3 of Arachis hypogaea. Lineage (NCBI taxonomy): Eukaryota > Viridiplantae > Streptophyta > Magnoliopsida > Fabales > Fabaceae > Arachis > Arachis hypogaea. The sequence goes on from NC_092045.1 coordinate 22,696,818, forward strand.
CAAGTAGGGAAAAAAACTCCAAAAGGGTATGTTTGTAAGTGAAATTGATAGAGAGGTGCCTACTACTAACAGGTTCGGGCTGTGTTACAAAAGGAAAGGTAAGTAGCAGTTAACTCGCAGTTTTTTAGGAGTTGTTAGCATGGTCCAGCTGGCTGATAGTGATAGGTTAGTTAGACTCTATTCCTCACTGCTGATAAAGAGCTAGGTTATAGTTAGCTTAGTTTACTATATATTTTCTGTTGTGAACTCTGTTAGAAACTGGAGAAACTTTCTCTCCCTAAGTTGGTAGTTCCAACTGTGTAGAATCTTCTAGGGAGTGCTAATTGGCAATCCTTTGCAGCAATAACGGGAAAGGGAGGGAAGGAATGAATTGAATTAGAAATCAGACTTATAATTAATCATCAAGCCTTTCCAGGAGCTCCCTTCCCTTCCAAAGCCTCAATTCACAAACACACCTTGGGATAAGGAAGTTGTCTCTATGGAATCTAGAAACTGTGTGGTAGAAGGTGAAGTGAAACTTTATGCATTTATGCTTCCATGATGCACAATTAGATCAGGATGTGGTGTGAGTTTTTCAGGTGATAGTGATATTTCTGTATGCAACCAAAGAATAAACTATTTGTAAGACATTGTTGACCAACATAGTGCAATGCTTGCATTCTTTAGTTGGCTTGAATCCATAAACTAGTATGCATAGCTAGTAAGCAAGTGTCATATGACACTACTGAATAAAAAATAAGATATTCTTTTAGTAAGCAAAGCAGCCATAAGTCCATAACATGGTTTTCTCCAAGAACTTAAGTAAGATTGAGGTGGGCAAAAAATGAACTGACCAATAGGGTTACCATTTATAATAAATGTTTGGTATAATGAGATAATTATGAAAGTAGCTGCATTTTCAGCCAATGAATGACAGCAATCGGGACAGCATATATATATATATAAAAGCATCTTGCATCATCTGTATTACTTTAAAATTTTCTAAATAAAAAATGCTCAACTTTTACCAAAACAAACAAAATAAGTAGATAGTGATTATTAATTAAACCAAACTATGCAACCATCCAGGCCTTTAGGAAGAAAGTCAATACTACTTCTAATTATCTATCATCAATGGTTTTGCATTGTGATAGACAGATAGAGACACACTCGGACCCGAGACGACTCGAGGTGAGGATACCTTGGAGAGTAAGCCTGACATACTTAAATTAGTTTCCTTTCCCAATATTACGCGGTGAGGATACCATGGGGATTGGTCTCCTAACCCTCAACAGTTAAAACTTTGGATTCTATTTACCCTAAGTATTAGAGGAACCAAATCCAGCATCAGCAAGTGCAAAATTATCAAGCAACACTAAACCACAAACAAAGCAGGTTACTTCCTCTGAAACTTTAACCCATCTTTTCCAAACCACACACGCATTACGATAAAAGAATTCCATTCATCTATTCAACTAAAAGAAAAAAAGCACAACATGAAAACGAACATAGAAAGCAAAAAATTAAAAAACAATTCTTCAACAAATTTCAAATTGCAAGAAAACCTATCAACCAAAACAAAAATTGCAAGAAAAAAAACTTGGAGTAAGAAAGAACTCACTTTTTAGCTACGGTTCTGCATCCCCGATAGAGCTTCTGTTTCGGATCCGAAAGTATGTGAGCGTGACAGTACCTAGTAAGCGCCATAGCCTTAATCTTACATCCACCAAAAGCGCACCGAACGACGTCGTCTCCTCCAACTCCCAAAGCAGCATTATTGTTCCTCTCGTTGCCGCCTGATGAGCGGATAATTTGTACGCTTTTTGGCATTGTTTTTAGTATGTTTTTAGTATGATCTAGTTAGTTTTTAGTTAAAATTCACTTTTCTGGACTTTACTATGAGTTTGTGTGTTTTTCTGTGATTTCAGGTATTTTCTGGCTGAAATTGAGGGACCTGAGCAAAAATCTGATTCAGAGACTGAAAAGGACTGCAGATGCTGTTGGATTCTGACCTCCCTGCACTCGAAGTGGATTTTCTGGAGCTACAGAAGCCCAATTGGCGCGCTCTCAACGGCGTTGGAAAGTAGACATCCTGGGCTTTCCAGCAATATATGATAGTCCATACTTTTCCCAAGATTTGATGGCCCAAACCGGCGTTCAAATTCACCCTCAGAAATCCCAGCGTTAAACGCCGGAACTGGCACCAAAATGGGAGTTAAACGCCCAAACTGGCATAAAAGCTGGCGTTTAACTCCAAGAAGAGTCTCTACACGAAAATGCTTCAATGCTCAGCCCAAGCACACACCAAGTGGGCCCGGAAGTGGATTTTTATGTCATTTACTCATCTCTGTACACCCTAGGCTACTAGTTTTCTATAAGTAGGACATTATACTATTGTATTATCATCTTGGTTCTTCTGGTTCCCTCTCTGGGGCCGAGGCCAATGATCACACTATCACTTATGTATTTTCAACGGTGGAGTTTCTACACACCATAGATTAAGGTGTGGAGCTCTGCTATACCTCGAGTATTATTGCAATTACTATTGTTCTTCTATTCAATTCCGCTTGTTCTTGTTCTAAGATATCACTTGTTCTTCAACTTGATGAATGTGATGATCTGTGACACTCATCATCATTCTCACCTATGGATGTGTGACTGACAACCACCTCCGTTCTACCTTCGATTGGGTGAATATCTCTTGGATTCCTGATACACGATGCATGGTTGATCGCCTGACAAACGAGCCAGCCATTCCGTGAGATCAGAGTCTTCGTGGTATAGGCTAGAACTGATGGCGGCATTCAAGAGAATCCGGAAGGTCTAACCTTGTCTGTGGTATTCTGAGTAGGATTCAATGACTGAATGACTGTGACGTGCTTCAAACTCCTGAGGGCGGGGCGTTAGTGACAGACGCAAAAGAATCACTGGATTCTATTCCGGCCTGATCGAGAACCGACAGATGGATAGCCGTGCCGTGACAGGGTGCGTTGAACATTTCCACTGAGAGGATGGGAGGTAGCCACTGACAACGGTGAAACCCTTGCTTAAGCTTGCCATGGAAAGGAGTAGGAAGGATTGGATGAAGACAGTAGGAAAGCAGAGAGACGGAAGGGACAAGCATCTTCATACGCTTATCTGAAATTCCTACCAATGAATTACATAAGTATCTCTATCTTTATCTTTATGTTTCATTTGTTTATCACCATACCCATTTGAGTTTGCCTGACTAAGATTTACAAGGTGACCATAGCTTGCTTCATACCAACAATCTCTGTGGGATCGACCCTTACTCGCGTAAGGTTTATTACTTGGACGACCCAGTACACTTGCTGGTTAGTTGTGCGAAGTTGTAGTGATTACAATTTCGTCCACCAAGTTTTTGGTGCCGTTGCCGGGGATTGTTGAGTTTGGACAACTGACGGTTCATCTTGTTGCTTAGATTAGGTATTTTTTTTTCGGAATTCTTGAAGATGAATTCTAGAGTTTCATGATGATTTGTTGAAGTCTGGCTGGCTGTGAAGCCATGTCTAATTCCATTGGACCGAGGTTTCAACTTATCATCACAAGAGCTTGTTGATTTCTATCAATCTTGCTTTTGGAGCAGTGATCTGCTAAGGCTTGGCTGGCCATTGGCCATGTCTAGAGTTTTGGACCGAAGCTTTCCTTGAAAGCTTGGCTGGCTGTGAAGCCATGTCTAATTCCTGGACCGGAGTCTTAGACTAGCATTGCACTGATTCCTGGAATTCTCATTAAGAATTTTGATACCTTTATTTTCTTTTTCCACTTAATTTTCGAAAAAGCACAAAAAAAATTACAAAATCATAAAATCCAAAAATATTTTATGTTTCTTGTTGAGTCTAGTGTCTCATATTAAGTTTGGTGTCAATTGCATGTTTCTGTTCTTCTTGCATTCATTCATGTGTCTTAGTGATCTTCAAGATGTTCTTGATGATTTCTTACTCTAATGTTTAAATTCTCTTGACGTAAGTGTTTTGTGTGTCTCATATGCATTCTCATTTTATTAGTGTCAGTAGTATACAAACTGCTAAGTTTGGTGTCATGCATGCATTGTTATTTGATTCTTGTTGCATTTTGATTTTTCCTTATTATTAAAAATCCAAAAATATTTTTAATTTGTGTCTTTTCAAGTCAATAATACAGAGAATTGAAGATTCAGAACATACAGCAGAGGAATTACACAGAAAAAGCTGGGCGTTCAAAACGCCCAGTGAAGAAGGACAAACTGGCGTTTAAACGCCAGCCAGGGTACCTGGTTGGGCGTTTAACGCCCAAAAGGGTATAGTTTTGGGCGTTAAACGCCATAATGTGCACCATTCTGGGCGTTTAACGCCAGGATGGCACAAGAGGGAAGATTTTGTTTTCAATGCAAATTTTTTTCAAGTTTTCAAAGTTTTTCAAAATCAAATATTTTTCAAATCATATCTTTTCAATCATATGTTTTCAAAATCAATTTCTTTCTATTTTTAAAAATACTTGCTATCAATCAATGATTTGATTCAACATTTCAAGTATGTTGCCTTTTCTGTTGAGAAAGGTTTAATGTTTGAATCATATCTTTTCTTGTTAGCCAAGTCATTAATTTTCGAAATCAAATCTTTTTAAAATGTTTTTCAAATCATATCTTCTCAATCACACCTTTTTAAAACCAATCATATCTTCTTAACCACATCTTTTTCAAAATAACTTTCAATCAAATCTTTTTGATTTCTAATTTCAAATTCTTTTTCAAAAATCACTTGATTTCTCTCTCACTTTTATTTTTGAAAATCAATTAGTGTTTTTCAAAATGTTTTCAAAATCTTTTACTTGATTTTCGAAAATTACTTCCCCTCTTCTCACATCCTTCTATTTATGGACTAACACTATTCCTTAATGCAAAATTCGAACTCCATCTTCTTTGATAAGTTCGAATTTTCTACTTCTGCCTTCTAATTTTCTTTTCCTCTGACACCTCAAGGAATCTCTATACTGTGACATAGAGGATTCCACATTTTCTTGTTCTCTTCTCTTTCTTATGAGCAGGAGCAAGGACAAAAGCATTCTTGTTGAGGCTGATCCTGAACCTGAAAGGACCTTGAAGCGAAAGCTAAGAGAAGCCAAAGCACAACTCTCTGTAGAGGACCTAACAGAAATCTTCAAAGAAGAAGAACACATGGCAGCCGAAAACAACAACAATGCCAACAATGCAAGGAAGGTGCTGGGTGACTTTACTGCACCTACTCCCGATTTCTATGGGAGAAGCATCTCTATCCCTGCCATTGGAGCAAACAACTTTGAGCTTAAGCCTCAATTAGTTTCTCTAATGCAACAGAATTGCAAGTTCCATGGACTTCCATTAGAAGATCCTCATCAGTTTTTAGCTGAGTTCTTGCAAATCTGTGACATTGTCAAGACTAATGGGGTTGACCCTGAGGTCTACAGACTTATGCTATTCCCTTTTGCTGTAAGAGACAGAGCTAGGACATGGTTGGACTCACAACCTAAAGAAAGCCTGAACTCTTGGGAAAAGCTAGTCAATGCCTTCTTGGCAAAGTTCTTTCCACCTCAAAAATTGAGTAAGCTTAGACTGGAAGTCCAAACCTTCAGACAGAAGGAAGGAGAATCCCTCTATGAAGCTTGGGAAAGATACAAACAATTAATCAGAAAGTGTCCCACTGATATGCTTTCTGAATGGAGCATCATTGGAATTTTCTATGATGGTCTCTCTGAACTATCCAAGATGTCTTTGGATAGCTCTACTGGAGGATCTCTTCATCTGAAGAAGACGCCTACAGAAGCTCAAGAGCTGATTGAAATGGTTGCAAATAACCAATTCATGTACACTTCTGAAAGGAATTCTGTGAACAATGGGACCAATCAGAAGAAAGGAGTTCTTGAGATTGACACTCTGAATGCCATACTGGCTCAGAATAAAATATTGACTCAACAAGTCAATATGATTTCTCAAAGTCTGTCTGGAATGCAAAATGCACCAAGCAGTACTAAGGAAGCTTCATCTGAAGAAGAAGCTTATGATCCTGAGAACCCTTCAATAGAAGAGGTGAATTACATGGGAGAACCCTATGGAAACACCTATAATCCCTCATGGAGAAATCATCCAAATCTCTCATGAAAGGATCAACAGAGACCTCAACAAGGTTTCAACAACAATAATGGTGGAAGAAACAGGTTTAGCAATAGCAAGCCTTTCCCATCATCTTCTCAGCAACAGACAGAGAGTTCTAAGCAGAATACCTCTGACTTAGCAACCATGGTCTCTGATCTAATCAAAACCACTCAAAGTTTCATGACTGAAACAAGGTCCTCCATTAGAAATTTGGAGGCACAAGTGGGTCAGCTGAGCAAGAAAATTACTGAACTCCCTCCTAGTACTCTCCCAAGCAATACAGAAGAAAATCCAAAAGGAGAGTGCAAGGCCATCAACATGGCCGAATTTGAAGAGGAAGAAGAGGCAGTGAACGCCACTGAGGAAAACCTCAATGGACGTCCACTGGCCTCCAATGAGTTCCCCAATGAGGAACCATGGGAATCTGAAGCTCAAAATGAGACCATAGAGATTCCATTGGACTTACTTCTGCCATTCATGAGCTCTGATGAGTATTCTTCCTCTGAAGAGGATGAGTATGTCACTGAAGAGCAAGTTTCTAAATACCTTGGAGCAATCATGAAGCTAAATGACAAGTTATTTGGGAATGAGACTTGGGAAGATGAACCCCCTTTGCTCACCAAGGAACTGGATGACTTGTCTAGGCAAAAACTGCCTCAAAAGAGACAGGATCCTGGGAAGTTTTCAATACCTTGTACCATAGGCACCATGACCTTCAAAAAGGCCTTGTGTGACTTAGGGTCAAGTGTAAACCTCATGCCTCTCTCTGTAATGGAGAAGCTAGGGATCTTTGAGGTGCAAGCTGCAAAAATCTCACTAGAGATGGCAGACAACTCAAGAAAACAAGCTTATGGACTTGTAAAGGATGGTAAAAGTTGAAGACCATTACATCCCTACTGATTTCATAGTCCTAGAGACTGGGAAGTGCATGGATGAATCCATCATCCTTGGCAGACCCTTCCTAGCCACAGCAAAGGCTGTGATTGATGTTGATAGAGGAGAGTTGATCATTCAAGTGAATGAAGAATCCTTTGTGTTTGAGGCTCAAGGATATCCCTCTGTCATCATGGAGAGGAAGCATGAAGAGCTTCTCTCAAAACAGAGCCAAACAGAGCCCCCACAGTCAAACTCTAAGTTTGGTGTTGGGAGGCCACAACCAAACTCTAAGTTTGGTGTTAAACCCCCACATACAAACTCTAAGTTTGGTGTTGGGAGGTTCCAACATTGCTCTGAGCATTTCTGAGGCTCCATGAGAGCCCTCTGTCAAGCTACTGACATTAAAGAAGCGCTTGTTGGGAGGCAACCCAATGTTATATTTTATCTATTTTCTTTTGTTATTTTATATTTTTTGTAGGTTGATGATCATGAGAAGTCACAAAATCAATGAAAAAAAAGCAAAAACAGAATGAAAAGCAGAAAGAAAAACAGCACACCCTGGAGGAGAGCGTGCTGGCGTTTAAACGCCAATAAGGCTAGCTGTTGGGCGTTTAACACCCAGTCTGGCACCATTCTGGGCGTTTAACGCCAGAAAGGGGCACCAGACTGGCGTTAAACGCCAGAAAAGGGCAAGAAGCTGGCGTTAAACGCCAGAAATGGGCACCAGCCCGGCGTTTAACGCCAGAAATGGCTAAAAACGCATTTTTGCATGCCATTTGGTGCAGGGATGACTTTTCCTTGACACCTCAGGATCTGTGGACCCCACAGGATCCCCACCTACCCCACCACTCTCTCTCTTCTTCACCCATTCACCAATCACCTCAACACCTCTTCCCCAAAAATCCTTCACCTATCAAATCCCATCTTTCTCTTCACCACTCACATCCATCCTTCATAAAACCCCACCTACCTAACCATTCAAATTCAAAATACTTTCCCTCCCAAACCCACCCTCACATAGCCGAACCATCACCACCCCCCACTCCTATATAAACCCATCTTCACTCCTTCATTTTCACACAACCTAAACACCACTTCTCCCCCTTTTGGCCGAACACAAAGCCATTCCCTTCTTCCTCATTTCTTCTTCTTCTACTCTCTTCTTTCTTCTTTTGCTCGAGGACGAGCAAACCTTTTAAGTTTGGTGTGGTAAAAGCACTGCTTTTTGTTTTTCCATAACCATTTATGGCATCCAAGGCCGGAGAAACCTCTAGAAAGAGGAAAGGGAAGGCAAAAGCTTCCACCTCCGAGTCATGGGAGATGGAAAGATTCATCTCAAGGGTGCATCAAGACCACTTCTATGAAGTTGTGGCCTTGAAGAAGGTGATCCCCGAGGTTCCTTTTTCACTCAAAAAGGGTGAATATCCGGAGATCCGACATGAGATCCGAAGAAGAGGTTGGGAAGTTCTTACCAACCCCATTCAACAAGTCGGAATCTTAATGGTTCAAGAGTTCTATGCCAATGCATGGATCATCAAGAACCATGATCAAAGTGTGAACCCGGATCCAAAGAATCATCTTACTATGGTTCGGGGGAAATACTTGGATTTTAGTCCGGAAAATGTAAGGTTGGCATTCAACTTGCCCATGATGCAAGGAGATGAACATCCTTACACTAGAAATGTCAACTTTGATCAAAGGTTGGACCAAGTCCTCACAGTCATATGTGAAGAGGGCGCCCAATGGAAGAGAGATTCAAGAGGGAAGCCGGTTCAATTGAGAAGGCATGACCTCAAACCCGTGGCTAGAGGATGGTTAGAGTTTATCCAATGCTCAATCATTCCCACTAGCAATCGGTCTGAAGTTACTATAGACCGGGCTATCATGATTCATAGCATCATGATCGGAGAAGAAATAGAAGTTCATGAGGTTATATCCCAAAAACTTTATAAGGTGGTGGACAAGTCCTCTACCTTGGCAAGGTTAGCCTTTCCTCATCTCATTTGTCACCACTGTTATTCAGTTGGAGTTGACATAGAGGGAGACATCCCCATTGATAAGGACAAGCCCATCACTAAGAAGAGGATGGATCAAACAAGAGACCCCTCTCATCATGAGATCCCTGAGATACCTCAAGGGATGCACTTTCCTCCACAAAACTATTGGGAGCAACTAAACACCTCCCTAGGAGAATTAAGTTCCAACATGGGACAACTAAGGGTGGAGCACCAAGAACACTCCATCATCCTCCATGAAATTAGAGAAGATCAAAGAATCATGAGAGAGGAGCAACAAAGACAAGGAAGAGACATTGAGGAGCTCAAGCACTCCATAGGATCTTCAAGAGGAAGAACAAGCCGCCATCACTAAGGTGGACCCGTTCTTTAATTTCCTTGTTCTTTATTTTCCTGTTTTTCGAATTTTAGTGCTTATGTTTATCTATGTTTGTGTCTTGTGATCATTAGTGTCTTAGTGTCTATGCCTTAAAGTTATGAATGTCCTATGAATCCATCACCTTTCTTGAATGAAAAATGTTCTTAATTGAAAAAGAGAAGAATTGCATGAATTTTAAATTTTATAACAGTTTAATTATTTTGATGTGGTGGCAATATTTTTGTTTTCTGAATGTATGCTTAAACAGTGCATATGTCTTTTGAATTTTTGGTTCATGAATGTTGGCTCTTGAAAGAATGATGAAAAAGGAGACATGTTACTGAGGATCTGAAAAATCATAAAAATGATTCTTGAAGCAAGAAAAAGCAATGAAAAAAAAAGAAAAGAGAAAAACGAAAAAAAGAGATAAAGTTGTGATCCAAGGGCAAAAAGAGTGTGCTTAAGAACCCTGGACACCTCTAATTGGGGACTCTAGCAAAGCTGAGTCACAATCTGAAAAGGTTCACCTAATTATGTGTCTGTGGCATGTATGTATCCGGTGGTAATACTGGAAGACAGAGTGCTTTGGGCCACAGTCAAGACTCAATAAGTAGCTATGTTCAAGAATCATCATACTTAACTAGGAGAATCAATAACACTATCTGGATTCTGAGTTCCTAAAGAAGCCAACCATTCTGAATTTCAAAGGATAGAGTGAGATGCCAAAACTGTTCAGAGGCAAAAAGCTAAAAGCCCCGCTCATCTAATTGATACTGATCTTCATAGATGTTTTTGGAATTCATTGCATATTCTCTTCTTTTTATCTTATTTGATTTTCAGTTGCTTGAGGACAAGCAACAATTTAAGTTTGGTGTTGTGATGAGCGGATAATTTGTACGCTTTTTGGCATTGTTTTTAGTATGTTTTTAGTATGATCTAGTTAGTTTTTAGTATATTTTTATTAGTTTTTAGTTAAAATTCACTTTTCTGGACTTTACTATGAGTTTGTGTGTTTTTCTGTGATTTCAGGTATTTTCTGGCTGAAATTGAGGGACCTGAGCAAAAATCTGATTCAGAGACTGAAAAGGACTGCAGATGCTGTTGGATTCTGACCTCCCTGCACTCGAAGTGGATTTTCTGGAGCTACAGAAGCCCAATTGGCGCGCTCTCAACGGCGTTGGAAAGTAGACATCCTGGGCTTTCCAGCAATATATGATAGTCCATACTTTGCCCAAGATTTGATGGCCCAAACCGGCGTTCAAATTCACCCTCAGAAATCCCAGCGTTAAACGCCGGAACTGGCACCAAAATGGGAGTTAAACGCCCAAACTGGCATAAAAGCTGGCGTTTAACTCCAAGAAGAGTCTCTACACGAAAATGCTTCAATGCTCAGCCCAAGCACACACCAAGTGGGCCCGGAAGTGGATTTTTATGTCATTTACTCATCTCTGTACACCCTAGGCTACTAGTTTTCTATAAGTAGGACATTATACTATTGTATTATCATCTTGGTTCTTCTGGTTCCCTCTCTGGGGCCGAGGCCAATGATCACACTATCACTTATGTATTTTCAACGGTGGAGTTTCTACACACCATAGATTAAGGTGTGGAGCTCTGCTGTACCTCGAGTATTAATGCAATTACTATTGTTCTTCTATTCAATTCCGCTTGTTCTTGTTCTAAGATATCACTTGTTCTTCAACTTGATGAATGTGATGATCTGTGACACTCATCATCATTCTCACCTATGAACGTGTGACTGACAACCACCTCCATTCTACCTTCGATTGGGTGAATATCTCTTGGATTCCTGATACACGATGCATGGTTGATTGCCTGACAACCGAGTGCTCGCCTGACAAACGAGCCAGCCATTCCGTGAGATCAGAGTCTTCGTGGTATAGGCTAGAACTGATGGCGGCATTCAAGAGAATCCGGAAGGTCTAACCTTGTCTGTGGTATTCTGAGTAGGATTCAATGACTGAATGACTGTGACGTGCTTCAAACTCCTGAGGGCGGGGCGTTAGTGACAGACGCAAAAGAATCACAGGATTCTATTCCGGCCTGATCGAGAACCGACAGATGGATAGCCGTGCCGTGACAGGGTGCGTTGAACATTTCCACTGAGAGGATGGGAGGTAGCCACTGACAACGGTGAAACCCTTGCTTAAGCTTGCCATGGAAAGGAGTAGGAAGGATTGGATGAAGACAGTAGGAAAGCAGAGAGACGGAAGGGACAAGCATCTTCATACGCTTATCTGAAATTCCTACCAATGAATTACATAAGTATCTCTATCTTTATCTTTATGTTTCATTCGTTTATCACCATACCCATTTGAGTTTGCTTGACTAAGATTTACAAGGTGACCATAGCTTGCTTCATACCAACAATCTCTGTTGGATCGACCCTTACTCGCGTAAGGTTTATTACTTGGACGACCCAGTACACTTGCTGGTTAGTTGTGCGAAGTTGTAGTGATTACAATTTCGTCCACCACCACCGTTTGCATTGTTATTGTTCTCGTCGCCCAAAACGACAGCATGGTTTACGCCGCTAGTTTCCTTGGAGGGGCTCTTACCGTAGGTCCAATAATACTCCTTATACTTGGACTTGATCTCTTCCATTAGAGCCCAGTAGTGCCTTCTGTAGCACCGTCTGAGTTGCCTCGTTCGGCAGAGCCGACGCGCGGTTACTTCGCGTTTGCTCAGCACGAGCATTTTGGCAAAAATTGTGTCGTTTTCAGCTCCGTCCAGGGTCATAGGAGGAGGAGGAGGTGGCGGTGGCAGTGGCGGTGGAAACTCGTCCATGGGTGGTGGTAGCGGTGGGGTATAAAAAATTATATTATTATACGGAAAAGCTCTGCATACAAGTCATTAGGGCTTGTATGGTTTACAAGTTCATTAAACAATAAAATCAAAATACGCGCTGCTCCACGTACGTTGATTACACGCGCTATATAACATCCCGCGTATATCTAACTACCAAATTTAAAATATTGTTTCCTTCTTCGTTATCATATTTTGAGATTTGGTTGTTCTTCTTCTCGCGCGTCTTCCCTCCTTCTTCTCCATCGTTCTTTTCCTCTCCTTTTCTCACTGGTATGTTCTTCGTTTACGTTACTTTTTTCTCTCTCTGCAACTCGAGCTTCGTTTTCTATTTTGATTTGTTGTTTTCTGAAATCAAAGTTTGAACTCGTTTTGAAGATAATGGATCATTCAAATGAAGATTGTCAGCTGAATCCAGGCGAAGTGGATTATGAATTTGAATCTAACGAAGTTCCTGAGGTTTGATTTACATAGGATTAGTATGAATTTTCTTTCAGTAATTTGTATAGCATTGTGTAGTTGAAAAATTGCTGAACATTGATTGTGAAAGTAACACGTTAACATGAATCTGTCGATTCAATGTATTAGTTGTGATTAATTACCTGGAATTTATAGCAGAAGTTCGGGTGTAGATCAATTCTTCTTTGGGTGTATTTTAGCTAGAAGTGTGGGTGTATCTACACTTTACTGGTTTTTTGTTATTTTAATTGAGTTGTTGTTGTTCAGGTGTATTATATCAGACATGATTGGTGTGTTTTTAGTTTTTGACATGGTGTATTCTGCAGCCTGTGTATTTACAGTTTATGGCTTTATAGGTCATTCTGTAGTTGAGTTGTTGCGGTTCGGGTGTATCATATTAGACATGATTGGGTGTATTTGAATCATATCTATGGGTGTATTCACAGTTTTGACACGGTGTATTGTGCAGCCTCTCTCGGTTGTTGATGACGAGCTTGTTCCGAAGGTCGGAATGACCTTTACCACCCTTGAAGATGCTGGAAAATTTTACAGGAACTACGCCAAGGCTGCAGGTTTCTCTACAAGAGTTCGGTGCACAAATAGGAAGGAAAACGAGATTAAGAATCAACTGATTACATGTAGCAGAGAGGGAAAATGGAAATCTAAAATATCTACGACCGAGAAGACCAATCCGACAGCCAATTTAAACTGTCCTGCAAGAATTTATATACACACATTGAAGGATGTCGGTGCTTGGATCATTTCAAAGGTTGTGCTGGATCATTCACACCCCTGCTGTCCAAGCAAAGCAGAGATGCTCAAACAGCATAGGGAACTATGCATGTCCATTCGTCGTACGATAGAGAATAATGAGGAGGCCGGTATCAGACCAAGCAAAACCTACCAATCATTTGTTGCGGCTGCCGGGGGTCACCGCAAGTTAAATTTTATCGAAAAGGACGAGAGGAATTACATTACTAGGGAAGTGCGGAATGTTTCCGAACAAGAAGATGCAAAGGAATTCGGGAAATATTTCTTAAGAATGAAAGAGAAGAATCCGAATTTCTTTTTTGAGCTCGAACTCGAGGAGGATCAATCGATTAAGCTGGCTTTTTGGGCCGATGCAAGAAGCAGAGCCGCCTTTGAGTATTTCAGAGACGTCATTTCATTCGACACCACCTACAATACAAACAGGTAACAAACTGTCCTTGTTTATGATGCTAAATTAATTTATTTTTACGAATCCGCAGTAGAGGTGTATATTGGCTATTTCATTGGGTGTATTCTAAGCATTTGTTGGGGTGTACCTAATGATTTTGCATTCTGGACCATGGTAATTTGTTTTAGGTATAATTTGGTTTGTGGTTCTTTTGTCGGGGTGAATCACCACGGTCAGTCAACACTTCTCGGATGCTCTTTGATGAAGAACGAAGAAATTAAATCATTCAGATGGTTATTTCAACGCTGGCTTCGTTGCATGGGAGGAAACGCTCCGAAAGGGTTTCTCACCGATCAGTGCGCATCAATGAAAAGGGCTTTAGAGGCCTGTATGCCAACAACAGTTCACCGCTGGTGTATTTGGCACATCGTGAAGAAGATTCCAAGCAAATTAAACGGGTACAAGAGACATGCCGATATCGAACAAGAAATGAGCCTTGTTGTTTGGAACTCTCATAGCAAAGACTCATTCGATAGGAATTGGAACGATTTTCTGCTGAATTTTGGTCTTGCGGACAACAAGTGGCTTTCAGGTAATGTGTTTTTAAAATCTGCAGCAAAGGTGTAAATTGTATGTTCTCTCGGGTGTATTTTACAGTCTGTGTTTGGGTGTATTATGCAGATCTGTACGAAGACCGTCACATATGGGTTCCTATCTATCTAGATCACCACTTCTGGGCAGGGATGAGAAGCACACAAAGGAGCGAGAGCATGCATTCATTTTTTAACAAGTACATCACCCGGAACATCTCGCTTATTCAGTTCGTCAAACAATACGATAATTGCCTCGGAAGTAGGGAGCAAGCAGAGAGAGAATCAGATGCTGCAGATTTTCATACGGTCATACCGTGTGCAACCAAATCCCCCATTGAAGCTCAGTTTCAAGATGCGTACACTCACGGAAAGTTTAGGGAAGTCCAAGCGCAATTCAGAGGAAAGGCGAATTGTATCACCAGATTAAAGAATTCCGCTCTAGGCTATTCAATATACGAAGTCGGAGAACAAGTTTCCAGCTTAATATTTAACAAGTTCGCAGTTACCTACGACTCAGTTGCAGCTGAGGTAAAATGCCAATCTTTATTATTCGAGTCGAGAGGGATACTGTGCCGTCACGCACTAAGCGTGTTAAGCTTCGAACAAGTAAGCCAAGTGTCCCTTAGATATATACTAGAACGATGGAGTAAGAAGGTAAAGAGGCGACACACACACATCAAGAGCAGCCACGACGAGCCACTAATGGAGCCAAGAAGCAAGAGGTTCGACCAATTGGTTTTTCGTTCGCAAAATATTTACGAATTTACCTCTGAATCAGAGAAGCTGACTGCAATTCCGCACCGTGCGTACGATAACGTCATGGCCGAGATGGAAGCATTAAAAGCCAAAAGGAAGGGAACATCTTCTTTATCCCACGAAGACGCCAACTTAGAATCTGTTAACGAGCTTCAAAGCCCGCCAAGGATTCGAACAAGAGGACGTCCAAAAAATAGGCTACGTTCAAAGTTGGAGAAACAGATTGCAAATGCCACAAAGAAGAAGAAGACGAAAGGTTTAAGCGAGGTAAAAGTAATGTTCTTTAAATTTGTGGCGATTGAGTTTATTTTTCTCGTTAATAGTTTAGCTAATGTGTGAGTGTTATATTCAGATAAACCTGTTTGATGCTGCATCAGCGGCGCATTCAAATTCCAGCCAATATCAAGGACACGTTATGAATTATCAGTTCAGGGTACCAGCAGCAGGGGATAACTCTTTGGGTGTATAGTTTTATAGAATATGGGTGTAAAAGCACTGTTCTTTTGGGTGTATTTTTGTTAATTCACAATTTACATATAGACACATATATAGATACATATAGAACAAAAGCTATAAAAATTCGCAGGTTATGGGTGTATATTTCATTTGATATTTTTCTTCATATTTTAGTACATGTAATTCATACATTTTGAATACAGCACAGACAGTTGGGTGTATATTTTATGAAATCTTGGGTGTATTATTAAACTTGCGTTGGGTGTAACCGTTTATGATTTGCGTTTATATATGCCTTGATTTTTTCTTTATATTTTACCACCTGTAATACAGCTTTTGAATACATCACAGACAGTTTACCAGCACAGATAGTTTAACTATGGGAAAAAATATACATGGAATAGAAGTTGTTGATAAATGGCAAATATTTACATCATTTGTTCAATTTACAAACTACCCAGCAGTTGGATTACCCAGTTTCTATATCAGCAGAATTAATCTGACAAAACGGACTCAATAATACAGAGGATGGCTTCAACAGCCTTATAGCACTACTCTCTCTAATTGCCCGATCTCTCTGTTTATTCATCTCACTGAATAGTATCCGAGAAGCATACTCCACTCTATAGTGGTCCACCTCCTCGTAAAATTAAAAAGTATATTCTGCTTAAACAGCAATATTAATTCAGTAAAGTAATAGAGAGTTATATAGTTCTAAAGACAGTTACCTGTGGCCAATTATCCCATTCATACTTCCCCTTTTGATGTTTTCCGGCTCAATTAACTCAAGCCACTTCATAACGTAGATAGCGCAGTCATAGCTGAAAACGAAGAAAATAAATTACAAATCTCATTTAGGAAAGTTTAATGTTCAGAGTCACAAATTTATACCTTGTTTTTTGGCCTGATATTTTAACATATGATGCTTTAATTTTCTTCTCGTTCTCCCCTTTCTCCAGAGGTTCCCCGCCGGCATATGTTATCAATCTTGAAAATACATATCCCTTAAATACCAAAACAAATTAGTAATACACCCGAATGAATGGACAAGATACACCCAACTGAATGGACAATATACACCCAACACAACTAACAAAATAGACCTATCTATTAAAGTAAAGAAGACAGAGGCAACTTACAGTGAATTTATTAATGTCCTTTCTCTCATTGCTTGGAGCTTTTTTGTGTAGCGGGTCAAGTATTTGACATTTCCGCTTTGTTGTATTTATCAGCCATAACCACCAATGCCCCGAGTGGCAAATAGGAGCAAAAATCTGAAGGATTGCCACATTTCAATAGTGTGTTATTTTATTTGGCATATAAGTAAATAAGCGTACTAACAAATTTAGCAAACGAAAACTTACATATGGATGCGAAGTTAATTTTTTTCTATTTATGAAGGGAATGAAACTTGGGTAGGCTTCCACCGTGAATTCCTTTTTCGTTTTCGGTGATATGAATTCCCCCTTTGGGTGATCCGAAAGTGCCATGCTCTGCAAGAATTGCGAAACAAGAAATGAAATACTGAAAATACACAACTTACACCCAATCGAACCTAAAAAATACACCCAAATCAATACAGAAAATACACCCAAAGTTCGTAGAAGTAACACTTACCATAATATCGGGGGGGAGACAGTATATTTGTTCCTGAAACCTCTTTTCATTTTTCTGGTTGAGGATGAGGCAGATGGCAGATACAATCTAGAAATATATGCCGAAATCAATTTTACATTAATAAACATTGCAGTTGACTTTGGTGTAAAAACATTAATGTTATTCTAATATTACCTGAGATTCTATATCACTTTTTGCCTGGAGGGATGCAAGGTGCATTCTGATCAAAATGTATTCTCCTTGGCCAATCAGAGTGCATATCTCCTCATACTCATTAGTATTGCCATCTGCATCTTCCTTCAGTCTTGTCCCCCAGATGTAGCACTTTTGTTTCATATCATCTGGAATTTGATTTATTCCCCCAGGAGTTTCAAACTTTGTAGAACTTTCTCCCCCAGTCTCCCTCTGAATTTGTGGACTTTCGTTTTTCCCCTTCGCCGCACTGCTTGCTAATTTTTGGACCAAATCGTCTAATTGTTCTAGCAAATTTGCAGTTTCTGGAGATTTTTCCCTTTCTGTCTCCTGCGTTGACGCCCCCTCCTGGCTTGAATCAGTCAATCCAAGGCTGAATGATGGCATCCCCGGATCTGTTTTAGGAACATAGGTTGCTGTCTGTGCCATCATCAACAGGGCAGCAGCGTCTTCTGCGGCTGGATGACTGCGTCATGATGTATAAGAATAAGAGTAAGAATAAGAATATTCGGATGATAAGCAAAGATTGATTTTAGTCTGATGAACTTACATTTTAGTTGGAGCTGGGGGAAGCATGGATGTGGTTTCTTGAAGTTGTTTGGGGGGTTCAGGAGTGCTGCACAGTTACACAAAATTAATCATGGCGTAAAAAAAATTGATCAGGAACAATATACACCCAAACTGTTAGCAAATATACACCCAAACTCTAAACAAATATACACCCAATACTATTTCTTACGTTTCTGTAGTCCCTTCAATCCGTAGCATAGGGGTTGGTTCAAAATCTGTCTCAGTGGTTGTTTGGGATGCCGGCACAAAAACCTGGATCGGGACTCTAAACAAGAAGAAAAATGAAAGGTTAACAACGTATTTGAAAATAATAAGGTTATAAGGTTGAAATATTCTTGGAAAACTCACACTGCAAGCGCTTCCGACGGTGTTTGTTCCCTCACAACCATCATATTCGAATCAGTCGGAATCAACCTAAAATACACCCAAAGAAGGTCAAAAAATACACCCGAACAATTCAAAAAGAAGACAGGCTTTGTTTTTTGAGAACTTACATACTTGCAGTTTTTGCTTTTTTTTGCTGCCTTTTTTTTCTTGAATAAAATAATAAAGGGCTTTTTTTTCTAAAAAAAATATATACAGAATTAGAAATAGAAGGTAATAGAAGAACAAAAGTAACGGTTATTTGAAAGAGAAATTACATGCTCTGTGATGGCTGGTTTACACTACTCTGTTCTGTGCGTCCTTGAGAGTAAGGATCATCACTTCCCAAGTTCACAGCCGGTAGTCTAAACAGATTTTATGTTATTCAGACAAAATAAGATACAGGTATAAAATACACCCAAATGAATGCACAAGATACAACCAACCGAATGGACAATATACACCCAACAAAACAAACGAAATATCCCAACTTAGTAAACAACATACACCCAACTTGATCCACAAAATACACCCAAATGGTTCCACAAAATGCATCCAAATCATGATAACAAGATTTTATTAAATAATAAAGCTTCTTACGTTTTAGAGGACACATAGCGACCTTCTGTCGATCGTAGGTCAGCTTGGTTCTCCCTGCGAAACAAGATACAATTATTACCAAACAAAACACACCAAAATCTTAAATACACAACCCAGCAAGACATACCCCTCTGTAGCAGATTTATCAACGTTTTCCCTTAGTGATAAGCGGATAATTTATACGCTTTTTGGCATTATTTTTAGGTAGTTTTTAGTAAGTTCAAGCTACTTTTAGGGATGTTTTCATTAGTTTTTATGTTAAATTCACATTTCTGGACTTTACTATAAGTTTGTGTGTTTTTCTGTGATTTCAAGTAATTTCTGGCTGAAATTAAGGGACTTGAGCAAAACTCTGCAAAAGGCTGACAAAAGGACTGCTGATGCTGTTGGAATCTGACCTCCCTGCACTCGAAATGGATTTTCTGGAGCTACAGAACTCCAAATGGCGCGCTTTTAACGAAATTGGAAAGTAGATATCCAGAGCTTTCCAGCAATATATAATAGTCCATACTTTATTCGGAAATTGACGACGTAACTTGGCGTTGAACGCCAAGTACATGCTGCTGTCTGGAGTTAAACACCAGAAACACGTCATGATCCGGAGTTGAACGCCCAAAACACGTTATAACTTGGCGTTCAACTCTAAGAAAAGCCTCAGCTCGTGGATAGATCAAGCTCAGCCCAAACATACACCAAGTGGGCCCCGGAAGTAGATTTATGCATCAATTACTTACTCGTGTAAACCCTAGTAGCTAGTTTAGTATAAATAAGACTTTTTACTAGTGTATTAGTCGTCTTTTGACCACGTTTCATCTTTGGTCTCAGTTTTGTTTTATTCTTCATCTTAAGAGGCTATTGATCACGTTTTAGGGGGCTGGCCATTCGGCCATGCCTGAACCTTTCACTTATGTATTTTCAACGGTGGAGTTTTTACACACCATATATTAAGGGTGTGGAGCTTTGCTGTACCTCAAGTTTCAA
The DNA here is from genome assembly GCF_003086295.3 of Arachis hypogaea. NCBI lineage: Eukaryota > Viridiplantae > Streptophyta > Magnoliopsida > Fabales > Fabaceae > Arachis > Arachis hypogaea. Next base: position 22,716,748 of record NC_092045.1, read on the forward strand.
TACAATTACTATTACTTTCTATTCAATTCTCTTTTATTCTTATTCCAAGATATACGTTGCACAACACTTTGATGAATGTGATGATCCGTGACACTCATCATCATTCTCACCTATGAATGCGCGTGATTGACAACCACTTCCGTTCTACTCTAGGCCGGGCGTATATCTCTTAGATTCCCCAACAGAATTTTTGTGGTATAAGCTAGATAGATGGCGGCATTCATGGGGATCCGGAAAGTCTAACCTTGTCTGTGGTATTCCAAGTAGGATCTCGGGAATCCGAAAAGTCTAACCTTGTCTGTGGTATTCCGAGTAGGATTCCGGTATTGAATGACTGTGACGAGCTTCAAACTCCTGAAGGCTGGGCGTGATGACAAATGCAAAAGAATCAATGGATTCTACTCCAACCTGATTGAGAACCGACAGATGATTAGCCGTGCTGTGACAGAGCATTTGGACCATTTTCACTGAGAGGATGGGATGTAGCTATCAACAAGGGTGATGCCTCCAGACGATTAGCCGTGCAGTGACAGCGCATAGGACCATTTTCCCGAGAGGATTAAAAGTAGCCGTTGATGATGGTGATTCCCAACATACAGCTTACCATGGAAAGGAGTAAGAAGGATTGGATGAGAGCAATAAGAAAGTAGAGATTCGAAAGGATTCTAGCATCTCCACACGCCTATCTGAAATTCCCACTATTGATTTACATAAGTATTTCTATCCCTTTTTATTTTATTTATCTTTTAAATTATCTAATCCAATTACATTTGACCCTATGAATCCACTTAACTGAGATTTACAAGGTGACCATAGCTTGCTTCATACCAACAATCTCTGTGGGATCGACCCTTACTCACGTAAGGTATTACTTGGATGACCCAGTACACTTGCTGGTTAAGTTGAATGGAGTTGTGAGCTTCTCTACCAGTGCCTGGAACTCTTTTATCACAATTTCGTCCACCATATTTTTGGCGCCGTTGCCGGGGATTGTTCGAGTATGGACAACTGACGGTTCATATTGTTGCTCAGATTAGGTAATTTTCTTTTCAAAAAATCTTTTTCAAAATTTTTCTTTTCTTTTTCGTTTTTCTAATAATGTTTTTCGAAAAAAATTAAAGAAAATACAAAAAAATTCATAAAATCATAAAAACCAAAAATATTTTGTATTTCTTGTTTGAGTCTTGAGTCAATTTTTAAGTTTGGTGTCAATTGCATGCTTTAAAAATTTTTCTTGCATTTTTCGAAAATCTCATGCATTCATAGTGTTCTTCATGATCTTCAAGTTGTTCTTGACAAGTCTTCTTGTTTGATCTTGATGATTTCTTGTTTTGTGTTGTTTGTTGTTTTTCATGTGCATTTTTCGTTTGTTAGAGTCCATGCATTAAAGATTTCTAAGTTTGGTGTCTTGCATGTTTTCTTTGCATCAAAATTTTTTTAAAAATATGTTCTTGATGTTCATCATGATCTTCAAAGTGTTCTTGGTGTTCATCTTGACATTCATAGTGTTCTTGCATGCATCATGTGTTTTGATCCAAAATTTTCATGTTTTGGGTCATGTTTGTGTTTTTCTCTCTCATAATTAAAATATTCAAAAATAAAAAATATCTTTTCCTTATTTTTCTCCAAATTTTCGAAAATTTGAGTTGACTTAGTCAAAAATTTTCAAAATTAGTTGTTTCTTACAAGTCAAGTCAAATTTTCAATTTTAAAAATCTTATCTTTTCAAAATCTTTTTCAAAAATTATATCTTTTTCATTTTTTTTATTTTTCGAAAATTTCAAAAATTCTTTTTCAAAATATTTTTCAAAATCTTTTTCTTATCTTTATATCATATTTTCGAAAATTAGCTAACAATTAATGTGATTGATTCAAAAATTTGAAGTTTGTTACTTTCTTGTTAAGAAAGGTTCAATCTTTAAGTTCTAGAATCTTATCTTGTAGTTTCTTGTTAGTGAAATAAGTAATTTCAAATTTTTGAATTAAATCTTTTTATCTTTTATCTTATCTTTTTCAAAAATTTTATCTTTTTCAAAATTTGATTACAAAATATCTTATCTAACTTCTTATCTTCTTATCTTTTTAAAATTTTGATTTTAATTTCTTTTTCAACTAACTCTTTGACTTTTTGTTTGTTTCTTATCTTTTTCAAAACCACCTAACTACTTTTCCCTCTCTAATTTTCGAAAATATCTCACCTCTCTTTCAAAAAAATTCTTTTTTGTTTTAAATTTTAATTTTAATCTTATCTTATCTCTAATTTTCGAAAATTACTAACACCTTTTTAAAATTATTTTTGAATTCTCCCTCTCTTTTCTTATTCTATTTAATTAATTATTTACTAACACTTCTCTTCACCTCTCTTCATCTAAAAATCCGAACATAATCTATCCCTTGTGTTTGGATTCTTCACTCTTTCTTCTTCTACTAACATAAAGGAATCTCTATACTGTGACATAGAGGATTCCTCTTTCTTTTCTTGTTTTCTTCTCTTTCATATGAGCAGGAACAAGGATAAAGGCACTCTTGTTGAAATTGATCCAGAACCTGAAAGGACTCTGAAGAAAAAATTAAGAGAAGCTAAGTTACAACAATCTAAAGGTAACCTTTCAGAAACATTAGAACAAGAGAAGGAGATGGCAGCCAAAAATAATAATAATGCAAGGAGAATTCTTGGTGACTTTACAAAGCCAACATCCAAATTTGATGGAAGAAGCATCTCCATTCCTGCCATTGGAGCCAATAACTTTGAGCTTAAGCCTCAACTAGTTGCTTTAATGCAACAAAACTGCAAGTTTTATGGACTTCCATCTGAAGATCCTTATCAGTTTTTAACTGAGTTCTTGCAGATCTGTGAGACTGTAAAGACGAATGGAGTTGATCCTGAAGTCTACAGACTCATGCTTTTCCCTTTTGTTGTAAGAGACAGAGCTAGAATATGGTTGGATTCACAACCCAAGGATAGCCTGGACTCCTGGGATAAGCTGGTCACTGCCTTCTTGGATAAATTCTTTCCTCCTCAAAAGCTGAGCAAGCTTAGAGTGGATGTTCAAACCTTCAAACAAAAAGATGGTGAATCCCTCTATGAAGCTTGGGAAAGATACAAGCATCTAACCAAAAGATGTCCATCTGACATGTTTCCAGAATGGACCATATTAGATATATTCTATTATGGCCTATCTGAATTTTCGAAAATGTCATTGGACCATTCTGCAGGTGGATCTATTCACCTAAAGAAAACGCCTGAAGTGGCTCAAGAACTCATTGACATGGTTGCAAACAACCAATTCATGTACACTTCTGAGAGGAATTCCGTGAATAATAGGATACCTCAGAAGAAAGGAGTTCTCGAAATTGATGCTCTGAATACCATATTGGCTCAGAACAAAGTGTTGACTCAGCACGTCAACATGATTTCTCAAAGTCTGAATGGATGGCAAAATGCATCCAATAGTACTAAAGAGGCAGCTTCTGAAGAAGCTTATGATCCTGAGAACCCTGCAATGGCAGAGGTTAATTACATGGGTGAACCTTATGGAAACACCTATAACTCATCATGGAGAAATCATCCAAATTTCTCATGGAAGGATCAACAAAAGCCTCAACAAGGCTTTAACAATGGTGGACGCAATAGGCTGAGCAATAGCAAGCCTTTTCCATAATCTTCTCAGCAACAGACAGAGAATTCTGAACAAAACACTTCTAATTTAGCCAATCTAGTCTCTGATCTGTCAAAGGCCACTTTCAGTTTCATGAGTGAAACAAGATCCTCCATTAGAAATCTGGAGGCATAAGTGGGCCAGCTGAGTAAGAAAGTCATTGAAACTCCTCCCAGTATTCTCCCAAGCAATACAGAAGAGAATCCAAAAGGAGAGTGCAAGGCCATTGATATAATCAATATGGCCGAATGCACAAGGGATGAGGAGGATGAAAATCCTAGTGAGGAAGACCTCCTGGGACGTCCCTCAAGCAAGAAGGAGTTTCCTATCAAGGATCCAAAGGAATCTGAGGCTCATATAGAGACCATAGAGATTCCATTAAATCTTCTTCTGCCATTCATGAGCTCTGAAGACTGTTCTTCCTCTGAAGAGGATGAAGATGTGACTGGAGAGCAAGTTGCTCAATATTTAGGAGCTATCATGAAGCTGAATGCCAAGTTGTTTGGTAATGAGACTTGGGAAAGTGAACCTCCCTTGCTCATTAGTGAACTAGATACCTGGATTCAGCAAATTTTACCTCAAAAGAAACAAGATCTTGGAAAATTCTTAATACCTTGTACCATAGGCACCATGACCTTTGGAAAAGCTCTATGTGATCTGGGGTCAGGGATAAATCTTATGTCACTCTTTGTAATGGAGAAGCTGGGGATCATTGAGGTACAACCTGCCTTGTTCTCATTACAATTGGCAGACAAGTCATTGAGACAAGCTTATGGAATAGTGGAGGACGTGTTAGTAAAGGTTGAAGGCCTTTACATCCCTGCTGATTTCATAATCTTAGACACTAGGAAGGAAGAGGATGAATGCATCATCCTTGGAAGACCTTTCCTAGCTACAGCAGGAGCTGTGATAGATGTCAACAGAGGCGAAATAGTCCTTCAATTGAATGGGGACTACCTTGTGTTTAAAGCACATAGCCATCCCTCTGTGACAAAAGAGAGTAAGCATGAATAGCTTCTCTCAGTTTAGAGTCAAGAAGAGCCCCCACAGTCAAACTCAAAGTTTGGTGCTGGGAGGCCACAACCAAAACTCTAAGTTTGGTGTTAAGACCCCATATCCAAACTCTAAGTTTGGTGTTGGGACTATACAACATTGACCTGATCACCTTTGTGGCTCCATGAGAGCACACTGTCAAGCTATTGACATTAAAGAAGCGCTTGTTGGGAGGCAACCCAATTTTATTTATCTAATTTTTATTTTATTTTATTTTATTGTTATTTTGTGTTTTATTAGGTACATGATCATGAGGAGTCATGAAAAAATCATAAAAATTAAAAACAGAATCAAAAATAGCAGAAGAAAAATCACACCCTGGAGGAAGCACAGACTGGCGTTCAACGCCAGTAAGAAGCATCTGGCTGGCGTTCAACGCTAGAACAGAGCATGAATTTGGCGCTGAACGCCAGAAACAAGCAACATTTTGGCGTTTGAACGCCAGGAATGTGCCTAGAGGAAAAGCTGGCGCTGAATGCCAGTAACAAGCATGAAACTGGCGTTCGACGCCAGAAACATGCTTTACATGGGCGTTGAACGCCCAGAATGTGCACCACTCGGCGTTTAAATGCCAGAATGGTGTGCAAAGGCATTTTACATGCCTATTTGGTGCAGGGATGGAATTCCTTGACACCTTAGGATCTGTGGACCCCACAGGACACTGATGATTGGATTTTTGACGGTTTAGAATTTCTCAAATAAAATCTCGTTGCAAGTATAGTTTCTAAACCAATCACTAATCCTTTCATACAAAAAGTTGTTTGTCACTAAAACAAACCCCTAAAATTTATAAACCGAAGTATTCAAACCTCGGGTCGTTCTCCCTAGGAATTGTAATGAAGTGTTTTGTTATTGGTTGAGTTATCTTTGGGGTTTTGATAAGAGGCATGAAAGATAAATGGCAAGAAAGTAAACTAACGACTATAAAAGGCTCTTGGCAAGGTATTAAAATTAGAAGTTCTATCCTAGTTATCCTTCTCAATTGTGATGAGAATTGTCCATTGCTACCACTTAGTCAACCCTTACTAAATAAAGGAAAGTCAAGTGGATGAATTGACTTGAGCCACAAGTCCTAGCCAACTCCCAAGGAAAGACTAGCTTTAGTGCACTCCAAACCAATTATTAATCTCTCCAATTACCAATCAACAGAGGAATTAGATAACTCAAGTGTCACTAATTACTCTACCTAGGCCAAGAGGAACAAAATCTATACTATATCTAGAGGAGGCATTTCAACAAACACATAAAAGGCAATAAAAGTAAACAACATAAATTGCAAGAATTAAAGAGAGATCTAACTACAAAGGCAAGAGATCAACAATAGAAAAGCAAAGAAGAACAATTATTATGAATTACCTCTTATTGAATTGAAAGAAAATGGAAGGAACAATACTAGATCTACAACAAAGTATAAGAACAACATAAAGGAAATTACAATAAAAGAATGGAAAAAGAATGAATCTAACAATAAGGAATTGAGATGTAGAAGTAGAAGAAAGCAAAGATTAAAACCTAGATCTAAGAACTAATCCTAATCCTAATCCTAATTCTAGAGAGAAGTGAGAGCTTCTCTCTCTAGAAACTAATTCTAACTACTAAACTATGCTAATGGTAACTAGATATCTCATCCCTCTTCAATCCTTGACTTAAATAGCATCAGAAATGAGTTGGATTGGGCCTACAAGGCTCCTAAAACCGCTGGGGACGATTTCATTAAAGTGGGCCACGGACAGAATCGGCACGCGCGCAAAGTGCGCGTGCGCGCCCCTGAACGCGAAGCAACATATGACAAAATTTATATCATTTCGAAGCCCCGGATGTTAGCTTTCCAACCCAACTAGAACCGCATCATTTGGACCTCTGTAGCTCAAGTTATGGTCGTTTAAGTGCGAAGAGGTCGGCTTGACAGCTTTCCGGTTCTTTCATTTCTTCATGAGTTCTCCAACTTTTCATGCTTCCTTTCTTCATTCCCTTGATCCAATCTTTGCCTCCTAAATCTGAAATCACTTAACAAACATATCAAGGCATCTAATAGAATCAAGGAGAATTAGATTTAGCTATTTTAAGTCCTAAAAAGCATGTTTTCACTCTTAAGCACAATTAAGGGTGAAGTTATAAAACCATGCTATTTCATTGAATAAATGTGGGTAAAAGGTTATAAAATCCCCTAAATTAAGCACAAGATAAACCCTCAAAATGGGGTTTGTCAACCTCCCCACACTTAAACCAAGCATGTCCTCATGCTTAAACCAAGAATGAAGTAAGGGATGGCATTTATTCAATGGAAACTAACTAAATGCAATCTACCTATATGCAACTATCTAAATGAATGCAATTGCTTGGTCAAAATAAATCAATCTCCAAGAAGCATATGTGCACAAGGGCTAAAGACTAACAAGTCTAATCCACAATTGAATAGAGTTATTAAATATTTTTACAAACTTGCATGAAAGGAGATGATCATTGGTGGAAACATGTAATTGAGCATCAAACCCTCACCGGATGTATTTGCACTCTATTCGCTCAAGTGTTTAGGGTTGATTCACTCAATTCTCTCCTAATCATGCTTTTTAAGATTTGTTTTTCTTCTAACAATCGACATATATTTCATGCATGCATACAAGTATCATGAGGTCTTTTCTTTAGGTTGTAATGGGGCTAGGGTCAAGGTAGGATGCATATTTGGTTAAGTGAGTTTGAAATTTGAATCTTTGATAAGCTTAAACTTCCCACCTAACCTATGACATCCTATACAATTTCAAAATGGGGTTTGTCAGACACCTCAGGATCTGTGGACCCCACAGGATCCCCACCTACTATATTCCCACCTTACCTCCTAATCCTATTTTACTCTTCCCCATGTCACACTTCCCAAAAACCCTTCACCAATCACCTCAATCTCTCTTCCCAATCACCTATTCACCACTCACATCCACCCACTCTTCCCCATAAACCCCACCTACCTTCAAAATTCAAAAACATTTTCCCACCCAATCCCACCCTAAAATGGCCGAACCTACCCTCTCCCCTTTCCCTATATATACCCTTCCATTCTACTTCATTTTCACACAACACAACCCCCTCTTCCATACCTTGGCCGAACCTAACTACCCATTCCTCACTTTTTCACATACTCATGCATTTCTTTTTCCTTTCACAACAGTTATGCATTGGTTTTATTGAGCTATACTTTGCTTTGAGGCATTTTGTCCCCTTTTTATTTCTTTCTTTTTCTTCTTTTTCTTTCTTTTTCTATTTTTTCTTTTTCTTTTCCATATTATTTTTCTTTTCTTTTTCTTTTGTTTCTCTCATTTTTTTTCTTTCTATATACAAGAACCTCAATGCATAAGGTCTATACATTTGATCAATACATGAGCATCTACTCAATTCCCAATATTCTCAATAACAATACAAAATTACCCTTTTATTCACCCAATGTCCCAAGGTTCCCATACTTGAATGATACTCACACACACTAGCCTAAGCTAATCAAAGATCCAAATAAGGACATTTATTGTTTTCCGCTTTAAGGCTTGTAATGTGCTAAAATTAAGAACAAGTGGGTTAATCGTAGGCTCAAAATTGGCTAACAAAGGAGAGTAAAAGGTAAGGCCATTTGGGTAAGTGAGCTAATGAAATGATGGCCTCAATCATATAAATGCATGAATACATAAAATAATGGAAATAAAGAATCAAACAAAGCAAAGATTACAATCATAGAAAGAGAATAATGCATACAAGAATGGAAAATAAGTGGTTATAAGATGTAACCACACCATTAGGCTCAAATTTCAATTGCTTATGTTCTTAGCTCAAAAACATGATCCACAATATATATATAATTCAAACAAGTTTTATGAAAAGTTTTCACTCAAATCAATTGAGGTGCCCTATAGATAGAAATCCTTGAAAAATTTCGTTATTTTGACTAAGCTTATTGTGTATATATATGCAAAATTAAGAAAATACAAGTAAAAATCCTAAAATCCTAGAATGAAATACAAAAGTGTTGGGATTAGAAATTTGTCATCCAAAATCGCCGACCGGTCGGACGACCTCCCCACACTTAAAAGTTTGCACCGTCCTCGGTGCACTCAAAGATGAGCAGGGGGTATGGCGACTCTCCGGATTGCTACGTGTTCTTAGTCTTGCTTCCGTTATTGCTCGTGGTGCATTCATCATGAAAATAAGAAATATAACACCATAAGATGAGAAGATATAAAAGCAAGGAAGCATACTTTGTTGGAATGAGGTAAATCACTAGAAATGAGTGAGTGAATTAGTGTGACATGAATGACAAATAAGTGTGTGAATTCTAAATTGCGCGGTTTAGAACACACATTAGCATAAAAGCTATGTCACAAAAGAAGCATGCACTTTACTCATTCTAGTATGCTTGAGATGCTCTAAGTGAACTTGTAAGGTAAGACAAGCATTAAAGAAGCATGGAAGCATTCAAGCTAAAGCCTACGGATGCATATGATCATGAAACACAATGCATTAAGGTAAATGCACAACATCATCTATCAAGAGGTTGCCTAATCAAGGAAAAAAGATTCAAATTACATGGTGGCCAAATCATGCAATTCAAGAAGAGTTACAAGCTCGAAGGCAATTCTCATCACTTGGTATTCTTAAAAGGTAAGCATGAAAAACTCAAGACCAAGTAGCAAAATATAACCTCAATCATAGGATCCAACAAAGATTATCTAAAAACATTAATGCTAAATTAGCATTTAGGTAATAATGGGGGAGCAATGCATAGTAAACGAAGTCAATAATCCAACACTTCTGATGAAGAGAGAGAAAATAAAATGAAAACCATACTAAAACTAACTAAAATAAATGGTTATCCATGGTGTTTGGAAGTGTTGGATGAGGGGTAGGAGGAGGGAAGAAGAAAGGAGAAGGAAAGAAATGGAAAGAGGAGAAGAAAGGAAATGTGGTGTAGGAAGGGCATCCGCGCGTACGCACGCATGGCGCGCGCGCGCGGATGGTTTATTTCGAGAGTGGCGCGTACGCGTCATGTGCGCGTACGCGCAAGTGGGGTTGTGCCAAAGGCACAACGCGCGCACAGTGCGGGCCTAACTCTCGGGTTAATGCATGGAAGGTGGAACTTCTCAACCCACGCATACGCGTGCATGGCGTGCTCGCGTGGATGGTCGAAAATGCTCAATGTACGCGTACGCGTGCAGTGCGCGTACACGTAGATGGTGCTTTGTTTTTCAAAAATTGTTGGTATATTTTTACACCAATCCAAGCATTCCAAACCTCCAAACAGCTACCAAAACACCATAAAACCTTATTTAACATACTAAACTATCAAATGCACTTAACAAACTACCAAAACATGAAATTAAACTAATTCTACCCATATATACAAAAGAGAAAATGAAAAGATTTTACCATGGTGGGGTGTCTCCCACCTAGCACTTTTGTTTATTGTCCTTAAGTTGGACTTATGGGGAGCTCCTCTCAAGGTGGCTTGTGCTTGTATTCATCTTGGAACTCCCACCAATGCTTGGTTCTCCATTGTGCCCCAAGATTCTTTATGGATTGAGCCAAGTGTTGATGGAGTTCTTCACAAGCTTGGGGCTCCCAAAGTTGATCCTCTTCTTGTGATCCGGGATCCCACACTTTATTTTCACACCCGTCTTGAAGTTGATCATTATTATTAGTCCATCCGGGTGGTGAACAAGAAGAATTCTCTATGAAGTGCCCAACAATCCTCCTAGACCCATCTATTTGAGCACTACTCCAACCTTTATATCTCGTGTTTGATGTATCAACCATAATGAGCCTTGATTTGCAACGCCAACCACGAAACATCTTTCGCTTACGCTTCATCCCACAAAGCATCCTAAGTTGACCATCCGTATCAAGCAAACCATATTCAAGTGGGATAATAAAGCTAATAGAAATGAACTTCACCCACTCAAATGAAGGTGTAGATGGCAACCTAGGCAAAGATGATTCCACGGTTCTTGACAAAGCATATTCCACCCCCATCCTCCTTTTTCTAAGGATCTCCACCTCTTCACAAGATTTCTCTAATTCAATCCTTTGTTCATCAATACTATCTAAGCCTTTTCCCTTAATCAAACTATAATTGGGAGGGTGAAAGAAGTTTACCTCCATAACATTTTCAAATGCACCGGGAGAAGGTTCTTCAAGTTCAAAGGATTCTCCACCACTAGGACTTAGTGCTTGCTCTTCATTGCCATGGGAACTCAATTCTTGCTCTATCCTATCCAAGTCTTCATATGGAATATGCCTTGGAAGGTGTGCACTTTCCTCCCTAGCATCAATTTCAATCATCTTGGAGGGGTTTTCTTCAACTCTATGTTCCCATGGAGGCTCCGCATCTCCTAAGTCTTCTACCACTTCTTCCTTGTCTTCAACAATTAAAGCTTCCTCCAATTGTTCCAATACAAAGCAACTTCCTTCATTTCCCACCGAAATTTCCAATCTCTCCTTCATGCTATGTTCTTCATTTAATTCTCCACATGTAGCCATGGGAGTTTCTTGAGTGTTCAAGCATTGGGATGCTAATTGATTTGTTACCACATCCAAGGCGGCCATGAAATTTTGCACATCCCTTTTCATCTCTTTTTGCCCTTGAACAAGAACACCAAGGGTTTCATCCATTGGAGATTGGGGTGGGTGGAAGGGTTCATCAAATTGGGGGGAGGGTTCATAGTAGGAAGGTGGTTCTTCTTGGTAGAATTGTGGCGGTTCTATGTTTTCCACTCTTTCCACTTGTTGCACAACACACTCCATGGTTGCTTGAAATTGATCCAATGCTTCCTTGAGACGATCCCTTGACTCTTCTTCCTCTTGGATTATATGATTAGGATCATATGGCTCTTGAATCAATGGATATGAGTATTCTTCCATAGGATGTTGTGGTGGAAAGTAGTATTCATCTTGTGGTTGAAAATTTTTATATATTGGAGGTGGTTCATCTTGGTAATAATATGGAAGGGGTGGCTCTTAAAAGTGGTGATGTTGGGATGGTGGTGGCTCTATGTGTGGTTCATATGGCTCATATGGTTGTTGGAATGGTGGATATGGATTAGGATCATATGAAGGTGGTTGGTGAAAAGAGGCTTGTGAGTGTGGTTGAGAGTTATGTTGAGGATATGGATCATAGGCATATGGTGGTGGTTCTTGAAAGTCACAAGGAGATTCACCATAGCCATTGGATTGATATGCATCATAGAATGGCTCTTCTTCATAGTGCATTGGTGGAGGTTGTTGCCAAGAGGATTGATCATATGCATATAGCTCCTCCCACCTTTGATTATCCCATTCTTGATACACATTCTCATCAAGGTTCCCATCACCTACAACATAGTTGTAACTACACTCATAGCCAAAGTGAGAATTCATGGTAGCAAGAGAAAATAAGAAACAAAAAACTAATAAGAAATAATGAAACCAAATACTAAGACTAGCAAAAACTAACAAGCAATCCAAAAATCAAGCTATTCACAATATTCACATATATACAATAACCAATAACACAACATCATTGCAATTCCCCGGCAACGGCGCCATTTTGATGATTGGATTTTTGACGGTTTAGAATTTCTCAAATAAAATCTCGTTGCAAGTATAGTTTCTAAACCAATCACTAATCCTTTCATACAAAAAGTTGTTTGTCACTAAAACAAACCCCTAAAATTTATAAACCGAAGTATTCAAACCTCGGGTCGTTCTCTCTAGGAATTGTAATGAAGTGTTTTGTTATTGGTTGAGTTATCTTTGGGGTTTTGATAAGAGGCATGAAAGATAAATGGCAAGAAAGTAAACTAACGACTATAAAAGGCTCTTGGCAAGGTATGAAAATTAGAAGTTCTATCCTAGTTATCCTTCTCAATTGTGATGAGAATTGTCCATTGCTACCACTTAGTCAACCCTTACTAAATAGAGGAAAGTCAAGTGGATGAATTGACTTGAGCCACAAGTCCTAGCCAACTCCCAAGGAAAGACTAGCTTTAGTGCACTCCAAACCAATTAGCAATCTCTCTAATTACCAATCAACAGAGGAATTAGATAACTCAAGTGTCACTAATTACTCTACCTAGGCCAAGAGGAACAAAATCTATACTATATCTAGAGGAGGCATTTCAACAAACACATAAAAGGCAATAAAAGTAAACAACATAAATTACAAGAATTAAAGAGAGATCTAACTACAAAGGCAAGAGATCAACAATAGAAAAGCAAAGAAGAACAATTATTATGAATTACCTCTTATTGAATTGAAAGAAAATGGAAGGAACAATACTAGATCTACAACAAAGTATAAGAACAACATAAAGGAAATTACAATAAAAGAATGGAAGAAGAATGAATCTAACAATAAGGAATTGAGATGTAGAAGTAGAAGAAAGCAAAGATTAAAACCTAGATCTAAGAACTAATCCTAATCCTAATCCTAATTCTAGAGAGAAGTGAGAGCTTCTCTCTCTAGAAACTAATTCTAACTACTAAACTATGCTAATGGTAACTAGATATCTCATCCCTCTTCAATCCTTGACTTAAATAGCATCAAAAATGAGTTGGATTGGGCCCACAAGGCTCCTAAAACCGCTGGGGACGATTTCATTAAAGTGGGCCACGAACAGAATCGGCGCGCGCGCGCAAAGTGCGCGTGCGCGCCCCTGAACGGGAAGCAACATATGACAAAATTTATATCGTTTCGAAGCCCCGGATGTTAGCTTTCCAACCCAACTAGAATCGCATCATTTGTATCTCTGTAGCTCAAGTTATGGTCGTTTAAGTGCGAAGAGGTCGGCTTGACAGCTTTCCGGTTCTTTCATTTCTTCATGAGTTCTCCAACTTTTCATGCTTCCTTTCTTCATTCCCTTGATCCAATCTTTGCCTCCTAAATCTGAAATCACTTAACAAACATATCAAGGCATCTAATGGAATCAAGGAGAATTAGATTTAGCTATTTTAAGTCCTAAAAAGCATGTTTTCACTCTTAAGCACAATTAAGGGAGAAGTTATAAAACCATGCTATTTCATTGAATAAATGTGGGTAAAAGGTTATAAAATCCCCTAAATTAAGCACAAGATAAACCCTCAAAATGGGGTTTGTCAACCTCCCCACACTTAAACCAAGCATGTCCTCATGCTTAAACCAAGAATGAAGTAAGGGATGGCATTTATTCAATGGAAACTAACTAAATGCAATCTACCTATATGCAACTATCTAAATGAATGCAATTGCTTGGTCAAAATAAATCAATCTCCAAGAAGCATATGTGCACAAGGGCTAAGGACTAGCAAGTCTAATCCACAATTGAATAGAGTTATTAAATATTTTTACAAACTTGCATGAAAGGAGATGATCATTGGTGGAAACATGTAATTGAGCATCAAACCCTCACCGGATGTATTTGCACTCTATTCACTCAAGTGTTTAGGGTTGATTCACTCAATTCTCTCCTAATCATGCTTTTTAAGATTTGTTTTTCTTCTAACAATCGACATATATTTCATGCATGCATACAAGTATCATGAGGTCTTTTCTTTAGGTTGTAATGGGGCTAGGGTCAAGGTAGGATGCATATTTGGTTAAGTGAGTTTGAAATTTGAATCTTTGATAAGCTTAAACTTCCCACCTAACCTATGACATCCTATACAATTTCAAAATGGGGTTTGTCAGACACCTCAGGATCTGTGGACCCCACAGGATCCCCACCTACTATATTCCCACCTTACCTCCTAATCCTATTTTACTCTTCCCCATGTTACACTTCCCAAAAACCCTTCACCAATCACCTCAATCTCTCTTCCCAATCACCTATTCACCACTCACATCCACCCACTCTTCCCCATAAACCCCACCTACCTTCAAAATTCAAAAACATTTTCCCACCCAATCCCACCCTAAAATGGCCGAACCTACCCTCTCCCCTTTCCCTATATATACCCTTCCATTCTACTTCATTTTCACACAACACAACCCCCTCTTCCATACCTTGGCCGAACCTACACTTCCCCTTCTCCTCCATATTCTCTTCTTCTTCTTTCTTCTTTTGCTCGAGGACGAGCAATATTTTAAGTTTGGTGTGGTCAAAGCACAATCTTTTTTGTTTTCCACTACCATCAATGGCACCTAAGACCGGAGAATCCTCTAGAAAAGGAAAAGGGAAGACAAAAGCTTCCACCTCTGAGTCATGGGAGATGGAAAGATTCATATACAAGAGCCATCAAGACCACTTCTATGATGTTGTGGCAAAGAAGAAGGTGATCCCTGAGGTCCCTTTTAAGCTCAAGAAAAATGAGTATCCAGAAATCCGACATGAGATCCGAAGAAGAGGTTGGGAAGTCCTAACCAACCCCATGC
This sequence comes from Arachis hypogaea, assembly GCF_003086295.3. NCBI lineage: Eukaryota > Viridiplantae > Streptophyta > Magnoliopsida > Fabales > Fabaceae > Arachis > Arachis hypogaea. Next base: position 22,731,823 of record NC_092045.1, read on the forward strand.
AACAAGTCGGAATCTTAATGGTTCAAGAGTTCTATGCCAATGCATGGATCACTAGGAACCATGATCAAAGTATGAACCCGAATCCAAAGAATTATCTCACAATTGTTCGGGAGAAATACTTAGATTTTAGTTCAAAAAATGTGAGGTTGGCGTTTCACTTGCCCATGATGCAAGGAGATGTACGCCCCTACACTAGAAGGGTCAACTTTAATCAAAGGTTGGACCAAATCCTAATGGACATATGTGTGAAAGGAGCTCAATGGAAAAGAGACTCCAAAGGCAAGCCAGTTCAACTAAGAAGACTGGACCTCAAGCCTGTGGCTAGAGGATGGTTGGAGTTCATTCAACGCTCCATTATCCCCACTAGCAACCGATCTGAAGTTACTGTGGATCGGGCCATCATGATTCATAGCATTATGATTGGAGAGGAAGTAGAAGTTCATGAAGTCATCTCCAATGAATTCTACAAAATAGCCGAAAAGCCCTCCACCATGGCTAGGCTAGCTTTTCCTCACCTTATTTGCCATCTATGTTACTCAGCTAGAGTTATCATAGAAGGAGACATCTCCATTGAAGAGGATAAGCCCATCACCAAGAAGAGGATGGAGCAAGCAAGAGAGACCCTTCACGGTTTTCAAGAGATGCATGAGGAAGCTCATCATCAAAAAATCCCTGAGATGCCTCAAGGGATGCACTTTCCTCCCAACAACTATTGGGAACAACTCAACACTTCCTTAGAAGATTTGAGCTACAATGTGGAACAATTAAGGGTGGAACATCATGAGCACTCCATCATTCTCCATGAAATAAGAGAAGATCAAAGAGCAATGAGGGAGGAGCAACAGAGGCAAGGAAGGGACATAGAAGAGCTTAAGGACATTGTTGGTCCTTCAAGAAGAAGACGCCACTAAGGTGGATTCATTCCTTGTTCTTATTTCTTTCTGCTTTTCGGTTTCTATGTTATGTTTATCTATATTTTGTGTCTCTACTTCATGATCATTAGTATGTAGTAACCATGTCTTAAGGCTATGAATAAAATCCATTAATCCTTCACCTCTCTTAAATGAAAAATGTTTTAATTCAAAAGAACAAGAAGTACATGAATTTCGAATTCATCTTTGAATTTAGTCTAATTATATTGATGTGGCGACAATACTTTTTGTTTTCTGAATGAATGATTGAACAGTGCATATGTCTTTTGATATTGTTGTTTATGAATGTTAAAACTGCTGGCTCTTGAAAGAATGATGAACAAAGAAAAATGTTATTGATGATCTGAAAAATCATGAAATTGATTCTTGAGGCAAGAAAAAGTAGTGAATAGCAAAAGCTTGCAAAAAAATGGCGAAAAAAAATAGAAAAAAAAGAAAAAGCAAGCAGAAAAAGCCAATAGCCCTTAAAACCAAAAGGCAAGGATAAAAAGGATCCAAGGCTTTGAGCATCAATGGATAGGAGGGCCCAAGGAAATAAAATCCAGGCCTAAGCGGCTAAATCAAGCTGTCCCTAACCATGTACTTGTGTCATGAAGGTCCAAGTGAAAAGCTTGAGACTGAATGGTTAAAGTTGTGATCCAAAGCAAAAAGAGTGTGCTTAAGAGCTCTGGACACCACTAACTGGGGACTCTAGCAAAGCTGAGTCACTATCTGAAAAGGTTCACCCAGTCATGTGTCTGTGGCATTTATGTATCCGGTGGTAATACTGGAAAACAAAATGCTTAGGGCCATGGCCAAGACACATAAGTAGCTGTGTTCAAGAATCAACATGCTTAACTAGGAAAGTCAATAACACTATCCGAAATTCTAAGTTCCTAGAGAAGCCAATCATTCTAAACTTCAAAGGAAAAAGTGAGATGCCAAAACTGTTCAGATTCAAAAAGCTACAAGTCCCACTCATCTAATTGAAATTAATATTCATTGATATTTTGAAATTTATAGTATATTCTCTTCTTTTTATCCTATTTGATTTTCAGTTGCTTGGGGACAAGCAACAATTTAAGTTTGGTGTTGTGATGAGCGGATAATTTATACGCTTTTTGGCATTGTTTTTAGGTTATTTTTAGTAAGTTCAAGCTACTTTTAGCGATGTTTTCATTAGTTTTTATGTTAAATTCACATTTCTGGACTTTACTATGCGTTTGTGTGTTTTTCTGTGATTTCAGGTAATTTCTGGCTGAAATTAAGGGACTTGAGCAAAACTCTGCAAAAGGCTGACAAAAGGACTGCTGATGCTGTTGGAATCTAACCTCCCTGCACTCGAAATATATTTTCTGGAGTTACAGAACTCCAAATGGCGCGCTTTTAACGGCGTTGGAAAGTAGACATCCAGAGCTTTTCAGCAATATATAATAGTCCATACTTTATTCGGAAATTGACGACGTAACTTGGCGTTGAACGCCAAGTACATGCTGCTGTCTGGAGTTAAACGCCAGAAACACGTCATGATCCGGAGTTGAACGCCCAAAACACGTTATAACTTGGCGTTCAATTCCAAGAAAAGCCTCAGCTCGTTGATAGATCAAGCTCAGCCCAAACATACACCAAATGGGCCCCGGAAGTGGATTTATGCATCAATTACTTACTCATGTAAACCCTAGTAGCTAGTTTAGTATAAATAAGACTTTTTACTAGTGTATTAGTCGTCTTTTGACCACGTTTCATCTTTGGTCTCAGTTTTGTTTTATTCTTCATCTTAAGAGGCTATTGATCACGTTTTAGGGGGCTGGCCATTCGGCCATGCCTGAACCTTTCACTTATGTATTTTCAACGGTGGAGTTTCTACACACCATAGATTAAGGGTGTGGAGCTCTGCTGTACCTCAAGTTTCAATACAATTACTATTACTTTCTATTCAATTCTCTTTTATTCTTATTCCAAGATATACGTTGCACAACACTTTGATGAATGTGATGATCCGTGACACTCATCATCATTCTCACCTATGAACGCGCGTGATTGACAACCACTTCCGTTCTACTCTAGGCCGGGCGCATATCTCTTAGATTCCCCAACAGGATCTTTGTGGTATAAGCTAGATAGATGGCGGAATTCATGGGGATCCGGAAAGTCTAACCTTGTCTGTGGTATTTCGAGTAGGATCCCGGGAATCTGGAAAGTCTAACCTTGTCTGTGGTATTCCGAGTAGGATTCCGGTATTGAATGACTGTGACGAGCTTCAAACTCCTGAAGGCTGGGCGTGATGACAAACGCAAAAGAATCAATGGATTCTACTCCAACCTGATTGAGAACCGACAGATGATTAGCCGTGCTGTAACAGAGACCATTTTCACTGAGAGGATGGGATGTAGCTATCAACAAGGGTGATGCCTCCAGACGATTAGCCGTGCAGTGACAGTGCATAGGACCATTTTCTCGAGAGGATTAAAAGTAGCCATTGATGATGGTGATGCCCTACATACAGCTTGCCATGGAAAGGAGTAAGAAGGATTGGATGAGAGCAATAAGAAAGTAGAGATTCAAAAGGATTCTAGCATCTCCACACGCCTATCTGAAATTCCCACTATTGATTTACATAAGTATTTCTATCCCTTTTTATTTTATTTATCTTTTAAATTATCTAATCCAATTACATTTGACCCTATGAATTCACTTAACTGAGATTTACAAGGTGACCATAGCTTGCTTCATACCAACAATCTCTGTGGGATCGACCCTTACTCACATAAGGTATTACTTGGATGACCCAGTACACTTGCTGGTTAAGTTGAACGGAGTTGTGAGCTTCTCTACCAGTGCCTGGAACTCTTTTATCACAATTTCGTCCACCACTTAGCCATTCATCGAGTTCGTCACTTGATATTTCATATCTCTCACTACATTCATAAAATAAGATGTTAACAAAAATAATTACGATGATAGACCATAATATAGCTTATGAGGTACTGTACCCGTCAAAGTATTGATCTTCTTCAGGAGGTGAATCCTCCACAACAACTTTTTTCTTTTTTTGTTGTGTTCTGGGTGGAAAAAAAAGAGTACCAATCAGAAATAAAAAATTAATTTTATCACAGAATATTATCCAAAGAAGTGCTTACTTTTTTGGTGTTGTTTTTGTTTTTTTCTTTTTCTTCTCCTTCTCCGCAGGTGATGATTCTTCGCTCCTATAAGTTAATAATAGACACTTCAGTTAATACACGAAATCTTTATAATGAAGCCAAAAGAAAGGAGTAATAATTTCAGGACATTACTCATCACTTGGTTCAGATTCAGATTCTAAATCAGAATCTGACTCCTCTTGCCTCTGCTTTCTTTTTCTGGAGTCCATTCTGGAAGGCAAACAATCATCATTTAGAACATACTAAAAATACACCCAAATGAATTCACGAGATACACCCAACTGAATATACAATATACACCCAACGCAGCAAACGAAACACACCCTGCTTAATAAACTACATACACCCAACGTTATCAAACAAAATACACCCAACTCGAAAAAGAAATTACACCCAAGTATGGTACTTACTTTTTCCCCTTTTTGCTGGGGTGTTTTCTTTCTGAATCCTCTGAGTCTTCTTGAGCCTCAGACTCAGAGGTAGAAGTGTCACTGTCAGTAGTTTCTGTCTCCGAAGACGATGTTGGACTCGCCTTCCTTTTTTTGTTTTTTTATTTCTTTTTTTTTCTTTTTTTTCTTTTTTTTCATTTTTTCTCTTGTCTCTGCCATCTTCACAATCCCCTGAAACATGAGATATTTTAGTTAGCAGCATTCAGGAAAATAAAATACACCCAACTTATTATGTTTACTTACCAAAATTTCCTCTCTTTCTGCAGTCATTCTTTCCACCAACTGCTCCTTAGTCCAGTTGGCAATCCAGGGCTTTGGTGGTCTTTCAGCCCTGTTCTTGCCTTTGTTTTTTGAAAGATGAAAGTAGATTATCATCAGGGCGAAGAGGCAGCCATTAATTGCCTTCTTCTTCTTCTCCTGGTAGTCTGTGATGCCCTTGACCATGAAAGTCAAAACATGCCCCCCCAGTTTCTCTCCGATATGCCGTCCATCTTAAAAATTGGGGTCAGGTGCACGGGCGATATTTTGTTTATCGTCGTTGGCAAAAGGAACGCCATCTGTATGTAGAGGATGAATATCCTCTTGAACATCAGGCGTTTCTCTTCGTTGCCAACGCCGATTTCCATCATTTCATCGGTAAGACTTTTGAGGGTCTTACCCTGAAATCTTCTATAAATTATTTTGTCATCATCAGAAAGTTTCTTATACTCAACTTTCTCAGGAAATAGATCTCCTACAAAAAGGAAGACAACAAAGTATCCAAGTCAGTTCAAATACACCCAAGCATCAACTTAAATACACCCAAGCAACAACTTAATATACACCTATAATTTTAAGCTAGTTACCTGTTGCATTGATGCCAAGCACATGACCTATTTTTTGGTGTTATTTGGAAAGAACCATATCCTGTCTTCAGTCTGTTCTCCCCAAGTTTGAAGTTGTTTGCCAGCTCCCTTAAGAGTTGGTGATCCACCCCTAGTGGTGGGATGTGCATCAACCCACCGAATCCGAGATCCCTCACAATCGCCTTCTTCTCCTCAGTCATGTTTCTGAACTTATCACTCAGGAGATGTGTGGCACACTTAAGGTCTTTTGTTTGGTTTCTTGCTGCCATTTTCTCTGAAACGAAAAATACACCCAAAGATATCAGTAAGATACACCCATATATATGAGTCAGATACACCCATTAATAACAATAAGATACACCCATTGATAACAGTAAGATACACCCATATATATGAGTCAGATACACCCAAAGATATCAGCAAGATACACCCATTGATAACAGTGAGATACACCCATAGATATTATTCAGATACATCCATATAGATATTAGTCAGATATCACTCAACCATGCTTCAATATCAAGCCACATTACAAGGTTAAGCAGTATACACCCCCCAATCTACGGAATAAACCTCCAAAAATCAACAACAATAGCAGGAGAACTTAGAACAACAACGTAGAACGACGTAGAACTTAGAAGAACGACGTAGAACTTAGAACAGTGTAACAAAAAAGCAAGAATAATAGTAAACCCTAGAAGAACAACATAGAAGAAAAGTAAAATATACAGGAATCTTAATGAACTTACGTTGAGTATTGTTGCTTTGTTTTCTCTTCAGATTCTTCACGGAGAGTTTGATGGTGTTTTGATGGTGTTTGCTTTATGAACTTTGATTTTCGCTCGAAAATGGGAGGGTTTCCTTGTTTTCAAAGCGCTTTGAGAAGTGGAAGAAGTGGAAGAAGTGGAAGAGTCTGCCATATGTAACCGTTTGAGTGTTGAGCGCGTAATTTTGACGCGCCATGTTATCTCTCTTCATGCGCGTGAGTTCTATTTGGGCTGGGCCAACTTGTAAGCTTGTAAACTTGTATGTGTAGCAGGCCCGATTATTATATGATGTCTATGTAGTGATGTGTCTTATTTTATTGGTTTAATAAATATTTAATTAAAATAATAAAATAAAAAAATTTACATGAAAGAAAGATACATTATTATTTTAAAATGTAACTAATTTGATAGAAGTTAGTTTTTACAAAAATATATTAGAATTTAGTCTTTTTTTTTATCTATGAAGTCTTTCTTTTTCACTCACCATCAATAATAAAATTGAAGAAAGAATTAAGAAGGCAAAAGAATAGACAAAGTGAATATTTCCTAATACTATTATTATCATGGATCAAGGTTAATAACTCTTTTCATTTTTATTTGTGATAATAATAAATTTCAAGATCTTCTTGTGAATGATAATTTTATAAGTTTTACATGTGATATCAGAGCATTTAGGTTGTGAAATTTATGATTGTCCATAAAAAAAATTTACTGCAAAATTGATATAGCATGAAATCTACAGTTTATATATATATATATATATATATATATATAATACAATGGATAATGCTTGTATGTATAAGTGATCAAGACATTGCTATTATATTGTGATATTATGCTGTATATATATTGAAATTGGTTTTCTCATGTTCATAAGACCAATACTCTAACCAACTGAACTATGAGACTTTATTGTGAAATTGGTTTCCATAGTTATGCACTGTGTTATTATGCTTGTATATTTATGAACAGTAATATTTTTTGTTTTTTTTTTTAAATCCAAAGTAATGAAAAAATTCTCTCAATTTCTTTAATTTTGTACCAATTTGTATAGCAAAGTACTCAAATTTTAGCCAAAAATAAACAGCATCTTTTATTTTGTAACAATAAAAAAAATTTTGTACTGAAATTTTAAGGTTTGTTAATCACCAAAGTGGTCAAATCTAAAAATTTTAGATAATATCATGTTTATTATTTTGTATCAATTACATATAAGAAAAAGATGCTATATAATAATTATTTATATGTTAATTGAAATTCATTATTATGAGATATTTAAGAATCACGCAAAGGTTGATTAGTTGATCTTATAATTAATGAATATGATTGTTAGCATATATATGTACTGTTATTAGTATTTAAATATCCAAAGATATTAAATATTTTTAATTGGTGCATATATCTTTACTAAATAAAGTTAAATTTATTAGCATCATTGTGTTATTGTATATTGATATATCACCCAAAAGAGAATATTAATATACTCTGAATGTTTCTATGAATGCTCTTTAAATCTGAATAATGTGTTATCTTATGACTCAAAGTGTTAATATTAAGTATGTGATAATTGCAGCAATTCTTTCTGTCACATTGCATTCGCATGCTACGTATGTTCCAATGTTTAATGGGCTGAATTTTTCTGATTGGTCTAAACAAGTCCAATTTCACCTTGGTGCCTTGGATCTTGATTTGGCACTTCAAGTTCAAAAATCTGCTGCTATTACTGTTCTTAGTAGCAATGAAGAAAAAGCTCATTATAAAGCTTGGGAAAAGTCAAACAGACTTAGTCTTATGTTTATGCGGATGAGCATAGCAAACAACATCAAGTCAACTCTTCCCAAGTCTGATAATGCTAAAGAATTTATGAAACTTGTGGAATAGCGCTCCCAAACTGCTGATAAGTCTCTTGCTGGGACGTTAATGGGTACTTTGACCACCATAAAATTTGATAGTTCTCGTACTATGCATGAGCATGTCATTGAAGTGACAAATATTGTAGCAAGACTTAAGTCATTGGAAATGGAAGTGGATGAAAATTTTCTTGTGCAGTTTATTTTAAACTCATTACCGTCTGAGTATGGTCCTTTTCAAATGAACTATAATACCATGAAAGATAAATGGAATGTGCATGAGTTGCATAGTATGTTAGTTCAAGAGGAAACCAGACTTAAGAATCAAGGAAATCATTCCATCCATTACCTGAACCATCAATGAGTTGGAAAGAAAACTGGAAAGAAAGATGGAAAGGGAAAGGGAAAAAGGACCATTAAAGACTGCTGAGTCCTCTTCCAAAATCCAGAAGAAAGATAAGTGTCATTTCTGCAAGAAATCTGGACACTTTCAAAATGATTGTCCAAAGAGGAAGGCTTGGTTTGAAAAGATAGGTAATAAGCTTAATTATGCTTATGTATGTATTGAATCAAACTTAGTTGAAGTTCCTCGTAATACATGGTGGATTGATTCTAGAGGTACGACTCATATTTCTAAATCGATGCAGGGATTCCTTACAATCCGAACTATAAGGCCAAATGAAAAGTTTGTCTACATGGGAAATAAAGATAAAGCTCCAGTAGAAGCTGTTGGGACTTATCGGTTGATTCTCGACACTGGACATCATTTAGATTTGCTAGATACTTTCTATATACCAACTATTTCTAGGAATTCAGTTTCTTTATCTAAACTTGACGTTGCTAGATACTCTTTTAATTTTGGTAATAGTTGTTTTAGTTTGTTTAAGCACAACTATATGATTGGATCTGGCATACTTTCTGATAGTTTATATAAATTTAATCTTGATAATTTATATGCTGAATCACTTATGACTTTGCATCATAAAGTTGGCACTAAACGTGATTTAGTGAATGAACGTTCTGCTTACTTGTGGCATAAACGTTTAGGTCACATTTTCAAAGAAAGAATGGATAGGTTGATAAAGAATGACATCCTTCCAAATTTGAATTTCACTGATCTCAATATTTGTGTAGATTGTATTAAAGGAAAGCAAACAAAACACACAAAGAAAGAAGCCCCAAGAAGTACGCAACTTCTTAAAATTATACTCACTGGCATATGTGGACCCTTTAATGTAAACTCTTTCAATAAAGAAAAATATTTTATCACCTTTATTGATGATTATTCACGTTATGGTTATATCTATCTACTTTATGATAAATCTCAAGTAGTTAATGCTTTAGAAATTTATATAAATGAAGTAGAAAGACAGTTGGATAAAAAGGTGAAAATCGTTAGATCTGATAGAGGTGGTGAATATTATGGAAGATATGACAAAAGAGGACAAAATCCAGATCCATTTGCCAAATTTCTTGAAAAACGTGGTACATGTGCTCAATACACTATGCCAGGTACACCTCAACAAAATGGTGTATCAAAAAGGCGAAACCGTACTTTAATAGAAATGGTTAGGACAATGATGAGTAATGCATCTTTACCTATATCATTGTGGATGTATGCTTTAAAAACTGTTATGTATTTGTTAAATAGAGTTCCTAGTAACGCAGTTCCTAAAACTCCTTTTGAGTTATGGACTGGGAGGAAACCTAGTTTAAGACATCTACATATTTGGGGATGTCAAACAAAAATAAGAGCTTATAATTCGCAAGAAAAGAAACTAGATGCAAGAACAATTAGTGGATATTTTATTGGTTATCCAGAAAAATCAAAAGGGTATAGATTTTATTGTCCTACTCATAGTACAAGAATAATTGAAACTGGCAATGCACGGTTCATTGAGAATGATGAGACCAGTGGAAGTACAGCTTCACAAAATGTGGAGATTAAAGAAGTAAGAATTTAAGTTCCTTCAACTTGTACGTGTACTTCTAAAGTTGTTATTCCAAATGTTATTGAGCCTAATTCCAATCAACAGGAACAACAAATTATTGATCCTGTTGTTGTTAGACTAAATAACAATCAAGAGGAACAAGAACTTATTAATCCCATAGTTAATGAGGAGCCGATAATAGAACAACCACAAGAAATGGCATTAAGAAGGTCTCAAAGAGAAAGATGATCTGCTATTTTTGATGATTATGTGGTGTTTACAAGAGTCAGAAAATGACTTGAGCGTTGCTAATGATCCAGTTTTTTTCTCACAAGCCATTAATGGTGATAATGGTGATAAATGGTTAGAGGCCATGAAAGATGAGCTTAAATCAATGAAACAAAATAAAGTATGGAACCTTGTGGAATTACCTAAAGGATGCAAGAGAATTGGGTGTAAATGGGTCTTTAAAACTAAACGTGATTCTCATGGCAACCTTGAACGTTACAAGGCTCGTCTTGTTGCCAAAGATTTTACTAAAAAAGATGGCATTGATTACAAAGAGACTTTCTCACCAGTTTCTAGAAAAGACTCTTTAAGGATTATCTTGGCTTTAGTGGCTCATTATGACTTAGAGTTACATCAAATGGATGTAAAAACTGCCTTTCTTAATGGAGATTTAGAGGAAGATGTTTACATGGATCAACCAACAGGATTTTTGGTTAAAAGGAAAGAACAAATGGTGTGTAAACTGAAGAAATCACTATATGGACTTAAACAAGCATCCCGCTAATGGTTTATCAAATTTAATGATACCATTCTGTCCTTTGGATTTAAGAAAAATACCGTTGATCGGTGCATATACTTGAAGGTCAGTGGGAGTAAATTCATTGTTTTAGTTTTATATGTTGATGATATTTTGCTTGCATCTAATGATCTTGGTCTATTAAGCGAGACTAAGAAATATCTCTCTAATAACTTTGAAATGAAAGATATGGGTGAAGCAAGTTATGTGATTATTGGAATAGAAATATTCCGAGATATGTAAAACCCGGTTAATTAACGGCTAATTAACCCATAAATGAGAATTTATTCTAGAAAGCCCAAAATGTGATTTTTATGGCTAAATGTGATAGAGGAGATTGAGACGAGAATTTTGGTACCAATTTTATAGAATTCGGACCAAGATTGGGCCGAACGGGCCAAACCGGGCCAATTGGACCCAAAGTGGGCCCTTGGCCCAACATAACTTGACCAAAACCCTAGTTTTCAGCACTCTCTCTCCTCATTTGTTACACACACAAGCTGAAATGGTGGAGAGGAAGGGAAGAACATTCTCTCAACTTCTCTCCCTTGGTTGATCTTCAAACCACCATAACTTTTGATCTAGAGCTCCGATTGCCGCCCCGTTTGCGGCCATGCGTTCACCGCGGAGAGCTCTACAAAACCCATACAACCAATCTTGAGGTAAGCCACGTGTTACTGTTCGAAATCTCAGCCCTTATTTTCGAGTTTCATGGGTAAAATGTTGAGATTTTGGGTTCTTTGATGTTATAGGACCCAACTCTCTTGAAGGAGAAGGTTAATCTTGTCTCCTTGGACCTTGGGTGTGGTAAGATTCCCAACTCTAGTGTATTTTGTTGTTTTATGATGCTTGGGTTTTGAGATGTTGTGTATGGGTATGATGGTTGTGGCTTAGGTTGTGTATATGTGTATATTGGAGCTTGATTGGTGATTTTGAAAAGCTTGGAAAGGGTTTGGTGGTGAAAAATCTGTTCTTGGAGGTGTTGAGGCCTAGAGAGCTTGTGGATAAGTGGTTTGGAAGTGCTCCGGTGGAGCTTGGGAAAATCGGCTAAGGTATGGTTTCGGTTTCTCGTATCTAATATGTAATGTGGTAGGAAATACTTAGGCTAGAGGCCCTAAGATAGGCATTGAATTGTTGATGTTGTTGAATTGTGGATATATATGATGTGGTCATATATGTGATGATGATTATTGATGCCTTGGTGGTATGATGTATGAGAAATATGCATGTTGTGATATATGCTTGATGATTGGTTATGGTTGAATTGTGGGTTGAACCATATTTATGGTGAGTATGATATTGATTGTGTACAATGATGATTTAGTGGAATTGATGTTGTTGAGAATTGGCATGAGGAAGAGTGTATGATATGTCAATATATTTGAGTTTGAGCCACTTGGGTGAAGTGAATTAAAATGATGAGATAGTGATTTTGTATATTGTGGTAAAGTGTCAATGTGTGAGTTGAGGAGGCTTGATGTTGAAATTGATGTATTTTAATTGATTTCAAAGGAAAGGGATGAAAATGGCATGTTTTGATTGATTTTGAAAAGAGTTGGAAATGGCTTGTTTTGAAAATGGCACTTTGTGGTTTTTATGAAAAACATGGTTTTTGGGCATACTTTGGTGGGACATAACTTGGACTACGGATCTCCGTTTTGTGCCAAATCTGTTAAGAAATGAAATTGGATCCGGGATGTCCATGCCGTTCGAAGAACGGGTGAAAAATGATTTAAAATGAGAAAGTTATGTCCGTTGGAAGATTGGGGTTTAAATCTGTGAATTCTGCAGCTTTTAACTTAGAAAATTTTTAGCAGAATAACCCCTTGCGCGTAGGCGCACTTGGCGCGTATGCGCCGATCTTCCAGAAAGCGCCATCCACGCGTGCACGTGATGTGCGCGGGCGCGCCGATTGTGCTGCACACAATGCCCAGCCATTTTCCAGAGAGTTATGCCAGAACTTTGCCATTGTTGTGACTGGGGCACGAGAACATCCACGCGTACGCGTGGTTGACGCGTGCGCGTCGATTGGAAAATTTTTAATCCACGCGTTAGCGTGCATGACGCTTGCGCGTCGATGAGTTTTGAGGCCATCCACGCGTGCGCGTGGAGTGCGCGTACGCGTGGCCCTATTTTCATCCCAAAGTTGATTTTTGAGTTTTAAAAGCCAAATCTCATACTTCTAAGCCTCCGATCTCACCACTTATATCTTAAATCATTATGATATGTCTAGCTATGAGAAGAAAGGTTAGTGAATGTGGTAACTTGCGAGTGAAGCAAGGGGAAAATGAATGATCAATGAGGATCATTGATGATTATGTGAGATGTGGAGGATGGTGGTGGAAGTGCTTGTTATGCCATGGGCCGAAAGGCTGTAATTGTTTATGAATTGGCTGGTTCTGGATTGAACCGTGAGCCGGAATAGCTGTGTATGCTATGAATATTGGTTGGTTATGGATTTAACCGTGAGCCGGATGGCTTATATGGATGTTGATCCATGGATGAGAATTCATGCATGTTATGCTGAATTATTGATAATTGTGATTTGCACTTCCACTATCTGAGATACGAGTTTCCCTGGGTAGTAGCAGTGGCTAGCCACCACGTGTTCTAGGTTGAGACTTGATACTCTGTTGACCCTATGTCGTAAGTGTGGCCGGGCACTGTGAAAGACCCGGATGAGCTCGCCCCCGTAAATATTCACCAGTGAGGGTGATGGATATAGATCATGATTATGATCAAGTTTATGACGAGTATAACTCGAGTTGGGGATGCGTGACAGAGGGACAGTCCAATGGTTAGCGACCAGGACTTGTCGGGTTGGCTCTATAACCAACAAGATGATATCATCAGCCACTAGGGACAGACATTCATCATATGCATACTATATGAATTGTTTGGGATTGCCTATTTGACTGCATATTACTTGCTAATTGTCTAAATGCCTTAATTGTTCCTACTTGTATATTTCTTGTTTGATACAACTGTGTTTGCTACATTATACTCCTGCTGGTGGTTGGGAGGTTTGAAGGAATTGAAAAGGGAAGTATTAGTTAGACTGAAGAATCTTTAGTCAGATACCCTTATATGGTTTAGCTTGTTTATAAGCTTTGAATTATCTGGAGGGAGTTCTAGGATTGCCTTCGGCTTTCCTCTATTATTACGTATTATATATGTGGAAGCTGTTACCATGCTGGGGACCTCTGGTTCTCACCCATGCCGATTTTGTAGTTTTCAGATGCAGGACGTGAGGTTCCCCGCTGAGGCATGCTGGAGACTTCTCGATTTGCGAAGATCCTTTGTTCTCGGGACTATGTTTTGGTTTATATGTTTTGTTTAGATACTTTTATCTCCATTAAATAATACAAACTGTGATGACTCCTCTTATGGGAGATTTTGGAGAATAGGTTTTATGTATTTGTGTCCCTTTGGGTTTCCTTTGGGGTTTTTCCTTATTTTATCATATGTATATGTTGTTATGCTCGGACCGGATATCTTCGCAGCCGGATCTTGAGTCTTGATATTCCTGTTTTTGACACTCCTTTGTATATATATAATCTCGCGTTGGTTATCCTTGTTCTTTACGTTATCGATTGGAGTGTTGCGCTTTTGAGTTGCGATTTTTGGTTACCCCTTTTTCTACAAAGGCTCCTAGTTATAATCAATCATTCATACTACTATTCGTATTAAATTTTATTTTTAGAGGTCGTAATACCTTGCCATCTCTGAATTATGACTTAAGCATAAGACTCTGTATGGTAGGGTGTTACAAGATAGATCACAAGGACTATTAGGATTGTCTCAGAAATCATATATTAATAAAGTATTAGAGAGATTCAGAATGGCACAATGCTCAGCATCACCCGTTCCAATTCAAAAAGGAGACAAGTTTAGACTCATGCAATGTCCAAAGAATAATTTGGAACGGAAACAGATGGAAGGAATTCCATATGCATCTGTTGTTGGGAGTTTGATGTATGCTCAGACTTGCACAAAGCCAGACATCAGCTTTGCAGTTGGTATGCTTGGTAGATACCAAAGTAACCCAGGATTGGATCATTGGAAAGCTGCAAAGAAAGTTTTAAGGTATCTGCAAGGGACAAAAGAACACATGCTTACTTATAGGAGATCTAATCACCTTGAAGTGATTGGATATTCAGATTTAGATTTTGCCGGTTGCGTAAATACAAGAAAATCCACTTTTGGTTATTTGTATCTCTTAGCTAGAGGAGCAATATCATGGAAGAGTGCGAAGCAGTCAGTAATTGCTACTTCCACAATGGAAGCTGAATTTGTGGCATGCTTTGAGGCCATGGTTCAAGCTAAGTGGTTGCGGAACTTCTTTTCAGGGCTTAAAATTGTTGACAGTATTGCTAGGCCGTTGAAAATTTATTGTGATAACTCTGCAACAGTTTTTTTCTAAAAATGACAAGTATTCCAAAGGTGCTAAACATATGGAATTGAAATACTTTGCCGTTAAAGAAGAAGTTCAGAAACAAAGAGTGTCAATAGAGCACATTAGCACCAATATTATGGTTGCTGATCCTTTGACTAAAGGGTTACCACCCAAAACATTTACTAGTCATGTTGAAAGGATGGGTATTATGAGTTTATAGGATCAATGTATGTTTAATGAAGTTTGTGTTGTATGGATATTGACATTTTGAGCTCAAATGAATTAATGTTTCTGTATTACCTAATTTTCAATTTATTGTATACATAATAGAATTAAAATAATCAGGTATTGTCTTACAATGAAGACATTATTATTGGACTAATTATGTTATATACTTCCTAATTATGGCTCATGTTAAGAATGTGGCTAACTTTATAGTACATAGAAGGGACTATGTCGATTAGGTGACGTACAACCGCTATGACTCATGCTAGTTTTATTCTTATCATGATAAATTAAGCTATGCAAGTAATTGCTTAAAAATGCGCATTATGATAAATATTTCTTAAACCATCAATAGGAATAATGACACATGAGCCAAGTGGGAGAATGTAAGAAATTATATTATTATATGATGTCTCATGTGTGTGATGTATCTTATTTTATTGGTTTAATAAATATTTAATTAAAATTAAAATAATAAAATAAAAGAAGTTACATGAAAGGAAGTTACATTATTATTTTGAAATGTAACCAACTTGATAGAAGTTAGTTTTTATGAAAACATATCAAAATTCAGTCCTCTCTTCCTACCTATGAAGTCTTTCTTCTTCACTCACCATCAATAATAAAATTGAAGAAAGAATTAAGAAGGCAAAGGAATAGACAAAGTGAATTCTTTCTAATACTATTGTTATTATTTATCATGGATCAAGGTTAGTAACTCTTCTCATTTCTATTTGTGATAATCATAAATTTCAAGATCTTCTTGTGAATGATAATTTTATAACGTACAGTAAAATTATATTAAGTTTTACATGGGGCTGTCGAAAAAGTTTGGTGGAGAGAGTATTTTGTTGTGTGATGGACGGAAAGTATGGTAACAGAAGAGACAGAGAAGGGATTTGATTTAATTTGATTTGGCTTTTAATTATTGGGATGTTAATTTGGTTGTGGTATGAAAGTTCAGCTTTCTTACTTTCTAAGTGGAAAATCTATTTTAGAGTGAGAGGGTTTAAGGCTTTAGGAATAAGGACTTCTTTGGTGAGTTTTTTTAAAAAAATATTTAAGTGATTTCTTTTTAGAAAAAAGTTTTTTTAAGTAAAAATAAGGATAAAACACTGAATTTTTTATTTAAATAAATAAAATAAATATATTAATTATTGAAATAAATAATTTAAAAATTATTATTGAAATTTGTTCTCCAACCTTATTTCGTTTACAATTTAAAACGAGATACGTGCGTGCTTATATCGTTTACACTAAACGAGATAAGGTCGAGGGATGTCTATATATACATTTCGTCGATAGCAAGGTTCTGGAAATTTTTCCACTACTTTCTCCTCTCTTTTATCCCTTTCTAACTATACTCTCGAGTAATACGAATATGGCGGCGCAAATACACGTGATCGGAACATCAACAGGCTGAATGCAACATGACACTACGCTGGCACAAATGACTTTGCGGTTAGTTCTATCATCTTAAGTTTTACGTAATCTCATACATGTATAGTCATGGTTAGGGTACTTGCCAAGAACTCGGATATAATTTGTATAATTAGGAATAGGTGACTGGTAGAAATTAGTAATTCTAGGAATGTGGTTATTATTTTATGCAATCCCATATATGTGTATCCATGGTTAGGGTACTTGCTAAGAACTAGAATGCAATCTGTATGATTAAGGATAGGTCACTGATAGAAAATAGTAATTTTAAGATTGTGGTTATCATTTTTTGGTAATTAAGTTATTAATTATATAATTATTAATTTAGAGTTTAAATACATTGCCTGTAGCAGTTCCAACACCTTGTTATATGACTCTTCCCAAGTTTCATATATCTGCAGAACTGCCTTTTACTTCGCCATCCAGACCTTTTTATAAGAAGGTTTGAAGTAATAGCTTTACCGGACTGCACCTTGCACAATAGAGATGCTGATAGATGGGTTGGACTGTATCAACGGCATGATGACCTTGCAGATGAGACTACTGTCCAACTATCGATGGTCTTAGGACATGGTCGGTGCTAGACAAGTATGCGCTCCACCAACCCTCCGGATCTCCCTATTAAAATAAAGCGCCCCCTACTTTAGAAGCCGTTGCTTGTCCGTTAGCCTTTCTCTAAAGTAGGCTTTTGCGCATCTCAATCCCTTGCTTGTTCCCAAAAGTCCCGGTGTAACAAAGACAAATCAAGAGGATAATCATTAAATGACTCTCCGACTAGAGAATCAACGCAAAGAGGATCGAAGCCGATTTTACCATAACGAAAAAAAAAAAGAGAAATGGCTCTTGTGACTCGGAATGAGCCTTTCCTTTAATGGTTGGGGGAAGAAAGGAAAAGGAAGGAGATGAATGGAAAACAGCATTGAAAACCAAATTCAGCCTCTGGCAAAGGTTTGAAAACTACTCAATATATAGCAATTATAAATGAGTAAGTATGCCTCAATTAAACTTGAAATCGCCAGTATCCAAAATTCTGTCGGAGGACAACACGGAGACTCCATGGACATCCATTTGCAGCTTGACGGCAATGTATATGATACTTTAATCGGTCCGATTCGACCACTCGGTACTCAGCACTTCTGCGAATACTGTAGTTCTTCACACCCTGCATTACTGCATCTCGGCATTTAAATTTGTAGCCGACCCGAAACTCAACCCCACGATCTAGGTTGTAATCCTCTTTCTCGATGTTGGAAAATGGAGATTTCTCATGTATGGCATCCAGATCCAATGTATGATAGTGACTTGGTACATCTGATAGCGTGAAAATCGGGTGGGGGGAGACAAAACATAATGCACCACTGTCTTGGCCGGTGTCTCCGATACAAACTCCTCCTCCTCATCATCCTCAAAAGAATCACTATGGTTACTATCCACAACATACTCTTCGTTGGAGTTTTCCTTACCTACCTCCATGTCTTCCACCGGTATGACAATATGAATCGGTGGTGGTGTGAGAGGTGGGTCATCCTACATAAATGTCGAGCATATAGAACCACTACCACTAACATCACCAACTTGGCAGAAAGTTCCATCACTTGTTCCGCCATGATTCTTCCATGGATATGTTGAACATGAGTCGCACATGTTCGTCATCGAGTAGCCGAAATAGTTGAAATCAGAAAACTCCATTACCTAAAGGTACTAACAACCTATACCCACCCTTCCCATCTCTCTTCTTCTTGTGCCACCAAAGTTGTTCAATATCATACTTTTCAACTCGAATAACGAATTTACTCGCTGAGTACGCAATAGTAACGGATTCTCACACTCAAATATCACCCCATTGCGCTGTTTCTCATACGACAATTGGGGTACACACAGACAACTACGTATCCGCTATTACTAGATATTTTTGCCTACTTTTTATAAGAAAAACGGGAGAGAATAATATATAAAATATATGTGGAGAATGCCAAAGGTTGCACATCCTTTTATAGCAGTTGAAAATTTATCTTACTATGTCTCGTTTACACTGTAAACGCATTAATTTTATAAGTATCTCGTTTACAGTGTAAACGAGATATACACATATAACGCGTACATGCCTTATCTCGTTTACACGATAAACGAGATACACGCATGCTTATCTCGTTTACACTAAGGCTGGGAAACGAATTTCAGTAATAATTTTTATAATTATTTATTTCAGTAATAAATATATTATTTTATCTATTTAAATAAAAAATCCATAAAACACTTATATAAACAAAAAACAACCCAAAATTACATGAATTATCCAAAACAAAAAATGTTAAGTGGATGCCTTCATATATATATATATATATCTATGAAATTGAATTTACTGAATTTGATTTACATATTTTAGTAGTAAATCGAATTAATGTGTATCGAATTAGATAGAGCACTACATTTAAACATAAATCGAATTAGCTATTATGACACTAAATCGAATCTAGTTTATTTGATTTACTACCTGTACAGATTATTGACATTAAAACATAAATGTCAATAAGAAAATATCCCCATTTAAATCCAAATAAAATATCAAAAAAATCAAAACGAATAAGTATAAAAATTTAACTTTTGTGTTTTAGTTCAAATTCCTAAAAATCTACGTTTTTATAAACTTATAAATTTAAAACAGAATAATAAACGATTTCTAAAAATTTATTAAAAATCATCATTTGACTCATTAGCATATAAAGAATCATTACCAGAATTTTATATGTTGAAAAAGTTAATATAAAGTATAGCCCTCCAAGGTAGCATAAGAGTTAAAACTTGAATTTTTTTTCAAAGTCAGAAGTAACAGATAGTTATAGAAATTAAAATGACAAACTATTTGTATAACTATCTGTTACTTCTGACTCTGAACAAAAATCAAGCTTTAACTCCTATGTTACCTTGGAGGGTTGTACTCTATATTAACTTTTTCAACGTTAAAAGTTCCAATAATATTTTTTTAGATGCTAATGAGTCAAATGATGATTTTTTTATAAATTTTAGAAATTGTTTATTATTCCATTTTAAATTTATAAGTTTATAAAAATGTAGATTTTCTAGAATTTGAACTAAAACACAAAAATTGAATTTCTATTCTTATTCGTTTTATTTTTTTATATTTTATTTAGATTTCTGCCAATAAGTTATAACTCAAATGACATAGTCTTTCCATACTCATCTAAGAAGTCACGGATTTGAGTCTGTTATGTTTGACATTTATGTTTTATCCTAAAAATAATTTAATATTTAGATATTTTGTATAAAAATATTCTTTTTATCAATTATTTTTTGATATAATAATATATTTTTTGTTTATTTATTATGTTAAAATATTTTTTTAAAAACAAAATAGATCTTTTATAGAAAAATATAAATAATAATTTTAAAAGATGTTTTTTATTTTTTATTATTTTTATTTTTATTATTAAATTTACTAAACACACTAAAAACTAAAAAAAATAATAATTTAATGATACCGAAACAAGTTCTAAAACTTTTTTTCAAGGTGTTTGTAAGTATATAAATTAAAAAAATTTATATGTTTGTGCCGACAAATTTTTAATACTATTGGTGTTTCTGAAAATATTTAAAATTAGACATTAATTTAGACAGATCAATTTTGTCACATTTAATAAAAGCATAATAGTGTTAAAATTTTTTAAAATTTTTATATTAGTTCCTCTATATAAACGAATAATATGATGTAAAAACGGATTTATCTAACGAAATAAAAATTTAAAAATTAATTTAGTTTTATGCGACCAGAATTTTAAAACTATCTTTCATTTTTGGGTTTGACTGTGAAACCTAACTTAAAATGATTTTCTTTTCAAAAATAGGTATTTAAATTAAAGAATGTTATACGTATTATCTTTGTCTATATTTGTTTTTGTATATTTTTATTTTTGCCTTTTTGATATTGAAAATATAATTGACAAGAAGTGAAAGAAGATAAAAATTTGTCTTTTATTATCGAATAAAGAAAAAAAATGTTTTCTTGTGTTTTTAAAGACTGAAATATTGTATAAATACTATTAATAGAAGTTAGTGCAAGAAGTAATTCTCGATTTTTTTTCAACAAGATTTTATATTCAAATGATGATGGTAGAAAAATTTTGCGCCATGTATATGCGGTTCGGCCATAATAAAAAGATAGTTGTGATTTCTTTAAAAGAATATTACAAATACTAATAGGTACTGATTATACAAGTATTATTAATATTAAAATTAACTTTTTTTTAATATATTTTAGTAATATTTTTTATTTTTTAAATTAAAAAATATGATTAAATAATAAAAAAATATTACTGTAATTTTAGTAATACTTTTTAAAGTAGGATAACTATAATAGGCATATTAGCATTACCTTCTAAAAATAGTAGGAGTGGCTTCATTGTTTTAGTCTATGTCTAGTATTAATACAACAATAAGGTATGAGACACAGATTGAAATAAATCTCAGTATTTTACTTGATGTAATGTGGGAGATAGAAATTGAAATAAAAATAAAATTTTAATTTAATTTGTACAAAGGATAAAATTAAAATTAATTAATTAAAATGAAGGAATTTTAGGTATAAAATGTTATTAAAATTTTAGTCTTCATCTTTAAAAATTTTAGTCCTCTGTGTCCTATTTTTTGGAGGTACTGAAATTTTGGGGACAGAGACAGAAATTTTAGTACCAATATCTAAACCAACAAACATGATACTAAATCTCAATCTCCCAACTTCTGTCTCAATTTCTCAAAATAAACACTACCTAAGAGTGTGAACTTTCTCAAAAAGGCATAAATCAAGGAAGGTAACTAATGCATTAAAGAATGAGATCTCATACATGTAAGAGAAAAGAAAAGATTGAGTAGAATTCATATATTGAGATAGATATCAAGTCTTAAACTATATATAACAATTAAGAGTTCTATCATCACATATTTGAATTATGTTGTAACATAACATTATAGAAAACAGAATTCAAATAGCTATTAACTATTTCAGTTAACACGAGAAAAAATATCAATTAATCTCCTAACTACTCTCAATACCCCTACAAACTTAGGTTGAATTTTATGTACAATCTAAGTTTAGATTTAAATCTATGAAGCAAATTAATAGACGAAAATTTTATAAATATCTATCACTTGATCTTGAGTAGGTATACTAACACATACAATTATTTTTTATATAACTATCTCTTAGAAAATGGAGGTCAATTTCTAGATGTTTACAGCGGCTTTGCAAGACTAAATTTGCTACCGACAGATATTTATTTTGATTATCACAATAAATAGAGTAATTGTCCAAGATAATTATTGTTTCTTCAATAGCTGATGAATTGACGTGATTTCTGTAAAACCCGGTTAATTAATGGCTAATTAACCCATAAATGAGAATTTATTCTAGAAAGCCTAAAATGTGATTTTTATGGCTAAATGTGGTAGAGGAGATTGAGACGAGAATTTTGGTACCAATTTTATAGAATTCGGACCAAGATTGGACCGAACGGGTCAAACCGGGCCAATTGGACCCAAAGTGGGCCCTTGGCCCAACATAACTTAACCAAAACCCTAGTTTTCAGCACTCTCTCTCCTCATTTGTTACACACACAAGCTGAAATAGAGTGAGGGAGGAGAAGAACACTCTCTCAAGTTCTCTCCTTTGCTTAATCTTCAAACCACCATAACTTTTGATCTAGAGCTCCGATTGCCGCCCTGTTTGCGGCCACGCGTTCACCGCGAAGAGCTCTACAAAACCCATACAACCAATCTTGAGGTAAGCCACGTGTTGTTGTTCGAAATCTCAGCCCTTATTTTCGAGTTTCATGGGTGAAATGTTGAGATTTTGGGTTCTTTGATGTTATAGGACCCAACTCTCTTGAAGGAGAAGGTTAATCTTGTCTCCTTGGACCTTGGGTGTGGTAAGATTCTCAACCCTAGTGTATTTTGTTGTTTTATGATGTTTGGGTTTTGAGATGTTGTGTATGGGTATGATGGTTGTGGCTTAGGTTGTGTGTGTGTGGATATTGGAGCTTGATTGGTGATTTTGAAAAGCTTGAAAAAGGGATTTGGTGGTGAAAAATCTGTTCTTGGAGGTGTTGAGGCCTTGAGAGCTTGTGGATAAGTGGTTTGGAAGTGCTCCGGTGGAGCTTGGGAAAATCGGCTAAGGTATGGTTTCGGTTTCCCGTATCTAATATGTAATGTGGTAGGAAATACTTAGGCTAGAGGCTCTAAGATAGGCATTGAAATGTTGATGTTGTTGAATGATTGAGATATATGATGTGGTCATATATGTGATGATGATTAATGATGCCTTGATGGTTTGATGTATGGGAAATATGCATGTTGTGATATATGCTTGATGATTGGTTATGGTTGAATTGTGGGTTGGACCATGTTGATGGTGAGTATGATATTGATTGTGTACAATGATGATTTATTGGAATTGGTGTTGTTGAGAATTGGCATGAGTAAGAGTATATGATATGTCAATATATTTGAGTTTGAGCCACTTGGGTGAAGTGGGTTAAAATGATGAGATAGTGATTTTGTAATTTGTGGTAAAGTGTCAATGTGTGAGTTGAGGAGGCTTGATGTTGAAATTGATGTATTTTGATTGATTTCAAAGGAAAGGGATGAAAATGGCATGTTTTGATTGGTTTTGAAAAGAGTTGAAAATGGCTTGTTTGAAAATGGCACTTTGTGGTTTTTATGAAAAATCTGGTTTTTGGGCATACTTTAATGGGACATAACTTGGACTACGGATCTCTGTTTTGTGCCAAATCTGTTTAGAAATGAAATTGGATCCAGGATGTCCATGCCGTTCAAAGAACGGGTGAAAAACGATTTAAAATGAGAAAGTTATGTCCGTTGGAAGATTGGGGTTTAAATTGGTGAATTCTGCAGCTTTTAACTTAGAAAATTTTTAGCAGAATGACCCCTTGCGCGAGGGCGCACTTGGCGCGTGCGCGCCGTTCTTCCCGAAAATGCCATGCACGCGTACGCGTGATGTGCGCGGGCGCGCCGATGGTGCTGCACCCAATGCCCAGCCATTTTCTAGAGAGTTATGCCAGAACTGTGCCAGTGTTGTGCCGGGGGCACGAGAACGCCCACGCGTACGCGTCGATTGGCAAATGTTTATTCCACGCGTTAGCGTGCATGACGCTTGCGCGTCGATGAAGTTTTTGAGGCCATCCACGCGTGCGCGGACCTGTTTTCATCCCAAAGTTGATTTTTGAGTTTTAAAAGCCAAATTTCATACTTCTAAGCCTCCGATCTCACCACTTATATCTCAAAACATTATGATATGCCTAGCTATGGGAGAAGGAGCTAGTGGATGTGATAACTTGCGAGTGAAGCAAGGGAAAATGAATAATCAATGAGGATCATTGATGATTATGTGAGATGTGGAGGATGGTGGTGGAAGTGCTTGTTAAGCCATTGGCCGAAGGGCCGTAATTGTTTATGAATTGGCTGGTTCTGGATTGAACCGTGAGCCGGAATAGCTGTGTATGCTATGAATATTGGCTGGTTATGGATTTAACCGTGAGCCGGAATGGCTGTGTATGATATGAATATTGGCTGGTTCTGGATTGAACCGTGAGCCGGATGGCTGATATGGATGTTGATCCATGGATGAGAATTCATGCATGTTTATGCTGAATTATTGATAATTGTGATTTGCACTTCCACTATCGGAGATAAGAGTTTCCCTGGGTAGTAGCAGTGACTAGCCACCACGTGCTCCAGGTTGAGACTCGAAGCTCTTTTGACCCTATGTCATAAGTGTGGCCGGGCACTGTGAAAGACCCGGATGAGCTCGCCCCCGTAAATATTCACCAGTGAGGGTGATGGATATAGATCATGATTATGATCAAGTTTATGATGAGTATAACTCGAGTTGGGGATGCATGACAGAGGGACAGTCCAATGGTTAGCTACCAGGACTTGTCGGGTTGGCTCTATAACCGACAGATGATATCATCAGCCACTAGGGACAGGCATTCATCATATGCATATTATGTGAATCGTTTGAGATTGCCTATTTGACTGCATATTACTTGCTATTTGTCTAAATGCCTTACTTGTTCCTAATTGTATATTTCTTGCTTGATATAACTGTGTTTGCTATATTATACTCCTGCTGGTGGTTGGGAGGTCTGAAGGAATTGGAAAGGGAAGTATTAGTTAGACTGAAGAATCTTTAGTCAGATGCCCTTTTATGGTTTAGCTTGTTTATAAGCTTTGATATTATCTGGAGGAAGTTCTAGGATTGCCTTTGGCTTTCCTCCATTATTATGTATTATATATGTGGAAGCTGTTACCATGCTGAGGACCTCTGGTTCTCACCCATGCGGATTTTGTGGTTTTCAGATGCAGGACGTGAAGTTTCTCGCTGAGGCATGCTGGAGACTTCTTGATTTGCGAAGATCCTTTGTTCTCGGGGCTATGTTTTGGTTTATATGTTTTGTTTAGATACCTTTATCTCCATTAAATAATACAAACTGTGATGACTCCTCTTATGGGAGAATTTTGGAGAATAGGTTTTATGTATTTGTGTCCCTTTGGGTTTCCTTTGGGGTTTTCCTTATTTTCTATCATATGTATATATTGTTATGCTCGGACCGGTTATCTTCGCAGCCGGATCTTGAGTCTTGATATTCCTGTTTTTGACACTCTTTTGTATATATATAATCTCGCGTTGGTTATCTTTGTTCGTTATGTTATTGAGCGGAGTGTTGCGCTTTTGAGTTGCGGTTTTTGTTTACCCCTTTTTCTACAAAGGCTCCTAGTTATAATTAATCATTCATACTACTATACGTACTAAATTTTTATTTTAGAGGTCGTAATACCTTGCCATCTTTGAATTATGACTTCAGCATAAGACTCTGTATGGTAGGGTGTTACAATTTCTGTCAGTGATGTGGCTAGATTTCCATATTCAACTTTCATTGTAGACTGGCTTATCTTGATTTGTTTGCCACATTTTATGAAATAAGGTTACTACAAGATAGATGAAATAACTACTCGCTCACAATTTTCTATCATCCATACTTGTTGTCCAATCAAGATATGAAGAAGACAATGACCTATAATTAGTTTTTCATTGTTGTATTGTTGGACAACACATAAACTAAACACTTAGTTGATTGAGAAAGCTATGTTTTGTCTTGTGACAAGGAGATATTGTAGAGCTTCGACAATAGATCTATACTTCTTCGAATCGTTGTCACGCGTCAGAGTAAAATCATCGCCGCAGAAGGCAGAATCATCCGTGCTTGAGGAGAATCATCGTGAAAACATCATCGTCTTCGTCTTTGACAGAGGCAGAAGCGTCGCCGTCTTTGTTGCGTCACCATCCAACAAGATCGTCAAAGGCAAAATCGTCTTTATTGCAGTCTGGTCTCTGTTGCCACCTCTAGCAAAATCGTTCTTCCCTGTTGGCTGCTCTACCTTCTGGTAAGTTAGCCAGAGTGATTTCTGTAATTTTCATTTACCTTGTATTTATTGTTTCTCTTATTAATTATCTTGTGAATTTTTTTATTTTTTTAATTTCATACAATTATTTTTATGATTGTGCCTCAATTTTTTTTAATCATGCACAGTGGCTAAAGGAATTTGAAATTGAATATTTGAAGTTTCTTAGTCATCAAGTAGGATGATCATTGGAATATGCTCTATAATGAAGATCTTGAGACTGCTAAAAATGCCATTAAAAAGGAGTTAGCCAAAGTGAAATTAAATTCACACTTCAAGTTGCTCTTCGCAATGGATGATGATGTATCATGTATGTATTAGTGTTTATATAGATTAGAGGAACTTTTATATGAACAATCTGATGTATTGAAGGCTCTAATAGGCTATCAAGATTGGCTTTGCAATGATAATTCGGATGATGTTTCTTTTTTTTTCAATTTTTTTTTTGAGTTTTTTTTTTCATTTTTAAAAAATTCACAAATATTTAAATCCCGAACTAATATGGAAAATTATAATTTTTATTTTATTTGTGATCCAATTTATTAATAAAAAATTAATATTAATGGTATTGTAATTATTAATTGGTAGTTGGTTTGTTATTTTATGAAAAGAACACAATTATTTATGAAAATTCATAAAATTTGGATCTCCAATTTTAATCATCACAACAATAAACACTCTATCTGGGTTCGTAATTCAAAAATTATAAGTTCCAAATTAAATCAAAGATTTTATGGCTATGTCTGAAAGTACGTAAATTATTAATTTTTATAAAATATCTAATATGTGATATTAGAGCAAAAATTACTTCTGCTTAGCCATTATTATCTGAAAAAAATATGAACATTGAATTATTTTGAATTCAAAAGAAAAAAATTTAAGTTTGTTATTAAATTTCAAAATTATTTGACATCATCCAAAAAATGTTCATACTTATTTTAGAATTGAAGATATTTAATATTTTCTAATGAAAGAATATTTTTGAAATCTAATTAAGAGACCCAACAAAGAGAAAAGAGAATAACCATAAATATCTCTAAAGGACTTTCACAAATTACCATGACTTGAATGTTGCCGATTTATTTTGGTGGTAGAAGAGCAAGGGCTAGCAATAATCTTTCCGTGCTTATTCTTCATTTGGTTCTTCCTTTTGATTCGGGAAGTTTTCTAGTACTGATAATGAAAGTAAGCATGTGATGCTTACGCTACGTGTTTAGGTGTTAGTGCGACTAGGGGTGGCAAATGGGCCTAAACCTGCTAGGCTGGCCTGCATAACCCGCCAAAAAGACAGGCCAGGCTGGAAAATTGGGACCGCTAAAGAGCAAAACTTCACCTAACCCGCACCGCTTAAACTGCGAGATTTAGCGGGGTGGGACGAGTTTTTCCGCTGAACTTAGTTTTTTTTTGTAAGGGAGTATTTTTGTAATTTTATTGTCAAAATCCAACTTCCTCCAACCCAACTTACAAGAATATGAAGATGAAAATTGAGTATTTTGAATTATGTTTATGTTACTTTGGAGACAGTATTTATAATCATGTTTTGGATTATATTTATTTTGCTTTGGAGAGAATATTTATAATTATGTTTTGGATGAAAACTTTGTTTATAATTAGGTTTATTAGATATTTATAATTACAAAGACTTTAATGTTTGTGAATATAAAAAATATTTTTTATGCTTTTAGAAATTATAAATTATTAATATGGTTGTAAAATTATATATATTATTTAGTAGTTAATAGTAAAAAGAAAAAAAAAAGAGAGGAGCTTTGGTGGCCTTAGCCCTCCAGCCCACAGTTAGACGGGACGGGGTGGGATTCTAGGACCGCCTCACTAGGCGGGGCAGGACGGGATGGGACGGGCTTCCCCGCTTGCCACCCTTAAGTGCGACGCATGTACGGAGACTAGTGGCTCACAGGACGTTGTTTTCAGGTTGGTTGTGGAGCTACGTTAATATTTGCGTGTTCATTTGGGAGAAACGCGATTAATTAGTATTAAATATATTGTTAAGAGTTGGAGTAACGTGGTCTGGTGAGTGAGATAAAATATTGAAGTTTAGGGCTGTATCTATACAATTGTTTCTCTTGTTAGTGTAATATGAATTTTCATATTAAATCTAAAAGAGAAGGGTAAGAGAATTTTAGAAAACATACAAAAATGAAATATATACGTAATATTGAAAAAAAAATAACATGTTAAATTTTCGAATATTTTTTATAAAATATTGATGGGTTAATATGTGGTCTATTTTTTTTTACTAACATATTATCTAAATAAGTATAATGTTATTAAAAAACTCACTCATACTGTTTTAAATTGCCACAAATTAAAATTATTTTTACTATTTATCATATCTTATCATAATTATGTTAAAATTATTATTGTACAATATAAATTAATTAATACATGCTATAGAAAAAAAAATTAAAAGAGAATTATTAGTAACAATTTCAAAGATAATATTATTATTTAATTTGTTGACCTTATTTAAGTTAATTATATGAAACTAGTGGTAAAATATTAAAAAATTAGAATAAAAATAAATAAATAAAAATTGAAATCAAATTAGATGTGAGTAAAATAAAAATAAAGAATTAATTATAAGAAGATACAAATTCATATTAGTGACATAAAAAATGGCAAATATCAATTTTATAGGATTAAAAAGATAAAATTTATTATTTATTTTTTTCAATTATTTTTTCAACCTAAAAGTTAGATATTCATTTTTTCCTCTTTTATTCATTCTTTCTATATTTTTGTTCTTATCATAGTTTATACAATAGAAAATTATGTTGTTCAGTCAAAATAAAATTTATTTTTTGACTATCTTTTTTCTCTTTTATTTCAAATAATTGCTACTAAAGTTTATGTACTTGCAAAAAAATAGTACAATCTGAAAATTTTTTTTTTATTTTATTTTACTTGGTAGACTCACTACTTAGATTCTTTTAATTGGTCTAAATGTGTCCTATACATTAACATCTAATCATGAATTAATATCATTAGTTTTACTGGCTAGAAATGAAAATCGAAACTTATAATTACCCTCCAATCAATGCATCTTACACGTGTTACTATCTAAATTTGACACATAATATCAGTATTACATGTTTATTTTTTGCGTCCTTACCAAAAAAATTTTCTTTTCATTTTGCATGTATTTAAAAAAAAGGAAAAGAAGAAGATGATGATGAAAATGGGAAGGAGCCAGCGCGCTATACATGCATTGCATTAGGTTTCATTGACTCTTTCATTCGTTAGTAAATATGTTTAGTCCATTTCTTTTTTTGTTTTTAACTGGGCTTCAATTTTGAATTCAAAATTACTATAAAATTACAAAATTTGTTTTGAGTGAGTGTTGAACTTAGATACTGCATTAGGTTTCATTGACTCTTTTATTCATTAATAAATATGTTTGGCCCATTTCTCTTTTTGTTTTTAACTAGGCTTCAGTTTTGAATTTAAAATTGCTATAAAATTACAAAATTTATTTTGAGTGAGTGTTGAATTTAGATACTGCATTAAGTTTCATTGAGTCTTTCATTCATTAGTATATATGTTTGGCTCATTTCTTTATTTTGTTTTTAACTAGACTTCAGTTTTGAATTCAAAATTGCCATAAAATTACAAAATTTGTTTTAAGTGAGTGTTGAACTTAGATACTGTATTAGGTTTCATTGACTCTTTTATTCGTTAGTAAATATGTTTGACCCATTTCTCTTTTTTGTTTTGCTATAAAATTACAAAATTTATTGAGTGAGTGTTAAACTTAGAAATTCCAGTATTTATCAAAAATATTAAACCACTGGAACATATTTAATTTTATAACTTTTGGTGTTTCTTGATTTATTTATTTGATGATCATGATTATGTTTGCATGTAATATAAATTTTTCCGCTGTATATCATATTGTAATTAATATATGACTTATTGAAGAGTAGTCACAGCATTAGGAGTGAATGCGGATCGGATTGGATATGGCCAAAATTTTTACTTGATCCACACTAAAATTATCGGATTGGATTCAATATTCAGGATTATTTAGTTTAGATCCGATCTGCCTCGGACCGGATCTCAAATATATCTGCAAAATATATAAATATTTTAAAAAGCTTACTTTTATTTAAAAATATCAATAAAATACTATTTTTCTAATCTTTTAAATATGTTTACTCTTAGCCAATGAGTTATACCTCAAATGGCAGTCTCTCCATACTCATCTAAGAGGTCACGGGTTTGAGTCTCCCTATCTTCAGTAAAAAAAAAAGTTTACTCTTAAAATATTATTAAACATACTTTTCTTAAATAATAAAAATAAATAATACAACTGGTGCACGAAATTGTGATCATCAATGGCGCCATCAACATGGTACACTCAATTGCAATCTCAACTCTTTTATCACAATTTCGCACAACTAACCAGCAAGTGCACTGGGTCGTCCAAGTAATAAACCTTACGCGAGTAAGGGTCGATCCCACGGAGATTGTTGGTATGAAGCAAGCTATGGTCATCTTGTAAATCTCAGTCAGGCAGACTCAAATGGTTATGGATGATGAATAAAACATAAAGATAAAGATAGAGATACTTATGTAATTCATTGGTGAGAATTTCAGATAAGTGTATGGAGATGCTTTGTCCCTTCCGTCTCTCTGCTTTCCTACTGTCTTCATCCAATCCTTCTTACTCCTTTCCATGGCAAGCTGTATGTTGGGCATCACCGTTGTCAATGGCTACAGTCCCGTCCTCTCAGTGAAAATGTTCAACGCGCTCTATCACAGCACGGCTATTCAGCTGTCGATTCTCGATCATGTCGGAATAGAATCCAGTGATTCTTTTGCGTCTGTCACTAACGCCCCACAATCGCGAGTTTGAAGCTCGTCATAGTCATTCAATCCTTGAATCCTACTCAGAATACCACAGACAAGGTTTAGACCTTCCGGATTCTCTTGAATGTCGCCATCAATTCTAGCATATACCACGAAGATTCTGGTTAAGAAATCCAAGAGATAAACATTCAAGCCTTGTTTGCTTGTAGAACGGGAGTGGTTGTCAGGCACGCGTTCATAAGTGAGAATGATGATGAACGTCACATAATCATCACATTTATCATGTTCTTGGGTGCGAATGAATATCTTAGAACAAGAATAAGCTGAATTGAATAGAAGAACAATAGTAATTGCATTAATACTCGAGGTACAACAGAGCTCCACACCTTAATCTATGGTGTGTAGAAACTCCACCGTTGAAAATACATAAGAACAAGGTCTAGGCATGGCCGAGAGGCCAGCCTCCATGATCTAAGATAGCATAAAACTACTCAAAGATAGCTACCCAGATGAGAATACAGTAATAAAAGGTCCTATTTGTAGAGAACTAGTAGCCTAGGGTTTACAGAGATAAGTAAATTACATAAAAATCCACTTTCGGGCCCACTTGGTGTGTGCTTGGGCTGAGCATTGAAGCATTTTCGTTTAGAGACTTCTCTTGGAGTTAAACGCCAGCTTTTGTGCCAGTTTGGGCGTTTAACTCCCATTCTTGTGCCAGTTCCGGCGTTTAACGTCGGGCAGTTTTGAGCTGATTTGGAACGCCGGTTTGAGCCATCAAATCTCGGGCAAAGTATGAACTATTATATATTGATGGAAAGCCCAGGATGTCTACTTTCCAACGCAATTGAGAGCGCGCCAATTGGGTTTCTGTAGCTCCAAAAATTCCACTTCGAGTGTAGGGAGGTCAGAATCCAACAGCATCTGCAGTCCTTTTTAGCCTCTGAATCAGATTTTTGCTCAAGTCCCTCAATTTCAGCCAGAAAATACCTGAAATCACAGAAAAATACACAAACTCATAGTAAAGTCTAGAAAAGTGAATTTTAACTAAAAACTAATAAAAATATAATAAAAACTAACTAAAACATACTAAAAACATACTAAAAACAATGCCAAAAAGCGTATAAATTATCCGCTCATCACAACACCAAACTTAAATTGTTGCTTGTCCTCAAGCAACTGAAGATCAAATAAGATAAAAAGAAGAGAATATGCAATGAATTTCAAAACATTTATGAAGATCAGTATTAATTAGATGAGCGGGGCTTTTAGCTTTTTGCCTCTGAACAGTTTTGGCATCTCACTTTATCCTTTGAAATTCAGAATGATGGGCTTCTATAGGAACTCAGAATCCAGATAGTGTTATTGATTCTCCTAGTTAAGTATGATTATTCTTGAACATAGCTACTTTATGAGTCTTGGCTGTGGCCCAAAGCACTCTGTCTTCCAGTATTACCACCGGATACATACATGCCACAGACACATAATTGGGTGAACCTTTTCAAATTGTGACTCAGCTTTGCTAGAGTCCCCAATTAGAGGTGTCCAGAGTTCTTAAGCACACTCTTTTTGCCTTGGATCACAACTTTATTTTTTTCTTTTTCTTTTCCCCTTTTTTTCTTTTTTTTTTTTGAATTCACTGCTTTTTCTTGCTTCAAGAATCATTTTTATGATTTTTCAGATCCTCAGTAACATGTCTCCTTTTTCATCATTTTTTCAAGAGCCCACATTCATGAACAACAAATTCAAAAGACATATGCACTGTTCAAGCATACATTCAGAAGTCAAAGTATTGCCACCACATCAAAATAATTAATCTGTTATAAAATATGAAATTCATGCAATTCTTCTCTTTTTCAATTAAGAACATTCTTCATTCAAGAAAGGTGATGGATTCATAGGATATTCATAACTTTAAGGCATAGACACTAAGACACTAATGATCATAAGACACAAACATGGATAAACATAAGCATGAAAATTCAAAAAACAGGAAAATAAAGAACAAGGAGATTAAAGAACGGGTCCACCTTAGTGATGGCGGCTTATTCTTCCTCTTGACGATCTTATGGAGTGCTTGAGCTCCTCAATGTCTCTTCCTTGCCTTTGTTGCTCCTCTCTCATGACTCTTTGGTCTTCTCTAATTTCATGGAGGAGAATGGAATGTTCTTGGTGCTCCATCCTTAGTTGTCCCATGTTGGAACTCAATTCTCCTAGGGAGGTGTTGATTTGCTCCCAATAATTTTGAGGAGGAAAGTGCATCCCTTGAGGCATCTCAGGGATTTCATGATGAGTGGGGTCTCTTGTTTGCTCCATCATTTTCTTAGTGATGGGCTTGTCCTCATCAATGAGGGTGTCTCCCTCTATGTCAATTCCAACTGAATAACAGAGGTGACAAATGAGATGAGGGAAGGCTAACCTTGCCAAGGTAGAGGACTTGTCCGCCATCTTATAAAGTTCTTGGGATATAACCTCATGAACTTCTACTTCCTCTCCAATCATGATGCTATGAATCATGACAGCCCGGTCTATAGTAACTTCGGACCAGTTGCTAGTGGGAATGATTGAGCGTTGGATAAACTCCAACCATCCTCTAGCCACGGGCTTGAGGTCATGCCTTCTCAGTTGAACCGGCTTTCCTCTTGAATCTCTCTTCCATTGAGCACCCTCTTCACAAATGTCTATGAGGACTTGGTCCAACCTTTGATCAAAGTTGACCCTTCTAGTGTAGGGGTGTTCATCTCCTTGCATCATGGGCAAGTTGAATGCCAACCTTACATTTTCCGGACTAAAATCTAAGCATTTCCCCCGAACCATTGTAAGCCAATTCTTTGGGTCCGAGTTCACACTTTGATCATGGTTCTTGGTGATCCATGCATTGGCATAGAACTCTTGAACCATTAAGATTCTGACTTGTTGAATGGGGTTGGTAAGAACTTCCCAACCTCTTCTTCGGATCTCATGTCGGATCTCCAGATATTCACTCTTTTTGAGTTTGAAAGGGACCTCGGGGATCACCTTCTTCAAGGCCACAACTTCATAGAAGTGGTCTTGATGCACCCTTGAGATGAATCTCTCCATCTCCCATGACTCGGAGGTGGAAGCTTTTGCCTTCCCTTTCCTCTTTTTAGAGGTTTCTCCGACCTTAGATGCCATAAATGGTTATGGAAAAACAAAAAGCAATGCATTTACCACACCAAACTTAGAAGGTTTGCTCATCCTCGAGCAAAAGAAGAAAGAAGAGAGTAGAAGAAGAAGAAATAGAGGAGATGGAGGTGGCTTTGTGGTTCGGCCAAGGGGGAGAAGTAGTGTTTAGGTTGTGTGAAAATGAAGGAGTGAAGATGGGTTTATATAGGAGTGGAGAGGGGGTGTATGGTTCGGTCATGTGAGGGTGGGTGTGGGTGGGAAAGTGGTTTGAATTTGAATGGTGAGGTAGGTGGGGTTTTATGAAGGATGGATGTGAGTGGTGAAGAGAATAGTGGGATTTGATAGGTGAGGGGTTTTTGGGGAAGAGGTGTTGAGGTGATTGGTGAATGGGTGAAGAAGAGAGAGAGTGGTGGGATAGGTGGGGATCCTGTGGGGTCCACAGATCCTGAGGTGTCAAGGAAAATTCACCCCTGCACCAAGTGGCGAGCAAAAATGCTCTTGATGCCAATTCTGGCGTTAAACGCCGGGCTGGTGCCCATTTCTGGCGTTTAACGCCAACTTCTTGCCCTTTCCTGGCGTTTAACGCCAGTCTGGTCCCCCTTTCTGGCGTTAAACGCCCAGAATGGTGCCAGACTGGGCGTTAAACGCCCATTTGCTGCCCTTACTGGCGTTTAAACGCCAGCAAGATTCTCCTCCAGGGTGTGCTATTTTTCTTTCTATTTTTCATTCTGTTTCTGCTTTTTCAATTGATTTTGTGACTTCCCATGATCATCAACCTATAGAAAACATAAAATAACAAAGGAAAATAGATAATATAATAAAATTGGGTTGCCTCCCAACAAGCGCTTCTTTAAGGTCAGTAGCTTGACAGTGGGCTCTCATGGAGCCTCACAGATACTCAGAGCAATGTTGGAACCTCCCAACACCAAACTTAGAAGTTGGTTGAGGCCTCCCAACACCAAACTTAGAGTTTGACTGTGGGGGCTCTGTTTGACTCTGTTTTGAGAGAAGCTCTTCATGCTTCCTCTCCATGGTAACAGAGGGATATCCTTGAGCCTTAAACACAAAGGATTTTTCATTCACTTGAATGATCAATTCTCCTCTATCAACATCAATCACAGCCTTTGCTGTGGCTAGGAAGGGTCTGCCAAGGATGATGGATTCATCCATGCACTTCCCAGTCTCTAGGACTATGAAATCAGCAGGGATGTAATGGTCTTCAATCTTTACCAGAACATCCTCTACAAGTCCATAAGCTTGTTTTCTTGAATTGTCTGCCATCTCTAGTGAGATTCTTGCAGCTTGTACCTCAAAGATCCCTAGCTTCTCGATTACAAAGAGAGGCATGAGGTTTATGCTTGACCCTAGGTCACACAGAGCCTTCTTGAAGGTCATGGTGCCTACTGTACAAGGTATTGAGAACTTCCCAGGGTCCTGTCTCTTTTGAGGTAATTCCTGCCTAGACAAGTCATCCAGTTCTTTGGTGAGCAAAGGGGGTTCAGCCTCCCAAGTCTCATTACCAAATAAATTGTCATTTAGCTTCATGATTGCTCCAAGGTACTTGGCAACTTGCTCTTCAGTGACATCTTCATCCTCTTCAGAGGAAGAATACTCATCAAAGCTCATGAATGGCAGAAGTAAATCCAGTGGAATCTCTATGGTCTCAGTGTGAGCCTCAGATTCCCATGGTTCCTCATTAGGGAACTCATTGGAGGCCAATGGACGTCCATTGAGGTCTTCCTCAGTGGCGCTCACTGCCTCTTTCTCCTCTCTAAATTCGGCCATGTTGATGGCCTTGCACTCTCCTTTTGGATTTTCTTCTGTATTGCTTGGAAGAGTACTAGGAGGGAGTTCAGTAACTTTCTTACTCAGCTGACCCACTTGTGCCTCCAAGTTTCTAATAGAGGACCTTGTTTTAGTCATGAAACTTTGAGTGGTTTTGATTAGATCAGAGACCATGGTTGCTAAGTCAGAGTGGCTCTGCTTAGAATCCTTTGTCTGTTGCTGAGAAGATGATGGAAAAGGCTTGCCATTGCTAAACCTGTTTCTTCCACCATTATTGTTGTTGAAACCTTGTTGAGGTCTCTGTTGATCCTTCAATGAGAGATTTGGATGATTTCTCCATGAAGGATTATAGGTGTTTCCATAGGGTTCTCCCATGTAATTCACCTCTTCCATTGAAGGGTTCTCAGGATCATAAGCTTCTTCTTCAGATGAAGCATCCTTAGTACTGCCTGGTGCAGTTTGCATTCCAGACAGGCTTTGAGAAATCATGTTGATTTACTGAGTCAATATTTTGTTCTGAGCCAGTATGGCATTCAGAGTATCAATCTCAAGAACTCCTTTCTTCTGATTCGTCCCATTGTTCACAGGATTCCTTTCAGAAGTGTACATGAATTGGTTATTTGCAACCATTTTAATGAGTTCTTGAGTTTCTGCAGGCGTCTTCTTCAGATGAAGAGATCCTCCAGCAGAGCTATCCAATGACATCTTGGACAGTTCAGACAGACCATCATAGAAGATACCTATGATGCTCCATTCAGAAAGCATGTCAGAGGGACACTTTCTGATCAATTGTTTGTATCTTTCCCAAGCTTCATAGAGGGATTCACCTTCCTTCTGTCTGAAGGTTTGGACTTCCACTCTAAGCTTACTCAATTTTTAAGGTGGAAAGAACTTTGCCAAGAAGGCATTGACTAGCTTTTCCCAAGAGTTCAGGCTTTCTTTAGGTTGTGAGTCCAACCATATCCGAGCTCTGTCTCTTACAGCAAAAGGGAATAGCATAAGTCTGTAGACCTCAGGGTCAACCCCATTGGTCTTGACAGTGTCACAGATTTGCAAGAATTCAGCTAAAAACTGATGAGGATCTTCCAATAGAAGTCCATGGAACTTGCAGTTCTGTTGCATTAGAGAAACTAATTGAGGCTTAAGCTCAAAGTTGTTTGCTCCAATGGCAAGGATAGAGATGCTTCTCCCATAGAAGTCGGGAGTAGGTGCAGTAAAGTCACCCAGCACCTTCCTTGCATTGTTGGCATTATTGTTGTTTTCGGCTGCCATGTCTTCTTCATTGAAGATTTCTGTTAGATCCTCTACAGAGAGTTGTGCTTTAGCTTCTCTTAGCTTTCGCTTCAAGGTCCTTTCAGGTTCAAAGTCAGCCTCAACAAGAATGCTTTTGTCTTTGCACCTGCTCATATAAAAGAGAAGAGAGCAAGAAAATATGGAATCCTCTATGTCACAGTATAGAGATTTCTTGAGGTGTCAGAGGAAAAGAAAAATAGAAGGAAGAGGTAGAAGAATTCGAACTTAGGAAGATGGAGTTCAAATTGTACATGTTAGTCCATAAATAGAAGGATGTGAGAAGAGGGGAAGAAATTTTCGAAAATAAATTAAAAAGATTTTAAAAACATTTTGAAAATTGATTGATGATTTTCGAAAACTAAGATTGAGAAAGAAGTAAAGTGATTTTTGAAAAAGATTTTGAAATTAGAAATAAAAAAGATATGACTGAAAACTTATTTTAAAAAGATGTGATTAAAAAGATATGATTTGAAAAACAATTTAAAAAGATTTGATTTTGAAAATCAATGACTTGGCTAACAAGAAAAGATATGATTCAAACATCAAACCTTTCTCAACAGAAAAGGCAACATACTTGAAATGTTGAATCAAATCATTAATTGTTAGCAAGAATTTTTGAAATTGGAAAGAAATCAATTTTGAAAACACATGATTGAAAAGATATGATTTGAAAAAGATTTGATTTTGAAAAATTTTGAAAACTTGAAAAAAATTTGCATTGAAAACAAAATCTTTCATCTTGTGCCATCCTGGCATTAAACGCCCAGAATGGTATCCATTCTGGCGTTTAACGCCCAAAACACTACCCTTTTGGGTGTTAAACGCCCAGCCAGGCACCCTAGCTGGCGTTTAAACGCCAGTTTTTCTTCCTCACTTGGCATTTTGAACGCCCAGCTTTTTTTGTGTAATTCCTCTGCTGTATGTTCTGAATCTTCAATTCTCTGTATTATTGACTTGAAAAGACACAAATTAAATTTTTTTTGGATTTTTAATGATGAGGAAAAATCAAAATGCAACTAAAATCAAATAAACAATGCATGCAAGACACCAAACTTAGAAGTTTGTATACTAGTGACACTAGCAAATTGAGAATGCATATGAGAATCAACAAAACACACCAAACAAGAGAATTTAAAGACCAGAGCAAGTAAATCATCAAGAACAACTTGAAGATCAATGAAGACACATGATAAATGCAAAAAGAACAGAAACATGCAATTGACACCAAACTTAAAATGAGACACTAGACTCAAACAAGAAATATTTTTAGTTTTTATGATTTTGTAATTTTTTTGGATTTTTCGAAAATTATATGGAGAAGAAAATAAAGAGATTCAAAATTTTTAATAAGAATTCCAGGAATCATGCAATGTTATTCTAAAGCTTTAGTCTAAAGGAATTAGACTTGGCTAGCGAAGCTTCAGCAGGACATTGCATTCAAGAGCTAAATTGATGAAGATCAATCAGCTTTGGTGATGATAAGAACATCACCTTGAAACACTAGAATTAATTCTTAAAAATTCTGAAAAATACCTAATCTAAGCAACAAGATGAACCGTCAGTTGTCCAAACTCAAACAATCCCCGGCAACGGCGCCAAAAACTTGGTGCACGAAATTGTGATCATCAATGGCGCCATCAACATGGTACGCTCAATTGCAATCTCAACTCTTTTATCACAAATTCGCACAACTAACCAACAAGTGCACTGGATCATCCAAGTAATAAACCTTACGCGAGTAAGGGTCGATCCCACGGAGATTGTTGGTATGAAGCAAGCTATGGTCATCTTGTAAATCTCAGTCAGGCAGACTCAAATGGTTATGGATGATGAATAAAACATAAAGATAAAGATAGAGATACTTATGTAATTCATTGGTTAGAATTTCAGATAAGCGTATGGAGATGCTTTGTCCCTTCCGTCTCTCTGCTTTCCTACTGTCTTCATCCAATCCTTCTTACTCCTTTCCATGGCAAGCTGTATGTTGGGCATCACCGTTGTCAATGGCTACAGTCCCGTCCTCTCAGTGAAAATGTTCAACGCGCTCTGTCACAGCACGACTATTCAGATGTCGGTTCTCGATCATGTCGGAATAGAATCCAGTGATTCTTTTGCGTCTGTCACTAATGCCCCACAATCGCAAGTTTGAAGCTCGTCACAGTCATTCAATCCTCGAATCCTACTCAGAATACCACAGACAAGGTTTAGACCTTCCGGATTCTCTTGAATGCCGCCATCAATTCTAGCTTATACCACGAAGATTCCGGTTACGAAATCCAAGAGATAAACATTCAAGCCTTGTTTGCTTGTAGAACAGGAGTGGTTGTCAAGCACACGTTCATAAGTGAGAATGATGATGAGCGTCACATAATCATCACATTCATCATGTTCTTGGGTGCGAATGAATATCTTAGAACAAGAATAAGCTGAATTGAATAAAAGAACAATAGTAATTGCATTAATACTCGAGGTACAGCAGAGCTCCACACCTTAATCTATGGTGTGTAGAAACTCCACCGTTGAAAATACATAAGAACAAGGTCTAGGCATGGCGGAGAGGCCAGCCTCCATGATCTAAGATAGCATAAAACTACTCAAAGATAGCTACCCAGATGAGAATACAGTAATAAAAGGTCATATTTGTAGAGAACTAGTAGCCTAGGATTTACAGAGATGAGTAAATTACATAAAAATCCACTTCCGGGCCCACTTGGTGTGTGCTTGGGCTGAGCATTGAAGCATTTTCGTGTAGAGACTTCTCTTGGAGTTAAACGCCAACTTTTGTGCTAGTTTGAGCGTTTAACTCCCATTCTTGTGCCAGTTCCGGCGTTTAACGCCGGCAGTTTTGAGCTGATTTGAAACGCCGGTTTGGACCATCAAATCTCGGGCAAAGTATGGACTATTATACATTGCTGGAAAGCCCAGGATGTCTAATTTCCAACGCAATTAAGAGCGCGCCAATTGGGCTTCTGTAGCTCCAGAAAATCCACTTCGAGTGCAGGGAGGTCAGAATCCAACAGCATCTGTAGTCCTTTTTAGCCTCTGAACCAGATTTTTGCTTAGGTCCCTCAATTTCAGCCAGAAAATACCTGAAATCACAGAAAAACACACAAAGTCATAGTAAAGTCCAGAAAAGTGAATTTTAACTAAAAACTAATAAAAATATAATAAAAACTAACTAAAACATACTAAAAACATTGCCAAAAGCGTATAAATTATCCGCTCATCAACAACTTATATGATAATTATTAGTTAAAATAAAACATAAAAATAATATTTACTTATTTATTTACTTTTGCAGATTCGCGAAAATGTGGATACCTACATGAAATTCGCAATCCGATCCGATACTCTTGTGGATCAGATCCGATAACCTTGCAGATCGGATCGATATCCATACTTTTTGGATCGGATCCGGATAAATACCGCGGATATGTGGATTGGATCCGATCCATGAACACCCCTATACAACATCTTTGATAATAATTATATTTAAAGAAATCACATAAAGTTCAATATGATATATTTGTAATTGTTGTGAATTATATAATGAACTTATCCACAAAATTTAATTATGTTATTCACATGCAATTAATTTGAAATAAAAATATTATTTACTTATTAATTAGCCTACATGTATTAAAAAATAATATTTTAATTTTTAGTTTCAACATTTTGGTCAATATAGTAAATATTATGTGTGTTAAAGTCTTTGTCCATAGGTAGATTTTTAATGTCACTATGATTCTCATATTTTTTTTTTATAACTTGCATTGGCATGTATTATCATATGTTATAGATTTTTATGTGTCCATTTAAAGTTGAGTAATGTGAGCATGATTTATTATTTACAGCAGTAATGATATCTGAAACTATATCTGAAGTTAATTTGTTAAGTGGTGATAACTATAAGAAATGGAAAGATAAGGTTCTCTTTCACTTAGGGTGTGCACTGTGCAGACCTTGACTATGCTCTTCATATGGAATAGCCTCTGGCACCTACTGATGCTAGTAATCGGGCCGGGGTAGCACTATACGAATGATAGGAGAAATCAAACCGTTTAAGTATAATATTCATTAAATTTTGTATCTCAGCTAGTATTCAGTATTCAATTCCTGATTGCAAGAATGTCAAGGATTAGATGATGGCTATTGATGAACAATTTTAGTCTTTAGTAAGATACTTGCAAGCAGCTTAATAGCACAATTGTCATCTATGAGGCATACCAAGGTAAGGTGTAACACCCTAATTAACCTAAATTTTACCTCGCGTCGTAAAGCAAAGGTTAATCAAAGATTACAATAGTTCTAAGCTCATACATATAATATATAGAAAGAATTAATATAATCTAGAAGCCCGATGAAGAATATAGCTAAAAAATAGGATTTAAAAGTGCACAATGTACTCGCGAAGCTTCTAACTTAAAGGACAAGAAACTGATACAATATAATAAAAGATAGTAGTATAATATCATAAAAATCTAGCCACGGCTCGCAGAGTTTAAGCCGGCTAGCTATATATATAGATAAAATAGAATCTGACAATAAAAATAGCTTATACAAGTTTTTCTCTCTCAAATACAAGCCTCTGGGAAAAAAATACAAAAGATGAGAGACATATACAAAATAAACAAAAGACTCTAAAAGTAACAGGATCCTCCGCTTCTGTCACCATCCAAAGCAACTCACCGAGGTGGGTTGCAACCTGCATCTGAAAAAAAAATGTAACACCCCAATTGGCCTAAGCTTTACCACGCATCGTAAAGCAAAGATTAATCAAGGATTACGACAGTTCTAAGCTCATACATATGATATATAGAAGGATTAATATTATCTAGAAGCCTGATGAAGGATATAGTTCAAAAACAGGATGTAAAAGCGCAAAACAAACTAATGAAGCATCTAACTTAAAGCACAAGGAACAGATGTGATATAAACAAAATCATAGTATAATAGTATAATACCATAGGAAACTAGCCACGGCTCGCGGAGTTTAAGTCGACTAACCAAATATACAGATAAGAGGAAACTGAAATTTTAAAATGGCTTATACAAGTTTTGTTCTCTTTTCAATACAAGCCTCTAGGCCAAATAAAAATACCAAAGTGAGAGATATATATAAATAAACAAAATAAATCAAAGAGACTCAAAAGGTATCCGGATCCTCCGCTCCTATCACTAACCAGACAACTCACCGAGGTGGGTTACGACCTGCATCTGAAAAATATAACAGAAATATGGTATGAGAACCGGAGGTTCTTAGTATGGTAACAGTGCCCAATGTTGTAGGATATAAGACCCCGGGACGCCAAAGGCAATCTTAGACTCTATATCCATCACAAGATTCAAGCTTAAAGCATTCTAAACCAAATAAGCATAATTATATAAATCTTAACATAACTAAACCATAGCACCATAAAAGAGAAATCTATCTTAGGGGATTTCTAATCTAGTCAAACACTGTTGTACCCCACAGCCCTCACCAACCTACCCTCCGTGCGATCCCATCATGGCCGCCTACCTAACGTCCTCAATACCAGACAATCACAATTAATGCAAGCAAGTAAAACACAGATAATATTCATATATAACAAGTAATTCAAGAAGCAAGTAAACATGTTATACAATTAGGCAAACCCAAGTAAACAAAGCAAGCAAGCATATATAAGATGCATATGATGAATGTCTATCCTATTGGCTCGTGATATCACTTGTCGGTCTATGAATGCCAACCCGACACATCCTTTCGTATGTCGCCTTTCTGCCACATCCGAGGATATAGCGCCTGGCACGCTTTTCTTCTCTTTTCTCCTCTCCTCTTTGCAGCTGTGTGTGTGTGTGTTTATAGGTGAAGGGTTCATTAATGAACCCTTATATATGTTGGACTTGGGTCCGATCCAACCCGTTAGCGTTTTTAGCCCGTTTGGCCCACCTCCGGGCCAAACCTTTAAAATTAACGCCCGATTTTCTATTTCTAATATTTTTCTAAGGTTTTTTTACTGTTTTTCCCCTTTTTCTCATGCGGTACCAAGCAGACTTGAACCGGTTCAACCGGTTCAACTGCCGATTCGTGATTTTTCACAATTTTTCGCAGAAAACACATTTTCTGACTCGGAAAGATCTACTGAGTCCAAAAATCATATTTAAATCCCCAAGTTCTCATCCTAACTTTCCAGAATTTAATTTGGGCATTTAAATGATTTTATTCATGAAAATTCTGGTTCTTACATCCTCCCCTCCTTAAAAAGATTTTCGTCCTCGAAAATCCGAACCACGCAATGTAATACATATATGTACATGTATATATATGTTCTCCACGATGTATCTTACTTTCAACGTTGCCAATCTAACAAGTTGCCCAAGTTTCTCGTCTACCATCGTCTTACCGTGTCGATGTTCTCTCTTGCCTTTCGTTGCGTCACTCTGATTATCATCATTACGAATCCGAAAATAAACCGAATACCGATTTTTGTAATATTTTCAAAACCTTTAAAACAACTTCAATCTAAATGAGTCCATTGTTAAAACCCTATCAAAAGAGTCAAAAACTGTTTAATTGTAAATCAAACATTTTAAAGCATGATTTGCCTAAATTATTGAAACCTTTAAATCAAAACCTTTCCAAATGAATTTCTTTTGTTAAATTAAAAATTACAAACCAAAATCATAAGTGAACAAAATCTTAGGACTCACTTTTCCTTTGTAAATCACATCATTTGATCGAAAGTTCCAACCCTTAGTTTCAAAACCAAATTATTTAAACCGAAGCTCCAAACCAGATTTGAAAATCATTCTAAACCTTAAAACCACAAAATCATAGTTAAAAACCGTAAAGGTGTCAGTCGGTACTTCATTCAGATGTCGCCTTTCTGCCACGTCTGAGGATATAGCGCCTGGCACGCTTTTGTTCCGAGGATATAGTGCCTAGCACACTATCGTTCCGAGTATATAGTGTCTAGCACACTTGCATGCTCATTCCGAGGATATAGTGCCTGGCACACTCTTGCGAAAGAGAAGAAAACAACAACAACATCTATTTCATCATAAATTATTCCAAGGATATAGTGCCTCGCACACTATCATTCTAAAGATATAGTGCCTGGCACACTTTCCACATCCAACAAGTCCATCCACCTCAATCATCATCCGTCATCACCATTTCTCATCTCAAATCACTTTCAATAATAAATTCTCAACATTCCAAGGATATAGTGCCTGGCACACTCTCTTTCAAACGATATCATTCCAAGGATATAGTGCTTGGCACACTCTCACATAATCCAATAATTTCCTTATTCCCATTAACATCCTTAAACATTCATATTTCTCAAACTCATCATAAGCAATTCTATTCCGAACTCATTAGTCCATCATCTTCTCAATTCATCCACCATTCTTCTTTCGCACTACACCAAACCCATCCACAGTACACCAGAAACCTAAGCCTCCGTTATTTAATCTTGCATAATAATCATTAAC
The DNA here is from genome assembly GCF_003086295.3 of Arachis hypogaea. Lineage (NCBI taxonomy): Eukaryota > Viridiplantae > Streptophyta > Magnoliopsida > Fabales > Fabaceae > Arachis > Arachis hypogaea. The sequence continues at coordinate 22,776,629 of NC_092045.1, forward strand.
TAAAACCCTTCACATATCTCTCACATCCCCATACTAAAAATAAAGTCCAAAAACCTTAAAATGGTGTTAAAGAAGCTTACAACCTTGTTGGGAAGGGGATATAGTTGAAAACAAAGTTTAAAATTATGAAACAGGGCGTGTGCGTCCGCACAGGGGTGTGCGTGCACACGCCCAGGAAGATTTTGAAAGTGTGCGTACGCACAGGGGTGTGCGTACGCACAGGTGTCAAAGTTTACAAAGTCTATTCACTCGCACAACCTGTGCCAGCGCCCCCAACAGACTGGCCTACCCAGCGTGTGCGTGCGCACAGGTCTGTGCGTATGCACAGGTTGCAATTTTCCAATGGTGTGTGCGTGCACAAGCTGTGCTAGCGCTACAAGCAGATTGCCTGCCTTTGCGTGTGCGGACACACAGGTCTGTGCATGCGTACAGGTCACAATTTTTGCAGAGTGTGCGTGCGCACACACCAGAAAACTCATAATTCTATAACTTTGCAGAATTTCAAGTTTTCAACACCAACTTTGAATGATCATAACTTCCTCTACAAAATTCCAGATTTGAAAAACTTTATATCAAATTAAAGGGTTTTCAATAAGCTTTCATTCTAGAAAATTTTCAATCAATTTTGAAAATCGAGGCAAAAGTTATTATCAGACAAAGTTCACCTAAAACCAACTTTTGCCCAAAATCACAATTTCTTTGTAAAACATAACCAAAACCAAAACAACCCAATCCAAACTCCACTTTTCATCAAAATCAACCCTCCATAACATATCACACCAATCTTACCACATTTTCCCTTCATCGTTCCTCATTCACAACATCACATCAATATATTACATATATCAAACCTTATTAACAATTTCCAACTACATTACCAACCAATCCACATCAATATCACATTTACCAACGCAACACACTCCTTAACTTCACAATCCTTCATCCTCATCATATCCACATCAATCATTACAATTAAACTCAACATTCATTAAATTATCAAAAATCATCATATAACATTCAACAACTTAACAACCACTCAAATCCAAACCTATCCTATGGGTCACTAGCCTAAGTGTCCATGAATATTATATACTATATAGTGGAAACCGAAATCATACCTTGGTCGATTCCCAAAATGTCCAAAACTCAAAATTGAGTACCAAATGAGCTTTCCAACCACAATCCAAGCTTCCAACAATCACCAACAAGCTCCAAACTCACAACAAACAAGCTATATACATACCAAACATCACTAATCAAACTAGGGCTGAACATAAACATAATCTCACAAGGGTTTCAAGAGCTCTTACCTTGCCCAACAGTTTTGGAAGTTAAAACGACCAACAATCAAGTGCTAGAGTGTACCTAAAATACCCAAGACCCAAGATTTCTCTCAAAACCAAACCCTAAAACTGGGCAGGGAAACTTGAGAGACTTACCACAAAGATTAGATAGAAAGAACGGGCTCGGCAAGAGCTTCGCGTAGCCGCTGACGGCACGCGAATCGGAGTACCGTAGCTCAAGATATCGCGAATTGAATGGAGAGGTGAATAGTGTTTTTCTCTTTTCTCCTCTCCTCTTTGCACGCTGTGTGTGTGTTTATGGGTGAAGGGTTCATTATATGTTGGACTTAGGCCCAACTTGGGTTCGGTTCAAACCGTTAGCATTTTTAGCTCGTTTGGCCTAACTCCGGGCAAAACCTTTAAAATTAACGCCTGATTCTCCATTTCTAATGTTTTTCTAAGGTATTTTAACTGTTTTCCCTTTTTTCTCGTGCGGTGTCAAGCAGACTTGAACCAGTTCAACCGGTTCAACTGTCGGTTCGCAGTTTTTCACGATTTTTTTACAGAAAACACATTTTCTGACTCAGAAGGACCTACTGAGTCCAAAAATCATATTTAAATCGCCAAATTCTCATTCTACCTTTTTGGAATTTAATTTTGCCATTTAAATGATTTTATTCATGAAAATTTTGGTTCTTACAGAAAACAACAACATAAATATGGTATGAGAACCAGAGGTTCTCAGTGTGGTAACAGTGCCCAGTTATGTAGGATATAAGACCCCGGGACGCCAAAGGCAATCTTAGACTTCATATCCATCACAAGATTCAATCTTAGGACATAACTAAAACAATGAAGCATAACTTAAACCATAATACAATAGAATGGTAATCTATCCTAGGAATTTCTATTCTAATAGATCTCTGCTATCCCACAGCCTTCACCAACCTATCCTCCATGCGATCCCATTGCCACTACCTTTCGAACCTCCTCAATCCCAGTAGAAAGCACAATTAATAGCAATGCAAGTAAAACACAAGTAGAAGCATATAAGGCAAGTAATTCAAGTAAGCAATTAGGCATACAATTGCAAGTCGGCAAAGCAAACAAACAGATAGAAAATGCACATGATGAATGCCTATCCCACTAGCTGTGATATCACATTGTCGGTTCAAATGCCAACCCAACACATCTCCATGGAGATTTCGCCCTTCGGAATCATCATTGGGAACCCCCGAGATATAATGCTCGGATCACTGTCCAGGATTTTGTGCCTGCACACTCTATTGATCTGAAGGGATGCGAGTAGGATACTCTTGCCACGGACCTCACATCTCAACGCAGGTGGGATGAACCACCGCCCTTAAGTCGTCGCCGCTACCTCGACAAGCGGGATCCAACCGCCGTCCCTGCCGGGTGCATAGCGTCTCATAGTCTCAATATAAAATAGTACCTCAGTGGTTTTTCAGAAAACATTTTCAATTCATCAATGACTCATCATTGCACATTTGAGTCCTCGACTCATCTAAACCACTGTCAAATCAACATTTCCATTCCGAGTCCTCAACTCATCTCAACTACTGTCAATTCAATCTTTATTCCGAACTCATCAGTTCTCATCTCATCTAGCAATCATTCTTCACATACAATCAAACCATCCTCAATACACCCGAAACCTAATCCTCTATTTTCTAATTTTTCATAAGAATATCAACTAAAACCCTTAGGTTATTTCCGATGTTCTCATACTCAAAATTAAGCCCAAAAGTCTTAAAATGGTGTCATAGAAGCTTACAATCTTGTTAGGAAGGTGAAATAGATGAAAACAAAGTTTAAATTTGAGAAACAAGGCGTGTGCGTACGCACGCCCAGGAGAAGTTTCAAAACGTGTGCATACGCACAGGTAAAAATTTTCAAAATTCTGTTTTTCTCACACAAGCTGTGCTAGCACCCTTAACAGACTAACCTTCCCAACGTGTGCGTGCGCACAGGGCTGTGCGTACGCACAGGTTGTAATTCCTCATTGGGTATGTACGTGCACAAGCTGTGCTAACGCTTCATACAAGAAGCCTTCCCCTGCGTGTGCGTACGTACAAGTCTGTGTGTTTGCACATGTTTAAATTTTCGCAGGGTTGTGCATGCACACATACCAGAAATCATAAAATTCTGCAACTTTGTAGAATTTTAGATTTTAAAACCAATCTTTGAATGATCATAAATTCCTCTACAAAAATCCAAATTTTACAAACCTTATATCAAATTGAAGAGTTTTCAATAAACTCTAATTCTAAATGAATTTCAACAAATTTTGAAAACCGAGGCAAAAGTTATGATCAGACAAAGTTCACCAAAAACCAACTTTTACCAAATTCCACAATTTCCACAATTTCTTGTAAAACACAACCCAAACCATACCAAACTCCATTTTTCATCAACATCTACCCTTTGTGTCACATTACACCAATCTTACCACATTTCCTTCACATTTCATTATTCACAACCTCAACATCAATTATATAACACTTATGATCAATCCACATTCAAACTTACCATTTCATCAACCTCAAGATCACCTCTATTATACCAAACCACTTTTCAAATCCACACAATCATTCATCATTATCATATCATTATCATATCATTATCAATCATCATAATTGAACTCAAAATTCGTCAACCCATCATAAATCATCATACATCAACATTCAACAACTCATCAACCATTTAAATTCAAACATATCCTATGGGTCACTAGCCTAAGGGCCCGTTTGGATAGGTTCATAAGTGACTCTTTTTTACTTTTAACTTATAAAAAGGTATAGTATTAATGTCTGGTACAATTTTCAAAACAAAATTGTAACTTTCTAAAAAGCTATTTTAGTGCTTAAGGAGAAGTTAAAAAAGACTTCTCTCATAATAAAAAGCTTTTTATCACTTTTCTCTTAAAATAAGTACTTTTAGAACTAAAAAACGAACACAAAATAACTTATTTATAAGTTACTTTTAATATAAGCATTTATTGTTTAAGCTATTTCTTCAAAAGCAACTTAATTAAGTTATTTACCCAAATTGAGCCTAAGTGTCCATGAATATTATATACTACATAGAGGAAACCGAAACCATACATTGGCCAATTACCAATATGTCCAAAACTCAAAATTGAGCACAACATTAATCACCAACAAGCTTTCCAACAAAATCCAAGCTTCCAACAATCACCAACAAGTTCCAAAGGCTTCCAAACTCACAATAATCAAGCTATATATAGATAAATCATCACAAATCAACCTAGGGCTCATCATAAATAAAATTTCACAAGAGTTTCAAGAGCTCTTACCTTCTCCTACAGTTTTGGTAGCCAAAATCCAAGGTTAAGTAAGACTTAGAGTGAACCTAAACATCCAAAATCAAAAAATCTCACTTAACCAAAAGCCCTAGGATTCGAAATTTTGGAGAGAAGAACTGAGAAAATTTCGTGGTTATCTCACTACTTTCTTGAATGGATTTTGTAGAGCTTTTTGCAAGGAAAGCGTAGTTGCAAACGTTGCGGCGATCGGAGCTTCGTAGCTCAAGATATGAGCTTGTGAAGCTGACAATGAATAGTAACTATGAGTGTTTCTCTTCTTCCCCTTTTTCAGTTGTGTGAGTGTGTTTGTTAGTATGTTATGCTGAAATGGGTTCACTAATAGACCTTTATATATGTTGGGCCCTGTGATGAGCGGATAATTTATACGCTTTTTGGCATTGTTTTTAGATAGTTTTTAGTAAGTTTAAGCTACTTTTAGGGATGTTTTCATTAGTTTTTATGATAAATTCACATTTCTGGACTTTACTATGAGTTTGTGTGTTTTTCTGTGATTTCAGGTAAATTCTGACTGAAATTGGGGGATTTGAGCAGAACTCTGAAGAAGGCTGACAAAAGGACTGCTGATGCTGTTGGAATCTGACCTCCCTGCACTCGAAATGGATTTTCTGGAGCTACAGAACTCCAATTGGCGCGCCCTCAACGGCGTTGGAAAGTAGACATCTAGGGCTTTCCAGCAATATATAATAGTCCATACTTTATTCGAAGAATGACGACGTAACTTGGCGTTGAACGCCAAGTACATGCTGCTGTCTGAAGTTAAACGCCAGAAAAACGTCATTATCCGGAGTTGAACGCCCAAAACACGTCAAAACCTGGAGTTTGACGCCAAGAAATGCCTCTACTCGTGGATTGATCAAGCTCAGCCCAAGCATACACCAAGTGGGCCCCGGAAGTGGATTTATGCATCAATTACTTACTCATGTAAACCCTAGTAGCTAGTCTAGTATATATAGGACATTTATCTATTGTATTAGACATCCTGGATTGTATTTTGAATCCTGTGATCACGTTAGAGAGGGCTGGCCATTTGGCCATGCCTGAACTCCTTGCTTATGTATTTTCAACGGTGGAGTTTCTGCACACCATAGATTAAGGGTGTGGAGCTCTGCTGTACCTCAAGTATCAATGCAATTCTATTTTCTCTTATTCGGTTTCTATCTTATTCTTATTCCAAGATATTCATTCGTACCCAAGAACACGATGAATGTTATGAGTCAGATTACCCTCATTATCATTCTCACTTATGAATGTACGTGATTGACAACCACTTCCGTTCTACATGCAACAGAGCTTGAATGCGTATCTCTTAGATTCCTCAACAGAATCTTCGTGGTATAAGCTAGATAGATGGCGGCATTTATGAGGATCCGGAAAGTCTCACCTTGTCTGTGGTATTCCGAGTAGGATCCTGGGAATCCGGAAAGTCTCACCTTGTCTGTGGTATTCCGAGTAGGATTCCGGTAATGAATGACTGTGACGTGCTTCAAACCTGTAACCTGCTGGGCGTTAGTGACAGACGCAAAAGAGGGATTCTATTCCAGTAGGGGAGGGAACCAACCGGTGATTAGCCGTACTGTGACAGAGTGCGTGAGCATTAGTTTTCACTGCGAGGATGGGATGTAACCATCAGCCATGGGTGATGCCTCCAGACTGGTTAGCTGTGCGAGTGACAGCCGCACAGGATATTTCCCCGAGAGGAAGAAAGTAGCCACAGTTGATGGTGAACCCCTATACAAAGCTTGCCATGGAAAGGAGTAAGAAGGACTGAGTAGAAGCAATAGGAGAGCAGGCGTCCTTGGGCTCTACAGCATCTCCATCCGCTTATCTGAAATTCCCACCAATGAATCTGCATAAGTGACCATAGCTTGCTTCATACCAACAATCTCTGTGGATTCGACCCTTACTCACGTAAGGTTTATTACTTGGACGACCCAGTACACTTGCTGGTTAGTTGAATGGAGTTGTGAAAATAAACAGTGCCATAAGAGTAAATATATGCTAAAGCTCAAAAGATAGTAATCACAATTTCGTCCACCAAGTTTATGACGTGTTTTGGGCGTTCAACTCCGGATAATGACGTTTTTCTGGCGTTTAACTTCAGACAGCAGCATGTACTTGGCGTTCAACGCCAAGTTACGTCGTCATTCTTCGAATAAAGTATGGACTATTATATATTGCTGGAAAGCCCTGGATGTCTACTTTCCAACGCCGTTGAGAGCGTGCCAATTGGAGTTCTGTAGCTCCAGAAAATCCATTTCTAGTGCAGGGAGGTCAGATTCCAACAGCATCAGCAGTCCTTTTGTCAGCCTTCTTCAGAGTTCTGCTCAAATCCCCCAATTTCAGTCAGAATTTACCTGAAATCATAGAAAAACACACAAACTCATAGTAAAGTCCAGAAATGTGAATTTATCATAAAAACTAATGAAAACATCCCTAAAAGTAGCTTAAACTTACTAAAAACTATCTAAAAACAATGCCAAAAAGCGTATAAATTATCCGCTCATCACAACACCAAACTTAAATTGTTGCTTGTCCCCAAGCAACTGAAAATCAAATAGGATAAAAAGAAGAGAATATACTATAAATTCCAAAATATCAATGAATATTAATTATAATTAGATGAGCGGGACTTGTAGCTTTTTGCTTCTGAACAGTTTTGGCATCTCACTTTTTCCTTTGAAGTTCTGAATGATTGGCTTCCTTAGGAACTTAGAATTTTGGATAGTGTTATTGAATTTCCTAGTTAAGCATGTTGATTCTTGAACACAGCTACTTATGAGTCTTGGCCGTGGCCCTAAGCACTTTGTTTTCCAGTATTACCACCGGATACATATATGCCACAGACACATAACTGGGTGAACCTTTTCAGATTGTGACTTAGCTTTGCTAAAGTCCCCAGTTAGAGGTGTCCAGAGCTCTTAAGCACACTCTTTTGCTTTGGATCACGACTTTAACTACTCAGTCCCAAGCTTTTCACTTGGACCTTCATGACACAAGCACATGGTTAGGGACAGCTTGATTTAGCCGCTTAGGCCTGGATTTTATTTCCTTGGGCCCTCCTATCCATTGATGCTCAAAGCCTTGGATCCTTTTTACCCTTGCCTTTTGGTTTTAAGGGCTATTGGCTTTTTCTACTGCTCCTTCTTTTTCTTTCTATTTTTTTTCGCAAGCTTCCTTTTTCACTGCTTTTTCTTGCTTCAAGAATCAATTTCATGATTTTTCAGATCATCAATAACATTTCTCTTTGTTCATCATTCTTTCAAGAGCCAACAATTTTAACACTCATAAACAACAAGATCAAAAATATGCACTGTTCAAGCATTCATTCAGAAAACAAAAAGTATTGCCACCACATCAATATAATTAAATTAAATTCAAGGATAAATTCGAAATTCATGTACTTCTTGTTCTTTTGAATTAAAACATTTTTCATTTAAGAGAGGTGAAGGATTAATGGATTTTATTCATAGCTTTAAGGCATGGTTACATACTAATGATCATGAAGTAAAGACACAAAACATAGATAAACACAATATTAAAAACGAAAAACAGAAAGAAAATAAAGAACAAGGAATGAATCCACCTTTAGTGGTGTCTTCTTCTTGAAGGACCAATGATGTTCTTCAACTCTTCTATGTCCCTTCCTTGCCTTTGTTGCTCCTCCCTCATTGCTCTTTGATCTTCTCTTATTTCTTGGAGAATGATGGAGTGCTCATGATGTTCCACCCTTAATTGCTTCCAATATTTGTGTGGAGGACAACTTATCCCCTGAGGTATCTCAGGGATCTCTTGATTTGCAGCCACATGTTCTAACCAACTGAGCTATTCCAGCTTATATATATAAGTCTTTCCATCTCTCAAGACTCAGAGGTGGAAGCTTTTGTCTTCCCTTTGAGGTTTCTCTGGCCTTAGGTGCCATTAATGGTAATGGAAAAGCAAAAAGCTATGCTTTTACCACACCAAACTTAAAATATTGCTCGCCCTCGAGCAAGAAAAGAAAGAAGAGAAGAAGAAGAAGATGGAAGTGAGTGAGGGGAGATGGATTCGGCTATATGGGTGGGGTTGGGTGGGAAAGAGGAGGTTGATGTGAATGGTGAATGGGGTGATTGGGAATTGTGACATGGGGAATTCAAATCATAAAAATAGGATTAGGAGGGAAGGTGGGAATATGGTAGGTGGGGATCCTGTGGGGTCCACAGATCCTGAGGTGAAAAGAAATACCATTCCTTCACCATATAGGCATGAAAATTGCCTTCATGCATCATTCTGGCGTTCAAACGCCCATTGGTGCATGTTCTGGGCGTTCAACGCCCATGTGATGCATGTTTCGGCGTTGAACGCCAGTTTCATGCTTGTTCCTGGCGTTCAGCGCCAGTTTGTCCTCTCTGTGCACCATCCTGGCGTTTAACGCCAGGTTGTTGCTTGTTTTGGGCGTTCAGCGCCAGAATGGTGCTCTGTTCTGGCGTTAAACGCCGGCCAGATGCACCTTCTGGGCGTTGAACGCCAGCCCGTGCTGCCTCCAGGGTGAAAAATTTTTTTCTTCTGTTTTTGACTCTGTTTTTAATTCTTTTGATTTTTTCGTGACTCCTCATGATCATGTACCTAATTCAACACAAAAATAACACTAAAACAAAATAAAATAAAATTAGATAAATAAAATTGGGTTGCCTCCCAACAAGCGCTTCTTTAATGTCAATAGCTTGACAGTGGCTCTCATGGAGCCACAAGATGATCAGATCAATTTAGTGTGTTGTCTCCACACCAAACTTAGAGTTTGGATATGGAACTTGAACACCAAACTTGGAGTTTGGTTGTGGCCTCACAACACCAAACTTAGAGTTTGACTGTGTGGGCTCTTCTTGACCTTGAACTGAGAGAAGTTCTTCATGCTTACTCTCTTTTGTCACAGAGGGATGGCCATGTGCTTGAAACACAAGGTATTCCCCATCCAATTGAAGGACTAACTCTCCTCTGTTGACATCTATCACAGCTTCTGCTGTGGCTAGGAAAGGTCTTCCTAGGATGATGCATTCATCATCTTCCTTCCTAGTATCTAGGATTATGAAATCAGCATGGATGTAAAAGCCTTCAACCTTTACTAGTATGTCCTCTACCATTCCATAAGCTTGTCTCATTGACTTGTCTGCCAATTGTAATGAGAACAAGGCAGGTTGTACCTCAATGATCCCCAGCTTCTCTATTACAGAGAGTGGCATAAGGTTTATTCCTGACCCAAGATCACATAGAGCTTTTTCAAAGCTCATGGTGCCAATGGTGCAAGGTATTAAGAACTTGCCAGGATCTTGTTTCTTTTGAGGTAGAGTTTCCTGAATCCAAGTATCTAAGTCACTAATGAGCAAGGGAGGTTCACTTTCCCAAGTCTCATTACCAAATAGCTTGGCATTCAGCTTCATGATAGCTCCTAGATATTGAGCAACTTGCTCACCAGTCACATCTTCATCCTCTTCAGAGGAAGAATAGTCTTCAGAGCTCATGAATGGCAGAAGGAGATTTAATGGAATCTCTATGGTCTCTGTATGAGCCTCAGATTCCTCAGGGTCCTTAATAGGAAACTCCTTCTTGTTTGAGGAACGTCCCAGGAGGTCTTCCTCACTAGGATTTTCGTCCTCCTCCTCCTTTGTGCATTCGGCCACTTTGATTAAATCAATGGCTTTGCACTCTCCTTTTGGATTCTCTTCTGTATTACTTGGGAGAATACTGGGAGGAGTTTCAATAACTTTTTTACTCAGCTGGCCTACTTGTGCCTCCAAATTTCTAATGGAGGATCTTGTTTCATTCATGAAACTGAAAGTGGCTTTTGACAGATCAGAGACTATATTAGCTAAATTGGAGTTGTTTTGTTCAGAGTTCTCTGTCTGTTGCTGAGAAGATGATGGATATGGCTTACTATTGTTCAGCCTATTGCGTCCACCATTGTTAAAGCCTTGTTGAGGCTTTTGTTGATCCTTCCAGGAGAAATTTGGGTGATTTCTCCATGATGGGTTATAGGTGTTTCCATATGGTTCACCCATATAATTAACCTCTGCCATGGCAGAGTTCTCAGGATCATAAGCTTCTTCAGAAGCTGCCTCTCTAGTACTGTTGGATACATGTTGCAATCCATTCAGATTTTGAGAGATTATGTTGACCTGTTGAGTCAACATTTTGTTCTGAGCCAATATGGCTCAGAGCATCAATTTCAAGAACTCCTTTCTTCTGAGGTGTCCCATTATTCACGGAATTCCTCTCAGAGGTGTACATGAACTGGTTGTTTGCAACCATGTCAATGAGTTCTTGAGCCTCTTCAGGCGTTTTCTTCAGGTGAATAGATCCACCTGCAGAATGGTCCAAGGACATTTTCGAAAATTCAGAGAGACCATAGTAGAATATATCCAATATGGTCCATTCTGAAAACATGTCAGATGGACATCTCTTGGTCAGCTGCTTGTATCTTTCCCAAGCTTCATAGAGGGATTCACCATCTTTTTGTTTGAAGGTTTGAACATCCACTCTCAGCTTGCTCAGCTTTTGAGGAGGAAAGAATTTATCCAAGAAGGCAGTGACCAGCTTATCCCAGGAGTCCAGGCTATCCTTAGGTTGTGAATCCAACCATATTCTAGCTCTGTCTCTTACAGCAAAAGGGAAAAGCATGAGTCTGTAGACTTCAGGATCAACTCCATTCGTCTTTACAGTCTCACAGATCTGCAAGAACTCAGTTAAAAACTGATAAGGATCTTCAGATGGAAGTCCATAAAACTTGCAGTTTTGTTGCATTAATGCAACTAGTTGAGGCTTAAGCTCAAAGTTATTGGCTCCAATGGCAGGAATGGAGATGCTTCTTCCATCAAACTTGGACGTTGGCTTTGTGAAGTCACCAAGCATTCTCCTTGCATTATTATTATTATTATTTTCGGCTGCCATCTCCTTCTCTTGTTCGAAAATTTCTGAAAGGTTGTTTCTGGATTGTTGTAATTTAGCTTATCTTAATTTTCTCTTCAGAGTCCTTTCAGGTTCTGGATCAATCTCAACAAGAGTGCCTTTATCCTTGTTCCTGCTCATAAGAAAGAGAGAAGAAAACAAGAAAAGAAAGAGGAATCCTCTATGTCACAGTATAGAGATTCCTTTATGTTAGTAGAAGAAGAAAGGGGTAGAAGAAGGAAGAAGGATGGATTCGGATTTGGATGAAGAGAGGTGAAGAGAAGTGTTAGTAATTAAATAATTAAATAGAATAAGAAAAGAGAGGGAGAGGATTTTCAAAAATAATTTTTGAAAATAGGTTAGTGATTTTCGAAAATTTAAAGATAAAATATAATTGAAATTAAAATTTAAAACACTTAATTAATTAAAAAGAATTTTTGAAAAGAGAGAGATATTTTCGAAAATTAAAGAGGGAAAAGTAGTTAGGTGGTTTTGAAAAAGATTTGAAATCAAATTTTGAAAAAGATAAGAAGATAGGAAGTTAGATAAGATATTTTGAAATCAAATTTTGAAAAAGATAAAATTTTTGAAAAAGATAAGATAAAAAGATAAAAAGATTTTTAAGAAAAAGATATTTTGAAAAAGATTTAATTTTTAAAATTACTTAACTAACAAGAAACTATAAGATAAGATTCTAGAACTTAAAGATTGAACCTTTCTTAACAAGAAAGTAACAAACTTCAAATTTTTGAACCAATCACATTAATTGTTAGCTAATTTTCGAAAATTTGATATAAAGATAAGAAAAAGATTTTTGAAAATATTTTGAAAAATAATTTTGAAATTTTCGAAAATAAAAAAAATGAAAAAGATATGATTTTTAAAATTTGAAATTTTGACTTGACTTGTAAGAAACAACTAATTTTGAAAATTTTTGACCAAGTCAACCCAAAATTTCGAAAATTTGGAGGGAAATAAGGAAAAGATATTTTTTTTATTTTTGAATTTTTAAAGAAAAACACAAAAATGACCCAAAACATGAAAATTTTGGATCAAGACACAAGATGCATGCAAGAATGCTATGAATGTCAAGATGAACACCAAGAACACTTTGAAGGTCATGATGAACATCAAGAACATAATTTTGAAAAATTTTTGATGCAAAGAAAACATGCAAGACACCAAACTTAGAAATCTTTAATGCATGAAAAATATGAATGCAAAAATGCACATGAAAAACAACAAAAGACACAAAACAAGAAATCATCAAGATCAAACAAGAAGACTTGTCAAGAACAACTTGAAGATCATGAAGAACACTATGAATGCATGAGATTTTCGAAAAATGCAAGAAAAATTTTAAAAGCATGCAATTGACACCAAACTTAAAAATCAACACAATACTCAAACAAGAAACACAAAATATTTTTGATTTTTATGATTTTCTAATTTTTTTTGTATTTTTATTAAATTTTTTTTTTTCGAAAATATAGTTTGGAAAAACGAAAAATAAAAGAAAAATTTTTGAAAAAGATTTTTGAAAAGAAAATTACCTAATCTGAGCAACAAGATGAACCGTCAGTTGTCCATACTCGAACAATCCCCGGCAACGGCGCCAAAAACTTGGTGGACGAAATTGTATCTCTTTATGGAATATGATAATAGAGCCTGGTCCAAAATCAATTTCGTTCAACTAACCAGCAAGTGCACTGGGTCGTCCAAGTAATACCTTACGTGAGTAAGGGTCGATCCCACGGAGATTATTGGCTTGAAGCAATCAATGTTATTTTATTAATCTTAGTCAGGAGGCTAATGAAGTTATTTGGATATATTTGTAAAAAGCCAACCTACAAACTACTTAAAATTGTAAGTTAAAATAATAGAGAATAATAATGTTACTTGTTGTGCAATAATGAGAAATATGTTGGAGTTTTGGAGATGCTTTGTCCTTTGAACTTCAACTCTTCCTTGAAATCCTCTTCTTGTTCCCTTAGGTGCCATGATCTTGATGAGTTTTAGCTCAGTGATCATGGCAACTCTAGTGCTTTAAAAGGAACACAAGTCGAAAATTTTAAAGAAAAATATGAGATATGCAATTGGCTAAAGCATTGGTTTATATTCTTGATAAGGGAGCACCAATACTTTTGAAAATCTTTTTCAAAAATAATTTTTCTTGATTTAATCTTGTGCCAAACTCTAAGTTTGGTGTTTTATTGTTAATCTTTTTATAATTTTCGAAAATTTTATTAAAGTTTTCTAAAAATTTTAAGTTTGGTGTTCCTCCTTTTGTTCTTGGTGTTCTTGTGAATTTTCAAGGTGTTCTTGAGTTTTTCTTGTGTCTTGATCTTAAAATTTTTAAGTTTGGTGTTCCTTGGTGTTTTCCCTCCAAAATTTTCGAAAATAAGGAACATTAAATCTAAAAATTTTAAGTCTTGTGTCTTTCGTGTGTTTTTCTCTTTCATCATAAAATTCAAAATTCAAAAAAAATATATATATTATTTTTCTAACTAGTTTTGAACCATATTTTTTTTTCTTTCGAAAATTTTATATAAAATTTAATTTTTAATTTCAAAATATTTTCACTTTCTTTTATTTATTTCGTTTTTATTTTATTTTATAAAAATTAATTTTCATAAAATAAATAACATCAACATATATACCCTTTCTTTTATTCCAACACGGAAGCACCTATGAATGAACAGTCCAAGAGGACTCTGGGGTCATATGCTAACCCCATTACTGCTTCATATGGGAGTAGTATCTGTATACCCTCCATTGGAGTTAGTAGCTTTGAGCTGAATCCTCAGCTCATTATCATGGTGCAGCAAAACTGCCAGTATTCTGGTCTTCCACATGAAGAACCTACAGAATTTCTGGCACAATTTTTACAAATTGCTGACACAGTACATGATAAAGAAGTGGATCAGGATGTCTACAGATTATTACTGTTTCCATTTGCTGTAAAAGATCAAGCTAAGAGGTGGTTAAATAACCAGCCTAAGAACAGCATAAAAACATGGAAACAGCTGTCAGAAAAATTCCTGAATCACTATTTCCCTCCCAAACGGATGACACAGCTAAGGCTAAACATCCAAGGCTTCAAACAAGGAGATAATGAATCCCTTTATGATGCTTGGGAGAGATATAGAGAGATGCTAAGAAAATGCCCCTCTGAAATGTTTTCAGAATGGGTGCAATTAGACATCTTCTACTATGGGCTTACAGAAAAAGCTCAGATTTCTCTAGACCACTCAGCTGGTGGATCTATACATATGAGAAAAACAATTGAAGAAGCCCAAGAGCTTATTGATACAGTTGCCAGAAATCAGCATCTGTACCTAAGCAGTGAATCTTCCATGAAAGAAGAAGCTAAAACAGTAACTGCTGAACTCAGTCCGGTGGATCAAGCTAATGAATTTAATCAGCAATTAGACTTTCTAACTCAGCAGCTAGCCGAATTCAAGGAAATACTACAGGAAACAAGAATGGCTAACAGGAATATGGAAGTGCAATTAAAACAGACAGAAAAGCAACTGTCAAAACAAATAGCAGATGAATGCCAAGCAGTTCAATTAAGAAGTGGGAAAACATTAAATACCTCACTTCAAAGCAGCAAGAAGACAGGAAATGAACAAATAGCTACTCAAAATCCCTCTGAGGACAGGCAGAGCCCAGAAAGGGATAAAGCTGGCGCTGAACGCCCAGACCATGCTCATTCCTGGCGTTCAACGCCAGAAACAAGCATGGATCTGGCGTTGAACGCCCAAAAGGAACATGGTTCTGGCGTTTAAACGCCAGTAACAAACAAGGAGATGGCGTCTAACGCCACTCCAGCTTCCACTCCTGGCATTCAAATACCAGTGGGTGATCAGTCACATACAAGTACTGATAACAACCCTTCTAAAAAGGCTTCCCAACCCACTTCTGTAAGCAATAAACCTGCAGCAACTAAGGTTGAGGAATACAAAGCCAAAATGCCTTATCCTCAAAAACTCCGCCAAGCGGAACAGGATAAGCAATTTGCTCGCTTTGCAGATTATCTCAGGACTCTTGAAATAAAGATTCCATTTGCAGAAGCACTTGAGCAAATACCTTCTTATGCTAAGTTCATGAAAGAGATCTTAAGTCATAAGAAGGATTGGAGGGAAACTGAAAAAGTTTACCTCACTGAAGAATGCAGTGCAGTCATCCTGAAAAGCTTACCTGAGAAGCTTAAAGATCCTGGGAGCTTTATGATACCATGCACATTAGAGGGTGCTTGTACCAAGCAAGCTCTATGTGACCTTGGGGCAAGTATCAACCTAATACCTGCATCTACTATCAGAAAGCTTGGTTTGACTGAAGAAATCAAACCAACCAGGATATGTCTTCAACTTGCTGATGGCTCCATTAAATACCCATCAGGAGTGATTGAAGACATGATTGTCAAAGTCGGGCCATTCGCCTTTCCTACTGACTTTGTGGTGCTGGAAATGGAGGAGCACAAGAGTGCAACTCTCATTCTAGGAAGACCTTTCCTAGCCACTGGCCGAACCCTCATTGATGTCCAAAAAGGGGAAGTAACCTTGAGAGTCAATGAGGAGGAGTTTAAGTTGAATGTTGTCAAAGCCATGCAACATCCAGACACCCCAAATGACTGCATGAGTGTTGATATTATTGACTCTCTGGTAAGAGAGGTCAATATGGCTGAGAGTCTCGAATCAGAGTTAGAGGACATCTTTAAAGATGTTCAGCCTGATTTGGAGGAATCAGAGAAGATAATAGAACCTCTGAAAATCCCTCCAGAAGAGGAGAAACCTCCAAAACCCGAGCTCAAGCCATTACCACCATCCCTGAAATATGCATTTCTGGGAGAAGGTGATACCTTTCCTGTAATTATAAGCTCTACCTTAGAGCCACAGGAAGAGGAAGCACTAATTCAAGTGCTAAGGACACACAAGACAGCTCTTGGGTGGTCCATTAGTGATCTTAAGGGCATTAGCCCAGCCAGATGCATGCACAAAATCTTGCTGGAGGATGACGCCAAGCCAGTGGTTCAACCACAATGGCGGCTGAATCCAGCTATGAAAGAAGTGGTGCAGAAAGAGGTCACTAAATTACTAGAGGCTGGGATTATTTATCCTATTTCTGACAGCCCCTGGGTGAGCCCTGTCCAAGTTGTCCCTAAGAAAGGAGGCATGACAGTGGTTCATAATGAAAAAAATGAACTGGTTCCTACAAGGACAGTTACAGGGTGGCGTATGTGCATTGATTATAGAAGGCTCAATACAGCCACCAGAAAGGATCATTTTCCTTTACCATTCATAGACCAGATGTTAGAAAGACTAGCAGGTCATGAATACTACTGCTTCCTGGATGGATATTCAGGTTATAATCAAATTGCAGTAGATCCCCAAGATCAAGAGAAAACGGCATTCACATGCCCATCTGGAGTATTTGCATACAGAAGGATGCCATTTGGCCTATGCAATGCACCTGCAACCTTTCAGAGGTGCATGCTCTCAATTTTCTCTGACATGGTGGAAAAATTCCTGGAAGTCTTCATGGATGACTTTTCAGTATTTGGAGACTCATTCAGCTCCTGCCTAAACCATTTAGCACTTGTTCTGAAAAGATGCCAAGAGACTAATCTGGTTTTAAACTGGGAAAAATGTCACTTTATGGTGACTGAAGGAATTGTCCTTGGGCACAAAATTTCGAACAAGGGGATAGAGGTGGACCAAGCTAAGGTAGAAGTAATTGAAAAATTACCACCACCTGCTAATGTTAAGGCAATCAGAAGCTTTCTGGGACATGCAGGGTTCTATAGGAGGTTTATAAAGGATTTTTCAAAAATCGCCAAACCTCTGAGCAACCTGCTAGCTGCAGACACGCCATTTATCTTTGATGAAGAGTGTCTGCAGGCATTTGAGACTCTGAAAGCTAAATTGGTTACAGCACCAATCATCTCTGCACCAGACTGGACATTACCATTTGAACTGATGTGTGATGCCAGTGACCATGCCATTGGTGCAGTGTTGGGACAAAGGCATGACAAGCTTCTGCATGTCATTTACTATGCCAGCCGTGTGCTAAATGACGCCCAGAAGAATTACACAACCACAGAAAAAGAGCTACTTGCAGTGGTCTACGCCATTGACAAATTCAGATCCTATTTAGTAGGATCAAAAGTGATTGTGTATACTGATCATGCTGCTCTTAAATATCTACTCACAAAGCAGGATTCAAAACCCAGACTCATCAGATGGGTGCTGCTTCTGCAAGAGTTTGATATAGAAATAAGAGACAGAAAAGGGACAGAAAATCAAGTAGCAGATCACCTGTCCCGAATAGAACCAGTGGAAGGGGCGTCCCTCCCTCTCACTGAAATTTCTGAAACCTTTCCGGATGAGCAACTACTGGCCATCCAGGAAGTGCCATGGTTTGCAGACATTGCAAACTACAAGGCAGTGAGATTCATACCCAAAGAGTACAGTAAGGTGCAATCAAAGAAATTAATCACAGATGCAAAGTACTATCTTTGGGATGAACCATATCTCTTTAAGAGATGTGCAGACGGAGTAATCCGTAGATGTGTGCCTAAAGAAGAAGCACAGAAGATCCTTTGGCATTGCCATGGATCACAGTATGGAGGACATTTTGGAAGTGAACGAACAGCCACAAGAGTCCTCCAAAGTGGCTTCTACTGGCCTACTCTCTATAAAGACTCCCGAGCATTTGTGCTTAACTGTGATAGTTGCCAAAGATCAGGCAACCTGCCTCACAGTTATGCCATGCCTCAACAAGGAATCTTGGAGATTGAGTTGTTTGATGTATGGGGCATTGACTTCATGGGACCCTTCCCACCATCATACTCAAACACTTATATTCTGGTGGCAGTGGATTATGTATCCAAATGGGTGGAGGCTATTGCAACACCCACTAATGACACTAAAACAGTGTTAAAATTCCTCCAGAAACATATCTTCAGCAGATTTGGTATCCCTAGAGTATTAATCAGTGATGGGGGCACTCATTTCTGCAATAAACAGCTTTACTCTGCTCTGGTACGTTATGGAGTTAGCCACAGGGTAGCTACCCCATATCACCCACAAACTAATGGGCAAGCTGAAGTCTCAAATAGAGAACTCAAAAGAATCCTGGAACGGACTGTAATTAACCGTAGAAAGGATTGGGCAAGAAGCTTGGATGATGCTCTGTGGGCATACAGAACAGCATTTAAGACCCCTATAGGGACCTCTCCATACCAGCTTGTGTATGGAAAGGCATGTCACTTGCCAGTGGAACTGGAACACAAGGCCTACTGGGCAACCAGATTCCTAAACCTTGATGCCAAGTTAGCTGGAGAAAAACGATTGCTCCAGTTAAATGAGCTAGAGGAATTTAGACTCAATGCTTTCGAGAATGCAAAAATTTACAAGGAGAAAGCAAAAAGATGGCATGATAAGAAATTGTCATCCAGAGTCTTTGAGCCAGGGCAGAAAGTTCTGCTATTCAATTCCAGGCTCAAATTATTCCCTGGGAAATTAAAATCCCGGTGGAGAGGTCCATATGTAATTACAAGTGTATCACCATATGGATACGTAGAGCTTCAGGATAATGACTCTAACAAAAAGTTCATTGTTAATGGACAGAGAGTTAAACATTATCTTGAAGGCAATTTTGAGCAAGAATGCTCAAAACTGAGACATGATTAAAAGCTCAGTAACAGTCCAGCTAATGACATTAAAGAAGCGCTTGCTGGGAGGCAACCCAGCCAAAATCACAAAATTTAATTTTATTTGCTTTTCTATTTGATCAAGTTTTACAGGTAGATGCTAGAGTATCTTCAAAAGGTGAAATAGCAATTGATTGAAGTCACAGAGTTACAGGGAAAATTGGAAGCTCACTGGCGTGAAAAAGCCAATAAGAAATGCTTTGGGCGTTAAACGCCCAAAAGAAGCACCCACTGGGCGTTTAACGCCAGTAAGGGTAGCCTTCTGGGCGTTAAACGCCAGAAAGGAGCATCTTCTGGGCGTTAAACGCCAGAAAGATGCACCTTCTAGGCGTTTAACGCCAGTCTGCTAGCGTCCTGGGCGTTCAGAAAAACGCCCAGTGACAAAGGACTTCCTGGCGTTCAACGCCAGAAAGAAGCACCAGATGGGCGTTGAACGCCCAGGAGAAGCAACTATTGGGCGTTAAACGCCCAAAACATGCATCGTTTGGGCGTTTAACGCCAGGATGGTGGGGAGGAGGTAAAATTCGTTTTTCTTTATAATTTTTCTAAATTTTTATGTTTCAATTCATGATTTCTTGCATAAACATGTTTCAAAATGTCATCCTTCAATTCAAAAAATTTTTAATCCTAATTTCTAAAAACACTAATTTCTAAAATCCCTTTTTCAAAAATATCAAATATATCTTAATTCATAAACCCAAATCTTTTTCCAATCCAAATCTTTTTCAAATCTTTTTCAACTCATCATATCTTTTGGATTTCAAAATTGCCTCTCCCTATATTCCTCTGCTGTCATTTCTTTTGCTTGAGGACAAGCAAACCTCTAAGTTTGGTGTGAGTTGCCATGATCACTGAGCTAAAACTCATCAAGATCATGGCACCTAAGGGAACAAGAAGAGGATTTCAAGGAAGAGTTGAAGTTCAAAGGACAAAGCATCTCCAAAACTCCAACATATTTCTCATTACTGCACAACAAGTAACATTATTATTCTCTATTATTTTAACTTACAATTTTAAGTAGTTTGTAGTTTGGCTTTTTACAAATATATCCAAATAACTTCATTAGCCTCCTGACTAAGATTAATAAAATAACATTGATTGCTTCAAGCCAATAATCTCCGTGGGATCGACCCTTACTCACGTAAGGTATTACTTGGACGACCCAGTGCACTTGCTGGTTAGTTGAACGAAATTGATTTTGGACCAGGCTCTATTATCATATTCCATAAAGAGATACAATTTCATCCACCACCCGGTCCAACCCGTTAGCGTTTTTAGCCCGTTTGGCCCAACTTCGGGCCAAACCTTTAAAATTAACACCCGGTTTCCATTTCTAACATTTTTCTAAGGTTTTTGACTATTTTCACTTTTTTCGCGCAGTACTAGGTAGACTTGAACCGGCTCAACCGGTTCAACTGTCTATTCGCGGTTTTCATGGTTTTTCACAGAAAATACATTTTCTGACTCAGAAAAACCTACTGAGTCCAAAAATCATATTTAAATTCTCAAATTCTCACTCTATTTTTTTGGAACCTAATTTGGGCAATATTAATTACTTAATTAAATAATTAATTAAGCTCGGTTCTTACATTCTCCCCACCAAATAAGAAATTTTGCCCTCAAAATTTAATGATTACCTGAGAATAGCTCGGGATAATCCTTTCACATCTCAGACTCCAATTCCCAAGTATGCTCTTCAACTCCTGCTCGCTTCCAAGCAACTTTAACCAATGAAACTTCTTTTTCCCGCAGTTTCTTCACACTAGTTTCTTCACGGTCTGACACTATGCTCAATGGCACACCGTGCAACCTTACTATCTCCTTAATGTACAACCTTGCTAACTCTTTCATAGAACAGTTCACTTGAATAGGCAAAAAATGAGCGAATTTGGTTAAGTGATCCACAATCACCCAAACTGCATAAAATCCTGACCTTGTCCTCAGTAAATCAGTCACAAAATCCATCGCAATTCCTTCCCACTTCCACTGAGGAATCTCAAGTGGCTGTAGCGTTCCCGATGATTTCTGATGCTCTATCTTTACCTTCTGACACGTCAAACACTTCGATACCACTGTAGCTACATCACCTTTCATCCCCGGCCACCAGAACATCTTCTTTAAGTCATAATACATCTTAGTGCTCCCTGGGTGAATGGAAAACCCACTGTTGTGAGCTTCCGACAATAAGTCTTGCCTCCAATTCCCGACATCCGATATGCAAATTCTCCTTTTATACCTCTATAATCCTTTATCATCCTTGTTGAATTCTCCAAGCCTCTTCTCACCAACTGGTTGAAATAACTGTTGTAGCTTTTGCATCTTGCTGAGCCTTCTGAATCTCTATTTTAAACGTACTTGAAATCTGTAACTGATTCAAACAAGCTCTTCTGGCAACTTGACCAATATCCAGCTTAAGATCCACGAACTTATCCACTAACACCTCTTCCTTGATCCTCATCCAAGCTATGGTTAAAGATTTCTGACTCAATGCGTCTTCTACCACATTCGCCTTTCTAGGGTGATAACTTAGTTCAAAATCGTAGTCCTTAAGCAACTTCATCCATCTCCTCTGACGCATATTGAGCTCTTTCTGATCAAAGATGTACTTGAGACTCTTATGATCAGAAAAGACACTAAACCTCTCTTCGTACAAGTGGTGTTTCCAAATCTTCAATGCAAACACAATCACCGTTAATTCTAAGTCATAAGTTGGATAATTTACCTCATGCGGTCTCAACTGACGTGATGCGTAAGCCACCACATTCTGGTGTTGCATCAACATGCAACCCAAACCTTTCAAGGAAGCATCACAATATACTTCAAACAGTTCATGCAGTTCTGGTAAAATCAAGACAGGCGTCGAAGTTAACTTTTGCTTCAAAGTCTGAAAATTCTCTTCACACTCTGACGTCCACATAAAAGGCACTTCCTTCCTTGTCAACTTAGTCATTGGTAGTGCAATTCGGGAAAATCCTTCAATAAATCTCCGGTAATATCCAGCTAAGCCCAAGAAGCTTCTAACTTCCATCACCATCGTCAGTCTTTCCCATTCCATCACCGCCTCAACTTTAGAAGGATCTACTGCTATTCCTCCTTTGCTCACTACGTGACCTAGAAACTTCACTTTCTCCTTCTAGAAACTCGCACTTTGACAACTTAGCATACAATTTTCGTTCCTTTAAGATTTGTAACACAATCCTCAAGTGTTCCTCATGCTCTTTCACCGTCTTAGAATAAACTAAGATGTTGTCTATGAAAACCACCATGAATTTGTCCAAAAATGGACGAAATACTCTGTTCATGTAATCCATGAACAGAGTAGGTGCATTCGTTAACCCAAAGGACATCACCGCAAACTCGTAGTGTCCATAGCGTGTCCTAAATGCAGTCTTAGGGATATCATCCTCCTTCACCCTTATCTGATGGTAACCAGATCTCAAATCAATCTTGGAAAACACCCCATCTCCTTGTAGTTGATCCATCAAGTCATATATCCTTGGCAGCGGGTACTTGTTCTTCACTGTCACTTTATTCAACTGTCGGTAATCCACACACAATCGCATTCCTCCATCCTTCTTCTTTACCAGTAAAACTGGTGCTCCCCATGGTGATATACTCGGTCGAATGAACCTCTTGTTCAGAAGCTCTTCCAACTGAGTCTTTAACTCTGCCAGCTCTATCGGAGCCATTCTATACAGTGCAATCGATATTGGTCCGGCTCCCAGCACCAGTTCAATCGCAAATTCAATCTCCCTTTGAAGTGAAAATTCAAGAATATCTTCTGGGAACACCTTCGGAAAGTCTCTAACTGCCGAAATCTGATCTAAGTTCAGGGCATCTCCCAAAGCATTAGCAGCCAACAGGATGTAACCCTGACATTCTTCTCCACTATAGTGCACCACTACAGAGTTCAGGTAATAACCCTCAGCTATCACTGCTCCATTTTCTCCTTCTGCCATAAACTGAATTGACCACTCAAAGCAATCCAACAACACCCGATTCCTTGACAACCAATCAAATCCCAAAATTATCTCTAACCCTATCATTGGCAAATAGATCAAATCATGCACAAAGTCTCTACCCTCAAGCTTGAATCCTACTTGCCTACACCTTAACTTAGTCATAACCGTCTGATACGGAGTATGTACATGTAGATCAAACACTAACTCTGACACTTTCAAGCCTAGTTCCTCAACTTTTGCAAACGAAATAAACGAATGCGAAGCTCCAGTATCGTACAATGCAATTAATGTTTTATCACCAATTACACATATACCTCTCATCAACGGATCCGCCTTAGAAGCATCCTTGGCGTTCACTGCAAAGACTCGACCTTGATGCTGACTCTGACCTGCATTCGGGTTCTTTCCACAAGTGCAATCCCTCGCAATATGACCAGGCAAGCCACAGTTAAAGCACCCACCTAAACCAATCTTGCAAGAGTCATATGGGTGAAAACGTCCACAATGCACACAAGTCAAATCCGGAGAAATCTTACTCTGATTTCCTCTCCCTTTGCCACACTGAAACTGATCCTGAATGTTCTTTTTGAAGCCTCCTTGACATTGAGGCACATATCCTCATCTCTTGAAACTTTGACACCTCGGATGAAAATACTTGTTACGTCCCTTACTAGTATTCCATCCATGAGTATTCTTGGACGCCGCTACCGTCTTGGCATACTCCTCAACCACCCTCGCTTTGTTCACTAAATCAGAGAAAGTACGAATCTCCATAGGAGCCACAGCAGTCATAATGTTGTCCTTCAACCCCCTCTGATACTTTATACATTTTCAGCTTTCATAAGTCTTCGAGGCACCCTGACATACCCTAGAAAACCTACAAAGCTCCTTAAACATGCTAGTATAATCTGCCACCGACAAGGAATCTTGCTTCAGCTGCATAAGTTCCATCTCCTTTGCTTCCCTTGCAGATTCAGGAAAGTATTTCTTCTAAAAGGCCGTCTGAAATACATCCCAAGGAACATCGGCATTCTGGAGCTGTAGCAAGCGACACTCGACTTGCCACCAGTGCTGGGCCTCTCTCGCAAGCTAATAAGTGGCAAATTCAACATATTGATTATTCAAAACATGTTGTGCCTGTAAAGCATGCTCCATGGCCTAAAACCAGTTGTCCACTTCTGTAGGATTAGTTGATCCTCGGAAAATTGGAAGATGAACCATGAGAAAAGTCGCCAAGGTCATCGGAGCAACTCCCTGCTGTCACCGTTTCCCTCAGCATTAACATTAGCATTTCCTTCGCCATTTCTGTTTCCATTTTCAGCCGGTTGGCCTAGCCTCTGCACTGCCTGCAGAGTCGCAGTAGCATTAGCCTCTATAGTGTTAGCAAGGTTTTCCATTGCCACCATAAATTTGGCATGATTGTCAGCAAGTTGCTCATTCTTACTCTCTCATGAACATGTTCGACCTGGTCCGCAAGTGGCCATTAGGGTTCCTATCTACACTAAACAATCTATATCAAGGTGATCAGGTTCAATATCAAAAGCCTAGTGCTTCAATTATCCCAAACAGGCACTCACAAACAAGCATGTCATGCAATATCAAGTAGATGACCTAATAGCATCAAAGAAAAAAGACACACAGAGTATGCAATGAAACACAATCGGTCCATCCCTCAGGCTCACGAGGACGAACCACTCTGATACCACTAAATGTAACACCCTAATTAGCCTAAGCTTTACCTCGCGTCGTAAAGCAAAGGTTAATCAGAGATTATGACAGTTCTAAGCTCATACATATAATATATAGAAAGAATTAATATAATCTAGAAGTCCGATGAAGAATATAGCTCAAAAATAGGATTTAAAAGCGCAAAATATACTCGCGAAGATTCTAACTTAAAGCACAAGAAACCGATACAGTATAATAGAAGATAGTAGTATAATATCATAAAATTATAGTCACGGCTCGCGAAGTTTAAGCCGACTAGCCATATATACAGACAAAATAGAATATGACAGTAAAAACAGCTTATACAAGTTTTTCTCTCTCAAATACAAGCCTCTAGGCAAAACAAAATACAAAAGATGAGAAACATATACAAAATAAACAAAAGAATCCAAAAGTAACAGGATCCTCCGCTTCTGTCACCATCCAAAGCAACTCACCGAGGTGGGTTGCGACCTGCATCTGAAAAAAACAACAGAAATATGGTATGAGAACCGGAGATTCTCAGTATAGTAATAGTGCCTAGTGATGTATGATATAAGACCCCAGGATGCCAAAGGCAATCTTAGACTTCATATCCATCACAAGATTCAATCTTAGGACATAACTAAAACAATAAAGCATTATTTAAACAATAATACAATAGAAGGGTAATCTATCCTAGGAGATTTCTATTCTAACAGATCTCCGCTGTCCCATAGCCTTCACCAAGATATCCTCCATGTGATCCCATCGCCGCCACCTTCCGAACCTCCTCAATCTCAGTAGAAGCATATAAGGCAAGTAATTCAAGTAAGCAATTAGGCATACAATTGCAAGTCGGCAAAGCAAACAAACAGATAGAAAATACACATGATGAATGCCTATCCTACTGGCTGTGATATCACATTGTCGGTTCAACTGCCAACCCGACACACCTCCATGGAGATGTCGCCCTTCGAAATCATCATTGGGAACCACCGAGATATAGTGCTCGGATCACTATCCAGGATTTTGTGCCTGCACACTCTATTAATCCGAAGGGATGTGAGCGGGATACTCTTGCCACGGACCTCACATCTCAACGCAAGCAGGACAAACCACCGCCCTTACGCCGCCACTACTACCTCGACAGACGAAATCCAACCGTTGTCCCTGCCGGGCACATAGCATCCCATAGTCTCAATATAAAACAGTAGTTCTGTGATTTTTCAGAAAACATTTTCAATTCATCAATAACTCATCATTGCACATTCGAGTCCTCGACTCGTCTTAACCACTGTCAAATCAACATTTTCATTATGAGTCCTCGACTCATCACAACTACTGTCAATTCAATCTTTATTCCAAACTCATCAGTTCTCATCTCATCTAGCTATCATTCTTCACATACCATCAAACCATCCTCAATACACCCAAAACCTAATCCACCGTTTTCTAATTTTTCATAAGAATATCAACTAAAACCCTTAGGTTATTTCCCATGTTCTCATACTCAAAATTAAGACCAAAAGTCTTAAAATGGTCTCATAGAAGCTTACAATCTTGTTAGAAAAGTGAAATAGATGAAAACAAAGTTTAAATTTGAGAAATAGGGCGTGTGCGTACGCAAAGGGGTGCGCGCGCACGCCCAGGAGAAGTTTCAAAACATGTGCATACGCAGAGGTAAAAATTTTCACAATTCTATTTTGCTCGCACAAGCTATGCTAGCGCCCTTAACAAACTGACCTTCCCAACGTGTGCGTGCGCACAGGGCTGTGTGTACGCACAGGTTGTAATTCCTCATTGGGTATGTGCACGCACAAGCTATGCTAGCGCTGCAAACAGGAAGCCTTCCCCTGCGTGTGCGTACGCACAGGTCTGTGTGTGCGCACAGGTTAAAATTTTTGCAAGGTTGTGCGTGCGTACAAGGCTATGCATGCGCACATACCAGAAATCACAAAATTATGCAACTTGTTTAACACCAATCTTTGAATGATCATAACTTCCTTTACAAAAATCCAAATTTTACAAACTTTATATCAAATTGAAGAGTTTTCAATAAACTTTAATTCTAAACCAATTTCAATAAATTTTAAAAACCGAGGCAAAAGTTATAATCAGACAAAATTCACCAAAAACTAACTTTTACCAAATTCCACAATTTCAATAATTCCTTGTAAAACACAACCCAAACCATTCCAAACTCCATTTTTCATTAAAATCTACCCTTTGTGTTATATTACACCAATCTTACTATATTTTCCTTCACATTTCATTATTCACAACCTCAACATCAATTATATAACACTTATGATCAATCCACATTCAAACTTACCATTTCATCAACCTCAACATCACATCTATTATACCAAACCACTTTTCAAATCCACACAATCATTCATCATCATCATCATATCATTATCAATCATCATAATTGAACTCAAAATTCGTCAACCCATCATAAATCATCATACATCAACATTCAACAACTCATCAACCATTTAAATTCTAACATATCCTATGGGTCACTAGCCTAAGTGTCCATGAATATTATATACTACATAGATAAAACCGAAATCATACCTTCGCCGATTTCCAATATGTCCAAAACTCAAAATTGAGCACAACAATAATCACCAACAAGCTTTCCAACAAAATCCAAGCTTCTAATAATCACCAACAAACTCCAAAGGCTTCCAAACTCACAATAATCAAGCTATATATACATAAATCATTATAAATCAACCTAGGGCTCATCATAAATAAAATTTCACAAGAGTTTCAAGATCTCTTATCTTCTCTAACAGTTTTGGTAGCCAAAATGGAAGGCTAAGCAAGAGTTAGAGTGAACCTAAATATCCAAAATCACAAAATCTCACTTAACCAAAAATCCTAGGATTCAAAATTTTAGAGAGAAGAACTGGGAAGGTTTAGTGGTTACCTCACTACTTTCTTGGATGGATTTTGTAGAGCTCTTTGCAAGGAACGCGTAGCCACAAACGGTGTGGCGATCAGAGCTCCGTAGCTCAAGATATGAGCTTGTGAAGCTGACAATGAATAGTAACTATGGGGGTTTCTCTTCTTCCCCTTTTTCAGTTGTGTGAGTGTGTTTGTTAGTGTGTTATGCTGAAATGGGTTCACTAATGAGCCTTTATATATGTTGGGCTTGGGCCCAACTTGAGCCCGGTCCTATCCGTTAGCATTTTTAGCCCGTTTGGCCCAACCTCGGGGCAAACCTTTATCTCCCGATTTTCTATTTCTAACATTTTTCAAAGGTTTTTTACTGTTTTCACTTTTCTCACGAAGTACCAGGCAGAGAACTGGTTCAACCGGTTCAACTGCCAGTTCGTGGTTTTTATGATTTTCACAGAAAATACATTTTATGACTCAGAAAAATCTACTGAGTCCAAAAATCATATTTAAATCCTCAAATTATCACTCTAATATTCTTTTGGAACCTAATTTGGGCAATATTAATTACTTAATTAAACGATTAATTAAGCTCAGTTCTTACATAGGGGGTATGCGTGAGCACATCATGATGTTGAGAGACACAACAGCACAACTAAAGGCTTTAGAGATTGAGATCTCTAACTCATTTCTAATGCATCTTATTCTGAATTCTCTTCTTGTTAGTATGGACCATTTAAGATTTCTTACAACACACATAAAGAAAAGTGGTCCATCAATGAATTACTAGTAATGTGTGTGCAAGAGGAAGGAAGGCTAGTGATGGATCTCAAATGGTCGGTTAGGAATTTTCACTAATTGAAAAGAATGGATCCATTGCCAGTATTACTCCCAACCAACAAAACGGTCCGAATGAAAGTTTAGAAGAAGAGTGTCACAATTCAACTAAATAAAAACTGGAAATTTTACTTTCTGAGTCGTTTTTCCTTGGACTAGCTATCAAGTGTGCAAGTTTGGTTGTGCATTCGGGGTTTTCAAGAGCAATAAAAAAATGAAATAAACTAAAGCAATGAAATAACAAGAGCTAGGATTAGCAAACAAGCAAGACAATGAAGTAAGCAAGCATGAATAGGATTAACTACTAAGCTACCACTAGATCAAAATACAATTAATGCAAACTAAGAAAGATTGAAGTAATAAACTAATGAGAATGTAGTTCAATGCATGAAAGAATCTTGACTTGGAGTTGAGAGTTAAGAAATCCTATCCTTGTCATAACCAAAACCATAACAATTACAATGAGTTAATCCCACTTCGTTAATCCCTAAACAATGGAAAAAGTCAAGTAAGCATAATTAACCTTAATCCACAAATCCTAACTAACTTACTAATTAAGCTTAGTAAAAAGCTAGCATTAGTGGAAATAAGAGCAACTAACAACCCAAAATTACCACTTAATGTTGGACATTAATGACTCTAGGATCCTAGTTACATAAAACCCAAGCCAAGGAGTGAAAAACTACTCCATATTCATAATGGGCATTTCAACAAACACTTGGTGGGCACAATAACAAAACATAGTAAATTGGAAAAGATACTTGAAACTATAACCAACCAATATAAACAATCAACAATAGTAACTCAATCAAACATATATAAACCTAAAAATATCAAATTCATTAACTAGAAACTCAAGAATTCACAAGTCATTAAACTAACAAAGTAACTTTAATTATAAGAAAGTATGAGTGAATATAGTGTAAATGAAGAGAAATTTAAGGACAATTTACAATGGAAACATGCTAGAATCCAAGATTAAAATGTAAATATTAAACTCTACTAAAACCCTAGTAAAACCCTAATGAGAATTGAGAGTGTTTTATAAGAGAAAAAGAAAACTAAAAACCTCACTAAAACTTGCTAATATGATGTATGTATGTGTTGCAATGTTGTCCCCATATGATAGAGTTTCAGCACTTCACATTTGGGCCAAAGAGGCCCCAAAAAATGCGAGGCACGTGACTTTCTAAATGAGGCACGCATTCGTACTTGTGCATACGCACAGCCATGTGTGCGTATGCACACTTGCTAAAAATCCTCTTGTGTGTGTGCACAGCCATGTGTGCGTACGCATGCATCAAAATGCTCCATTTATGCGTACGCACAGGAAGGTGTGTGTACACATGTACCAGAATGCTCTTCTCCTTTGTTTCTTTATGGAATCTCCCACTTTGCATGCTTTTCTTCCACTTTTTCAATGCCATCCTTGCCTATTGGTCCTAAAATCACGCAACAAAACATATCACAATATTGAATGGAATAAAAGTGGAATTAGATTGACTATTTAGAGTATAAAAAGCATTGTTTCAATAATTAGGTGCAATTTAGATAAAATTCACAAAAGCATGCTATTCAAGTGAATAAATACAAGTTTATGTGATGAAATTGACTCAATTCAAGCAAAAAATTATCATAAAATGTAGACTTATAAGCTAGTTCAGGAGCTTGGTGAAAGTGCACCATTGGTAACAAATGAGGATGGTAAGAAGCGAGCTTATAAGAAGAAAGGAAAGGGTATTGCATCCCATCTTATGAAGAAAGAAGGTGCACATTGTTTCTTTTGTAAAAGGAAAGGACGCATGAAGAAGGGGTGCCCAAAGTTTAAAGCTTGGCTTGAAAAGAAACGTACTAACCTTTGTGATCTTATTCCTTCGATGTGTTTTTAATCTAATTTTGTTGAAATATGTCATGACACTTGGTGGATTGATTCTGGTGTTGAAATTCATATTTCAAATACCATGCAGGGTTTTATAAGGAAAAGAAAACCAATAGAAAGTGAACTGAGCATCAATATGGGCAATCGGATGCATTCACATGTAGAAGCCATTAGAACATTTAGGCCTGTATTAAGTACTGGTTGTATTTTAGTTTCAGAATGAACTATTTATATTCCAGAGTTTTCTAAAAATTTGATTTCTTTATCTAAACTTGTAAAACAAGGATTATGTATATATTTTTATGATGATGCTATTGACATTATTAAAAATTCTAATATTATTAGACGTGGTACTTTAATTGGTGATTTATTTAAAGTCAATTTAGCTAATAATGTTCTATCAGGTTTAATGGTTATGCATGGTAATGGTATGAATGAAAAATCCTCCATGTTGTGGCACCGAAAGTTGGGACATATTTTTATTGGGAGAATGAAAAAATTAGTAAGTGGTGGGGTTATTAAACCTCTAAACTTTATTGATTTTGATCAGTGTAGATTGCATTAAGGGAAAACAAACCAAAAAGTCTCAAAAAGATGCTAAGAGGAGTTCTGACATATTAAAAATAATTCACACTAACATATGTTGTCTTGATATGTCCTCAAGTGGTAAGAAATACTTCATCTCCTTTATTGATGATTATTCACGATATATGTATCTTTATATGCTTCATAATAAATATGAGACATTTGACACTTTTAAAGTTTATAAAGCTAAAGTAGAGAAACAATGTGGAAAGCAAATTAAGATCATGAGATCAGATAGAGGTGGAGAATTCTATGAGAGATATACTGAAAGTAGACAAGCACCTGGTCCTTTTGCAAAATATCTTCAAGAGCATGGTATTATGGCATAATACACCATGCCTAGCACACAAGATCAAAATAGTGTAGCTGAAAGAAGAAATAGGACTTTGCTGGATATGGTGAGGAGTATGCTTAACAACTTCAATCTTCCTTTATTCTCATAGAATGAAGTCCTTAAGACAACCACGTATATATTAAATAGAGTTCCAACCAAGGAAGTTGCTAAGATGCTATTTGAACTATGAAAAAGTTGAAAACCTAGTTTGAATCATATACGAATTTGGGGTTGTTCTGCTGAAGTTTGAGTTTATAATCCATAAGAAAGGAAATTGGACCCAAGGATGATAAGTGCCTATGTTATAGGTTATGCAGAAAATTCTAAGGGTTACAGGTTTTATTGTCCTTCCCATTCAAGTAAAATAGTTGAATTTAGAAATGCAAGATTTTTAGAGCATCATGTAAAAAGTGGGAGAAATTGTTCTCTTAAGGTTGTTGAGAATGATAATGTTTGTCAAATCTCTCCATGTACAAGAGTGATTGTTCAATACAATGGCCATACAAATAGGATCAATGTAGAATAACCTATTACTGATGTTACACATCATGAAGATAATGTTCTAGTAGATCATATGGTGGATGATCAAACTCTTCATAATGAAAATGTTGTTCAAGAACACATTGTTCAAGAGAAATCCCAAGAAGAGGGAGAAGCTGTTATGCCACTACCTTTACAAGAAGTTGATGATGCAACATTAAGAAGATAGATTAGAATAAAAAATCCTTCAAGTTCTAGTAACTATGTAATGTATCTTGTTGAGTCTGACTATGATGTTTGTTATGAAAAAGACTCAACGACATTTTCACAAGCAAAGGAAAGTCGTAATTCTAATTTTTGCCTAGATACTATGGAGGATGAAATGAATTCTATGGCGGATAACCAAGTTTGGGATCTTGTAAAATTACCTGATGGGAAAAAGGTCATTGGTTGTATATGGGTCTTTAAGACCAAGATATCTTCATCGGGCAATATTGAGCACTACAAGGCTCGACTTGTTGCCAAAGGATTTACTCAAAGGGAAGGAGTTGACTACAAAAAAATATTTTCTCCTGTTTCAAAGAAAGACTCTTTTCGCATCATTATGACATTGGTAACGTACTTTGACATAGAATTTCATAAAATGGATGTGAAAACAACATTCTTTAATGGAGATTTGGAAGAAGAAGTCTATATGAGACAACCCGAAGGATTTATCTCAAGTGCTAGTAAGGAGTTAGTTTGCAAGCTTAAGAGAGCAATGTATGGTCTTAAGCAGGCTTTCCAATAGTGGTATTTGAAGTTTCATGATGTGATTTTTTCATTTAGGTTCATTGAAAATATTGCTGATCAATGTATATACCACTAGGTTAGTAGAAGTAAGGTCATATTTCTCATCTTATATGTAGATGACATTTTTCTTGCAACAAATGATTCAGGGTTGTTACATGAGGTGAAATAATTTCTCTCTAGATATTTTGATATGAAAGATATGGGTGACTCATCTTATGCCATTAGCATAAAGATTCATAGAGATAAACATAAAAGAATTTTAAGTTTATCGTAAGAAACCTATATTAACAAAGTTCTTGAGAGTTTTAAAATGTAAAATTATTCATCAAGTGTTGCACCTATTGTAAAAGGTAACAAGTTTTGCTTAGATCAATGTCTCAAAAATGACCTTGAAAATAAACAGATGCAAAATATTCCTTATGCTTCAACCGTTGGAAGCCTAATGTATGCTCAGGTCTGTATAAGACTTGACAATTCTTTTGCTGTTGGCATGTTAGGAAGATATCAAAATAATCTAAAAATTATCCATTGAAGAGCTACAAAGAAGGTCTTAAGGTATTTTCAAGGGACCAAGGACTTCATGCTTACATATAGAAGCACTGACAATTTAAAAATTGTTGGATACTTAGATTCAGACCTGGCGGGATGTGTTGATTTTAGGAAGTCAACATCACAATACATATTTATGCTTACTGATGGAGCAGTATCTTAGAAGAGTGCAAAACAATCACTTGTAGCCACTTCTACCATAAAAGCCAAGTTTATTACTTGCTTTGAGGCTACATCACAAGGTATTTAGTTAAAGAATTTCATCTCTGAGCTTAAGATCATGGATTGTATCTCTAGGCCATTGAGAATATATTGTGATAATTCTGCTGCTGTATTTATGGCTAAGAATAATAGAAGTATTAGTCGAAGTAAGCATATCGATATTAAGTACTTAGCCATCAAAGACTGAGTTAGGTCTAATGAGGTACAGATAGAGCATATTAGTACTAAACAGATGATATTTGATCCTTTGACAAAATGCATGCCACCAGGACTGTTTAAGGATCATGTAACTAGTATGGGTTTATATTCTGTAACGTCACTTATTTGATTTATTTGTATTATATGACATATTTAGATATGAAATTCTTATTATTATTTGTTTCTTATTTGGTTAGTATATATATGCATACATGAATTAGAATGACAAACCAAATTAAGTGAAGGACCTAGAGTAAGCATTGGGTTTATTCCTACAGAAATATCACATAAAGAGTTTATTCAATTAAGAGATGTTATATTGTAATACATAGAAGGTAATACTCGATTAACGAGGACCTACGGCTATGATTCTTGTAATTTGTCTTAATTGTTTAAGCATAGTATGTAATTACAGACTATATGTAGCAAATGTTGGACCAAATGGGAGAATGTTAGAATTTTTATTCTATTTGTGGTCCACTTTGTTAATATAGAAATTAGTCTGGATAGTATTATAATTATTAATTAATTACATTGGCAGTTGATTTGTTTTTGATAGAAAGAATACAACTGTTCATAAAAATTTATAACGTTTGGGTCCCCAATTCTAATCATCACAACAACAAACATTTTGACTCATCTGGTTTGGTGATTCAAAAATTAAAAATTCCAAATTAAATCAAAGATTTTATGGCTATGGCTGGAGGTACGTAAATTACTGATTTTTATAAAATATCTAACACGGGGTCCCCATTACTCGTGGCGGAGATGGGCGGATTATAGTGGGACATGTTGCTATCCCTATAGGACAGTAGAAAAGGTTAGTAAAGAAATAATAGGCATAGGCACTAGCTTAGCTAGTTGCATTCTAGCCTTATCAAGTAAAACAACTGTATACCTTTATTGAGTTAGGCACAATCACTACAACAAATAAGGGTTTTCGCAACGGTCAAAAACTGTTGTCGTAGATTGAAAAACCGTTCCTAAAACTTTAGACAACGCTTTGGCAACGGTTTTTGACCTGTGGTATATGCGGCCGTTGCCAATGCTCAAAGGCAACGGTTTTTTACCTAAGGCAATGGTAACAAAAAAAACCATTGCCAAAGTTACTAGCATAGACAATGGTTTTGAAAGAAAATTTTATACAACGGTTTTGAACCGTTACTCGATAAGCAACGGTTTTAAACCATTCTCTTTCATGACATAACGGGTTAAATCCATAACTAGATAGACAACGGTTTTAAACTGTTGTAGTTTTATTATTCTTAAAACCAACGGTTTTAAAGCATTGCCAGTAGCATTTTTTGGAAACAGTTTTAATACTATTATCATTTTTTAGTTGTCTTTGACAACGGTTTTAGCACCACTGCCTTTTGTAACTTTTAACAACGGTTTTTTGTAATATATAATTCTTTATTTACAATAGTTTTCTCATGAATAAAAATAGTTCTAACTTTTTTTTAATTTAATGTCAATAAATAATCTAAACTATTTGAATCAAATTACTAAAGAAAACTAATTGAACATTTACCAACAAATTTGACTTATAAAAATTGTTATAAGATCTACAATCACAATATATCATCATTATAAAATAACATAATACTAGTCTAGGTCATAACTAATTTTACTTATATCATTATCATTTTTCAAAATACAAAAATACTATAGCCTAAGGGTGACAATTTCTTCATTTTTCTTCAACAAAGTTGGTGTGGTAACCCAGCTTGAGTGGACTCTCTTGGCTTTAATGGTAACTGCTCCACGTAAAGAACTAGAAAGAATCTTAAATCTGATCTTTATATGTATAAACATTTTTGGCAAATTAGAAAACCTGAATAATAAGCATTAAAAAGACAAACATAAAGTTATGTACCAACCTTGTCTGGCAAATTTAAAGACAGTATATACTTCATGCTATAAAAGTTCTGATTTGAACCCAATGAGCAAAGGCTAAGTTAGAAAAAACTCAATTATATTAGTTTCTTCCTTAATTATGAATTAAGAAAAAGAAAGAATGAAAAGGATGGGAGCAGAGATCATGTTCTTTGCTTGAGAAGCTAGAGTGCTTTGGTTGAAAGAACCTACCTACATGGAAGAATAAATCTCTTGGTTAAAATAAAAATGCATAAACTAAGAAGTTCCACACCAGGTGAGTTAATAACCCAAATGAAATTGAGGTTAATTCACGTGATCCATCAATAATAACTAATAATAATACAATCTCACTAAACTAATTAGTATAGCATAATAAGCAATAATAAGTATATAGCTATGCTCCTCACAGTAATTACAACGAACTGAACTAGTATAGCATAATAAGCTAAGAGAAAAGACGTAGTATTATATAGTTTCATTCGTTCAAGTATTTGTTAATAAGTATATAGCTATGCTCCTCAAAATCGACTTAACCCTGCAGTTTTGGAGTAACTTGCAAATATAAGCATCAATGCCAACTAAAAAATCACAAACAAAATGTAAGATTTGAAGATAATTTGATACCACAAAAAGATTTGTCAAATGTCAATACACAAACAATGCTCAAATATATCATGAAGACAAAATCATCCTTGCTGGTGGCTGACTAACAGGTTCTCCTCTGGCAGCCTTCACCAGCAGAGGATCTGAAGACAATCACCACAAAAATCATGAATTTCTCTTGCTTAAATGAGTATAATCAAGAAAATGAAAGAGTAATCAAGAGAAAGAAATGCTTATAAAAGTCTCCCAAATTTGAACAATATTACTCATTTCTATAAAACATACAAATGAATGTTAATTGTTAACAGAACTTTTTCCCCTCTTTTTCCATGCCTTCAATCAATCAAATTCAACAATCTCCATTAATTGATTCATCTCAATGACTCAAAAATATCTGAATTACCCTCTCTTAGAACCCTATAACAATTTGCACCACTATCTAAAGCAACAAATTTGTTAAAACTGAATGCTATTAGGAACCAGCAATGTCACCTTTATTATCACACAGATAAAGTAGCTACATTACCACTTCAAAAAATAAATGAACTGAGAGAAAAATAAAAAAGAAAAAGAAGCTAAATTGAACAAAATGAAGAGCATAATGAGAAGAAAGAAAAAACTGTGGTACCGGAAGAAGAGGCAGAGCAAGTGACGGAGAGGTGCAGTTTTGGGTTGAAAGGGAGTGAAAGTGTAGCGTTTAAGGCATTAGAATGTGGAAACAAAGAAGAAGATTTCCATCCAACAAAACCAGTGAAAGTGTTAATGGAAGTAGAAGCCAGTGTAGCGTTTAAGGCATTAGAATGTTTGTTTGCTCAACTAATAAATGACCTTTTTTCTCTATTTTATTCTTTTCCTTTTATTTTTATTTCTTTCTTTCTTTCCTACCCGGATTCCTTCAATATTGTACCACACAAATCACCTTGTCCTACTTGTAAAAGAAAAGAACAAATTGAGGTTGCAACTTGTACCTGAAAGGAGCTTTTGAAGAGTAGCACAAGCTTCCTTCCACGCTGGCCTTCCAAGGGATACAAACATATTTAGATTAGGCTGTTTCAATTACAACACAACATGGAAACCAATTATTGTCCTATGCAATGAATATGAAAGTAAAAGAACTAAACCACAATGTCAAGCTACTAATAATAATGAATAACTGACCTTTGCCAATGATCAGACCAAGCTGCCTCAAGGTAAGTGTATGGAAAGGTTCCAGTTTGGTGAAATTGAGTATGAGGACAATTGGAAGAAAAATAAGAATATTAAAAAGTCCAAGAAATCCAAGCAACCCCTTACTAACACAACACTGTCTTTCTCAAAACAAACACTAAATAATAAGTTAAGGGACTAAATCAAAAGTCATATTTGAGCCATGTTCCATTTCTTTGAAAGAAGCTTATTCATGTAGAAGCTTAACTATAACAGTAGGGTTCTACTTTGTTAACAAATTAATAGAAGCTTAACAATACAGTAGGACTTTTCATTATACAAATATTGAGTGTAGATGACAAATAAAATAATTTGGATCAAGAATGTTAGTATTGCAATGGTTAGGTTCCTTCTGCACTTCTAATCGGTAAAATTCTTCAAATCAAAATAGAAACCAAATCAATTAAACTCATAGAATAAGAGACATTTGAGTTACCTAAACAGAGGTTGAGCCACAATGAGGAGGCAGAGAACCAGTGACAGGGGATTCAGAAGCAGAGAACCAGTGACAGGGGGTTCAGAAGCAGCGATGTCTAAGGGGACGACGGCTGACAGCAGAAGCAGCAAAGCAGAAGCAGAAGCTTCGATGGCGGTAGCTCGCGGAGACAGGGACGCTCCTCCGCTACAGCGACGACAGTGCTGGAGCAGACTCCACGAACGGCGACGATGAGGGTTCCCTCCCTTCTCGCGTTCGGCCTCTCTCTCTCCTTTTGAACTCTGCGTGCCTCTCTCTCTCTCTTCCCATCGTGACCCGCGGCTCGATGGCAACATGGCAGCGGTGATGGGCTGAACGGTGGCGACATGATGAAGGCTCCCTCTCTTCCTCTCTGTCATAAAGTAGAGAGCTATGTGAAGACTTGTCTTGTGTGCCAACAAGATAAGATTGAAAACAAGACACCAAGCGGGTTGTTGGAACCTCTGCCTCCATCAGAGCGACCGTGGGAAAGTGTCTCTCTAGATTTCATTTCTGCCTTACCGAATTCTGAGGGGTTTGGATCTATTCTCGTGGTAGTGGATCGATTTTCGAAGTATGCTACCTTTATACCCGCCCCTACTGACTGCACTGCAGAGGAGGCAGCACGACTATTCTTCAAGAATGTGGTGAAATATTGGGGATTGCATAAGAGCATCATTGGGATCCATGACTATCGAGATCCACGCTTCACAGGACGACTATGGACAGAGCTATTCAAACTCCTTGGGTCGGAGCTTCATTTTTCAACAAGCTTCCATCCTCAAACCGATGGGCAGACTGAGAGAGTGAATGCCTTACTCGAGTGTTACTTGAGGCATTTTGTAAGTGCTAATCAGAAAGATTGGACAAAACTCCTCGACATTGCTCAGTTCTCATATAATTTGCAAAGGAGTGAGTCTACAGGGAAGATTCCGTTCGAGATTGTGACTGGACAACAACCACTTACACCTCACTCTCTTCCTTCCCCTTACTCAGGGAAGAGCCCTGGAGCTTATCATATGATTAAGTCTTGGGAAGAACAAGCAGATATCACTCGTTTTTACCTCGACAAAGTTGCAAAGAGGATGAAGAAATGGGCAGATAAGAAGAGGAGGCATGCAAGCAATCAAGTGGGAGACAAGGTAATGATCAAACTTCTTCCACAACAATTTAAAGCCTTTCGCAAGGTTCATAAAGGCTTAATCCGTAAATACGAAGGGCCATTTGAGATCATTGGACGTGTTGGGGAAGTTGCTTACAAAGTACAACTCCCTCCCTCTATGAAGATCCACCCGATCTTCCATGTGAGTATGCTTAAACCATATCACAAAGACCAAGATGAACCGAGTAGAGGTGATTCGAGTCATGCTCCGCCTGTGGTGATTAGATCCTTTGATAAAGAAATCGAAGAGATCTTAGCTAATCGCGTCGTGCGACAAGAGGAGTACCACCAAGTATCCAATACTTGATCAAGTGGAAAGGACTTCCGATAACTGAAGCTAGTTGGGAAACTCGTGAAGATCTGTGGCAATTCCAAGAACACCTAGAGCGCTATCATGAATAGAACGCGACGAGGACGTCTGCGCATTAGGTGGGGGAGAATGTCACGGTAAATTTTTAGAAGGTTAGATTTAACAGTGTTTGTATCATTTTCTGGAGTGTTTGAGAATACTCTAGATGGTTCTGGAACGTTCTAGAATGTCCTAGAAGTTTCTGGAATACCCTAGAAGGTTTTAGTAGAAGGTCATAGAATATTCTAGAAGAGTGTGGATTGATATAAAATTATGAAGAGTTGTATGGAACAATCTAGAAGTATTTAGAAAGTAGTGGTAGGATAGATATTTATAAAGAAGGTTCTAGATGATTAATCTAGACCATTGATTAGATTTAATCCTAACCATCCATTGAGGAGATGAATGGCTATAAATAGGAGGTAAGAGTTAGTGTGAGGGTGTGTGAATCATTTGTAACAAACATTTGAGCAATAAAGTGTTCTTTCCACTAGGCTTCATTTCTCTTGTGTTCTTTTGTGTTCTTAGCTTTCTTGCTAAGTATTGAGGGTTAGGCTGACTTGGTCTTAGCTCAAGAGGTTGAGTAAGTCTGAGTGTCGGCACGGTAGCGTTGGAGTGTGTCCAAGGCCGTGACATAGTAGAGGAAGAAAAATATCAAAGTTATGTGTTTTGTTCTATAAAGAGTTTTTCAAAAATTTGTTTAAAAGTAAAAAATATGTTAAATTTAAAAGTGAGAATCAAACAAAAAATAATATTTGTTATAAATTTATTTTAAATTTATTTTTTTTTAAATAAT
Source organism: Arachis hypogaea (assembly GCF_003086295.3). Classification (NCBI taxonomy): domain Eukaryota; kingdom Viridiplantae; phylum Streptophyta; class Magnoliopsida; order Fabales; family Fabaceae; genus Arachis; species Arachis hypogaea. The sequence goes on from NC_092045.1 coordinate 22,816,796, forward strand.
ATTTGTTATTTATTTATAACAATAAGTTTTGAGTATTCTACTAATTTAATATTTATAAAGAATTATTTTTATATGTATCTTTTAATTTGTATAATTATTTAAATATTAAAAAATTGTTACTTAATAAAAAATTATTGTAATGGTTATAAAACTGTTCTTTAAAATAGTCAAAGAGAACAGTTTTATTTTATTGCAACACTATAAAAATCGTTGTCTAAAATCATCTAAGAGAACGGTTTTAAAGTGTAGCAACTTTGGCAACGGTTTTTAAGCGTATCTTTTGTATAATTATTTAAAAAACATTAAAGAACCGTTGCTTAAAACCAAATTCTAGTAACGGTTATAAAACCGTTCTTTAAAATAGTCAAAGAGAACGGTTTTATTTTGTTGTTATAAAATAATGAAAACTGAACTTCAACAGTAACACTGTAAAAAACCGTTGTCTAAATCCATCTAAGAGAACGGTTTTAAGACGTTGCAGATTTTGGCGTTGCTAAAACCCATATTTGTTGTAGTGAATCTATTCTATTTGCAAAATAATCAACTTCTAATTTTAGAAAATAGTTTAATTTTCCCAAATCCTTTAATGGAAGATTTTAGTTAAATTTCTAATTAACATGTCAATTTCTCTAGAATTATTACCAGCAATAACAATATTATCTACATAAGCAAGCTTATAATAAGTAATAGTAGAAGAAGATTTCTTAACAAATATTGCAATGTCTGAAATAGTGTTGTAGAAACCAAATTCTTTTAGCGTGAGTGCCATTGTTGTATACCCAAGACCAAGGAGCCTACTTGAGACCATATATTATAACATGGTCATTTGCATATACACCTTGTCATAGAGTTTTTCATTTATAAACTTTTTTATCAAAATCAAATTATCTCATCAGTCATCTTTATGTAAAAGCAATAATAATGATAACCCAAATGGTAGTAGGATGAATTATTGGACTATATATCTCCTCACAATTCACACGTTCAACTTGATGAAAGAAACTATATAAGAAAACACTAAACATAGTAAGCCCTACCTAAATCAAGAAAAGAGGAACTACCTATAAAAAATTGAAAGTTAAATAGATCTCATTCAAGGCATTATGAAAACAAGGTTAGTAACTGGTGCACGGAATTGTGAATCACACTTTTCACAACTCCGATACAACTAACCAGCAAGTGCACTGTGTCGTCCAAGTAATACCTTACGTGAGTAAGGGGGATCCCATGGAGATTGCCGGCTTGAAGCAAGCTATGGTTATCCTGTAACTCTTAGTCAGAAAATTAATAATAAAAATAGTTTTATTTGTAGAAAGTAAAAGAGCATGAAATAAATGATACTTGTGGTTCAGTAATGAAGAACATGTTGAGATTATGGAGATGCTCTGTCGTCTGAACCTCTGCTTTCTTATTGTCTTCTTCTCCAAACACGCATGGCTCTTTCTATGGCAAGCTATATGTTGGTGGATCACCGTTATCAATGGCTACCATCTGTCCTCTCAGTGAAAATGGTCCAGGTTCGGTTTTCGCACGGCTAATCATCTGTCAGTTCTCACTTATGTCGCAATAGGATCTCTCTATCCTTTTGCACACTGTCACTGCGCCCAACATTTGTGAGTTTGAAGCTCATCACAGTCATCCCGTCTCATATCCTACTCGGAATACCACAGACAAGGTTTAGACATTTTGGATCTCAGAAATGCTGCCAATTAGTTCTTGCCTCTACCACGAAGGTTCTGATCTCACGAGTTTAAATGCTCTGTTGTCAGGAGATGCAAGTCAAACTCGTGGATTAGAATCCCAAGAGATACGCACTCAAGCTGTCACCCAATGACTATGTTGAGCTCAGATAGAACAGAAGTGGTTGTCAGGCACGCGTTCATAAATTTGAGAATGATAATAAGTATCATGGATCATTACATTCTTAGTATTGAAGTACGAGTGAGTATCTTAGAACAGAAACAAGCGTGATTGAATAGAAAACAGTAGTAATTGCATTAATCCATTGAAACACAGCAGAGCTCCTCACCCCCACCTATGGAGTTTAGAGACTTATACCGTAGAAGATACAATAAGAGATGTAAAATGTCACGAGTTCAAATAAATCTCTAAAAGTAGTTTTTATACTAAACTAGTAACCTAGGTTTTCAGAAAATGAGTAACTAGTGCAGATAGTGCAGAAATCCACTTCCGGGGCCAACTTGGTGAGTGCTCGGGCTGAGCTTTGAAGCTTTCACGTGCATAGGCCATTCTTGGAGTTAAACGCCAGCTTGGGTGCCAGTTTGGGCGTTTAACTCCAGTTTTGGTGCCAGTTCTGGCGTTTTACGCCAGAAATGAGTCTCTGGCTGGCGTTTAATGCAAGTTTGGACCATCATATCTCGGAAAAAGTATAAACTATTATACATTTCTGGAAAGCCCAAGATGTCTACTTTCCAACGCAATTAAGATCGTGCCAATTGGGCTTCTGTAGCTCTAGAAAATCCACTTCGAGTGCATGAGGGTCAGAATCCAACAGCATCTGCAGTCCTTTCTCAGCCTCTGAATCAGATTTTTGCTCAGGTCCCTCAATTTTAGCCAGAAAATACCTGAAATTACAGAAAAATACAAAAACTCATAGTAAAGTCTAGAAATGTGATTTTTGCATAAAAATTAATAAAAATATAATAAAAAGTGAATGAAACATGCTAAAAACTATATGAAAACACTACCAAAAAGCGTGTAAAATATCCGCTCATCACAACACCAAACTTAAATTGTTGCTTGTCCCCAAGCAACTAGACAAATAAAATAGGATAAACAAGAAGATTATGGTGCAATAAAATCTCAAGAGTCTTTAATGAAGTTCAAATTCAAATTAGATGAGCGGGGCTTATAGCTTTTTGCTTCTGAATTGTTTTGGCATCTCACTTTATCCTTTGAAGTTCAGAATGATTGGCATTCATAGGAACTCATAATTCAGATAGTGTTATTGATTCTCCTAGTTTAGTATGTTGATTCTTGAACACAGCTACTTATGAGTCTTGGACGTTACCCTAAGCATCTTGTTTTCCAGTATTACCACCAGATACATAAATGCCACAGACACATAACTAGGTGAACCTTTTCAGATTGTGACTTAGCTTTGCTAGAGTCTCTAGTTAGAGGTGTCCAGAGTTCTTAAGCAACTCTTTTTGCTTTGAATTACGAATTCAACTACTCAGTCTCAAGCTTTTCACTTGGACCTTCATGACACAAGCACATGGTTAGGGACAGCTTGACTTAGCCGCTTAGGCTAGGATTTTATTCCTGTGGGTCCTCCTATCCACTGATGCTCAAAGCCTTGGATCCTCTTTACCCTTGCCTTTTAGTTTAAAGGGTTACTGGCTTTTTGCTCTTGTCTTTTGGTTTAAAGAGCTATTGGCTTTTTCTGCTTGCTTTTTCTTTTTCTTTATTTTTCGCCATTTTTTTTCACAAGCTTTGTGTTCTTCACTGCTTTTTCTTGCTTCAAGAATCAATTTTATGATTTTTCAGATTATCAATAACATTTCTCATTTTTCATTATTCTTTCAAGAGCCAACAATTTTAACATTCATAACTTCACTATAAAAAATATGCATTGTTCAAACATTCATTCAAAGAGCTAAAGTAATGCCACCGCATATAAATAATTTGGATTTTTCTTATTATATACTCGAAATGTTTGCACCCTTACTCTTCTAAAAATATCTACTATTTTATTCATGTTTAATGATGATAAGAAGAGTAAATTATAGCCAATTTGGAAAAAATAAAAAATAAAGTACTACTCATGCAACAGAAGAATGGAACTTTAAATGCTACTAATACTTATGGAATAATAAAAATAAATGACTCTAATAATAATGCTCATGTAACTCTTAAAATAGGTTTCTAATAGCAAAAGTTATCACAAAGTTAGGACTCAACAACCTTTATTCTGAGAGAGAAGAGCTCCTTCAATCTGTGGGATGGCTGGCTCTTCAAGGGACAGGTTCTAGCGCTTTAGCTCCTGTATCTCACACCCTTGCTTCTCCTGTTCTTTGAGCAGCTTGCAGAGCATGCTGTTTTGATTCTGCTGCTCTTCTTTGAGTTAATCTATCACTTTTTGCAGCTTGGTGATAGATGCTTCTAAGCGGGCCCAATAGTCAAATTGAGGAATTTCTGGGAGGAGCTCATGTGCCCTCCTCTTGATGGAGTTGTCTTGAACTTGAGGTCCATCCATTACTTTTTTGGTAATTGGGCGTTCAACTGGGATGTACTCATCCACACCTATCTGTACCCCCACATCTTTACATAACAGACTAATCAAGCTTGGGTAAGCCAATTTGGCCTCAGTGGATTCCTTGTTTGCAAATATGTAAATTTCACAAGGAATCAGCTGATGAACCTCCACTTCTTTTTCCAGCATAATACAGTGAATCATCACTGCTCTTTTGACAGTAACTTCAGAGCAGTTACTGGTGGAAAGTATAGAATGCCCAATGAAATCCAGCCAGCCCCTAGCAACTGGTTTGAGATTTCCTCTCTTCAGTTGGTTTGGGACACCTTTTGAATTGGTTATCCACTTGGTTCCAGGGAGGCATATGTCCTCTAGAACTTGATCTAACTTTTTATCTTTAGCCATTCTCCTATTAAAGGATTCTGGATCATCTTGTAGTTGAGAAAGTTTGAGGACTTCTCTCACTTTATCAAGGTGGAAGAAAATAACCTTCCCTCTGACCATAGTCCGAAAAGTGTGGAAGGCAGTTCCCTCCATTCTTTGCTTATCTGTCATCTACAGATTTGCATAGAATTCATGGATCATGTTTCTTCCAACATGTATCTCAAGATTAGCCAGGATTTCCCAGCCCCTATTTCGAATTTGCTCTTGGATCTCCAGGTATTCGTCTTCTTTCAGATTGAACTTAACTTCCAGGATCATTGATCTTCTGCACATAATTTTGAAGTAATGGTCTGCATGTTCTTTAGTGCAGAACCTCTCATGTATCCAAGGTAGTTTTAGATTGTCTTCTTTCTTGCCTCTTGAAGTGGTTTGTTTTCCTTTAAAGGCCATGATCTCAGTCTGTTTTAGCTCAGTGATCGCGGAAAATCACACCAAACTTAGAGGTTTGCTTGTCCTCAAGCAAAATAAAAGAAAGAAAAGGAATAGAGGGAGAGAAGGATTCGAATGGTGGGTCAAGGGGGTGGCCAAATGTATATTTAAAAGGGAGGGGGAGTGGGTTTTCGAATTTTTAGAAAAAGATAAGATAGAAAGATATGATTGAGAAAAGATAAACATGATATGAACAAGATAAGATTTTAAAATTTTAAAAGAGATGAAAAAGATATGAGGAAGTTAAATTAGAATTTTTGTTAATGCATCTAAGAAAAGATAATATGGATGAATGAAAAAGATTTGGAAAGAAATTAGAAAGATAAATGAGTTTAAAAAAAAGATTTGAAAAAGAATTGAAAAAAAAGAATTAAAAAGAATTTATAAGATTATTAATTTTTTTTTGAAATGGAGATTGAGAGATGAAGATTTGTAACATTTTTATACAGAAAATTATGAATTAAAACAAGAAAATTCGAAAAAGATTTAATTGGAAACAAAATTCCCTCCCCTTTGCTGTTTTGGCATTAAACGCCTATCTGGTGGCCATTTTGGGCGTTTAACGCCCAGCCAGGTACCCTGGCTGGCGTTAAACACCAGAAATTCTTTATTACTGGGCATTTTTCTGAACGCTTAGAATGCAAAATGCTGCCCATTCTGGCGTTTAACGCCCAGAATGATACATTTACTGGCATTTTAGTGCCAGTGAGCTCTTTTTCTCTGTGATTTCTCTGCTTTATGTTCTGAACCTTTATTTTTTTGAATTATTCACTGAAATGTATTAGCACACATGAATAACAAAATCAAATAAACTCAAAAATATCTCATTTTTGCTAATGGCTGGGTTGCCTCCCAGCAAGCGCTTCTTTACTGTCTTTAGCTGGACTTTACTGAGCTTTAATCTAGTCTCAGTCTTGAGCACTCTTGCTCAACATTGTCTTCAAGATAATGTTTGACTATCTGTCTATTAACAATGAACTTTTTGTCAGAGTTAATATCCCGAAGCTCTACATATCCATATGGTGACACACTCGTAATCACATATGGTCCCTTCCACCAGGATTTCATTTTCCCAGGGAACAATCTGAGCCTAGAGTTAAACAGCAGAACCTTCTGTCCTGGCTCAAAGACTCTAGATGACATTTTGCTGTCATGCCACCTTTTTGCTTTCTCCTTGTAAATTTTAGCATTTTCGAAAGCATTAAGTCTAAACTCCTCTAGCTCATTCAACTGGAGTAATCTTTTCTCTCCAGCTACCTTAGCATCAAGGTTTAGGAATCTGGTTGCCCAGTAGGCCTTGTGTTCCAGTTCCACTGGTAGATGACAGGCTTTTCCATATACAAGCTGGTATGGAGAGGTCCCTATAGGAGTCTTGAATGCGGTTCTGTACGCCCACAGAGCATCATCCAGACTTCTTGCCCAATCCCTTCTACGGGTACTTACAGTCCATTCCAGGATTCATTTTAGTTCTCTATTTAAGACTTCAGCTTGCCCATTTATCTGTGGATGATATGGAGTTGCCACTTTGTGGTTAATTCCATATCGGATCAGAGTAGAGTCAAGCTGTTTATTGTAGAAATGAGTGCCTCTATCACTGATCAGTACCCTAGGGACACCGAACCTGCTGAAGATATGCTTCTAAAGGAACTTTATCACTATCTTATTATCATTAGTGGGTGTTGCAATTGCCTCTACCCATTTAAATACATAGTCCACTGCCACTAGAATATAAGTGTTTGAATATGATGGTGGAAAAGGCCCCATGAAGTCAATACACTATACATCAAATAACTCAATCTCTAAGATCCCTTGCTGAGGCATGGCATAACCATGAGGTAGATTACCAGCCCTCTGGCAACTGTCACTGTTACGTACAAACTCTCGAGAGTCTTTATAGAGAGTAGGCCAGTAGAAGCCACATTGGAGAACCCTTGTGGTTGTTCGCTCACCTCCGAAATGTCCTCCATATTGTGATCCATGGCAATGCCATAGGATCTTCTGTGCCTCTTCTCTAGGCACACATCTACGGATTATTCCGTCTGCACATCTCTTAAAGAGATATGGTTCATCCCACAAGTAGTACCTTGCATCCGAAACCAATTTTTTGTTTGCTGCCTACTGTACTCTTTGGGTATGAATCTCACAACTTTAGAGTTTGCAATATCTGCAAACCACGATACTTCCTGAATGACAAAGAGTTGCTCATCCAGAAAGGTTTCAGAGATTTTAGTAGGAGGGAGGGACGCTCCTACTACTGGTTCTATCCAGGACATGTGATCAACTACTTGGTTCTCTGTCCCTTTTCTGTCTCTTATTTCTATATCAAACTCTTGCAGAAGCAACACCCATCTTATGAGTCTGGGTTTTGAATCCTGCTTTGTGAGGAGATATTTTAGAGCAGCATGGTCAGTGTACACAATCACTTTTGATCCTACTAAATAAGATCTAAACTTGTCAATGGCATAAACCACTGCTAGCAACTCATTTTCTGTGGTTGTGTAATTCTTCTACGCGTCATTTAAAACACAGCTAGCAAAATAAATGACATGCAGAAGCTTGTCATGTCTCTGTCTTAATACTGCACCAATGGCATGGTCACTGGCATCACACATTAGTTCGAATGGTAATGTCCAGTCTGGTGCAGAAATGACTGGTGCTATGACTAGCTTAGCTTTCAGAGTCTCAAAAGCCTACAGACACTCTATGTCAAAGACAAATAGTGTATCAGCGGCTAGCAGATTGCTCAGAGATTTTACAATTTTTGAAAAATCCTTTATAAACCTCCTATAGAATCCTGCATGCCCCAAAAAGCTTCTGATTGCCTTAACATTGGCAGGTGATGGTAATTTTTCAATTACCTCTACCTTACCTTGATCCACCTCTATTCCCTTGTTCGAAATTCTGTGCCCGAGGACAATTCCTTCAGTTACCATAAAGTGACATTTCTCCTAGTTTAAAACCAGGTTAGTCTCTTGGCACCGTTTCAGAACAAGTGCTAGATGGTCAAGACAGGAGCTGAATGAGTCTCCAAATACTGAGAAGTCATCCATGAAGACTTCTAGAACTTTCTCTACCATATCAGAGAAGATAGAGAGCATGCACCTCTGAAAGGTTGCAGGTGCATTGCACAGACCAAATGGTATTCTTCTGTAAGCAAATACTCCATATGGACATGTGAATGCTATTTTCTCTTGGTCCTAAGGATCTACTATGATTTGGTTATAACCTGAATAGCCATCCAAAAAGCAGTAGTATTTATGACCTGCTAGTCTCTCTAGCATCTGGTCTATGAATGGCAAAGGAAAATGATCCTTTCTGGTGGCTGTATTGAGCCTTCTGTAGTCAATACATATTCGCCACCCTGTAACTGTTCTTGTAGGAACCAATTCATTCTTTTCATTATAAACCACTGTCATGCCTCCTTTTTTGGGGATAACTTGGACAGGGCTTACCCAGGGACTATCAGAAATAGGATAAATAATCCCAACCTCTAGTAACTTAGTGACATCTTTCTGTACCACCTCCTTCATGGCTGGATTCAGCCGCCTTTGTGGTTGAACCACTGGCTTAACATCATCCTCCAATAGGATCTTGTGCATGCATCTGGCTGGGTTAATGCCCTTAAGATCACTTATGGACTACCCAAGAGCTGTCTTGTGCGTCCTTAGCACTTGAATTAGTGCTTTCTCTTCCTGTGGCTCTAAATCAGAGCTTATGATTACCGAAAAAGTGTCATCTTCTCCCATAAATACATATTTCAGGGATGGTAGTAGTGGTTTGAGCTCGGGTTTAGGAGGCTTTTCCTCTTCCTGAGGAGTTCTTAGAGATTCTTCTATTTTCTCTAGTTCCTCCAAATTAGGCTAAACATCTTTAAACATGTCCTCTAGCTCTGATTCAAGACTCTCAATCATATCGACTTCTTCCACAAGGGAGTCAATAATATCAACGCTCATGCAGTCTTTAGATCTGTCTGGATGCTGCATAGCTTTGACAGCATTTAACTTAAACTCGTCCTCATTGACTCTCAGGGTCATTGATAAACCACTATTTCATGGTTCATCTTGTGCTCAATTGAGTGGTTTTTTTATCAACTCTTTACCCATTTATTCATACTAATCGCATGTTTTGCGGCCCAGAAAACACAGATTAGAGGCTATAAAGTGGGGGAATCCATTCATTCATAATCAAGCTTTCATAATTCACAATTTTTAGTTTAGATGTAGTTTTTAGTGAGAGAGGCTCTCTCCTCTCTCTTAGGTTTTAGGATTAGGATTCCTCTTAAAGGATTTAGGATTCAACTCTTCATCAGGTTCAATATTTCCTTTATTTTATATTTATCTCTTATTTTCAGATATTTTAATGCTTTTATTGGTATTTGATTTATGTTGCCCAATTGGCTTATGAACTTTCCATGTTAGGATTATACATTATTGAGATGTTTTCAGATTTATGATTTTAATTCAGCTTTTTACATTCTTGGCTTTGGTTAAGAAATCAGTAACTCTTGAGTTATCAAACTCAACATGATCGATAACCGCTATCTTTGCCAATTAGCTTGAACTTCTATGATCCCAATCTTTTTCTAGAAATTAACTAGGATTTGAAAATCAATCTAATTATCCACTTGACCTTCCTCTGCACCAGCAGAGGTTAACTAAGTGAAATTAAGATTCAATTTTCATCATCGTTGATAAGGATAACTGGGATAGGACTTCCAATTTCTCATACCTTGTCAAGAGTTTATTTTACAGTCATTTATTTATTTTATTCGTCATTTATCATAATTGCCCCTCATTCTTAAAACCCCCAATTTACAAACTCATAACCAATAATAAGAACATACCCCCTTGCAATTCCTTGAGAAGACGACCCGAGGTTTAAATACTTCGGTTATCAATTTATTTAGGGGTTTGTTACTTGTGACAACCAAAACGTTTGTAAGAAAGGGAGATGATGTGGATTGTAAAAAAAATTATTCTCCTCTTTTTTTTGTGTTGATTTTCGAAAAATGAAGAGAGAGAGAGAGGGTGGTTAGGATGTTTTGAAAAAGATGTGTCTTAAAATTAAAGATACTTGTAAGAAAATAAATAAAAGAAAAGTTTTTGAAAAAGATATGATTTTAAAATTTTAAAGATCGAAACTTTCTTAACAAGAAAACACTAAACTTAAAATTTTTCAATCAAAATAAACTAAGACAAGTAGTTTGAAAATTATATATAAAAAAAGAAAAAAATTTGAAAAATTTTATAAAAGATTTTTGAAAAATATAAAAAGAAAATTGAAAAAGAATTTATTTTGAAAAAGATTTAAAAAGATAAATTTTTAAAATTGAAATTTTAACTTGACTAACAAGAAACTACCAAATTTTAAAATTTTTTTACTAAGTCAACCTAAGGAATTCGAAAATGATGAGTAAATAAAGGAAGAGATATTTTTGAATTTAATGAGGAAAGAGAAAAACACTAAAAAGACACCAAACTTAAAATTTTTAGATTAAAACAAAGAAAACAAACAAGAAAACTTTGAATGTCAAGATGAACACCAAGAACAAATTTTGAAAATTTTTAAGGAAATAAGGACACAAAAAACACCGAACTTAAAAATTTTTATACTTTGGACACTAATAATTCGAAAATGCACAAGAAAAACAAGGAAAGACACCACACAAGAAAAACTAAAGATCAAACAAGGAAAATAAGCAAGAACAACTTGAAGATCAAGAGAGAACACAATGCATATATTTTCGAAAATTTAAGAAAAATTAAAACATGCAATTGACACCAAACTTAAAATTTGACACAAGACTCAAACAAGAAACACAAAAAAATTTTGTTTTTATGATTTTATTAAATTTTTTTGTATTTTTTGAAAATAAAAATAAAAAAGCTTAAATATAAAATAAAATTACCCAATCTAAGCAACAAGATGAACCGTCAGTTGTCCAAACTCGAACAATCCCCGGCAACGGCACCAAAAATTTGGTGCACGGAATTGTGAATCACACTTTTCACAACTCCGGTACAACTACCAGAAAGTGCATTGGGTCGTCCAAGTAATACCTTACGTGAGTAAGGGTCGATCCCATAGAGATTACCGGCTTGAAGCAAGTTATCGTTATCCTGTAACTCTAGTCAGGAAATTAATAATAAAAATGGTTTGTTTGTAGAAAGTAAAAGAGCATGAAATGAATTATACTTGTGGTTTAGTAATGAAGAACATGTTGAGGTTCCGAAGATGCTCTGTCGTCTGAACTTCTGCTTTCTTACTGTCTTCTTCTCCAAACACGCATGGCTCCTTCTATGGCAAGCTATATGTTGGTAGATCACCGTTGTCAATGGCTACCATCCGTCCTCTCAGTGAAAATGGTCTAGGTACGGTTTCCGCACGACTAATCATCTGTCGGTTCTCACTTATATCGGAATAGGATCTCTCTATCCTTTTGCACACTGTCACTGTGCCCAACATTCGTGAGTTTGAAGCTCGTCACAGTCATCCCATCCCAGATCCTACTCGGAATACCACAGACAAGGTTTAGACTTTCCGGATCTCAGAAATGCTACCAATTGGTTCTAGCCTCTACCACGAAGGTTCTGATCTCATGAGTTTAAATGCTCTGTTGTCAGGAGATGCAAGTCAAACTCGTAGATTAGAATCCCAAGAGATACGCACTCAAGCTATTGTCCAATGACTATGTTGAGCTCAGATAGAATGGAAGTGGTTGTCAGGCACACGTTCATAAATTTGAGAATGATAATGAGTGTCACGGATCATTACATTCTTAGTATTGAAGTACGAGTGAGTATCTTAGAACAGAAACAAGCGTGATTGAATAGAAAACAGTAGTAATTGCATTAATCCATTGAAACATAGCAGAGCTCCTTACCTCCACCTATGGAGTTTAGAGACTCATACCATAGAAGATATAATAAGAGATGTAAAATGTCATGAGTTCAAATGAATCTTTAAAGGTAGTTTTTATACTAAACTAGTAACCTAGGTTTACAGAAAATGAGTAACTATTGCAGATAGTGCAGAAATTCACTTCCGGAGTCCACTTGGTGAGTGTTTGGGCTGAGATTTGAAGCTTTCCCATGTATAGGCCATTCTTGGAGTTAAACGCCAGCTTGGATGCCAGTTTGGGCGTTTAACTCCAGTTTTGGTGCCAGTTTTGGCGTTTTATGCCAGAAATGGGTCTCTGGCTGGCGTTTAACACCAGTTTGGGCCATCATATCTCGGGCAAAGTATGAATTATTATACATTACTGGAAAGCCCAAGATGTCTACTTTTCAACGCAATTGAGAGCACGCCAATTGGGCTTCTCTATCTTCAGAAAATCCACTTCGAGTGTAGGAGGGTCAGAATCCAACAGCATCTGCACTCCTTTCTCAGCCTCTGAATAAGATTTTTGCTCAGGTCCCTCAATTTCAGCCAGAAAATACCTGAAATTACAGAAAAACATACAAACTCGTAGTAAACTCCAGAAATGTGATTTTCACATAAAAATTAATAAAAATATAATAAAAAGTGAATGAAACATGCTAAAAACTATATGAAAACACTACCAAAAAGCGTATAAAATATCCACTCATCAGCAACCAAATTGAACAGTAAAGGTTAAATTTGTTCTTGAGGTTGTATTTAAAGCAAAAGAGAAACTAAAAAGGGTTTCTTGAGTTGTTATACCAAAATTTGAAGAATCACAAAGTATATGGCTGCAATTTTATCTCAGACTAAGAAAAAATTAAATATAAAAAGACAATTTTAACTTGTTTAAATAATTTTTGGAATGTATTAACTATTTTAAAATCTTTATTATGTAATTTTGAGCTGTTTTGCTTTTTTGAGTGTACTTTTGTCATTTTTTCTGACTAAATTGAATCAGATTAAATTGAACTTACAATTTAAGGAATAAATTGAATACTTTGTACATTCTGCCTTTGATGCAATGATCTTTGCACACTTTCTGTGAAACCATCTTTTACATTATATTGCAACAAATCCAAAATTTGTCATAGGAGAAATTACCACAGTTCTGACAAAGGACAAAAATATAACTATTTATGTGTCTCTTATTATCTTAAATTTTTGGAAAAAAGTAATTTCATGATATGGTATTAGAATTTTTATGATAAAAAAGTCTAGAATTTGATCCTTGTTGAATCCCAAAAAAAAAAGAATTTTTCATAAGATAAATTAAAAAAGGGAATCAAAGGCTATGCAAAATTGAAACAAATCTAAAAGAAGGTCTTATTTAAGGAAATGTGTTATAAATATAACCATTTTTATACTTCTTTCTATAAACTTAAACTTTTGAGAAGAAATAACTTTGTGACAACTTCCATCAAATAGCTTGGAATTGCTTCAAAATTTTCCTTCGTTTGATCTTTCCAAAATGAAGAGTAACACAAAAAAATTTGTTTGTAGAAAAAGATAAAAAAAATCCCCTTATATTGTCCTAAAGTGTTTTCCAACTTACTACCACTATGTGTAGTGGGCTAGCAGGCTAGTGTTTGTTTTATAGGCTTTCTATCCATTACAACTTCAAAGATAGTTGGCAGTTTGTTCATCAGGCTTAATAGATTCTTTCTATTAGCAGATATTGTTCATTAAAATTCAGATTCATGCTGATGAGACAGATTAAATTTAGACTTTTCAAGTCATCAATAGCTATTTTTTCAAGAACACACAACAGCGTAAAATTAAGTTCTTTTTGAAGTTTTGGCTTTACTACTATTGTTCAGGTGCTATTTCTCTTTGTATGTGTCTCTAATGGCAAATATAGTAGCTAACCGGCAAAAATAAACACTATATCAATGTACTTTTTATGGTTAATAACCTTTTTAGTGAGATATCTACTTTACATAATAGTAATTTACTAATTTGTTTTTGTTTCTGTTATGCAGATTTTTAACAAATCTGAGTTGGTTCGATATCTATGATTTGAGAGCGAAACCTACTCTTCTTTTGCGAGTACTAGTTTTGTATATGCACCAAAGACTTCACTTTGAACTGGACAAAAGAAAAGAAGTAACAAATAACGAATTGAAAGAAAGAAATTTAAATTCAGAAAGGAAGAAATTAAGTAAAAGTAAATGCTTCAATTTAAAGAAAGTGATAAATACCTTCAACAAAGTCAAAGGACTTCGAAATTAAAATGACAATTCAGAACTTTAAAAAAGAAAGAAAAATACTTTGCAAAGGAAAGGTAAACTTCATGAAAAGAAATTACAAGAAACTTAAAAGAAATTTAAAGACATGGAAGGAGTCCTAAAGAAAATAAACTCTTTGCAGACTCAGAAAGTCACTGGGATGTGAGAGTGCGAGAGTTTTTTTCTGAAGATGAATTCCAACCCCTTGCCACATTCGAGCCTCGTTAATTTGTAGACTAATACGACCAATCCTGTCTTGCCAAGTGTTGCTTCTGAAGAGTTCGAAAAATTACTGTTTCCGCCAAATGCGAAACCAAGTAATTGTCCTTAAGCACCACATAATCAATCTTGACATATTGTCTATAAACTTCATTCTTCAATAGGCTATGTCAAATCAAAAGCCCTTTCTATCAATATCTATTTTTTCGAGTTAACACTCTTGAAACTTTAACCACCAACTCTTCGATTAATGAACTCTTTGACTAATAAATTCTTTGATTAACAGTTTCTAATTGTTTTCATTGTCTAAAAAGACAAACATAATAACAATTGATGCACGTGGGGAAAAGCTTTCTGATGTGTGAGCATCTTTCCCTTATTTTCTATTTATTTTAGATACAAATTTATTGAGTTTTAATCTTATTTTAGTATTTCAAACCTCTTTGAATTCTACTTTGAGTTATTTTTGTGTTTTAATTATTTCAGGTAAAGTTCGGATCAGTTTGGCAGAGTTTTGTGCAAGAAAGAGAAGAATTGAAGCTGCCCACTAGGGCACTAAACACCCAGCTGGCGTTTAGCACCAGCAACTCAGTAGTGAAAGAGGAGTCTCTTGATGCGTGAGCATCTTCTCTATCTTTTCCTAGTGAATTTGCATTCAAATTGTTGAGTTTAATCAAGATTTAATTACCTTTAGCCACTATAAATGCTACTTTGAGTTGTTTGTAATTTCTGTTTATTTCAGGGAGCATTTGGATGGATTTGACGGAGTTTTGTAGCAGAAAAGGAAGAAAGCAAATGATACTGTCAACCCCGACCTCCTTGCACTAAAACAAGAATAACTTGAGCTATAGAGGTCCAATTGATGTGATTTTAGCGGCATTAGAAAGCTAACTTTCAGAGCTTTCTAACAATATGTAATAGTATACCCTTCTCTTTTATTTCATACGTACAATCCCATGTTGAACTTGAGGAACTCCAAGTTCAGTGTGGTATCAAAAGCACAAAGGAGGAATCACGCATCACTCCACGCTGAACTTGGATAAATCCAAGCAATCCAAGTTCAGCTTGGACTCAAAGGGAAACAAGCAAAACGTTGTTGCTTCCTCCACGCTGAACTTGGAAATTTCCAAGTTTAGCGTGGATCCGAATGCCCCAAGTGGTCCCCAAGCACACAAAAAGCTGCACATGAAACTAAATTAATTTTGATTGAATTTGTATTTTATTTTAAAATAGGAAAATATATTATTTTAGTTTAGGAAATATATTTTACATTAATTAGGATTAGATATAAAAGGAAAAAGAATCAGCCCTTCGGGCTCCCCTCTTCTCTTCTCACTACCTCCATCCGCAATTTACAATTTACCAGAATTCTTATTTTCTCTCTGAACCATGAGCAACTAAACTTCCACTGTTAAGGTTAGGAGCTTTGTCTATTGTATAGATTGATACTATTATTTTTCTATTTTAATTCATGTACTGATTTATAATTCAAGAATTGTTTTCGTTCTTTATTTTATGAATTTGGGTGGAACGGAAGTATGACCGTTTTTCTAATTGAGTTATTGTATAACTTGGAAAAGCTCTTTACTTGAACAACAGCTTGAAAACATATTCTCCTAAATTTCTAATTATCTGGACTTAACGGGATACGTGACATATAATCCTCTTATATTTGGGTAATTAAGATTTCTGTGGCATATAAACTAGAATTGAACTTCACCCTCTAATTGGAATTAAGTGACCAAGAAATTGGCGGTTGATGAATTTTAGAGGAGACTAAAAAGGTCTAAGGAATTAGGGTCACATATAGTTTGCCATGAATTAAATCTTGCATGATTAAAATAGTTAGTAAGAAAACTCAATCCGGAAAATAGATAACTCTAGACCCTTAACTGTTTCTCCCATATTATTTACATCAATTTATTGCTTGCTTTTTGATTCTCTGATATTACTGTTTATGCTTTTGAACTCTCAAAACACTATTTTCTATTTGTCTAACTAAGCAAATCACTTAACCATTGGTGCTTAATCCATCAATCCTCGTGGGATCGACCCTCATCCACTTGAGGTACTACTTGGTACGACCCGGTGCACTTGCCGGTTAGTTTGTGGTTGTAAAATTCCACACCATCTCTGCCCTCAAGGGCGCTAAACACTATAAATCGCATTTAGCGCCAGTAGTTTGAACCATATCCTCATCAATGAAGCATCTTTAGTTGGATTTAGCTTTTGATTACTTATTTTATCTTATTTTAGTTATTTTTAATTACAAACAAAATCTTTTAGGTTTAGAATTTATTATTTTATTTTAGTTTCAAATCAAATTAGGTTAGATATAAAAGAGAAAAGATTCACCTTTCGGGGGATCATCTCACTTCTGTATTTTTCACATTTTTTGAACTCTAGTTTTCTCTCTGAAGCATGAGCAACTAAACTGCCTTGGTTAAGGTTAGTAGCTCTGTTTATTTTTATGGATTAAGACTATTATTGTTCTATTTTAATTAATGTATTGATTCAGTTTCATGGATTACTTTCGTTCTTAATTTTATGAATCTGGGTAGATCGGAAGAATAACCCTTATTCTATATACGTTCTTGTGATTCTTGGAAGAGTTGTCTCACTTGAGCAACAACTTGAAAGTAAATTCCTCCTAAATTACTAATTACTTGGACTTAACGGGATATGTGATATATAATCCTTTTATATCTGGATAATTAGAGTTTTTGTGGCTATGAACTTGAATTGAACTTAACCCTCTAATCAAAATTAAGTGACCAAGATATTGGTGGTTAACTAGGTTAGAGGAGACTAAATCACTAAGACATTAGGATTTAATCACTGACAGTTTGCCAAGAAACGAATCTTGCATGATTAAACTAGTTGGTAAGAAAACTTAATCCGAAACAATAAACATCTTCGATACTTTAACTACTTTCTCTCATATATTCTACTTCAAATCCATTGTTTGCTTTCTTATTCTCTAAAGTACTGTTTAATGCTTTTTGAACCCCAGAACATCACTCTCTGCTTGCCTGACTAAGGAATTATTTGACTATTGTTGCTCGGTCCATCAATCCTTGTAGGATTGACCCTCACTCACCTAAGGTATTACTTGATACGATCCGATGCACTAGCCGGTTAATTTGTGATTATCAAATACCGCACCACTTTCCAAGTGAAAATAAATTTTGGTGTTTTGGTATACGACAAGGGAAAGCTGCCACATCATAGGGTGAGAGCATATGCCATGGAATCTATCATTGAAGGATCACCAACAGAAATCGAATTGAAGAACCTTTTGTCTGACAAAGTTTATCGAGCCAATTTCATTTGGCAAAGAAGAAAAAGTTGAGAAAGAACGAAAAATTAGAAGTTTCCACATTCTTTTTATTTGTTGAGCAGCGTTAGCAAAATCTGAGTAAATGAACTTTGGAGACACCCGATGCACTTAAATTCTACCAACTCTAAACTTAGAATAGCTTTGTTGTCTCCCATGAGTAAAATATGTTATACTGATTTTATGTTTTGCAAACAAAAGAGAATAAAACAAAATATAAATTATGGTTCAAAATCTAATATCTTAGAGTGAAATGTACTTTTCTTATGGGTATCGGTGTTACATGCATCAAAGTTCTTTCTTTGTCAATGAAAAAAAATTGCTAAATGTGCTGAATCATAAACTATACAAATGATAATAAAACAAATGATTATAAATAAAAACAGAAGTACAAATGATGACTTGAACTTAAATTGGGGAACTGCATATTTTTCTAAGAATAACTTTATTGAAAATAATTTGGACACAAAAAAACTGCAATAGTACATAGTTAATATACAAAATTTATTGTTAAAATTATTTGTCAGTGCAACATAAATTACTTAGATTTTATTAAAAGGAAATACGAAGAAAACAAGCCACATACAAAATAATAAAAGAGTAAAAGTATAAATATAGACGGTAAAAAAAGTCATTGTTATGAATATAGAGTAATTTAATTGGGTTAATGGTTAAATTGGTTCCCAAAAAATTTGTCGATTGTCAATTTCGTTCTAGAATGACTTTTTTAATCAAATTAGTCTCTCTAAGATTTAAAATTAGTCATGTTTGTCCTTCGGTCAATAGGTTAATAGTTTTTGCCAATGTTTTGAAAACCGGACCGGACCGGTCGGTCCGACCGGTCTAACTGTGAACCGACAACAATAACGGTTCGGTTAGTATCTTAAAACTGTTAATTTGTAAACCGTCAATGAACCGTTGAACCGGTCGGGAACCAGCCGGTCAGACCGAATCGGGACCCGGCCGGTTTTCACTTTTCAACAAAAAAAAATAAATAAAACACCCTCCTGACCCACTCCCTCTCTGTCTCTCTCACTCACCGCATCTGCTTCCTTCTCTCAACAAAACCTAGCCTCCAAAGCCACTTTCTTCTTCAAGCTGTGTCATTGCCACCGCGCTACCGCCGCCGTCCGCACTGCACCCATGGTCGTCGAAACGCATCTGCTCGCCTCGCTTTCCCGTCAGCTTTGAGCTTCCGCGTCTGTTCTGAGCTTCCGTCGCCTCTGTATCGCTGTGCTTCCGCCACGGTGCTCCCTCTTCGCCGCTTGGTCGAGCTTGCCTCAAGCCCTTGTTTTTGCTCCAGCCTGCTGTTATCAACAGTTTCACCACGCTTCGGCCTCTGTTTTGGCTGAGCTTATGCCAGTGCTCAGCCATGATCTGAGCTCCCTCTCCCTCATCTGAAATGCTGAATCTGTGTTGTTCATGGTTTTTTTTAAGTAATTTCTTGCTTATCTGTTTTGAGTTTTCTTAGGTTTCCTGAATCAATTTAATTTAGTTTGTTCGTTCATGATCAATTATTTAATTGCAGACTTGTTTTTATTACTGATGATGAGTAATGAGTATTATTGAACATTATTGAGTTGTTCCTGTTATGAGTAATAATTTTCTTAGATTTTTCTGTTATGAGCAATTTATATTATTTTATTTTACAGTAATTATGGAACTGTTTTTGTTGTTCAGATGTATTTTTTTATTTAATTGTTTAGTGTTGTGTTTATTGTTGTTGCTAATTGTTGCTGTTTGTTCATGGTTTTTGATTGGTGATATTTGTTCACTGCTGTATTTATTCTTATTGTTCTTGATTGTTGCTATTTTTTCTTGTGCTATTTGTTTTCTGAGTTCCTGTTTTTCATGTTTTTGCTGTTTTTCATGTTATTTTTTAAGGACTATTTGATTTCTGGCTCCTATATGTTTAGTATCTCTGAAGATGTTGATTGCTAGCATCCTGAAATCTTGAAGCAAGAAGTAATATTTCCAGAACCTGATAGTTATGAGCCAACCATAGAAGGAGCTTTACCAACAAATAATATCTGTTCAATTTTTATTAATGGAACCTGCAAACTTGAGTCTATGGATATCTGTTCAATTTTACATGAAGTATCTGTCTCTGGTTGCACATTTACTTTGTGCTTGGGTCTTGTTCAAACAATTGGTAGCTCAGATGCTAATGGTCACTCTCTTTTTTCTTTCAAAAATCACTCATCTATCACAACTTCTTCTTATCAGTTCAATTGTTTCCTCATTTCATTTCATGTAATCATATATTCATGTTCTTTTTCTCTTCCATAATTAGTTGCTCTTTTTATTCATTGAAAAAATAATTTGCCTATTTAATTTAGTGTCATCACTGCCTTGCTAATGCTAATGCTAATGCTTGGTTACTGAATGCTCTGTTTTGAACTTTTGATATGTTGTATAATGTACTGATTTTGTTGTTTTTAGTGTCAACACCTCCTTGTAATGCTCTGTTTAATTTAGTGTCATCACTTCCTTGCTAATGCTAATGCTTGGTTACTGAATGCTCTGTTTTGAACTTTTGATATGTAGTATAATTTACTGATTTTGCTGTTTTTAGTGTTTAGTTTAGTGTCATCACTGCCTTGCTGAATGATGTTGCTAATGTACTGGTGTTGCTGTTTTAGTGTTTTGATAATAGACTGGTGTTGCTGTTTTAGTGTTTTATAATGTGTTGCTGTTTCATTGTTGTTGTTCGATAATATACTGGTGTTGCTGTTTTAGGGTTGCGAATGTACTTTTGATCTTTTTAAGATTTATATTAGACTATAATTATATTTTAGGGTGTTTAATTATAATTTATTTATTATTTTATTCTAAAACGGTTTTTCCGATTGGACCATCGGTTAGACTAGTTGGACCAGTGAACCAGTAACAAGAGCGGTTTGATGACCGGTCCGGTTCTCAGAACCTTAGTTTTCGCTAATGATTGGCCACACGGAATGTTAAATGACAAATTACTACTGCTAAAATGACGTTGTGTTGGTTCACAAGATTGGATTGACACAAAATGACCCCATTTTGTATTTATTTCATCTTTTTTTACCCCAAAGTCTCTCTCCTCCAAAAGCATGAAGACGAATCTCTGATCTGAAATGAAGAAGAAGATGGAAGTTTCATTGACGACGACAAGTGAAAAATTCGAGAGCACAATTCTTGCACGACAAGCCACCATCACACCGGTGTGAGGTGGCACCAGCCACCACACCGACGTCAGAGGTAATCATTGCTATGTTATATTTTTTAATTTTTTATTGCATTCTTTGAATTATGAGTTTAAAAATTGTATCTCCGTGTCTTTTAAAAAAGATTTTTGGATAGCTATATGAATTCTTCATCGAGCTCAGTATCTATTTGTGAATAACTCTCATGGGGTAAAATAAAATTTCAATTCTCAAGTTCTCACTTTTTCTCTCCCAGAAAATAATGTGGGTAATTGAGTTTCGTTCTTATGATTTTCTAAGTAATGGGATATCTAAACATCATCTGAGTTTAGAGTCATACCTTCACCTTCGATTGGGTTTAATCTTACTTTTAAGTTTTAAAACCTTTTATCTTCAATTTTTTTCCAATTTGTTTACGTGATTTGGGGATAACTCCTACAACAATATCAATTCCAATATAATTTAGTACATAACTTTGATACGAGAGCTTCGTGGACCAAACTGAGAACTGTCATATGTCAATTGGTCCAATTACAAGAGTAACAACTAAGAGAATAAAAGAAGATTTTGCAAACATGGCTAAATAATTTGTTTAGGAGATACATCAAGAATTGGGCAAGACAATGGTTAACGATTATAGAAAGCCAAACGTCTTACTATTTACAAGTTATATTGAAGACTCTCATTAGTCAAGTTGAATCAAATAGGCATCACTTTATTAGTATTTATTTTAAGACTTATTTTATGTTTATTTTATTTTATTTTATTTTGTTTGTTTTAGGCCGAATTATGATTTGACCCATTTTTATTTTAGTGAACTTATGAGTTAGGGTTTTAAACTTAAGAGGGATAAAAATTCTCTAAAACTTGGTAGCCTTTTTTTATGAATAAAAATTTTGTTGAGTTTCTTTGAGAAACTTAGGTGTGAACAGGAGATGTAGAGTGATTTTCTTAACTGTTGCATCAAAAAATTAAATTAAGGTAGAAGAGTCTCTTTTTTTATTTTCCATCTTACTCTAGATTATGTTCCATATCATTTGGTATTAAATTTTAGGTATTAGACTAATTCTTATTAGCCTATTTTATTTTTCTTGTGTTCTCATCATAATCTTGTGTATGTGGTTTGTGTTCTAATAAAAAAACTCATGATCGTATTCATTTTGTGTTTATAGTATGTCCTTGTTTTCGTGTTTCAATTCGGTTTTCAGTCTTGTCACTTACTTCTTATTGTAATACCACAAATATTTGGAATTTCAATTTAGACCATACCTTAGACTTTTAATTACTAATGTACAAATTGGTTTTGTCATTGTTTTAATTCTACTTTCCTTTATAGCCTTTACATTCTAATACAAAGTCAAAGTGCATTCACCTGCACCAAAAAAAAAAAAAGAAAAACTAGTCCTTACAAAAAAAAATTGTTCCCCAAAAAAGAAAAAACGGTCCAAGAAAAAAAAAAGATATTTATATTCATATAATTTTAATATTGTTCCTCCCTTTTTTTACTGTGTTTATGTTAGTTTGATCCTTATCTTTATTGTGTCGTACTTTGCTAATTTTTTTATTATTCCAATTAATCTTGTAACTTAATTAACTTCTTAGTGATCAAGTTCTTCTCTTTTTATTTGGTTTCTAAAGTACAACAATCATAGGAATTTCAAGAGTGGTAAAAAGCAAAGTCGTTTATTCAATAGAGGATAAAAGCCAATTTTGAGAATAAACACGAGTGTCCATCCTTAAATGAAACACGTGAAAGAGTGATTGCGAGGTCCTTTCTATAACAATTTTTACAAGTTTTTTGTTGTGGCAGCTCACTTAGAAGAAACTCTAATTGACATGAGAATGATGGAAAGAGTCATTTAACAACTAACTAATCACTTGATTGAATTGGAAGAATAGAGGCAAGAGGTGACACAGATATTGTCCAAGAATACTAAACAAGAAATTTTCCAGAATCGGCGTCAGAATCATATACCTTCTAATGATGACTCTAATGAGGATATAACACCTCGACACAGAAGTCAAGATTTAGCAATATCAATGGCATCAAGATGCAAATACCACCATTCAAAGGGAGAAACGATCATGAAGTTTATTTGGAGTGGGAACGTAAGGTGGAAAGAATTTTTGCTTGTCATAATTACTCTGAGGCATAGAAGGTTCGTTTGGCAGTAGTTGCGTTCTCTGACTATGCCTTGCTTTGGTGGGATGAAATAGTGAAGACAAGCCGTTGGAATGACGATCATTCTATAGAGACTTGGGATCTTATGAAGCGCCTCATAAAGAAGAGATTATGCCTTCATACTACTATAGAAAAGTGCATCCGAAGTTACATCGGCTGACTCAAGGCTCTAAGTCTGTTAAAGACTACCATAAGAAAATGGATGCTTATGATCATTGCCAACATAGAAGAGGGTACTGAGGTTACTATGGCATGATTTGTAGGTGGTTCGAATAGAGCAATTGCTAATGTGGTGGAGTTACATCATTATGTGGAGATAGAGGATTTAGTCAGTATGACAATGAAGGTGGATAGGCAACAACAAGGAAGAGAACCAAGTAGATTGTCTCATGCTAATTCAAAGTGGAAATCTCATAATGCTGACACAACAAAGACTAAGGGTGCTGAATCCAAGGAGTTGTTTGATGCTACAAAGAAAGATAATTCTAACTATTCTTCTATTGCTTCTTGGCACAGAGATATTAAATGTTTCAAGTGTCATGGTATGAGTCATTATGCTAGTGATTGCCCAAACATGAGAATGATGATTATTAGAGGAGATGATATTCTGTTTGATTCTGATCATGGTGATGATTCTGATTATAATAGTATGCCACCTTTGGAGGATCATTCTGATGGTGATGTGAAGTATGCAGTCCATAGTGAATCTCTTGTTGTTAGACGTGCTTTGAATTTGCATGTGAAAGAAGATAGCCTAGAGCAATGCCAAAGTCTTTTTCACACTAGATGCTTAGTGGGTGGAAAGTTGTGGTGTCTGATTATTGATGGTGAGAGTTGGACTAATGTGGCTAGTACACTTATGGTGGAAAAATTGAGTTTGACATGTGTTTGACATCCTAAACCATATATGTTGCAGTGGTTGAATGACAGTGGTGAGATCAAAATTGATAAGCAAGTGACAATTGCATTCTCTATTGAAAAATATGTTGATGAGGCATTGTGTGATGTGGTGCCAATGCAATCTTGTCATTTATTATTGGAAAGACCTTGGCAGTTCAACCGTCGAGCATTCCATGATGGTTACATGATGCATGCATATTCACTAAAATTGATTTGAAAAGCAAGTATCATCAAATTAGAATGAAATTCAGAGATGATTGAAAGACTATACTAAAACCAAACATCATGTTTTGTGAGAATTTTTGGGTAAATTTGTTTTTTATTTTGATGATTTTCTCATTTATAGCACTTGTTTGGAAGACCACTTATCAGATATTTTAGCTGTTTTGGAAGTGTTTCAAAAAGAAAAATTGTATGCCAATCTTAAAAAATACACATTTTTTATTGATAAATTTGTATTTCTTGGTTTTATTGTGAGTATGAGTGGAATTGAGGTTGATGAGGAAAAGGTGAAGGCTATTCGTAAATGGCCAACGCCCAAGAATGCTTCTGAGGTAAGAAGTTTTCATAGTTTAGCTGGGTTTTACAGGAAATTTGTGAAAAAATTTTTTACCATTGCTACGCCTCTCACAGAGGTTATCAAAAAAGATATTGGGTTTAAATGGAAAAGGAACAAAAAATTGCATTTCATACCCTTAAAAGATTGTTTGTGATCTGCCCCTATTCTTATTTTACCTAGCTTTGATAAAACCTTTGAGATCGAATGTGATGCTTCTAGGATTGGTATAGGTGCTATTTTAATTCAGAAAAAGCGAGCCATTGCCTTCTTCGGTGAAAAGTTGAATTAAGCTCAGCGTAAATATTCAATTTAAGACAGAATTATATGCCTTGATTCGAGCTTTGGAGGTTTGGCAACACTACCTCTTACCTAAGAAGTTCGTGATTCACACGGATCATCAATCTTTGAAGCACCTAAAGGGACAAGGCAAGCTTGATAAAAGACATGCTAAATGAGTGGATTTCATTGAGACATTTCTATATATGATTGCCTTTAGACAAGGTAAAGAGAATGTAGTTGCTGATACTTTATCTAGGAGGTATGATTTGATTACTACACTTACTTGTAAGTTGTTAGGATTTGAGTTTTTAAAGGAGTTGTATGCCACTACTTTGACTTTTCTGTTATTTATGGCTCTTGTGAACATGGTGTATAACAAATTTTATAGATATGAAGGTTTTCTGTTTTGTGGTAATAGAATTTGTGTGCTTGCTTGTTCTATTAGGGACTTACTTATTCGGAAATCACATAATGGGAATTTAATGGGTCATTTTAGTATGCATAAGACATTGGATGTGTTATTTGAACATTTTTACTGGTCACACATGCTTAGGGATGTTGAAAAATTTTGTGCTAAGTGTATTGTATGTAAATAGTCTAAATATAAATTTTTACTACATGGTTTGTATACTCCGTTATCTGTTCCTATAGATCCATAGGTTGATATTTCTTTGGATTTTATTCTTGGTTTGTCTCGAACTAAGAAGGGTAGAGATAGCATTTTTGTTGTGGTAGACAGGTTTAGTAAAATGGCTTATTTCATTGCATGTCATAAAACTGATGATGCAACAAACATTGTTAATCTTTCTTTAGAGAGGTTGTGCGCTTGTATGCTATTCCTCAAACTATTGTTTCTGATCGTGACGTAAAATTTTTTAGTCATTTTTGAAAAATGTTATAAGATAAATTGGGCACAAAATTATTATACTCTGCTACTTGTCATCCTCAGACTGATGGTCAAATTGAAGTAGTAAATAGAACATTAGAGACTTTATTACGTGCTGTTGTTGGTAAGAATCTGAAAATTTGGAAAGATTGTTTATCTTTTATTGGGTTTGCTTATAATAGAACAATTCATTCTTCTACAGGCTTTTCTCTTTTTGAACTTGTTTGTGGTTTTAACTCTTTAACTATTTTGGACTTATTACCATTTCTTTTGCATGATCTTGTTAGCTTGGATATAGAAGGTAAAGCAGAAAAGGTTAAAGCAATGCACTTAAAAGCACGTGAGTTGATTGAAAAGAAAAACAGGTTGACAGCTCAAAGGGTGAATAAAGATCGAAGACAACTTGTTTTTGAACTTGGTGACTAGGTATAGGTTTGAGAAAGAAGAGGTTTCCTATTCAAAGAAAATTCAAGTTAGACCCTAGGGGTAATGGCCTATTTCAGGTGCTCGAAAAGATCAATAACAATGCTTATAAGATTGGCCTTACAAGTGAGTATAATATGTCAGCTACTTTTACTGTTTCTGACTTATCTCCTTTTGATTTGGATGCAGATTTGAAAATGAATCTTTTTCAGGAGGGAGGGAATGATATGAGCTCTGTGGGACAAATCGAGAACTATCATATGCTAATTGATCTCATTACAAGAGCAATAACTAAGAGAGAAAAAAAGAAGGTTTTGCAAACACAGCTAAATCATTTGTTCAAGAGATGCATAAAAAATTGGGCAAGACAATGGTTAATGATTACGGAAAGCCAAACGTCTTACTATTTACAAGTTGCATTGAAAACTCTCGTTAATCAAGTTGAATCAAATAGGCATTACTTTCTTAGTATTTATTTTAAGACTTATTTTATGTTTATTTTATTTTATTTTATTTATTTATTTTTTTTGTTTTAGCCCCAATAATGATTTGACCCATTTTTATTATAGTAAACTTATGAGCTAGAGTTTTAAACTTAAGAGGTATAAAAATCCTCTAAAATCTAGTAGCCATTTTTTCTTTTAATTTTTTACAAATAAAAATTTCTTTGAATTTATTTGAGAAACTTGGGTTTGAACAGGAGAAGATAGAGTGATTCCCTTAACTGTTGCATAAGAAAATCAAATTAAGGTAGAGAAGTCCCTTTTTTTTATTTTCCATCTTACTCTGGATTACATTCTGTAATCATAACTCCTCTTTTTTTCTACACATAACGCATATTTTATCTGCATAATTTCTCATGAATGATACCATTTTTGAACGAGCACATATTACATATGATTCTATTATTCCTCATAAGTTGTGGTTTGTTTGTGCTATTGTAGGATTCATAAAAATTGATTCTAGATTGTTGTTGTCCACTTGAGAATGAACATATCATCAAAAAGAGGTGTTAGTGGGGTTGAAGAATCTGTTAACAGAAACTGTTAACTTATTGACCAAAGGACAAACGTAACTAATTTTAAATCTTTCAAGAACTAATTTGATTAAAGAAATCATTTGGGAACGAAAATGATGATCGACCAATCTTTCGAGGACTAATTTGATAATTAACCCTAATTTAATTGGTATATATGGACAATATAATTTTTATCAACAAAGCTAAGTGTCCAAACTTTTTTAAACCAAGTACACAACCAAGTCAAAGCACGCTTCTTTAAATGTAGGTATATACGCGTTGTCGCTGCTGCTGCTTCTTATTCTTCTTCTTCCTCTTCTTACTCCTTCTCTTTCTCCTCCTTCATTATCATTATTGTTGTCATCATCATCATCATCAGCAGCAGCAGCAGCATCATCTTCTCCTTTTTCAACAACGTCATCATCATTGTTACCGTTGTCGTCTTCATCTCTAGTTCTTCTTCAACGTCGTCTTCTTCTTTTTCTTCAATGTCGTCATCTTCTTCTTTTCTTGTTTGATTTCTTCTCCTCCTTCTTTTTTCTTTTCATCCTCTTTCATCATCATCGTTGTCATCGTTGTCGTCATCTTCTTCATCTTTTTCTTCTCCTCCAATATATGTTCAACAAATTAGAGCACAGAAATTTTAATTCACAGCACTGAAAATTTTGATGCACAACATATAAATTTTTAAAAGACCACATGCCAGAAATATTGACACCTAACTAACAAAATACGCATAACACATGAATTTTCGTATACATCAGATAATTGGTGCATAACATATAAATTTTGGTGCACAACACAGAATTTTTTAAAGAACTACATGTCCAAAACATTAATACCCAATCAACAATATACATATAGCACATAAATTATAGTATATAATAGAAAATTTGTAGGCACATCATAGAAATTTTTTATGCACAGCACAAAAAATTTTGAAGGACCACATGTTTAGAATATTTACTCATCGAACCAAAAAAAATTTATGTCAATAAATTTTTGTGCTATCTAACAAAATTTGTATGCTGAAAAGTGCAAAAAAAGAGAAGCGGTAACACATCTGCACACTTTTTTTTTATTGGACTTGTGTCAACTTGATTGGACTTGATTACAAAAAGCTTGTACGCGTAGTATCATTGTAAATATAGAGTAAAATATTATTTTAATCCTTAATGTTAGACTAAATTTTAATTTCGTCCTAACGTTTAAAACGTCTTATTTTTGTTCCAAACATTTTATTTCATCCTATTTTGATCCTCTTGTCAAAGTTAAATTTTTTTTTACCAAAAATATCTCATTTTCTTCTATTGTTATCCTTTTTTCCCCTTATTATTCTATTACTTCCGTTCTCAAATCATTACAACAATCACTATAATCACTACAATAATAATTTTTATTGCTAAATAGAAGAAAATCATAATGTTAACAAGTTTTTTGAAAAAAAATGGTAATTTTACCGAGAAGACTAAAATAACACGAAATAAAATGTTTGAGATAAAAATAAAATATTTCAAACATTAAAGACGAAATTATAATTTAATAACCTAAACATTAGGAACTAAAACAATACTTTACTTATTATATATCATCTTTTAATGTCTAATTATTGCAAATAAAAAATTTTAGTACATTATGTTATGAATATCAAAATAATTTCTTTTACGAAAAATAATTATTATATATAGGTAGTTAGAATCGCGAGCCAACTCGTGAAATCACACGAGTTTGCGATTTTACTCCCTCAATTCGTCTCGTTTATGTTCTTGGAGTAAGAGAAATGGCGTTCGTGCAGAATTGCCGGAAAAACACTCAAAATCGCTGAAATGGCGCTTCTAATAAAAGTGCTCAGAATCCGTCTTGTTTCATTTTCACCGTCTTCATAATCTCTGTTGTTGAAGTCGTTGTGTTGCCTTTAGTTCTCGACTAAATCTCTCTTCTTTCTTCTTCCACTGCCATCACTTTTGTCACTCGGCCTCTCCCCTCTTTTTTTTTCTTTCAACATTAATCATTATCTTTACTCTTCTGCGTCACTCATTTCTTCTCCTCAACCCTTTTAACATTGGTGCTCTATTTTGCTCTCTTTTTTTTTCTTTTTCATTCTGATCTATTAGTTGATTTGGTATATAGATAAATTAGATTAGTGGAACAAAAGTATTATTAATTTATTGTTAAGAAGAAGAGAATAAAATATTTGAATCACACAGATAGAAGAAAAATATATGAATAGAAATAGAAAAATTCTAGTGTTTGAATTTTGAAATTAAAAAAAAGTTAAAATTAGCGTTAAATTGGTTTTGTTATATTTTGAATAGTAATTTTTTATTTTTCTCTATTCTTTCTGCAATTTTCTCTTCTTCTTTAGTTTATTTCCGTTGCTACTCTACTCATTTGTCTTGAGAATAGTTTTATCTATAAACACTTGTAATTTTATTCACATCTAATAAAGTTATCTTTCTTTAGAACAAAAAGGTTATATTGTATTAGTTATTGATGTATATTAATATATTGTACAAATAATTAAAATAAAAAAACTGATAATTGATAGATATATAAAAATTTGAATTTAAACCTTCATATGTTTATATTTTCTTAATTTACGAGTCACATATATGTTTTGTTTTACAATTTTGTGAATTTCAATACTGCAACAATCTTACGAATCAAGATATAAACTACGAGTTTACTATTTTAATTTAATATCAATAAAACTTTAATATTTTAGACTGTGTTTTATTTATTTATTTATTTTTATATAGTATTTTCAATTTAACCACTATGCATTATATCTAAAGACATATATTATTTTATTTTTAGTATATATTTTATATCTAATATACCTTCTATTGATTTGATGCCTAATTTTATATATTACCACGTTATATATATGTAGCGTTAAAATACTTGTTATCAGTACACTTAATTAAATCCATCAAAAGAAGTGATATGAACAAATTAGTTATATTGCACATATTTTATTATTTTCAACTGCTTATTGATGTTCTTATTTTTAATTAGTCAATTAATTTTAAAACATAAATATTAGTAAAAAGTATCTTTTATTTGAAATTAAAAAATACATAAAAAATAAAAATAATAAAAATAAAAACTTAAATTTTGTCTTTTAGTTTAAATTTTGAAAAATTTGTATTTTTTGAAATTCATGAATTTATAATAAAATGATTAATAATTTTTTAAAATTTATTAAAAATATTTTTTGATTCATTAGTATTTATGAGACAATCGTTAAAATTTTTAATGTTCAAAACATTAATGTAGGTCTGTTCTTACTGTCTAACTAAGAGTAAATAGCTAATGTATTTCACTTTTTGAATAAGATTCTATGGTCGGTCAACAACCTCTGGATGTCAAAGACGTAAATAGGATAATTTTGTAATTCCTATCAAGTGGAGATGATGGGGTCAATTCATAGATTTTCTTTTCTTTTGCTGCATTTCATTTCTTTTAGTTGAGTTTGGTATGTTAAAATCACTAAATGTTACTATAAAGTAGGTAGCATAAGAACTCAATCGAGCACTTAGTTGAGTTAAGAAGCAAGTCCTGACTAACTAAATAAATTCGGGTTAGATGAAAAATGACCAGAAATTGTTATCTTCTTTCGCTAGTGATAGAGTGAAGCATAGTCGTGTTTAAGCGGCAATAGTGATTTTGGTGTTACTGAGCTATATCTCTATCTAAGTACCGAATAATCT
This sequence comes from Arachis hypogaea, assembly GCF_003086295.3. Lineage (NCBI taxonomy): Eukaryota > Viridiplantae > Streptophyta > Magnoliopsida > Fabales > Fabaceae > Arachis > Arachis hypogaea. Next base: position 22,847,729 of record NC_092045.1, read on the forward strand.
CCCTCAGGGCAGGCATATGTTGGCTGAATTGATAAGAGTGTAAGGAAGAATGCACGGATAACATCCTTTCAAAATGGTCCCTAAAATTTGACTCGCAACTCAATTTAACCTCCAAAATTTCAATCGATCTAATTTGTACCCTAAAATTTTGAGTTGTGACTCAATTTAGTCATTCTATCTATTTACGTCACTAGAAAGCTGATGTGGCAAAAATATTATAAGCACCAATTTAGCTCTTTGGAATTTGAACATAAAAACTTAGACGGTGCCCTAAATCTCCCAAATTGAGTCACTACTTAAAATTTTAAGGAACAAATTCGATCAATTGAAAATTTGATGACTAAATTGAGTTGGAGTTAAATTTCAGGAGCCATTTTGATTATTAATTCCTGATAAATATTTTACAATTTTTTTCTTCTTCTAGAATTTATTATAGGTCTTAGTTAATTCAACAAATCAGATCATTGAAATTATTGTATTATTAGTTGGAATTTTCTCTTTTTAACTATAGGTATTGTGTCAAGAATAAATTAGCACATGAACTAAAGCATAATATTTTTTTAGAGTTAAAAATAACAAATAGTGATAGCAAATTAATGTAAATTAAAAAGACCAATTAAATTTATACAAGATATGATTTTTTGGTAACTATACAAGATACGATTTGAGAAAAGCACTATATCAATCAAATCATTTAATTTATAAAAGTAAGTATATAACAAACATTTTGATCGGTTGTTTGTTATTTCAAAATCTAAAAATTTAAATTTGAGCTCTTAATTATTTCAAAAAAAGTTTCAATTTTTTTATTTTTAGTTTTTAAAATATTTCTATTTCTTCTTTTTGCGACATGATAAATCACTGCTTTTCAGCTTCTCAGATCCCCAGTTGATTTTATCATAAAGGTCAACAATAGACAATAATTTTTTCCGAATACAACATACAATTTTCATCGTACTTACTTTTCAAAGAGCAATTCTTCTCAAAATCTCAAAAGGTGCTGAGTTAAAATCTCATTATAACTAAGACTATATTTTATATTAATTTTTTCTTCTAAAAAAATTTTGATAATGGCTACTTAGATGTGAATGAATTAAAAGATGATTTTCAATTAATTTAAAAAAAAGTTAAGTATTCTATTTTAAATTCATAAATTTATAAAAAAAATTTCAAAATCTGAACTAAAACATAAAATCCAACATTTTATTATGAGTTTTATTTTTTTATATTTTATTTAAATTAAAATAAAAATATTTTTATTGATATTTATATTTAAAGTTATTAGAGACAACAAAAAATATTTAAAATTAATGGATTAACTTAAAAATAAAAATATCAATACGTTACTAAAAATAACAGAAAATGTGCATTGTATCTCCTTTATTCGTATCACATTTTCTTTCTAACTCTATTAGTAATTTTTGAGTAAAATATATTTTTGTTTCTGATATTTGTAACTTTTTTTAATTATTCTTAATATTTAATTTATTTTAATTTATTCTTAATATTAATAGTATTTAGAAAAAATATAAATATTAAGAACAAAATACATATTTTATCTATAACTTTTTCTTTCCTAATTTCATTGGCTACGTGAAATTAGGTGAATAATTTGTTTTTAGATCGTTCATGCCCAAAACAAAGAAAGAAATATTTTTTTTGATTCGCAGACTATCTCTTTTGGCATTGTTATTAAGAATAGACTAAAATCACAAGATTTTGTCAAAGCACAACAATTATACCACAAAGACTCATCACTCAACAACCAAGACACATAAAATAAAACAAGCAACTCATACGCATATTACCTACAATTTTATTAAATCAAAATTTCTTTTAAATAGAATGAGATAAATATAAGATTTTAATTTTGATGTATCGACAGTATAAAATATTTTACAAAATCATGTAATTACAGTCATTTTTTTAGATGATTATTCACGTAGTTAATATAAAAGATAATTATTTTTGCTAATCCAACCTTATTGGATACACGTGTAAAAATAATTTTATACTGTTAGTGTATTAAAATTAAATTATAAATATAGCGATTCAATTCCAACTAACGAGATAAGGTTGGAGAATAAATTTTGATAATAATTTTTATAATTATTTAGGAGCAATGCTTGGGGCCAACAACTTTTGTTATTGGTAGCCAGCAAATAGCAATCAATGAGATTTAATGGTGTGAGATTGAGGTGAGATTTCATCCAATGACTCACATTTCTCTGCTGGTTATATGCTGACTAAAATTCAACAAAACTGCTGGCTTCCTAAACTTTTCCATTATTTATTTCAATAATTAATACATTTATTTTATTTATTTAAATAAAAATATTTGTATTTTATCCTTATTTTTATTTAAAAAAACTTTTTTCTAAAAAGAATCACTTAAATATTTTTGAAAAAAACCTCACCAAACAAGTCCTTATTCCTAAACCCTCTCACTCTAAAATAGATTTTCCAGTTAGAAAGTAAGAAAGCTGAACTTTCACACCGCACAACCAAATTAACATCCCAATAATTAGAAGCCAAATCAAATTAAATCGAATCCCTTCTCTATCTCTTCTTCTACCGTATTTTCCGTCCATCACACAGCAAAACATTCTCTCCACAAAACTTTTCCGACAGCCCCACCGCCACCACCACCCATGGACGAGTTTCCACCGTCACCGCCACCTCCACCTCCTCCTATGACCCTGGACGGAGCTGAAAACGACGCAGTTTTCGCCAAAACGCTCGTGCTGAGCAAACGCGAAGTAACCGCTCGTCGGCTCCGCCGAACGAGGCAACTCAGACGGTGCTACAGAGGGCACTACTGGGCTCTAATGGAAGAGATCAAGTCCAAGTATAAGGAGTATTATTGGACCTACGGTAAGAGCCCCTTCAAGGAAACCAGCGGCGTTAACCACGCTGTCGTTTTGGGCGACGAGAACAATAAGAACGCAAACGGCGGCAACGAGAGGAACAATAATGCCGCTTTGGGAGTTGGAGGAGACGACGTCGTTCGGTGCGCTTTTGGTGGATGTAAGATTAAGGCTATGGCGCTTACTAGGTACTGTCACGCTCACATACTTTCGGATCCCAAACAGAAGCTCTATCGGGGATGCAGAACCGTAGCTAAAAAGTGAGTTCTTTCTTACTCCAAGTTTTTTTTTCTTGCAATTTTTGCTTTGGTTGATAGGTTTTCTTGCAATTTGAAATTATTTGAAGTATTGTATTTTTAATTTTTTGCTTTTTATGTTCGTTTTCATGTTGTGCTTTTTTCTTTTAGTTGAATAGATGAATGGAATTCTTTTATCATAATGCGTGAGGTTTGGAAAAGATGGGTTAAAGTTTCAGAGAAGTAACCTGCTTTGTTTGTGGTTTAGTGTTGCATGATAATTTTGCACTTGTTGATGCTGGGTTAGGAGACCAATCCCCATGGTATCCTTACCGCGTAATATTGGGAAAGGAAACTAATTTAAGTATGTCAGGCTTACTCTCCAAGGTATCCTCACCTCGAGTCTTCTCAGGTGGGAGTGTGTCTCTATCACAATGCAAAACCATTGATGATAGATAATTAGAAGTGTCTGGTAATATGTATATTTAATTTCCTTGTGTTGAAAATGTGCACTTTACCCCTCTGTAGTGCACCTCAACGTTACAGCATAGTTTCTGAATGCAAATGGCGGCTCATGGTGGAGAGCAAAAGTTCTGCCATAGGATTATGGCGAATGGCGTTGTGAGAAATGGTGGAAATGTTAGATAGGACTGAAAATACATGTATATCCACAAAATGCAGAAAAGCTGCACATGTAATAGATTATAAAATGTAAGCAATATAAGCAACCTTTTACTCGTAAGGGTGCAATTAATTCAGCTAAGCAACAAATAAAGACGACATTAAGTCAGAAAGCACAAAAATACAAAGACATAAGAGCTTAAGTGCCAACTATGGCATAGTCAAATACTAAAAACTCAAAAGAAACACCAAAGGCATTGTCTCAACTCTCATCTTGTATTTAAACTAACAAATGAAGTATCTGGATTGGCTAGAGATGAAATGGAAGAGGAACGAACGCCAAGAAAAAGACTAAAAATAAAACTGATACAGTGTATTGAACAATTGTAACAGAAGCAGAGTCTTGAAAAGAGAGCGGAGAGAAAATTTGGAAAAAGGAAAACCACCTAGAGTGGAGGAGGAGAGCCAACTGGTGGCAGCGGTGATGCCTTGATAGCTTCTTTCTCAAGCAGCAGTAGTATTGACTTTCTTCCTAAAGGTCTGGATGGTTGCATAGTTTGATTTAATTAATAATCACTATCTACATAATTTGTTTGTTTTGGTAAAAGTCAAGCATTTTTTATTTAGAAAATTTTATTTAGCACAGACAACCCATACAAAGTAATACAGATGACATAAGATGCTTTTATATATATATATATATAATGCTGTCCTGATTGCTGTCATTCATTGGCTGAAAATGCAACTACTTTCATAATTATCTCATTATACCAAACATTTATTTTAAATGGTAACCCTATTGGTCAGTTTGTTTTATGCTTTATGCTCACCTCAATCTTACTTAAGTTCTTGGAGAAAACCATGTTTTGGACTTATGGATGCTTTGCTTACTAAAAGAATATCTTATTTTGTATTCAGTAGTGTCATATGACACTTGCTTACCAGCTATGCATACTAGTTTATGGATTCAAGCTAACTAAAGAATCCAAGCATTGCACTATATTGGTCAACAATGTCTTGCAAATAGTTTATTCTTTGGTTGCATACAGAAATATCACTATCACCTGAAAAACTCACACCACATCTGTTGACTTCTGTTCCTGATCTAATTGTACATCATGGAAGCATAAATGCATAAAGTTTCACTTCACCTTCTACCACGGTTTCTAGATTCCATAGAGACAACTTCCTTATCACAAGTTGTGTTTGTGAATTGAGGATTTGGAAGGGAAGGGAGCTCCTGGAAAGGCTTGATGATTAATTATAAGTCTGATTTCTAATTCAATTCATTCCTTCCCTCTCTTTCCCGTTATTGCTGCACAGGATTGCCAATTAGCACTCCCTAGAAGATTCTACACAGTTCGAACTACCAACTCAGGGAGAGGAAGTCTCTCCAGTTTCTAACAGAATTCACAACAGAAAATGCATAGTAAACTAAGCTAACTATAACCTAGCTATTTATAGGCAGTGAGGAATAGAGTCTAACTAACTTATCAGCCAGCTGGACCATGCTAACAACAACTAAAACTGCCAGTTAACTGCTACTTACCTCTCCTTTTGTAACACAGCCCGAACCTGTTAGTAGTAGGCGCCTCTCTATCAATTTCACTTACAAACATACCCTTCGAGTTTTTTATCCCTACTTGCTGTTCAAGTATGAGAAGCTTTGTTTGTAATTGGTACTATGTTCTTAATTTTAAAGTCTGAAATCTTAAAGAGAAGTCTAGGGGGCCAGCAGATTTTGTGGTTTTTAGCCATCAATTAGCCATCAATGATGTTTTTAATGGTGTGAGATTACATCTAAGGGTGTAGAATCATTCAATTTGCTTTTGATGGTTAAGTGCTGACCAGAATTTAACAAAAGTGCTGGCTCCCTAGCACTTCTCAATTTTAAAATTGATGCTTTGCCCTTTTCTATTTTGATGTATCAAAATATTGCTGTCCTAATTCCTATGCATAATAATTACCATTTTCTCAGACAGACAAATTTACTGATAAAGGTTTATGGCTCTATGCAGTTTGCCAACAGGGCCTTCATATTGTAATAAACCAGTGTTGAGGTCTGTGGTTCCTGCTGCTTGCACAACTCATTACCAATTAGGTGAAAAGTGTCTTCTTCGTGCTGTAAAAAGGGCAGGCTATAATGTCCCAATTAATCGTAAGCCTAATGTGAAGTTACATGTAGTAGTTAATGAATTTGTTCGCCAAATCCAAAATAAACGAAAAGTTGCATTGAAAGCAGCTGTATCTAAAGTTGAGACTCAATAAGAAACAAGGTTAAGTTTCTTATTGTTTAGAAGATGATTGATTGTCTAAAGACATTGCATGGTGTTGGGCATATTCCAATATCTAGGAGAAATTGGTTAATGATTTGGTGTTGAAGGATGATCAATAAGAAATGTACTTAGATGTCTGTACATCATAAGTATTCCAGGTATGTCATTTTTTTTTCTTTTCTTGTTTAGACACATATTTTGACCCTATGAGCAGCATTGCAATATTTCAATTGTTGATTGTTACTAATAACCAGAATTTCTTGACATGGATTAAGAATCCTTTTGTGAATCAATGAGAACAGCAGTAAGCCATAATTAGTTCATTTGATACGTTGAAAGTTTTGGGGTTTACTTAATGACTTATTGATCATTTGACAATATTGCACTAGAGACTTTCTACTGCTGCAAGAATGTCAAAATGATAACTTGAAACTGAAAGGTTCAACTGTTCCATTCAATTTCAAAGCTCTCTTGACTAGCTACATGTTTATAAGGATTAGTGGATGTGCTTGACAGTTTTGTTATTTTAGTTCTTGCACTGCAAATGCTCCTTAGCTCCTCTAAAGCAGAAAAATTTAATTTAGAGGGAAAAGATGGAAACTTGTGAAATCTCAGTTTTTAGTGATAAAACAAATGGTTGATGTTATGATAAATTGAAATCACATGCGTAACTAAGCCCGTGTTTGTCAGAATCCACTCAATTTTGTCATTAAGATATTCCTAAAATTTGTAAGTTCAAGTGAGCTCCTTACCTTAGAGGAGCTAAAATCCATTCAGTAGTATATAAAAGCTGGTTTTTAGAAGTAGGTGAACCTGGGTGGATACTTTTAATGTTCTTTAGGAGCATATTGCATAAACTGCTCCCTTTTCTATGTACGGCGAGAGTGTTAGAAGTAGAATTTATAGTTATATCCTGATGCATAACATGAATTGAAAGGACCAAATAGTCCATAAATTGACTTGTAAGGCTTTTTACGTTTTACTCTTTAACTCTACAACATAAGAATATAAGTTAGTAGTACTATCACTACTGGTATAAACAGAATCTGGAAATATTTATAAGCACCAAGTGGGAAAGGACTTCTGCTATTATTTTTTTACTGTTGTTGTCATTGTAATAGTTGTGTTGCTCAAGTAAAATGGATTAAGCCAATTCACCTTTGAATTAGTTGAAAATTTAGTTTAGGTATGTTCATGATATTGTGTTGGAATTAAATGATTATGACAAGTGAGTAATATGTTAAACTGTGTTTGTTTCTGAGAACATGACAAGACAAGTTATTAAGAACAAGACACAAAGGACAGAGACACAAAATTGTGTTTTTATGTTCTGTTTGGTGATAAATTATAACAAATTTGATAAGAAAAATATAATAATAAAAAAATATAATCATAAAAAATTAACAAAAATAACAAAAAATAAAATAAAAAATAAGTTGTGTCTCTTGTTAGTGTCTCTGTGTCCTTCATGTCAGGATGGATACAAAATACACTAATTCAGTGTTTCTGGATACATTGTCTCTGTCTATGTCTAATCTGTTAAACACGATTTTATGTCTCCGTGTTCCGTCCCTGAAAACAAACGCAGCCTTATTAATGTGGATTTTACTGATGAAATTTTGGTTTGCACTGACCTGAGCCACATTTATGTGTTAACTTGGTACACTGATGAGCTGTGTTTGGCATTCATCATGGGATTATAGGTTTCCAAAATAGGGTATTAGGTATTGGCAGCAGAAATTGACCTATGTCCAGTGCCTTCAGGGGGAATTGAGTGGTTTAGTCTTGCCTCTAGCTGTATAACGCATCCATTAAGGTAGAAAGTAGCTAAATTCCTTTTCTTGGTTTGATTTTTTCTATGAAATATGGCTTAATATTTTCCTAAGTAATCAAATCCATCATCATACTGCATGACCCAACTATCTCAATCAACCTATGTGCATCTGTCATAGCATTGCTCTATGCCTGCCCTTGTTGGTGACTGTGTCGTCCCTCATCTGCTGTTCAATTTCAACGGCATGATATGTATTATGAATTGCCCCCATTACGATAATTATTGTTGTTTAGAATTCATCATTTTGCTGCATTTGGATTCAGTAGAACATGGGCAGTATACTGCAAAAAGTTTCTTATACTCATGCATTATATGAATTTTAAGTTCTGAACATATTGACTGCATGTGAAGAAGTAATAGATTGATTCTTTCCAAATTTTATGATTCCATTGTGTTTGGGATTTGGTTGGTAGCATTTCGAAACTGTCTCTTGTACAAAAACACAGAGACAATGAGTACATAAACCTATTTGGTAGCTTAGACAGGTATAAAGGCAACTAGGTTTTTCTATCCTCCCAAAAAGTAGGGCAATGGAGATAGGACACTGAAAAAATTTCACACTTCTCTTGGGATCGATCTTCATCTTTGTTTGTCTCTATCTTTGCATCTGTTGTTTCACTGTTCTTATATTTGTATCCCAAGGGAGTTTCTAAACACTACTTAGTGAAGTGAAGATGCTACCTTCTCTAAATAATTTATGATTGGATCTCATTACCACTTTTTTTTTGTTACGAGTGCCATTGAATCTTATTTGATTGACTAGTAGATCATGGAGTTCTAGTCTTAATGTATATATAATCACACTTTTATTTGTGGTTTAAATACGATTTTCGTCCCAAAAGATATTGTAGATTTTGATTTTGCTCCTTACATATATTTTTTTTTATTAAGGTCTATTTTTTTTTCTAAAAAGTTGGGTTGACACTATTATTTTGTTTGGTTTTCAGTCTCTGTATAATTCGTTTTAAGTCCTTAAAAATTATAATGATTTGGTCTAAATCATTTTGGATAAAACCATATTTTCTACAATTTATCTAGTCTTTTAATTTTAAGGTAGTAAAATCAATTGATATTTTTTTTTGAAATATTTGGACTAACGTGAATATGAAATCTTCTAAGAGTCAACCAAATGTTCTTAAAATTTAGACTAAAGACCAATCCCTTTTCCCCCTTTGTTTAAAGATGAAAACCAAATTCACGATATTTATAATGATATAAATATATTTAAAGCTTTGATCCGTAGAATAATGTATAAAGCTTTTACTTTTTGTATTTATAAAAATAAAATAAAAAATTATATTACAGACATTGCAATTCATACATAAGGATATTCTTCTTCATGCAACTTAGATCGCAATATATCATTAATGTGAGTGTGGCTTATGAATTTGCGATTTTGATCGCCAAACTGTACATATTAAACCCGAAAATCTAGTTTAACTTGTTATAAAATTTGGTGAGAATTATGTATCAATTCAAACAGAAAGAGAAGGATCATGTGAATGTGTATGACCTACTTGCGAAGATTCAATGAGATGAAAGTAGGTGTCTAACAATTTTACCTTCATGTTTGTTTCATGTTGGTCCAAATTAAAATAAACAAGGGGTGGACTGTAGAAGTAACTCGGCCAAGAAGAAACTAGATTTTGTATTTGATCCATTTCTTGTTTCTTATATATATTGTGTTAAAAGAGTCATACACTTTAAGCAACTTGAGCTAGTCGGAGTAGTTAGCTCACTCATCTGCTTAAATAAGTATCGAAAGTTCAAATTTCGTCTTATATATACAATAATTCATTAGCTAGTGGCAAATATCATACACTTTTTCTTAAATTGTTTAGGCTCATTTAATTATAATTTCATAAATTAAGAATTTACTTTTTATAAATTATTGATAAATCACTTATAAATTAATATTTACTCTCTAAAATGTCGGCTCTATTTAAGAAGTTTGTGATTGATTAATAAATAATTACATATATAAGACAATATTTAAAAATTATAACACCTTTAAATAAAAGAATGAGCTAATCAATATATCAATTAGAGATGTTTTGTTCACTTTACCACTTACCACAACTACTTCCCTGCAAATTTGTGCCTAGAATTTAGGAAATCAAAGAATATACTCTCTTCTCATCAAAGGAACCCATATATTCCCATGCAATCACGAGGCAGCAACTCCAAAGATCCATAAGTTGCTATCGTGGCCTTGCTGGTAGGGTGTTTGCGGTGCAGTTTAAATCAGTTTTGAGTCAAAAAATCATTCGACCTAAAAACTAATTTTACTTGCGATGCAGTTTGGATTGGATGCTTTTAAAAAAAAAATCCGATCCGATCCGATCCAATTTCAAGCGGTTTGAATTGGATTGAATTTGCGGTTTATAAATTAAAAAATTAAATACATATAACAAGTCTCAATATCAAATTTTAAATAATCAACAATGACATAACAAGCCCTAATAATATCTTAAAAAGCAAACGATAACATAACGATAGAAATAAAATTATAGGTTAGTTAAAATAAATAAATAAATAACATTTTGAATATAAAATATTTATTAAATAATAATAATACATGAATAATATAAAAATTTATAAAAAATTGAACATGTTATAAGTATAATTGTAAATATAATAATAAAATAATAATATTATAGCACATTGTGCGGTTTGGATTGGATTGAATCGGTTATGAAAAGTAGATCCGAAATCCGATCCGATCCAGCTGTTTATACAAAATAAAATCCAACCAAATCCGAATTAGTATGGTTTTAATCGGTTTTTGGTTTAAATTGGATTAGATTAGAGGTTTAATTTAGATTGGTTTAGATTTGAACACCCCTATTTGCTGGTATAAAACTTGTTCAACTTGAAAAAATTGTTATTCATTTGACAGTGTAAATCAATTTATTTTTTTGCTATATATATAATTTATTATTTTTTCTCTTTTTTATTATGGGGGAGTTCTGCAAGAAAATTTTGTCTGTGATCTATCTTAAAAATATAGAGAAGGCAAATGTATTAACTCAAAGTAGTTTTCAGCAAGGCATCAAGATTGGAAAAATAACAGACTTGAAAAGTTGGATTGAACAAATTTAGAGTAAAAAATAGAGAAGTTTTTTATGTGTTGTGATTTGATAAATAAATTTTTCAACCATGGTACTTGGACATTAAAATCAATTCTCAAAATTGGTTATCGGTATAACAGGTTGAAATATAAATACATATTAAAAATAAATTAAACTCGTATATTTATATACAAATATATTGATAACAGATTCTAATATATAAATAGTATTTTTTTTTTGTAAATTTTCCGTGACAACAGAATCATCGTATTTTTAGCATAAAACTAGAGGATGAAAGAACCGAAACAATGAATTTGGTGGTATTTACTGTTAAACCACTCTTCCACCTTAACCCATGACAACAATAAAGAAATCTCACGGCCTACAAATTTAACCCAAAAGAATACAAAAATTCAGTTATAATTTTAGTCTTTATTATTATCTTATCTTTATGTTATCTTTATTTATCTTTATCTTATCTTTATTTGCTTTTATCTTTGATAGGACAATGCTCTATATATATTTAGTTTTACCTTTATAGTTTATAATTTTAATCAATTAACAATCAATAAAAATTTTTCATCTTTTCTTTTCTTTCCTTTCCTTATTCTTTCACAATTTTATTATCTTTGCATACTCTTTAAATACTCTTTCCGTTTTATTATGGTATCAGAGCTCCTCTTGAGCTCTACTGACATCTATGGATAAACCAACCAATTCAGATCCTAAAACTCCTTCGACCTTCCCTCCCACTATGAATAATCAACATTCCTACTCTGTCTTAGGTCAAGAAAAAATGACACACGAGCAACTTCGTGAGGAGCCTCTTTTGGATCTTTCGTCAGCCCAACACTTTTCTTTCATGGCACTTCCTTTTAATAAAGAAACTCGTCCTTCAAACCCACTTGAGCTTTTGTCAAGTCCAACTACTCATTATCTTTGTTCTTTCAATACTTTTTTTTATTGTTAACAATTTTTCAAGTCGAGATTCATGCTTGAATACTTGGATCATTGATTCTGGTACCACAGATGACATTGCATCAAATTTATCTTGGTTTATTTCTTACACACAAATTTCTCCTATCATTGTTTATTTACTAAATGGTTCTCAAACTACTGTTTCTTATAAAGGTATTGTTCAATTTTCACCATCCTTGGTTCTTCCTGATGTCTTTATTTACCTCATTTCAACTTTAATATTATCTCCGTCTAAAAAATTATTTCAGCACTCATATGTAAACTTACTTTTTCATCTTCTTCTTACTTTTTCATCTTCTTCTTGCACTTTACAGAGCAATAATTTGGGGACGATTGATTTAGGCAGAATGAGAGAGGGATTATATGTCTTTGAACCTAATTTCGGTAAAAATCCATTCACTACACTCTCTATAAATTCCATTCAATCTCCACCCATTACACCTTCAAATATATGGCATTTTCGTTTAGGACACCTTTTTGGACAAAGACTTAATCATTTACATCAATATTTTCCTTTTATCTCTATGCATCTAGGGGTGGCAAAACAGGTTGAACCCGTTAGGTCGATCTGCTAAATCCGCTAAAAAGGCAGGTCGGGCCAGAATTTGGAGCCCGCCAAATTAAAAAAATTCGCCAAACTCGCACCGCTAAATTGGCGGGTTTTGGCGGGGCGGGGTGGGCCGATCCGCCGAGCCGAAGATTTTTATTTTTTATTTTTTATTAAATAAAAGAGTGATTGCTAGTATAAAATTAATAATTATAGAATTTTCAAACACTTTTTTATTTTTGTTTTTATTCTACTTTTAGTTATTAACTTTATTTATTTTATTTTACAATTTCGTATATTTGTTCAAATTATGTGACTTATTTTTTAAAGTAAAGATAGTTCTATTGACAAATATTGTTTTAAACAATTTTATTGAAGTTAGAAATTAAAAAAAAGATAGTGAAAAAAATTATATTATAATTAGACTATTTTTTATTTGTATTTGATTTTTTAATTATTATTTTTTTAGTTAATTTTGAATAAATTTTTTTAAAAAGAGTCAAGCGGGTCATCCCGCCCCGTTTATGGGGCGTCCTAGGCGGGACGGGGCGGGTTGGGGCAGGCTGGCCCGCTTTGCCACCCCTATATGCATCATAACGAGACTTGTGACATTTGTCATCTTTCTAAATAAAAGAAAGTTTTATTTTCTCAAAGTTTTAACAAAGCTAATGCAAGTTTTAATTTATTACATTTTGATATTTGGGTTCCGTTTTGACAAAATTTTATTCATAATTATAAATATTTTTTTACTACTGTTGATGATTTTAGTTGCTTTACATGTGTTATTTTATTAAAATCAAAAGGAGAAGTGCAAAATCATGTAAAAAATTTTATTACTTTAGTTGAAAAACGAATCAACTCTAAAGTCAAAACTATTCGTTTCGATAATGGACCAGAATTTCTTTTACATGATTTTTATGCTTCAAAGGGTATTATTCATCAACTTAGTTGTGTTGAAACTTCTCAACAAAATGGAAGGGTAGAACGCAAGCATCAACATATTTTGAATATAGCTCGTGCTCTTATATTTCAATCTAATTTACCATAATCTTTTTGGTCTTATACTGTTAAAGATACTGTTTATTTACTTAACAGAATTCCATCATCTGCAATTAATTTTAAAACACCATTTGAGATTTTATTCAATCATCCACTAAATTATCATGACCTTAAAGTTTTTGGATGCTTATGTTTTGTTTCTACCCTAATGGCAAACAGATCAAAATTTGATCCAAGAGTAAAAAAGGTTGTGTTTATTGGCTTTCAACATGGTTTTAAAGGATATATTGTTTATGTTTTAGATGATAAAAAAATTGAGATTTCTAGAAATGTGATTTTTTTATGAAATGATCTTACCCTTAGTCACAAAAAATGTCCAATTTCATACACTCATCCCAACATTGCCAAACACACCTTCTCAAAAACAAGATTCAGTTAGTCTTCCAGTTGAACCCTCACCTATACCCATTGACCCAACTCCATCTAATTCTTTATTTTCTCCAACAACCTCTCCTTCTTTTTCACTGTCATTTCCTAACCAAGTTGAACCCATGACCACCGAATCTCTTTTAACACACACACACCCATCTCTCCTTCCACACTAGACACCAATCCACCATCACCTCCTCATCCCCCCGTCACCTTCTTCACCACCTGAGCAACCCCATCCTCGTCATTCCAACCGACCTCACCGACCTCCAGCATATCTCTCTGATTACTTGTGCAATTCCTCTCTCATCTCTACAAATCAATCTCCCTCAAAGTGCAAGTATCATTTATCTTTAGTCATGTCTTTTTCTTCTCTTTCATCTTCACATAAAAAGTTTTTTTATCTCTACATTTTGACATTGAGTCAAAGTCTTTTAAGGACGCCAATCAACACTCTAATTGGCGTAGCGCTATGAAAGATGAGCTGGATGCTCTTGAGTTGAACAAAACTTGGCGTCTTGTTGATTGCCCTGCAGGCGTTAAGCCAGTTGGCTGTAAATGGGTCTATCGCATACAATGCAAGCCTGATGGTTCAGTTGATCGATATAAAACATGCCTTGTGGCTAAAGGATTCACTCAGACTGAAGGTGTTGATTTCTTGAAAAAATTTTCCCTGTTGTCAAGCCTACCACTATCAGATTAGTTTTGGCATTGGCCTCTATGAAGCATTGGCCCATACATCAGTTGGATGTCAATAATGCTTTCTTACATGGAGATCTTTCTGAGGATGTTTATATGACTCTGCCACCTGGATTTACATCTCCTCGATCGAATCAATGCTGCAAGCTACTAAAGTCACTATATGGTTTACGACAATCTAGTCGTATGTGGTATGACAAACTTTCTTGTCTTTTACTATCTCATGGATATCAGTAGATCTTATCTGATTATAGTCTATTTGTTAAATTCACTGGTGCTCAAATTTCTATCTTTCTAGTCTAGGTTGACGACATTATTCTCACTGGTAATTCTATTTCTGAACTTGCTGCCATTAAGTTTATTTTGCACTAACACTTTCGAATTAAAGACTTGCGCCCATTAAAATATTTTTTGGGTATTGAGGTTGCTCAATCAACGAAGAAAATTTCCTTATCTCAGAGAAAATATTATCTTGATCTTTTAGAAGATTTTGGTTTATTAGGTGCTAAGCCTGCCTCTGTTCCAATGGATAGTACCACAAGACTATATTAAGACAAAAGTCCCTTGCTATCTAGCCCTTTTGTATATCGTCGTTTGGTTGGGCGTCTTATCTATCTCACCACTACTCGACCAGACATCATGTATGCCACTCAACAATTAAGTCAATTTATGACATCTCCTACTGAATCTCATCTTCAAGCTGCCAAGCATGTTATCATATCTGAAAACTAGCCCCGACAAAGGACTTTTTTTTCCAAGAGAATCAGAAATTCAGCTTCTCGGTTCAGTGACTCTGATTGGGCCGGATGTCCTGACACTCGGCGATCTTTAACAGGTTATTGTTTCTTCTTAGGCAGTTCTTTAGTCTCTTGGAAGACCAAGAAACAAACCACTGTTGTCCGCTCATCCACTGAAGCAGAATATCGTGCACTTGCTAACACAACTTGTGAACTTCAATGGATACTGAATGTGTTACAATTTTTACCCATCTCTCCTATCTGCCCACCAGTTTTAGCATTGTGATTATCAGAGTGCTTTTCATATTGATACAAACCTAGTTTTTCATGAACGGACTAAACATTTAAAGGTTGATTGTCACTTAATTCGACAAAAAGTTCAAGCTGGAGTGATGAAACTTCTCCCCTGGACAGCTAGCTAACATCTTCACCAAACTTTTGTCTTCTCGACCCTTCCATCTTAATTTGAATAAGCTTGGTGTTCTTGGCATCTTTGATCCTCCAGCTTGTGGGGGCGTATTAAACTACTCTTTCACCTTAGCCCATGACAACAATAAAAAAATCTCACGGCCCACAAATTCAGCTCAATAGAATACACAAATTCAGTTATAATTTTAGTCTTTATTATTATCTTATCTTTATGTTATTTTTATTTATCCTTATCTTATCTTTATTTGTTTTTATCTTTTATAAGTCAATGCTCTATATATATTTAGTTTTACCTTTATAGTTTACAATTTCAATCAATAAACAATCAATAAAATTTTTTCATCTTTTCTTCTCTTTCCTTATTCTTTCCCAATTTTATTATCTTTGCATACTTTTTATACACTCTTTTTCTGTTTTATTATTTACCCCATTTTTTTCCAGTCTTCTCTTCTTTTACCTTTTTTATTTTTGTAATAGGAAACTTTGGCCCCTTTAGTTTATGGAAATCTTGGCTGTTACTTTTGTGAACTGTAAACATGTTTTTTCTGCTCAACAGACATGAATAGTATAGTGTGCACAGCTTTTTTTATTTAAATAAAAAATTTCATATTTTGCAATCCAAAATGATCTTAGAAAGAATTATATTTGTGTGCTTTATATTTCAATTTCACAAGCAATGCAAGCAAAATTAAAGATATATATTTTCTCCACCTTAATTTCTTAGTTATTGTCGGTAAAATTGGAAAAAAAAAAGTTGCAAACCGAATTAGAAAATAATGTGATATGAACAAATAGACTACATTGTACATTTTCTACTATTTTTAATAATTTATTAACATTTTTTAATTTTAAGTTAATCATTAACTTTGAAGATAAATCTCAATAAAAAAATACATTATTTAGATTCAAACTAAACATAAAAAATAAAAAGTAATCAGAATAGAATATCAAATTTTGTTTTACTTTAAATTTTGAAAAATTTTATCATTATAAATTTAAAACAAAAATGAGTTAATGACTTTTTAAAATTATAAAAAATTATTATTGAGATTTTTAATGTTAAAAAAATTAATATAAAGTATAATCATTAAAGGTGACATAAGAGTTCAAACTTAAATCTTTTTAATTTTAAAGTAATAAACATGATCAAAAACTTTGTTATATACTTAATTTTACAAATTAAATGATGATTTGATTAATATAACGCTTTAATTATTTTCAAAATCACATATTGTATAAATTTAAGTGACCTCTTTATATTATTTTGTTATCACTATTTGTTATTTTTAACTATGAAAAAATTTATGTTTTAGTTCTTATGCTACCTTAGGGATATGCTTTAACATCAAAAGTTTCTATAAATTGTTTTGAAGATGCTAATGAATTCAAAAATAATTTTCAATAAATTTTAAGAAATTATTATTCATAGTGTTCTAAATTCAATTTATAAGTTTGAAAAAAAATACAAATTTTTCAGAATTTCAACTAAAATACATATTTCTATTTTTATTGGTTTTGATTTATTTATATTTTATTTAAAATTCAGATGGAGGATATTTTTGTAGTAGCATTTGTATTTTAAAGTTAATGAACTAATACCATTAAGGGATTAAAATAGTATAAACTGTGCAGTATAACTAATTTGTTCATATCACATTTTCTTTCAAAGTTTAGACTTTTCGGATCTTAGGAATGGCCGCCAGTAATTCTAACTTATACCACAAAGACTCCGATCTTTTGGAATGGAGGCTAAGAGATACGCGCTCGATCTAAGGTAGAAAGGAAGTGGTTGTCAGGCACGCGTTCATAGGTGAGAATGATGATGAGTGTCACAGATCATCACATTCATCATGTTGAAGTGCAACGAATATCTTAGAATAAGAATAAGCTTGAATTGAATAGAAGAACAATAGTAATTGCATTAATACTCGAGGTATAGCAGAGCTCCACACCTTAATCTATGGTGTGTAGAAACTCCACCGTTGAAAATACATAAGTGATGGTCTAGGCATGACCGAATGGCCAGCCCCATTGTCTAAGGATTAACAATAATCAAAGATGTTCCAAAAGCTCGTCCAAAGATCAAAATACAATAGTAAAAAGTCCTATTTATACTAGACTAGCTACTAGGGTTTACAGAAATAAGTCTAAGTGCAGAAATCCACTTTCAGGGCCCACTTTGGTGTGTGCTTGGGCTGAGCTTGAGCTTTACACATGCAGAGACTTCTCTTGGGGTTAAACGTCAAGTTGTAACGTGTTTTTGGCGTTTAACTCTGGTTTGTGACGTGTTTCTGGCGTTTTACTCCAGAATGCAGCATGGAACTAGCGTTGAACGCCAGTTTGCATCATCTAAATTCGAACAAAGTATGGACTATTATATATTTCTGGAAAGCCCTGGATGTCTACTTTCCAACTCAGTTGAGAGCGCGCCATTTGAAGTTTTGTAGCTCCAGAAAATTTATTTCGAGTGCAGGGAGGTCAGAACCAACAGCATCAGGAGTCCTTTTTCAGCCTGAATAAGATTTTTGCTCAGGTCCCTCAATTTTAGCCAGAAAATATCTGAAATCACAGAAAAATACACAAACTCATATTAAAGTCCAGAAATGTGAATTTTGCATAAAACTAATAAAAACACCCTTAAAAGTAGCTAGATCCTACTAAAAACTACCTAAAAATAATGCCAAAAAGCGTATAAATTATCTACTCATCAATGGCTAAAGATCTACTACAACGATTAGCTTGGTAAGGCCACCTAGAAAAATATATCAGTGGCCACATACAAAAATGTGCCACATCATCTGCCGACCACACCTTTGCAGGGCAATATTCTAGAGACAAGGAAAAAATGACTCATAATCATCCTGATCAACCATGAGGATTTATTAACTGTATCTCTAGAGGTTTTGCGAGTGGAGGAGCAACAACCTCAGCCTGAAAACGTACATACCGAGCTATGCTCTTGGTAGAAGGCACTTTGAATACAATCCAAACACTTTCCCATTTTTCAGAGATGACATTTCAAACATCTGATTTCAATGCAAACACTGCAAATCTGGATGACCATATTGTCATTTCTATCCAGCTGGGAGACCTTTTATTCTATTCTATTCTACATTTTAGAAAATGAAGCTGAGCAATAACATACTCCAGCCATCCACTGGAGACCTGGTAGAATTCTCAGGTAAACGTGTCCCAGTTTTGGGATCTGTGTGGTTACAAACCACACTGGGTAAGCATCCCTTATCTAAGACTTCTGATGTTCAATATTTAGTTGTCGATTGTTTTAGCCCTTAGAATTTAATACTTGACCGACCTTTTTTAAATAAGTTAGATGCTACAGTATCTATAATTGATCTCAGTGTTAAGTTCTCTATGCAGAACGACCTTATCGCAACCATTCACAGTGACCATCGTGAAGCATGTCAGTTCTACAACATCAGTCTCAAACTGCCAAACCGAGATATAGGAGCCCAAGTGAACAATGTCCATAATTCTGACGAGATATAGGAGCCCAAGTGAAAAATGTCCATAATTTTGACGAGCTCCCAGCACTCGCAGACCTTGACCCAAGAGCCAAGTTCCTTAACGACCAACACCAATGGAGGAATGGTGCATGAATCCCTACACTTCGTACAACTAAACCAACAAGTGCACCGGGTCGTCCAAGTAATACCTGAGCGAATTAGGGTTGATACCCCGAGGATTGTAGTTTGAAGCAAGCTGTTGTTATCTTGTAAATCTTAGTCATACAGATAGAAGAGTTATTAGATTTGTGAGATCTGAACTAGGTTGATATGTTTAATTGCATAAAAGGAAATAAAGATAAAAAGGGTATAAAATACTTTGTGAATTTGAATGTAACCAATGATAAGAAGATGGTTAAGGATTGGAGATGATTTGTCCTTCTGGATTAACTCTGGTCTTACTATCTTCTTCAATTGTGAATGATTTCTTCTATGGCAGGATATATGTGATTGACACTGGTTTGTGCAGCTGCCAATACTCCTCCAGATCTGAACCCCAAGGTTAGTGCGAATCCATTCTGATTGAGGGTGAAGCTCTTGCAGTCCATTCTCCTTAATGATCCTAATCAAAATGCCACAGACAATGTCGGATCTTTCGGATTAGAGAATGATGCGCTTTTGGGTTCTAGCCTCTACCACAGAGACCCTAATCTCCCCATACATCGGCTGGACTGGTGTCTTGAGAAGTCCCCAACGAAGTCGTGGATTAGCCGTTTAAGAGATGTATAATCAAGCTGATGGTTCATCATTGTCCAATGAAAGACTCACTCTGAACCCATGTAGAATGTGATAATCTTATGCCAGTTCAACGCATTCATATTGATGAAAAATGAAGATACATCTTAGAATTGGATCAAACACGGATTGAAGAGAAACAGTAATACTTTTATTAATCCATAAAACTCAGCAGAGCTCCTCCCCTCAACCTAGGAGGTTTAGAGACTCATACTGATAGAAAATACAATGTGAAAAATGAAAAATATGGCAGATCCCCCTGTATGATTGGTGTAAAATTCTTTAAATACTAAACTAATGACTAAGGATTACATTAAGAAGGGTAAAACAGTATTTTAGTGCAAAAATACACTTCTGGGGCCACTTGATGAGTGTTTGGGCTGAGTTTTGATGAGATCCACATATTAGGAGGCCTCTAGGGTATTGAACGCTGGCTAGGGTGTCCTCTTTGGGCATTTGGACACTGGACGTCTGGAATGGGGCAGGAGGCTGGCGTTGGACGCCAGTTTTGGGCCTTTTATTCTGATCCAAAGTATGAACTATTATAAATTGCTGGAAAGCTCTTGAAGTCAACTTTCAATAACTGTTAAGGATGCTCTATTTGGATTTCTGTAGCTCCAGAAAATCTCTTTTGAGTGCAAGGAGGTCAGATTCGGACAACATCTGTAGTGCTTTCTCTGTCTCTAAATTAGACTTTTGCTCCAGCTCCTCAATTTCAGCCAGAAAAGACCTAAAATTGCATAAAAACATACAAACTCAAAGTAGAATAAAAAAATGTGAATTTTACACTAAAACCTATGAAAACTTAATCAAAATTAAACAAAACATGCTAAAAACTATATGAGAATAATGCCAAAAAGCGTATAAAATATCCGCTCATCACAACACCAAACTTAAACTGTTGCTTGTCCCCAAGCAACTAAAAACACAGTAGGATAAAAAGAAGAGTAAGATATAATAAATCTCAGAGTTTCCAATGAAACTCAATTTCAATTAGATGAGCGGGATTTAGTAGCTTTTTGCTTCTGAATTGTTTTGGCATCTCACTATCCATTGAAATTCAGAATGGTTGGTCTCTTTAGGAGCTTAGAATCCAGATGATATTATTGATTCTTCTAGTTCAGTTCTTTTTTATTTTTGAACACAGCTTTCAGAGTCTTAGCCATGACCCTAAGCACTTTATTTTTCAGTATTACCACCGGATACATAAATGCCACAAACACTTTAATTGGGTGAACTCTTTCAAATTGTGATTCAGTTTTGTTAGAATTCCCAGATAGAGGTGTCCAGAGTTCTTAAGCACACTCTTTTTGCTTTGGACCACGACTTTAACGGCTCAGTCTCAAGCTTTTTACTTGACACCTTCACACCACAAGCATATCTGTTACTTCTGACTCTGAAAAAAAATTCAAGTTTTAACTCCTATGCTACCTTGGAGGGTTGTACTTTATATTAACTTTTTCAAAGTTAAAAGTTCTGATAATGATTTTTTAGATGCTAATAAGTCAAATGATGATTTTTAATAAATTTTTAGAAATTATTTATTATTCCATTTTAAATTTATAAGTTTATAAAAATGTAGATTTTCTGGAATTTGAACTAAAACACAAAAAATTGAATTTCTATTCTTATTCGTTTTATTTTTTTGATTTTTGATTTGGATTCAAACGGGGATATTTCTACCAATGAGTTATAGCTCAAATGGCATAATTTTTCCATACTCACCTAAGAAGTCGTAGATTTGAGTCTCCTATCTTTGACATTTATGTTTTATCCTAAAAATAATTTAATATTTAGATATTTTGCATAAAAATATTCTTTTTATATCAATTATTTTTTGCTATAATAATATATTTTTTTGTTTATTTGTTATGTTAAAATATCTTTTTAAAAATAAAACAGATCTTTTATAAAAAAATATACATAGTAATTTTAAAAGATGTTTTTTATTATTTTTATTTTTATTATTAAAATTTACTAAACACACTAAAAACTAAAGAAATAATAATTTAATGGTACCGAAACAATCTCTAAAACTTTTTTGAGAAGGTGTTTGTAAGTATATAAATTAAAAAAATTTATATGTTTGTGCCGACAAATTTTAAATGCTATTGGTGTTTTTGAAAATATTTAAAATTAGACATTAATTTAGATAGATCAATTTTGTCACATTTATTAAAAGCATAATAGTGTTAAAAATTTTATATTAGTTCCTCTATATAAACGAATAATATGATGTAAAAATTGATTTACCTAACGAAATAAAGATTTAAAAATTAATTTCGTTTTGTGCCACTAGAATTTTAGAACTATCTTTCATTTTTGGGTTTGACTGTGAAACCTAACTTAAAATGATTTTCTTTTAAAAAATAGGTATTTAAATTAAAGAATATTATTCGTATTATCTTTGTCTATATGTTTTTGTATATTTTTTTTTCCTTTTTGGAATTGAAAATATAGTTGAGAAGAAGTGAAAAAAATAAAAATTTGTCTCTTATTATCGAATAAAGAAAAAAATGTTTTCTTGTGTTTTTAAAGACTGAAATATTGTATAAATACTATTAATAGAAGTTAGTGCAAGAAATAATTCTTGATTTTTCTTCAACAAGATTTTATATTCAAATGATGATGGTAGAAAAATTTCACACCATGTATATGCGGTTCGGCCATAATAAAAAGATTGTTGTGATTTCTTTAAAACAATATCACAAATACTAATTTATTTTTTATTTTTTCCCTAAAGGAGACAACACTTTGGACACACAACTTATAAGTATTGTGATTATACAAGTATTATATATATTTTAGTAATATTTTTTATTTTTAAATTAAAAAATATGATTAAATAATAAAAAATTACTTTAATTTTAGTAATACTTTTTAAAATACGATAACTATAGTGGGCACATTAGCATTACCTTCTAAAAATAGTAGGAGTGGTTTCATTGTTGTAGTCTATGTCTAGTATTAATAGAACAATAAGGTAAAAGACACAGATTGAAATAAATTTCAATATTTTATTTGGTGTAAAATGGGGGATAAAAATTGAAACAAGAATGAAATTTTAATTTAATTTGTACAAAGGATAAAATTAAAATTAATTAATTAAAATAAAGGTATTTTAGGTATAAAATATTTTTAAAATTTTAGTCTTTATCTCTAAAAATTTTAGTCCCCTGTATCTTCATTTTTTGGAGGTACTAAAATTTTGGGGACAGAGACAGAAATTTTAGTACCAATATCTAAACCAACAAACATGATACTGAATTTCAGTTTCTCAATTTCTGTCTCAGTCTCTCAAAACAAACGCTACCTAAGAGTGTGAACTTTTCTTAAAAAGTATAAATCAAGGAATGTAACTGATGCAGTAAAGAATGAGATCTCATACATGTAAGAGAAAAGAAAAGATTGAGTAGAATTCATGTATTGAGATAGATATCAAGTCTTAAACTATATATAACAATTAAGAGTTCTATCATCACATATTTGAATTATGTTGTAACATAATGTAATAGAAGACAGAATTCAAATAGCTACTAACTATCTCATTTAGCACGAGAGAAAATATCAACTAATCTCCTAACTACTCTCAATACCCCTGCAAATTTAGGTTGAATTTTATGTACAATCTAAGTTTGGATTTAAATCTTTGAAGCAAATTAATAGACAAAAGTTTTATAAATATCTATCACTTGATCTTGAGTAGGTATATTAACACATACAATTATTTTTTATTAACTATCTCTTAAAAAATGGAGGTCAATTTCTAGATGTTTACAACGGCTTTGCAAGACTAAATTTGCTACCGACAGATATGTACTTTGATTATCATAATAAATAGTGTAATTATCCAAGATAATTATTGTTTCTTCAATAGCTGTTGAATCGACGTGATTTTTGTCAGTAATGTGGCTAAATTCCCATATTCAAATTTTATTGTAGACTGGCTTATCTTGATTTGTTTGCTACATTTTATGAAATAAGGTTACTACAAGGTAGACGAAATAACTACTCGCTCACAATTTCCTATCATCCATACTTGTTGTCCAATCAAGATCTGAAGAAGACAATTACCTATAATCAGTTTTTTATTGTTGTATTGTTGGACAACACATAAACTAGGAACTTAGTTGATTGAGAAAGCTATGTTTTGTCTTGTGACAATGAGATATTGCAGAGCTTCGAAAATAGATCTATACTTCTTCGAATCGTTGTCACACGCCAGAGTTAAGTCATTGTCACAGAGGGTAGAATCATCCGTGCTCGAGGATAATCATCGTTGCCAGAGGCAAAATCATCGTGAAAGCATCATCGTCTTCGTCTTTGGCAGAGGCAGAAGCGTCGCCGTCATTATTGTGTCACCATCCAACAAGATCGTCAGAGGCAAAATCGTCTTCATTGCAGTCTGGTCTTTGTTGCCACTTCTAGCAAAATCGTTCTTCTCTGTTGGCTGCTCTACCTTCCAGTAAGTTAACCTGAGTAATTTCTGTAATTTTCATTTATCTTATATTTTTTATTTCTCTTATTAATTATTTTGTGATTTTTTTATTTTTTTTAATTTCATACAATTATTTTATGATTGTGCCTCAGTTTTTTTTAATCATGCACAGTTGCTAAAGGAAGTTGAAATTGAATATTTGAAATTTCTTAATCATGAAGTGGGATGACAATTGCAATATGCTCTATGATGAGGATCTTGAGACTGCTAAGAATGCCATTGAAAAGGAGTTAGCCAAAGTGAAATTAAATTCACACTTCAAGTTGCTCTTTGCTGTGGATGATGATGTATTATCTATGTATTAGTGTTTATATAGATTAGATGAACTTTTATATGAATAATTTGATGTATTGAAGGCTCTAATAGGCAATTAAGATTGGCTTTGTAATGATAATTCGGATGATGTTTCTTTTCTTTTCAATTTTTTGAATGTTTTTTTATTTTTTAAAAATTCACAGATATCTAAATCCTCAACTAATACGGGAAATTATAATTTTTATTTTATTTTTGATCTAATTTATTAATAAAGAAATTAATATTGGTGGTATTGTAATTATTAATTAATTATATTAACAGTTGGTTTGTTCTTTTATGAAAAGAACACAACTGTTTATGAAAATTCATAAAATTTCGGTGTCCAATTCTAATCATCAAAACAACAAACACTTTATCTGGGTTCGTAATTCAAAAATTGGTAGTTCCAAATTAAATCAAAGATTTTATGGTCATGACTGGAGATTCGTAAATTATTAATTTTTATAAAATATCTAATATGTGATATCAGAGCAAAAATTATTTTTGCCTAGCCATTATTATTTGAAAAAAGTATGAACATTGAATTATTTAGAATTCAAAAGAAAAAAATTTAAGTTTGTTATTAAATTTCAAAATTATTTAACATCATCCAAAAAATGTTCATACTTATTTAGAATTGAAAATATTTAATATTTTCTAATGAAAGAATATTTTTAAAATCTAATTAAGAGACCCAAACAAAGAGAAAAGAGAATAACGATAAATATCTCTAAAGTACTTTCTCAAATTACCATGACTTAAATGTTGTCGATTTATTTTGGTGGTAGAAGAGTGAGGGCTAGCAATAACCTTGCCGTGCTTATTTTTCATTTGGTTCTTCCTTTTGATTCGGGAAGTTCTCTGGTGCTGATAATGAAAGTAAGCATGTGATGCTTATGCTATGTGTTTAGGTGTTTGTGCGACTAGGGGTGGCAAATAGGCCTAAACCTACCGAGCCGGCCTGCGTAACCCGCCAAAAAGGCAGGCCAGGCTGAAAAATTGGGACTGCCAAAGAGCAAAAGTTCACCTAACCCGCACCGCTTAAACCGCGAGCTTTAGCGGGGCGAGGCGGGTTTTCCCGCCGAACTTAGTTTTTTTTTTTGTAAGTGAGTATTTTGTAATTTTATTGCCAAAATCCAACTTTTTCCAACCCAACTGAGAAGAATATGAAGATAAAAATTGAGTGTTTTGGATTCTGTTTATATTGCTTTGGAGACAATATTTATAATCATGATTTGGATTATGTTTATTTTGCTTTAGAGAGAATATTTATAATTATGTTTTTGATGAAAACTTGGTTTATAGTTATGTTTATTAGATATTTATAATTACAAAGACTTTAATGTTTGTGAATATAAAAAATATTTTTTTATGCTTTTAGAAATTATAAATTTATTAATATGGTTGTGAAATTATATATATTATTTAGTAGTTAATAGTAAAAAGAAAAAAAAAAGAGGAGCTTTGGCGGCCTTAGCCTGCCAGCCCGCAGTTAGATCAGGCGGGGTGGGATTCTAAGACCGCCTCACTAGGTGGGGCGGGACGGAACGGGGCGGACTTCCCCGCTTGCCACCCCTAAGTGTGACGCATATACAGAGACTTGTGGCTCACAGGATGCTATTTTCAGGTTGGATGTGGAGCTACATTAATATTTGCGTTTTCATTTGGGAGAAGCGCGATTAATTAGTATTAAATACATTGTTAAAAGTCAGAATAATGTGGGCTGGTGAGTGAGATAAAATAGTGAAGTTTAGGACTTGAATCCATACAATTGTTTCTCTTGTTAGTGTAATATGAATTTTCATATTAAATCCAAAAGAGAAGGGTAAGAGAACTTAAAAAAAAAAAAACAAAATATATACGTGATATTGAAAAAAATAACATGTTAAATTTTTGATTTTTTTATAATTATTGATGGGGTTAAATACGTGGTCTATTTTCTTTACTAACATATTATCTGAATAAGTATAATGTTATTAAAAAACTCACTCATACTGTTTTAAATTGCCACAAATTAAAATTATTTTTACTATTTATCATACCTTATCATAATTATGTAAAAATTATTATTGAACTTAGATACTGCATTTGGTTTCATTGACTCTTTCATTTGTTAGTAAATATGTTTGGCCCATTTATCTTTTTTGTTTTTAATTGGGCTTCAGTTTTGAATTCAAAATTTCTATAAAATTACAAAAATTTGTTTTGAATGAGTGTTAAACTTAGATACTGCATTAGATTTCATTGACTCTTTCATTCATTAGTAAATATGTTTGGCAAATTTCTCTTTTTTGTTTTTAACTGGACTTCAGTTTTGAATTCAAAATTGCCATAAAATAAAAAATTTTTGTTTTAAGTGAGTGTTGAACTTAGATAATGCATTAGGTTTCATTGAATCTTTCATTCATTAATAAATATGTTTAGCCCATTTCTTTTTTTTGTTTTGCTATAAAATTACAAAATTTATTTTGAGTGTGTTAAACTTAGAAACTCCAGTATTTATAAAAAATATTAAGCCAATAGAACATATTTAATTTTATAACTTTTGCTGTTACTTGATTTATTTATTTGATGATCATGATTATGTTTGCATGTAATATAAATTCTTCCACTGCATATCATATTGTAATTAATATATAACTTATTGAAGAGTAGTCACAACATTAGGGTTGAATGCGGATCGGATTGAATATGGTCAAAATTTCGATTTGATCCGTACTAAAATTATCGGATTGGATCCAATATTCGTGATTTTTTAGTTTGGATCCGATCTGCCTCGAACGGATCTCAGATATATTGTAAAATATATAAATATTTTAAAAAGCTTATTTTTATTTAAAAAGTATCAATAAAATACTATTTTTATAATCTTTAAATATGT
The DNA here is from genome assembly GCF_003086295.3 of Arachis hypogaea. NCBI lineage: Eukaryota > Viridiplantae > Streptophyta > Magnoliopsida > Fabales > Fabaceae > Arachis > Arachis hypogaea. The sequence goes on from NC_092045.1 coordinate 22,875,384, forward strand.
TTACTCTTAGCCAATGAATTATACCTCAAATGGCATAGTTTCCCCATACTCATCTAAGAGGTTGCGAGTTTGAGTCTCCCTATCTTTAGTAAAAAAAAATATATTTACTCTTAAAAATATTATTAACCATATTTTTCTTAAATAATAAAAATAAAATAATACAACTTATATGATAATTATTAGTTGAAATAAAACATAAAAACAATATTTACTTACTTATTTATTTGTTTTTGCGGATTTGCAGATATGCAGGTATCTACATGAAATCCGCAATCCGATCCGATAACCTTGTGGATCAGATCCGATAACCTTGCAGATCGGATCAATATCCACAATTTTTGGATCGGATCCGGATAAATACCGCGGATATGCAGATCGGATCCGATCCATGAAACCCCTACACAACATCTTTGATAATAATTATACTTAAAGAAATCACATAAAAGTCAATATGATATATTTGTAATTGTTGTGAATTATATAATGAACTTACCCACAAAAATTTATTATGTTATTCACATGCAATTAAGTTGAAATCAAAATATTGTTTATTTATTAATTAGCCTACAGGTATTAAAAAACAATATTTTAATTTTTAGTTTCAATATTTTGGTTAATATAGTAAATATTATGTGTGTTAAAGTCTTTGTCCATAGGTAGATTTTTAATGTCACTATGATTCTCATATTTATTTTCATATAACTTGCATTGGCATGTATTATCTTATGTTATAGATTTTGATGTGCCCATTTAAAGTTGAGTAATGTGAGCATGATTTATTATTTACTGCAATAATGATATCTGAAACTGTATCTGAAGTTTATTTGTTAAGTGGTTATAACTATAAGGAATGGAAAGATAAAGTTCTCTTTCACTTAGGGTGTGCAGACCTTGACTATGCTCTTTATAGAGAAGAGTCTCTGGCACCTACTGATGCTAGTAATCGGGCCGAGGTAGCATTATACGAACGATGGGAGAAATTTAACCATTTAAGTATGATGTTCATTAAATTTTGTATCTCAGCTAATATTCAGTATTCAATTCCTGATTGCAAGAATGTCAAGGATTATATGATGGCAATTGATGAACAATTTTATAGCACAATTGTCATCCATGAGGCTTAACAGCGTAAGGAGTATGCGTGAGCACATCATGATGTTGAGAGACATAGCAACATAACTAAAGGCTTTAGAGGTTGAGATCTCTAACTCATTTCTAGTTTATCATATTCTGAATTCTCTTCTTGTCAGTAAGGACCATTTAAGATTTCTTACAACACACATAAAGAAAAGTGGTCCATCAATGAATTACTAATAATGTGTGTGCAAGAGGAAGGAAGGCTAGTGATGGATCTCAGATCGTCGGTTAGAAATTTTCACTAATTGAAAAGAATGGATCCGTTGCGAGTATAGCTTGCAACCAACAAAACGGTCCAAATCAAAGTTTAGAAGAAGAGTGTCACAATTCAACTAAATAAAAACGAAAAATTTTACTTTTTGAGTCATTTTTCCTTGGACTAGCAATCAAGTGTGCAAGTTTGGTTGTGAATTTGGGATTTTCATGCATAGAATAAAAATTACAGGAATAAAAAATTAAATAAACTAAAGCAATGAAATAACAAAAGCTAGAATTAGCAAACAAGCAAGACAATGAAGTAAGCAAGCATGAATAGGATTAACGACTAAGCTACCACTAGATCAAAATACAATTAATGCAAACTAAGAAAGACTGAAGTAATAAACTAATGAGAATGTAGTTCAATGCATGAAAGAATCTTGACTTGGAGTTGAGAGTTAAGGAATCCTATGCTTGTCATAACCACAACCATCACAATTACAATGAGTTAATCCCACTTCGTTAATCCCTAAACAATGGGAAAAGTCAAGTAGGCATAATTAACCTTAATCCACAAATCCTAACTAACTTACTAATTAAGCTTAGTAAAAAGCTAGCATTAGTGGAAACAAGACAAACTAACAACCTAAAATTACCACTTAATGTTGGACACTAATGACTCTAGGATCCTAGTTACATAAATCCCAAGTCAAGGAGTGAAAAACTACTCCATATTCATAATAGGCATTTCAACAAATAGTTGGTGGGCACAATAACAAAACATAGTAAATTGAAAAAGATACTTGAAACTATAACCAACCAATATAAACAATCAACAATAGTAACTCAATCAAACATATATAAAGCTTAAAACATCAAATTCATTTACTAGAAACTCAAGAATTCACAAGTAATTAAACTAAAAAAGTAACTTTAATTATAAGAAAGTATGAGTAAATATAGTGTAAATGAAGAGAAAGTTAAGGACAACTTACAATAGAAACAAGCTAGAATCCAATATTTAAATGTAAATATTAAACTCTACTAAAATCCTAGTAAAATCCTAACGAGAATTGAGAGTGTTTTCTAAGAGAAAAAAAACCTTAAACCTCACTAAAACTTGCTAATATGATGTATGTATGTGTTGCAATATTGTCCCCATATGATAGAGCTTCAGCACTTCACATTTGGGCCGAAGAGGCCCCCAAAAATGCGAGGCATGTGACTTTCTAAATGAGGCACGCGTTCGTTCTTGTGCGTACGCACACTTGCTGAAAATTCTCCTGTGTGTACACACAGTCATGTGTGCGTACGCATGCATCAAAATGCTCCATTTGTGCGTACGCACGGGAAGGTGTGCGTAAGCACTTACCAGAATGCTCTTCTCCTTTGTTTCTTCATGGATTCTCCCACTTTGCACGCTTTTCTTCCACTTTTTCAATGCCATCCTTGCCGGTTGGTCCTAAAATCACTCAACAAAACATATCACAATATTGAATGGAATAAAAGTGTTACTAGATTGACTATTTAGATCATAAAAAGCATTTTTTCAATAATTAGGTGCAATTTAGAAAGAATTCACAAAAGCATGCTATTCAAGTGAATAAATACAAGTTTATGTGATGAAATTCACTCAATTCAAGCAAAAAATTATCATAAAATGTAGAGTCATAAGCTAGTTCAAGAGCTTGATGAAGGTGCACCATTGATAACAAATAAGGATGGTAAGAAGCGAGCTTATAAGAAGACAAGAAAGGGTATTGCATCCCATCTTATGAAGAAAGAAGGTGCACGGTGTTTCTTTTGTAAAAAGAAAGGACGCATGAAGAAGGAGTGCCCAAAGTTTAAAGCTTGGCTTGAAAAGAAACGTACTAACCTTTGTGATCTTATTCCTTCAGTGTGTTTTGAATCGTTGAAATATGTCATAACACTTGGTGGATTGATTCTGGTGCTGAAATTCATATTTCAAATACCATGCAGGGTTTCATAAGGAAAAGAAAACCAATAGGAAGTGAACTGAGCATTTATATGGGCAATCGGATGCATTCACGTGTAGAAGCCGTTAGAACATTTTGGCCTGTATTAAGTACTGGTTGTATTTTAGTTTCAGAAAGAACTATTTATATCCCAGAGTTTTCTAAAAAATTAATTTCTTTATCTAAGCTTGTAAAACAAGGATTATGTATACATTTTTATGATGATGCTATTCACATTATTAAAAATTCTAATATTATTAGATGTAGTACTTTAATTGGTGATTTATTTAAAGTCAATTTAGCTAATAATGTTCTATCAGGTTTAATGGTTATGCATGGTAATGATATGAATGAAAAATCCTCCATGTTGTGGCACCGAAGGTTGGGACATATCTTCATTGGGAGAATGAAAAAATTAGTAAGTGGTGGGATTCTTGAACCTCTAAACTTTACTGATTTTGATCAGTGTGGATTGCATTAAGGGGAAGTAAACCAAAAAGTCTCAAAAAGGTGCTAAGAGGAGTTCTGACATATTAAAAATAATTCACACTAACATATGTTGTCGTGATATGTCCTCAAGTGGTAAGAAATACTTCATCTCCTTTATTGATGATTATTCACGATATATGTATCTTTATATGCTTCATAATAAATATGAGACATTTGACACTTTTAAACTTTATAAAGCTGAAGTAGAGAAACAATGCGAAAAGCAAATTAAGATCATGAGATCAGATAGAGGTGGAGAATTCTATGAGAGATATACTGAAAGTGGACAAGCACCTGGTCCTTTTGCAAAATATATTCAAGAGCATGGTATTATGGCACAATACACCATGCCTAGCATACTAGATCAAAATGGTGTAGCTAAAAGAAGAAAAAAGACTTTGCTGGATATGGTGAAGAGTATGCTTAACAACTTCAATCTTCCTTTATTCTTGTAGAATGAAGCCCTTAAGACAACCGCGTATATATTAAATAGAGTTCCAACCAAGGCAGTTGCTAAAATGCCATTTGAACTATGAAAAAGTTGAAAACCTAGTTTGAATCATATACGGATTTGGGGTTGTTCTGCTGAAGTTTGAGTTTATAATCCATAAGAAAGGAAATTGGACCCAAGGACAATAAGTGCCTATGTTATATGTTATGAAATGTCTAAGGGTTATAGGTTTTATTGTCCTTCCCATTCAAGTAAAATAGTTGAATATAGAAATGTAAGATTTTTAGAGCATGATGTGAAAAGTGGAAGAAATCATTCTTTTAAGGTTGTTGAGAATGATAATGTTTGTCAAACCTCTCCATGTACAAGAGTGATTATTCAATACAATGCCCATACAAATAGGATCAATGTAGAATAACCTGTTATTGATGTTCTACATCATAAAGATAATGTTCTAGTAGATCGTATGGTGGATGGTCAAACTCTTCATAATGAAAATGTTGTTCAAGAACACATTGTTCAAGAGAAACCCCAAGAAGAGGGAGAAGCTGTTATGCCACTACTTTTACAAGAAGTTGATGATGCAACATTAAGAAGATCAATTAGAATAAGAAAACCTTCAAGTTCTAGTAACTATGTAGTGTATCTTGCTGAGTCTGACTATGATGTTTGTTATGAAAAAGACTCAATGACATTTTCACAAGCAAAGAAAAGTCGTAATTCTAATTTATGGCTAGATACTATGAAGGATGAAATGAATTCTATGGCAGATAACCAAGTTTAGGATCTTGTAGAATTACCTGATGGGAAAAAGGCCATTGGTTATAGATGGGTATTTAAGACCAAGATAGCTTCATCGGGCAATATTGAGCGCTATGAGGCTCGACTTGTTGCCAAAGGATTTACTCAAAGGGAAGGTGTTGACTACAGAAAAATCTTTTCTCCTATTTTAAAGAAAGACTCTTTTCGCATCATTATGACATTGGTAGCGTACTTTGACATTGAATTGCATAAAATGGATGTGAAAATAACCTTCTTTAATGGAGATTTGGAAGAAGAAGTCTATATGAGATAACCCAAAAGATTTATCTCAAGTGCTAGCAAGGAGTTAGTTTGCAAGCTTAAGAGAGCAATGTATGGTTTTAAGCAGGCTTTTCAACAGTGGTATTTAAAGTTTCATGATGTGATTTTTTCATTTAGGTTCATTGAGAATATTGCTAATCAATGTATATACCACTAGGTTAGTGGGAGTAAGGTCATATTTCTCATCTTATACGTAGATGACATTTTTCTTGCAACAAATGATTCAGAGTTGTTACATGAGGTGAAATAATTTCTCTCTAGATATTTTGATATGAAAGATATGGGTGACTTATCTTATGCCATTAGCATAAAGATTTATAGAGATAAACATAAAATAATTTTAAGTTTATCGCAAGAAACCTATATCAACAAAGTTCTTGAGAGTTTTAAAATGTAAAATTATTCATCAAGTGTTGCACCTATTGTAAAAGGTAACAAGTTCTGCTTAGATCAATGTCTCAAAAATGAACTTAAAAATAAACAGATGCAAAATATTCCTTATGCTTCAACCGTTGGAAGCCTAATGTATACTCAAGTCTGAACAAGACCTGATATTGCTTTTGCTGTTGGTATGTTAGGAAGATATTAAAATAATCCAAAAATTATCCATTGGAGAGCTACAAAGAAGGTCTTAAGGTATTTTCAAGGGACCAAGGACTTCATGCTTACATATAGAAGAACTGACAATTTGAAAATTGTTGGATACTTAGATTTAGACTTGGCAGGATGTGTTGATTCTAGGAAATCAACATCATGATACATATTTATGCTTACTGATGGAGTAGTATCTTAGAAGAGTGCAAAACAATCACTTGTAGCCACTTCTACCATAAAAGCCAAGTTTATTGCTTGCTTTGAGGCTATATCACAAGGTATTTGGCTAAAAAATTTTATCTTTGAGCTTAAGATCATGGATTGTATCTCTAGGCCATTGAGAATATATTGCGATAATTCTGCTGCTGTATTTATGTCTAAGAATAATAGAAGTATTAGTCGAAGTAAGCATATCGACATTAAGTACTTAGCCATCAAAGACTGAGTTAGGTCTAATGAGGTATAGATAGAGCATATTAGTACTAAACAGATGATAGTTGATCCTTTGACAAAAGGCATGCCACCAGGACTGTTTAAGGATCATGTAACTGGTATGGGTTTATGTTTTGTAACGTCACTTATATGACTTATGTTGTATTATATGATATATTTGGATATGAAATTCTTATTATTATTTGTTTCTCATTTGGTTAGTATATATATGCATACATGATTGAGAATGATAAACAAAATTAAGTGAAGGACCTAGAATAAGCATTGGGTTTATTCCTACAGAAACACTACATAAAGAGTTTATTCAATTAAGAGATGTTATATTGTAATACATGGAAGGTAATACTCGATTAACGAGGACCTACCGCTATGATTCTTGTAATTTGTCTTAACTGTTTAAGCATAGTATGTAACTGCAGACTATATGTAACAAATGTTGGACCAAATGGGAGAATGTTAGAATTTTTATTTTATTTGTGGTCCAATTTGTTAATATAGAAATTAGTTTGGATGGTATTATAATTATTAATTAATTACGTTGGCAGTTGATTTATTCTTTAATGGAAAGAATATGACTGTTCATAAAAATTTATAACGTTTGGGTCCCCAATTCTAATCATCACAACAACAAACATTTTGACTCCATCTGGCTTGGTGATTCAAGAATTAAAAATTCCAAATTAAATCAAAGATTTTATGGCTATGGCTGGAGGTACATAAATTACTGATTTTTATAAAATATCTAACATGGGGTCCCCATTACTCGTGGCGGAGATGGGCGAATTATAGTGGGGCCTGTTGCCATCCCTATAGGACAGTAGAAAAGGTTAGTGAAGAAATAATATGCATAGGCACTAGCTTAGCTAGTTCCATTCTAGCCTTATCAAGTAAAACAACTGTATATCTTTATTGAGTTAGGCACAATCTATTCTATTTGCAAAATAATCAACTTCTAATTTTTGAAGATAGTTTAATTTTCCCAAATCCTTTAATGGAAGATTTTAGTTAAACTTCTAATTAACATGTCAATTTCTTTAGAATTATTACCAGAAATAACAATATTATCTACATAAACAAACTTATAATAAGTAATAGTAGAAGAAGATTTCTTAACAAATATTGCAATATCTGAAGTAGTGTTGTAGAAACCAAATTCTTTTAGCGTGAGTGCCATTATTGTATACCCAAGACCAAGGAGCCTACTTGAGGCCATATATTATAATTTATATACAAGATGAATTAGATTGGATATAACATGGTCGTTTGCATATACACCTTGTCATAGAGTTTTCCATTTATAAACTCTTTTATCAAAATCAAATTATCTCATCAGTCATCTTTGTATAAAAGCAATAATAATGATAACCCAAATGGTAGTAGGATGAATTATTGGACTATATATCTCCTCAAAATCCACACGTTCAACTTGATGAAAGAAACTATATAAGAAAACACTAAACATAGTGAGCCCTAAATCAAGAAAAGAGGAACTACATATAAAAAATTGAAAGTTAAATAGATCTCATTCAAGGCATTATGAAAACAAGGTTAGCAATCAAATTGAACAGTAAAGGTTAACTTTGTTCTTGAGATTGTATTTAAAGCAAAAGAGAAACTAAAAATGGTTTCTTGAGTTGTTATACCAAAATTTGAAGAATCACAAAGTATATTGCTGCAATTTTATCTAAGACTAACAAAAATTTAAATATAAAAAGACAATTTTAACTTGTTTAAATAATTTTTGGAATGTATTAACTATTTTAAAATCTTTATTATCTAGTTTTGAGCTGTTTATGCTTTTTCGAGTGTACTTTTGTCGATTTTTTTTTACTAAATTGAATCAGATTAAATTGAACTTACAATTTGAGGAATAAATTGAATACTTTGTACATTCTGCCTTTGACGCAATGATCTGTACACACTTTTTATGAAACCATCTTTTACATTATATCGCAACAAATCCAAAATTTGTCATAAGAGAAATCACCACAGTTCTGACAAAGGACATAAATATAACTATTTATGTGTCTCTTATCATCTTAAATTTTTGGAAAAAAGTAATTTCATGACATGGTATCAGAATTTCTATGATAAAAGAGTCTAAAATTTGATCTTTGTTAAATCCCAAAAAAAAAAAAAAGAATTCATCATAAGACAAATTAAAAAAAGGGAAACAAAGGCTATGAAAAATTGAAACAAATCCAAAAGAAGGTCTTATTTAAGGAAATGTGTTATAAATATAACCATTTTTATACTTCGTTCTATAAACATAAAATTTTGAGAAGAAATAATTTTGTGACAACTGATAGTGAGAATTATGGTCGGTCTAGAATTTCTCTTATAGAAAAGAATTATTTCGTTGTAAGCATAGCTCCAAACCAACTAATAACTCTCACATCAAATTTTAATGTGTTGGTTATCACAAGTACAAACCCTAATGAAAATTAACCGAAGTATTGAAACCTCGAGTAGTCTCACAAGGAATTGCAATGAAGTGATCAATTATTGCTATGAAGAACAAGGTGGTTTGATTTTCAATTGACAATAAAATATAGTAACAAGAAAGTAAATGACAAAAATTAATAAAAGAAAGGAAAAGAACTATTGGCTAGACATAAGTAATTGAGATCACCATCTTTGTCTATAAACCATATATTGATAATTATGAGGGACCAACCCATTAAGTCTACTTCTATGCTTGATGTAAGTATAATGTCTACCTCAAAGCATTAAGTATGTCAAATAGGCTTGATCAACATCAATCCATAAGTCCTAACCTAGCTACTAATTGGCTTAGTAGTAGGCTAGAGTCAATGGTTATCAAATTGACCACTAAGGGTTCTCAAATCACCAATTCAATGAGACCCAATAACTCAAGGTCACTCAATTCCCTAAGCCTAGGCCAAGAGTAAAGAAAACTATTCAAAAACTAGTGGAATCATTTTATCAAACACTTAGAGTGCAAGAAAAGTAAACATCACCAAATGCAATAATTAATGTTACCCACAACTAACATAAGCAATAAATCAACAATAACAATGAAGAGAAACATAAAAAGGCATGGAAACATTGGTACACGAAATCGTAAGCTCACACTTTTCTCACAACTCTGCGCAACTGACCAGCAAGTGCACTGGGTTGTCCAAGTAATACCTTACGTGAGTAAGGGTCGATCCTACGGAGATTGTCGGCTTGAAGCAAGATACGGTCCTCTTGTAAATCTCAGTCAGGCGTATTCAAATGGTTATGAGGTTTTGATAATTAAAAGAGAAATGAAACATAAAATAGGATAGAGATACTTATGCAATTCATTGATGGAAATTTAAGATAAGCGTATGGAGATGCTTTGTTCCCTCTGAGCCTCTGCTTTCCTATTGTCCTCATCCAATCATGCGTACTCCCTTCCATGGCAAGCTGTATGTTGGTGGATCACCGTTGTCAATGGCTACCATCCGTCCTCTCAGTGAAAACATATCCGCTACGGTTTCTCGCATGGCTAATCAGCTGTCGGTTCTCGATCGTGTCGGAATAAGATCCATTGATCCTTTTGCACATTGTCACTGCACCCAACAGTCACGAGTTTGAAACTCGTCATAGACATCCCATCCCAGATCCTACTCGGAATACCACAGACAAGGTTTAGACTTTTCGGATCTCAAAAATGCTGCCAAGTGATTCTAGCTTATACCACGAAGACTCTGAAGGTGTTGATTTCTTGAAAAATTTTTCCCTGTTGTCAAGCCTGCCACTATCAGATTAGTTTTGGCATTGGCCTCTATGAAGCATTGGCCCATACATCAGTTGGATGTCAATAATGCTTTCTTACATGGAGATCTTTCTGAGGATGTTTATATGACTCTGCCACCTGGATTTACATCTCCTCGATCGAATCAATGCTGCAAGCTACTAAAGTCACTATATGGTTTACGACAATCTAGTCGTATGTGGTATGACAAACTTTCTTGTCTTTTACTATCTCATGGATATCAGTAGATCTTATCTGATTATAGTCTATTTGTTAAATTCACTGGTGCTCAAATTTCTATCTTTCTAGTCTAGGTTGAAGACATTATTCTCACTGGTAATTCTATTTCTGAACTTGCTGCCATTAAGTTTATTTTGCACCAACACTTTCGAATTAAAGACTTGCGCCCATTAAAATATTTTTTGGGTATTGAGGTTGCTCAATCAACGAAGAAAATTTCCTTATCTCAGAGAAAATATTATCTTGATCTTTTAGAAGATTTTGGTTTATTAGGTGCTAAGCCTGCCTCTGTTCCAATGGATAGTACCACAAGACTATATTAAGACAAAAGTCCCTTGCTATCTAGCCCTTTTGTATATCGTCGTTTGGTTGGGCGTCTTATCTATCTCACCACTACTCGACCAGACATCATGTATGCCACTCAACAATTAAGTCAATTTATGACATCTCCTACTGAATCTCATCTTCAAGCTGCCAAGCATGTTATCATATCTGAAAACTAGCCCCGACAAAGGACTTTTTTTTCCAAGAGAATCAGAAATTCAGCTTCTCGGTTCAGTGACTCTGATTGGGCCGGATGTCCTGACACTCGGCGATCTTTAACAGGTTATTGTTTCTTCTTAGGCAGTTCTTTAGTCTCTTGGAAGACCAAGAAACAAACCACTGTTGTCCGCTCATCCACTGAAGCAGAATATCGTGCACTTGCTAACACAACTTGTGAACTTCAATGGATACTGAATGTGTTACAATTTTTACCCATCTCTCCTATCTGCCCACCAGTTTTAGCATTGTGATTATCAGAGTGCTTTTCATATTGATACAAACCTAGTTTTTCATGAACGGACTAAACATTTAAAGGTTGATTGTCACTTAATTCGACAAAAAGTTCAAGCTGGAGTGATGAAACTTCTCCCCTGGACAGCTAGCTAACATCTTCACCAAACTTTTGTCTTCTCGACCCTTCCATCTTAATTTGAATAAGCTTGGTGTTCTTGGCATCTTTGATCCTCCAGCTTGTGGGGGCGTATTAAACTACTCTTTCACCTTAGCCCATGACAACAATAAAAAAATCTCACGGCCCACAAATTCAGCTCAATAGAATACACAAATTTAGTTATAATTTTAGTCTTTATTATTATCTTATCTTTATGTTATTTTTATTTATCCTTATCTTATCTTTATTTGTTTTTATCTTTTATAAGTCAATACTCTATATATATTTAGTTTTACCTTTATAGTTTACAATTTTAATCAATAAACAATCAATAAAATTTTTTCATCTTTTCTTCTCTTTCCTTATTCTTTCACAATTTTATTATCTTTGCATACTTTTTATACACTCTTTTTCTGTTTTATTATTTACCCCATTTTTTTCCAGTCTTCTCTTCTTTTACCTTTTTTATTTTTGTAATAGGAAACTTTGGCCCCTTTAGTTTATGGAAATCTTGGCTGTTACTTTTGTGAACCGTAAACATGTTTTTTCTGCTCAACAGACATGAATAGTATAGTGTGCACAGCTTTTTTTATTTAAATAAAAAATTTCATATTTTGCAATCTAAAATGATATTAGAAAGAATTATATTTGTGTGCTTTATATTTCAATTTCACAAGCAATGCAAGCAAAATTAAAGATATATATTTTCTCCACCTTAATTTCTTAGTTATTGTCGGTAAAATTGGAAAAAAAAAAGTTGCAAACCGAATTAGAAAATAATGTGATATGAACAAATAGACTACATTGTACATTTTCTACTATTTTTAATAATTTATTAACATTTTTTAATTTTAAGTTAATCCATTAACTTTGAAGATAAATCTCAATAAAAAATACATTATTTAGATTCAAACTAAACATAAAAAATAAAAAGTAATCAGAATAGAATATCAAATTTTGTTTTACTTTAAATTTTGAAAAATTTTATCATTATAAATTTAAAACAAAAATGAGTTAATGACTTTTTAAAATTATAAAAAATTATTATTGAGATTTTTAATGTTAAAAAAATTAATATAAAGTATAATCATTAAAGGTAACATAAGAGTTCAAACTTAATCTTTTTAATTTTAAAGTAATAAACATGATCAAAAACTTTGTTATATACTTAATTTTACAAATTAAATGATGATTTGATTAATATAATGCTTTAATTATTTTCAAAATCACATATTGTATAAATTTAAGTGACCTCTTTATATTATTTTGTTATCACTATTTGTTATTTTTAACTATGAAAAAATTTATGTTTTAGTTCTTATGCTACCTTAGGGATATGCTTTAACATCAAAAGTTTCTATAAATTGTTTTGAAGATGCTAATGAATTCAAAAATAATTTTCAATAAATTTTAAGAAATTATTATTCATAGTGTTCTAAATTCAATTTATAAGTTTGAAAAAAAATACAAATTTTTCAGAATTTCAACTAAAATACATATTTCTATTTTTATTGGTTTTGATTTATTTATATTTTATTTAAAATTCAGATGGAGGATATTTTTGTAGTAGCATTTGTATTTTAAAGTTAATGAACTAATACCATTAAGGGATTAAAATAGTATAAACTGTGCAGTATAACTAATTTGTTCATATCACATTTTCTTTCAAGGTTTAGACTTTCTGGATCTTAGGAATGGCCACCAGTAATTCAAGCTTATACCACGAAGACTCCGATCTTTTGGAATGGAGGCTAAGAGATAAGCGCTCGATCTAAGGTAGAACGGAAGTGGTTGTCAGACACGCGTTTATAGGTGAGAATGATGATGAGTGTCATAGATCATCACATTCATCATGTTGAAGTGCAAGGATTATCTTAGAATAAGAATAAGCTTGAATTGAATAGAAGAACAATAGTAATTGTATTAATACTCGAGGTACAGCAGAGCTCCACACCTTAATCTATGGTGTGTAGAAACTCCACCGTTGAAAATACATAAGTGATGGTCCAGGCATAGCCGAATGTCCAGCCCCCAGTGTCTGAGGATTAACAATAATCAAAGATATTCCAAAAGCTCGTCCAAAGATCAAAATACAATAGTAAAAAATCCTATTTATACTAGACTAGCTACTAGGGTTTACAGAAATAAGTCTAAGTGCAGAAATCCACTTTCGGGGTCCACTTTAGTGTGTGCTTGGGCTGAGCTTGAGCTTTACATGTGTAGAGGCTTCTCTTGGGGTTAAACGTCAAGTTGTAACGTGTTTTTGGCGTTTAACTCTGGTTTGTGACGTATTTCTGGCGTTTTACTCTAGAATGTAGCATGGAACTGGCGTTGAACGCCAGTTTGCGTCATCTAAATTCAAACAAAGTATGAATTATTATATATTGCTGGAAAGCCCTAGACGTCTAATTTCCAATGCAGTTGAGAGCGCGCCATTTGGAGTTCTGTAGCTCCAGAAAATCCATTTCGAGTGCAGAGAGGTCAGAATCCAACAGCATCAGCAGTCCTTTTTCAGCCTAAATAAGATTTTTGCTCAAGTCCCTCAATTTCAGCCAGAAAATACCTGAAATCATAGAAAAACACACAAACTCATAGTAAAGTCTAGAAATGTGAATTTTGCATAAAAACTAATAAAAACACCCCTAAAAGTAGTTAGATCCTACTAAAAACTACCTAAAAATAATGCCAAAAAGCGTATAAATTATCCGCTCATCAATGGCTAAAGATCTACTACAACGATTAGCTTGGTAAGGCCACCTAGAAAAATATATCAGCGGCCACATACAAAAATGTGCCACATCATCTGCCGACCACACCTTTGCAGGGCAATATTCTAGAGACAAGGAAAAAATGACTCATAATCATCCTGATCAACCATGAGGATTTATTAACTGTATCTCTAGAGGTTTTGCGAGTGGAGGAGCAACAACCTCAGCCTGAAAACGTACATACCAAGCTATGCTCTTGGTAGAAGGCACTTTGAATACAATCCAAACACTTTCCCATTTTTCAGAGATGACATTTCAAACATCTGATTTCAATGCAAACACTGCAAATCTGGATGACCAGGTTGTCATTTCTATCCAGCTGGGAGACCTTTTATTCTATTCTATTCTACATTTCAGAAAATGAAGCTGAGCAATAACATACTCCAGCCATCCACTGGAGACCTGGTAGAATTCTCAGGTAAACGTGTCCCAGTTTTGGGATCTGTGTGGTTACAAACCACACTGGGTAAGCATCCCTTATCTAAGACTTCTGATGTTCAATATTTAGTTGTCGATTATTTTAGCCCTTAGAATTTAATACTTGACCGACCTTTTTTAAATAAGTTAGATGCTACAGTATCTACAATTGATCTCAGTGTTAAGTTCCCTATGCAGAACGACCTTATTGCAACCATTCACAGTGACCATCGTGAAGCATGTCAGTTCTACAACATCAGTCTGAAACTGCCAAACCGAGATATAGGAGCCCAAGTGAACAATGTCCATAATTCTGACGAGATATAGGAGCCCAAGTGAAAAATGTCCATAATTTTGACGAGCTCCCAGCACTCGCAGACCTTGACCCAAGAGCCAAGTTCCTTAACGACCAACACCAATGGAGGAATGGTGCATGAATCCCTACACTTCGTACAACTAAACCAGCAAGTGCACCGGGTCGTCCAAGTAATACCTGAGCGAATTAGGGTTGATACCCCGAGGATTGTAGTTTGAAGCAAGTTGTGGTTATCTTGTAAATCTTAGTCATGCAGATAGAAGAGTTATTAGATTTGTGAGATCTGAACTAGGTTGATATGTTTAATTGCATAAAAGGAAATAAAGATAAAAAGGGTATAAAATACTTTGTGAATTTGAATGTAACCAATGATAAGAAGATGGTTAAGGCTTGGAGATGATTTGTCCTTCTGGATTAACTCTGGTCTTACTATCTTCTTCAATTGTGAATGATTTCTTCTATGGCAGGCTATATGTGATTGACACTGGTTTGTGCAGCTGCCAATACTCCTCCAGATCTGAACCCCAAAGTTAGTGCGGATCCATTCTGATTGAGGGTGAAGCTCTTGCAGTCCATTCTCCTTAATGATCCTAATCAAAATGCCACAGACAATGTCGGATCTTCCGGATTAGAGAATGATGCGCCTTTGGGTTCTAGCCTCTACCACAGAGACCCTAATCTCCCCATACATCGGCTGGACTGGTGTCTTGAGAAGTCCCCAACGAAGTCGTGGATTAGCCGTTTAAGAGATGTATAATCAAGCTGATGGTTCATCATTGTCCAATGAAAGACTCACTCTGAACCCATGTAGAATGTGATAATCTTATGCCAGTTCAACGCATTCATATTGATGAAGAATGAAGATACATCTTAGAATTGGATCAAACATGGATTGAAGAGAAACAATAATACTTTTATTAATCCATAAAACTCAGCAGAGCTCCTCCCCTCAACCTAGGAGGTTTAGAGACTCATACTGATAGAAAATACAATGTGAAAAATGAAAAATATGGCAGATCCCCCTGTATGATTGGTGTAAAATTCTTTAAATACTAAACTAATGACTAAGGATTACATTAAGAAGGGTAAAACAGTATTTTAGTGCGAAAATACACTTCTGGGGCCACTTGATGAGTGTTTGGGCTGAGTTTTGATGAGATCCACATATTAGGAGGCCTCTAGGGTATTGAACGCTGGCTAGGGTGTCCTCTTTGGGCATTTGGACACTGGACGTCTGGAATGGGGCAGGAGGCTGGCGTTGGACGCCAGTTTTGGGCCTTTTATTCTGATGCAAAGTATGAACTATTATAAATTGCTGAAAAGCTCTTGAAGTCAACTTTCAATAACTGTTAAGGATGCTCTATTTGGATTTCTGTAGCTCCAGAAAATCTCTTTTGAGTGCAAGGAGGTCAGATTCGGACAGCATCTGTAGTGCTTTCTCTGTCTCTAAATTAGACTTTTGGTCCAGCTCCTCAATTTCAGCCAGAAATGACCTAAAATTGCATAAAAACATACAAACTCAAAGTAGAATCAAAAAATGTGAATTTTACACTAAAACCTATGAAAACTTAATCAAAATTAAACAAAACATGCTAAAAACTATATGAGAATAATGCCAAAAAGCGTATAAAATATCCGCTCATCACAACACCAAACTTAAACTGTTGCTTGTCCCCAAGCAACTAAAAACACAGTAGGATAAAAAGAAGAGTAAGATATAATAAATCTCAGAGTTTCCAATGAAACTCAATTTCAATTAGATGAGCGGGATTTAGTAGCTTTTTGCTTCTGAATTGTTTTGGCATCTCACTATCCATTGAAATTCAGAATGGTTGGTCTCTTTAGGAGCTTAGAATCCAGATGATATTATTGATTCTTCTAGTTCAGTTTTTTATTTTATTTTTGAACACAGCTTTCAGAGTCTTAGCCATGACCCTAAGCACTTTATTTTTCAGTATTACCACCGGATACATAAATGCCACAAACACTTTAATTGGGTGAACTCTTTCAAATTGTGATTCAGTTTTGTTAGAATTCCCAGATAGAGGTGTCCAGAGTTCTTAAGCACACTCTTTTTGCTTTGGACCACGACTTTAACGGCTCAGTCTCAAGCTTTTTACTTGACACCTTCACACCACAAGCATATCTGTTACTTCTGACTCTGAAAAAAAATTCAAGTTTTAACTCCTATGCTACCTTGGAGGGTTGTACTTTATATTAACTTTTTCAAAGTTAAAAGTTCTGATAATGATTTTTTAGATGCTAATAAGTCAAATGATGATTTTTAATAAATTTTTAGAAATTATTTATTATTCCATTTTAAATTTATAAGTTTATAAAAATGTAGATTTTCTGGAATTTGAACTAAAACACAAAAAATTGAATTTCTATTCTTATTCGTTTTATTTTTTTGATTTTTGATTTGGATTCAAACGGGGATATTTCTACCAATGAGTTATAGCTCAAATGGCATAATTTTTTCATACTCACCTAAGAAGTCGTAGATTTGAGTCTCCTATCTTTGACATTTATGTTTTATCCTAAAAATAATTTAATATTTAGATATTTTGCATAAAAATATTCTTTTTATATCAATTATTTTTTGCTATAATAATATATTTTTTTGTTTATTTGTTATGTTAAAATATCTTTTTAAAAATAAAACAGATCTTTTATAAAAAAATATACATAGTAATTTTAAAAGATGTTTTTTATTATTTTTATTTTTATTATTAAAATTTACTAAACACACTAAAAACTAAAAAAATAATAATTTAATGGTACCGAAACAATCTCTAAAACTTTTTTGAGAAGGTGTTTGTAAGTATATAAATTAAAAAAATTTATATGTTTGTGCCGACAAATTTTAAATGCTATTGGTGTTTTTGAAAATATTTAAAATTAGACATTAATTTAGATAGATCAATTTTGTCACATTTATTAAAAGCATAATAGTGTTAAAAATTTTATATTAGTTCCTCTATATAAACGAATAATATGATGTAAAAATTGATTTACCTAACGAAATAAAGATTTAAAAATTAATTTAGTTTTGTGCCACTAGAATTTTAGAACTATCTTTCATTTTTGGGTTTGACTGTGAAACCTAACTTAAAATGATTTTCTTTTAAAAAATAGGTATTTAAATTAAAGAATATTATTCGTATTATCTTTGTCTATATGTTTTTGTATATTTTTTTTCCTTTTTGGAATTGAAAATATAGTTGAGAAGAAGTGAAAAAAATAAAAATTTGTCTCTTATAATCGAATAAAGAAAAAAATGTTTTCTTGTGTTTTTAAAGACTGAAATATTGTATAAATACTATTAATAGAAGTTAGTGCAAGAAATAATTCTTGATTTTTCTTCAACAAGATTTTATATTCAAATGATGATGGTAGAAAAATTTCACACCATGTATATGCGGTTCGGCCATAATAAAAAGATTGTTGTGATTTCTTTAAAAGAATATCACAAATACTAATTTATTTTTTATTTTTTCCCTAAAGGAGACAACACTTTGGACACACAACTTATAAGTATTGTGATTATACAAGTATTATATATATTTTAGTAATATTTTTTATTTTTAAATTAAAAAATATGATTAAATAATAAAAAAATTACTTTAATTTTAGTAATACTTTTTAAAATACGATAACTATAGTGGGCACATTAGCATTACCTTCTAAAAATAGTAGGAGTGGCTTCATTGTTGTAGTCTATGTCTAGTATTAATAGAACAATAAGGTAAAAGACACAGATTAAAATAAATTTCAATATTTTATTTGGTGTAAAGTGGGGGATAAAAATTGAAACAAGAATGAAATTTTAATTTAATTTATACAAAAGATAAAATTAAAATTAATTAATTAAAATAAAGGTATTTTAGGTATAAAATATTTTTAAAATTTTAGTCTTTATCTCTAAAAATTTTAGTCCCCTGTATCTTCATTTTTTGGAGGTACTAAAATTTTGGGGACAGAGACAGAAATTTTAGTACCAATATCTAAACCAACAAACATGATACTGAATTTCAGTCTCTCAATTTCTGTCTCAGTCTCTCAAAACAAACGCTACCTAAGAGTGTGAACTTTTCTTAAAAAGTATAAATCAAGGAATGTAACTGATGCAGTAAAGAATGAGATCTCATACATGTAAGAGAAAAGAAAAGATTGAGTAGAATTCATGTATTGAGATAGATATCAAGTCTTAAACTATATATAACAATTAAGAGTTCTATCATCACATATTTGAATTATGTTGTAACATAATGTAATAGAAGACAGAATTCAAATAGCTACTAACTATCTCATTTAGCACGAGAGAAAATATCAACTAATCTCCTAACTACTCTCAATACCCCTGCAAATTTAGGTTGAATTTTATGTACAATCTAAGTTTGGATTTAAATCTTTGAAGCAAATTAATAGACGAAAGTTTTATAAATATCTATCACTTGATCTTGAGTAGGTATATTAACACATACAATTATTTTTTATTAACTATCTCTTAAAAAATGGAGGTCAATTTCTAGATGTTTACAACGGCTTTGCAAGACTAAATTTGCTATCGACAGATATGTACTTTGATTATCATAATAAATAGTGTAATTGTCCAAGATAATTATTGTTTCTTCAATAGCTGTTGAATCGACGTGATTTTTGTCAGTAATGTGGCTAAATTCCCATATTCAAATTTTATTGTAGACTGGCTTATCTTGATTTGTTTGCTACATTTTATGAAATAAGGTTACTACAAGGTAGACGAAATAACTACTCGCTCACAATTTCCTATCATCCATACTTGTTGTCCAATCAAGATCTGAAGAAGACAATTACCTATAATTAGTTTTTTATTGTTGTATTGTTGGACAACACATAAACTAGGAACTTAGTTGATTGAGAAAGCTATGTTTTGTCCTGTGACAATGAGATATTGCAGAGCTTCGAAAATAGATTTATACTTCTTCGAATCGTTGTCACACGCCAGAGTAAAATCATTGTCACAGAGGGTAGAATCATCCGTGCTCGAGGATAATCATCGTTGCCAGAGGCGAAATCATCGTGAAAGCATCATCGTCTTCGTCTTTGGTAGAGGCAGAAGCGTCGCCGTCATTATTGTGTCACCATCCAACAAGATCGTCAGAGGCAAAATCGTCTTCATTGCAGTTTGGTCTTTGTTGCCACTTCTAACAAAATCGTTCTTCTCTGTTGGCTGCTCTACCTTCCAGTAAGTTAGCCTGAGTAATTTCTGTAATTTTCATTTATCTTATATTTTTTGTTTCTCTTATTAATTATTTTGTGATTTTTTATTTTTTTTAATTTCATACAATTATTTTATGATTGTGCCTCAGTTTTTTTTAATCATGCACAGTTGCTAAAGGAAGTTGAAATTGAATATTTGAAATTTCTTAATCATGAAGTGGGATGGCAATTGCAATATGCTCTATGATGAGGATCTTGAGACTGCTAAGAATGCCATTGAAAAGGAGTTAGCCAAAGTGAAATTAAATTCACACTTCAAGTTGCTCTTTGCTGTGGATGATGATGTATTATCTATGTATTAGTGTTTATATAGATTAGATGAACTTTTATATGAATAATTTGATGTATTGAAGGCTCTAATAGGCAATTAAGATTGGCTTTGTAATGATAATTCGGATGATGTTTCTTTTCTTTTCAATTTTTTTGAATGTTTTTTTATTTTTTAAAAATTCACAGATATCTAAATCCTCAACTAATACGGGAAATTATAATTTTTATTTTATTTTTGATCTAATTTATTAATAAAGAAATTAATATTGGTGGTATTGTAATTATTAATTAATTATATTGACAGTTGGTTTGTTCTTTTATGAAAAGAACACAACTGTTTATGAAAATTTATAAAATTTCGGTGTCCAATTCTAATCATCAAAACAACAAACACTTTATTTGGGTTCGTAATTCAAAAATTGGTAGTTCCAAATTAAATCAAAGATTTTATGATCATGACTGGAGATTCGTAAATTATTAATTTTTATAAAATATCTAATATGTGATATCAGAGCAAAAATTATTTCTGCCTAGCCATTATTATTTGAAAAAAGTATGAACATTGAATTATTTAGAATTCAAAAGAAAAAAATTTAAGTTTGTTATTAAATTTCAAAATTATTTAACATCATCCAAAAAATGTTCATACTTATTTAGAATTGAAAATATTTAATATTTTCTAATGAAAGAATATTTTTAAAATCTAATTAAGAGACCCAAATAAAGAGAAAAGAGAATAACGATAAATATCTCTAAAGTACTTTCTCAAATTACCATGACTTAAATGTTGTCGATTTATTTTGGTGGTAGAAGAGTGAGGGCTAGCAATAACCTTGCCGTGCTTATTTTTCATTTGGTTCTTCCTTTTGATTCGGGAAGTTCTCTGGTGCTGATAATGAAAGTAAGCATGTGATGCTTATGCTATGTGTTTAGGTGTTTGTGCGACTAGGGGTGGCAAATAGGCCTAAACCTACCGAGCTGGCCTGCGTAACCCGCCAAAAAGGCAGGCCAGGCTGAAAAATTGGGACTGCCAAAGAGCAAAAGTTCACCTAACCCGCACCGCTTAAACCGCGAGCTTTAGCGGGGCGAGGCGGGTTTTCCCGCCGAACTTAGTTTTTTTTTTGTAAGTGAGTATTTTGTAATTTTATTGCCAAAATCCAACTTTTTCCAACCCAACTGAGAAGAATATGAAGATAAAAATTGAGTGTTTTGGATTCTGTTTATATTGCTTTGGAGACAATATTTATAATCATGATTTGGATTATGTTTATTTTGCTTTAGAGAGAATATTTATAATTATGTTTTTGATGAAAACTTGGTTTATAGTTATGTTTATTAGATATTTATAATTACAAAGACTTTAATGTTTGTGAATATAAAAAATATTTTTTTATGCTTTTAGAAATTATAAATTTATTAATATGGTTGTGAAATTATATATATTATTTAGTAGTTAATAGTAAAAAGAAAAAAAAAAGAGGAGCTTTGGCGGCCTTAGCCTGCCAGCCCGCAGTTAGATCAGGCGGGGTGGGATTCTAAGACCGCCTCACTAGGTGGGGCGGGACGGAACGGGGCGGACTTCCCCGCTTGCCACCCCTAAGTGTGACGCATATACAGAGACTTGTGGCTCACAGGATGCTATTTTCAGGTTGGATGTGGAGCTACATTAATATTTGCGTTTTCATTTGGGAGAAGCGCGATTAATTAGTATTAAATACATTGTTAAAAGTCAGAATAATGTGGGCTGGTGAGTGAGATAAAATAGTGAAGTTTAGGACTTGAATCCATACAATTGTTTCTCTTGTTAGTGTAATATGAATTTTCATATTAAATCCAAAAGAGAAGGGTAAGAGAACTTAAAAAAAAAAAACAAAATATATACGTGATATTGAAAAAAATAACATGTTAAATTTTTGATTTTTTTATAATTATTGATGGGGTTAAATACGTGGTCTATTTTCTTTACTAACATATTATCTGAATAAGTATAATGTTATTAAAAAACTCACTCATACTGTTTTAAATTGCCACAAATTAAAATTATTTTTACTATTTATCATACCTTATCATAATTATGTAAAAATTATTATTGAACTTAGATACTGCATTTGGTTTCATTGACTCTTTCATTTGTTAGTAAATATGTTTGGCCCATTTATCTTTTTTGTTTTTAATTGGGCTTCAGTTTTGAATTCAAAATTTCTATAAAATTACAAAAATTTGTTTTGAATGAGTGTTAAACTTAGATACTGCATTAGATTTCATTGACTCTTTCATTCATTAGTAAATATGTTTGGCAAATTTCTCTTTTTTGTTTTTAACTGGACTTCAGTTTTGAATTCAAAATTGCCATAAAATAAAAAATTTTTGTTTTAAGTGAGTGTTGAACTTAGATAATGCATTAGGTTTCATTGAATCTTTCATTCATTAATAAATATGTTTAGCCCATTTCTTTTTTTTGTTTTGCTATAAAATTACAAAATTTATTTTGAGTGTGTTAAACTTAGAAACTCCAGTATTTATAAAAAATATTAAGCCAATAGAACATATTTAATTTTATAACTTTTGCTGTTACTTGATTTATTTATTTGATGATCATGATTATGTTTGCATGTAATATAAATTCTTCCACTGCATATCATATTGTAATTAATATATAACTTATTGAAGAGTAGTCACAACATTAGGGTTGAATGCGGATCGGATTGGATATGGTCAAAATTTCGATTTGATCCGTACTAAAATTATCGAATTGGATCCAATATTCGTGATTTTTTAGTTTGGATCCGATCTGCCTCGAACCGGATCTCAGATATATTGTAAAATAAATAAATATTTTAAAAAGCTTATTTTTATTTAAAAAATATCAATAAAATACTATTTTTATAATCTTTAAATATGTTTACTCTTAGCCAATGAGTTATACCTCAAATGGCATAGTTTCCCCATACTCATCTAAGAGGTTGCGAGTTTGAGTCTCCCTATCTTTAGTAAAAAAAAATATATTTACTCTTAAAAATATTATTAACCATATTTTTCTTAAATAATAAAAATAAAATAATACAACTTATATGATAATTATTAGTTGAAATAAAACATAAAAACAATATTTACTTACTTATTTATTTGTTTTCGCGGATCTGCGGATATGCGGATATCTAAATGAAATCCGCAATCCGATCCGATAACCTTGTGGATCAGATCCGATAACCTTGCAGATTGGATCAATATCCACAATTTTTGGATCGGATCCGGATAAATACCGCGGATATGCAGATCGGATCCGATCCATGAAACCCCTACACAACATCTTTGATAATAATTATACTTAAAGAAATCACATAAAAGTCAATATGATATATTTGTAATTGTTGTGAATTATATAATGAACTTACCCACAAAAATTTATTATGTTATTCACATGCAATTAAGTTGAAATCAAAATATTGTTTATTTATTAATTAGCCTACAGGTATTAAAAAACAATATTTTAATTTTTAGTTTCAATATTTTGGTTAATATAGTAAATATTATGTGTGTTAAAGTCTTTGTCCATAGGTAGATTTTTAATGTTACTATGATTCTCATATTTATTTTCATATAACTTGCATTGGCATGTATTATCTTATGTTATAGATTTTGATGTGCCCATTTAAAGTTGAGTAATGTGAGCATGATTTATTATTTACTGCAATAATGATATCTGAAACTGTATCTGAAGTTTATTTGTTAAGTGGTGATAACTATAAGGAATGGAAAGATAAAGTTCTCTTTCACTTAGGGTGTGCAGACCTTGACTATGCTCTTCATAGGGAAGAGTCTCTGGCACCTACTGATGCTAGTAATCGGGCCGAGGTAGCATTATACGAACGATGGGAGAAATTTAACCATTTAAGTATGATGTTCATTAAATTTTGTATCTCAGCTAATATTCAGTATTCAATTCCTGATTGCAAGAATGTCAAGGATTATATGATGGCAATTGATGAACAATTTTAGTCTTTAGTAAGATACTTGCAAGCACCTTAATAGCACAATTGTCATCCATGAGGCTTAACAGCGTAACGAGTATGCGTGAGCACATCATGATGTTGAGAGACATAGCAACATAACTAAAGGCTTTAGAGGTTGAGATCTCTAACTCATTTCTAGTTTATCGTATTCTGAATTCTCTTCTTGTCAGTATGGACCATTTAAGATTTCTTACAACACACATAAAGAAAAGTGGTCCATCAATGAATTACTAATAATGTGTGTGCAAGAGGAAGGAAGGCTAGTGATGGATCTCAGATCGTCGGTTAGAAATTTTCACTAATTGAAAAGAATGGATCCGTTGCGAGTATAGCTTGCAACCAACAAAACGGTCCAAATCAAAGTTTAGAAGAAAAGTGTCACAATTCAACTAAATAAAAACGGAAAATTTTACTTTTTGAGTCATTTTTCCTTGGACTAGCAATCAAGTGTGCAAGTTTGGTTGTGAATTTGGGATTTTCATGCATAAAATAAAAATTACAGGAATAAAAAATTAAATAAACTAAAGCAATGAAATAACAAAAACTAGAATTAGCAAACAAGCAAGACAATGAAGTAAGCAAGCATGAATAGGATTAACGACTAAGCTACCACTAGATCAAAATACAATTAATGCAAACTAAGAAAGATTGAAGTAATAAACTAATGAGAATGTAGTTCAATGCATGAAAGAATCTTGACTTGGAGTTGAGAGTTAAGGAATCCTATGCTTGTCATAACCACAACCATCACAATTACAATGAGTTAATCCCACTTCGTTAATCCCTAAACAATGGAAAAAGTCAAGTAGGCATAATTAACCTTAATCCACAAATCCTAACTAACTTACTAATTAAGCTTAGTAAAAAGCTAGCATTAGTGGAAACAAGACCAACTAACAACCTAAAATTACCACTTAATGTTGGACACTAATGACTCTAGGATCCTAGTTACATAAATCCCAAGTCAAGGAGTGAAAAACTACTCCATATTCATAATAGGCATTTCAACAAACAGTTGGTGGGCACAATAACAAAACATAGTAAATTGAAAAAGATACTTGAAACTATAACCAACCAATATAAACAATCAACAATAGTAACTCAATCAAACATATATAAAGCTCAAAACATCAGATTCATTTACTAGAAACTCAAGAATTCACAAGTAATTAAACTAAAAAAGTAACTTTAATTATAAGAAAGTATGAGTAAATATAGTGTAAATGAAGAGAAAGTTAAGGACAACTTACAATAGAAACAAGCTAGAATCCAATATTTAAATGTAAATATTAAACTCTACTAAAATCCTAGTAAAATCCTAACGAGAATTGAGTGTTTTCTAAGAGAAAAAAAAACCTTAAACCTCACTAAAACTTGCTAATATGATGTATGTATGTGTTGCAATATTGTCCCCATATGATAGAGCTTCAGCACTTCACATTTGGGCCGAAGAGGCCCCCCAAAAATGCGAGGCATGTGACTTTCTAAATGAGGCACGCGTTCGTTCTTGTGCATACGCACACTTGCTGAAAATTCTCCTGTGTGTACACACAGTCATGTGTGCGTACGCATGCATCAAAATGCTCCATTTGTGCGTACGCACGGGAAGGTGTGCGTAAGCACTTACCAGAATGCTCTTCTCCTTTGTTTCTTCATGGATTCTCCCACTTTGCACGCTTTTCTTCCACTTTTTCAATGCCATCCTTGCCGGTTGGTCCTAAAATCACTCAACAAAACATATCACAATATTGAATGGAATAAAAGTGTTACTAGATTGACTATTTAGATCATAAAAAGCATTTTTTCAATAATTAGGTGCAATTTAGAAAGAATTCACAAAAGCATGCTATTCAAGTGAATAAATACAAGTTTATGTGATGAAATTCACTCAATTCAAGCAAAAAATTATCATAAAATGTAGAGTCATAAGCTAGTTCAAGAGCTTGATAAAGGTGCACCATTGATAACAAATAAGGATGGTAAGAAGCGAGCTTATAAGAAGACAAGAAAGGGTATTGCATCCCATCTTATGAAGAAAGAAGGTGCACGGTGTTTCTTTTGTAAAAAGAAAGGACGCATGAAGAAGGAGTGCCCAAAGTTTAAAGCTTGGCTTGAAAAGAAACGTACTAACCTTTGTGATCTTATTCCTTCAGTGTGTTTTGAATCGTTGAAATATGTCATAACACTTGGTGGATAGATTCTGGTGCTGAAATTCATATTTCAAATACCATGCAGGGTTTCATAAGGAAAAGAAAACCAATAGGAAGTGAACTGAGCATTTATATGGGCAATCGGATGCATTCACGTGTAGAAGCCGTTAGAACATTTTGGCCTGTATTAAGTACTGGTTGTATTTTAGTTTCAGAAAGAACTATTTATATCCCAGAGTTTTCTAAAAAATTGATTTCTTTATCTAAGCTTGTAAAACAAGGATTATGTATACATTTTTATGATGATGCTATTCACATTATTAAAAATTCTAATATTATTAGATGTAGTACTTTAATTGGTGATTTATTTAAAGTCAATTTAGCTAATAATGTTCTATCAGGTTTAATGGTTATGCATGGTAATGATATGAATGAAAAATTCTCCATGTTGTGGCACCGAAGGTTGGGACATATCTTCATTGAGAGAATGAAAAAATTAGTAAGTGGTGGGATTCTTGAACCTCTAAACTTTACTAATTTTGATCAGTGTGGATTGCATTAAGGGGAAGCAAACCAAAAAGTCTCAAAAAGGTGCTAAGAGGAGTTCTGACATATTAAAAATAATTCACACTAACATATGTTGTCGTGATATGTCCTCAAGTGGTAAGAAATACTTCATCTCCTTTATTGATGATTATTCACGATATATGTATCTTTATATGCTTCATAATAAATATGAGACATTTGACACTTTTAAACTTTATAAAGCTGAAGTAGAGAAACAATGCGAAAAGCAAATTAAGATCATGAGATCAGATAGAGGTGGAGAATTCTATGAGAGATATACTGAAAGTGGACAAGCACCTGGTCCTTTTGCAAAATATATTCAAGAGCATGGTATTATGGCACAATACACCATGCCTAGCACACTAGATCAAAATGGTGTAGCTGAAAGAAGAAAAAAGACTTTGCTGGATATGGTGAAGAGTATGCTTAACAACTTCAATCTTCCTTTATTCTTGTAGAATGAAGCCCTTAAGACAACCGCGTATATATTAAATAGAGTTCCAACCAAGGCAGTTGCTAAAATGCCATTTGAACTATGAAAAAGTTGAAAACCTAGTTTGAATCATATACGGATTTGGGGTTGTTCTGCTGAAGTTTGAGTTTATAATCCATAAGAAAGGAAATTGGACCCAAGGACAATAAGTGCCTATGTTATAGGTTATGAAATGTCTAAGGGTTATAGGTTTTATTGTCCTTCCCATTCAAGTAAAATAGTTGAATATAGAAATGTAAGATTTTTAGAGCATGATGTGAAAAGTGGAAGAAATCATTCTTTTAAGGTTGTTGAGAATGATAATGTTTGTCAAACCTCTCCATGTACAAGAGTGATTATTCAATACAATGCCCATACAAATAGGATCAATGTAGAATAACCTGTTATTGATGTTCTACATCATAAAGATAATGTTCTAGTAGATCGTATGGTGGATGGTCAAACTCTTCATAATGAAAATGTTGTTCAAGAACACATTGTTCAAGAGAAACCCCAAGAAGAGGGAGAAGCTGTTATGCCACTACTTTTACAAGAAGTTGATGATGCAACATTAAGAAGATCAATTAGAATAAGAAAACCTTCAAGTTCTAGTAACTATGTAGTGTATCTTGCTGAGTCTGACTATGATGTTTGTTATGAAAAAGACTCAATGACATTTTCACAAGCAAATAAAAGTCGTAATTCTAATTTATGGCTAGATACTATGAAGGATGAAATGAATTCTATGGCAGATAACCAAGTTTAGGATCTTGTAGAATTACCTGATGGGAAAAAGGCCATTGGTTATAGATGGGTATTTAAGACCAAGATAGCTTCATCGGGCAATATTGAGCGCTATGAGGCTCGACTTGTTGCCAAAGGATTTACTCAAAGAGAAGGTGTTGACTACAGAAAAATCTTTTCTCCTATTTTAAAGAAAGACTCTTTTCGCATCATTATGACATTGGTAGCGTACTTTGACATTGAATTGCATAAAATGGATGTGAAAATAACCTTCTTTAATGGAGATTTGGAAGAAGAAGTCTATATGAGATAACCCAAAAGATTTATCTCAAGTGCTAGCAAGGAGTTAGTTTGCAAGCTTAAGAGAGCAATGTATGGTCTTAAGCAGGCTTTTCAACAGTGGTATTTAAAGTTTCATGATGTGATTTTTTCATTTAGGTTCATTGAGAATATTGCTGATCAATGTATATACCACTAGGTTAGTGGGAGTAAGGTCATATTTCTCATCTTATACGTAGATGACATTTTTCTTGCAACAAATGATTCAGAGTTGTTACATGAGGTGAAATAATTTCTCTCTAGATATTTTGATATGAAAGATATGGGTGACTTATCTTATGCCATTAGCATAAAGATTTATAGAGATAAACATAAAATAATTTTAAGTTTATCGCAAGAAACCTATATCAACAAAGTTCTTGAGAGTTTTAAAATGTAAAATTATTCATCAAGTGTTGCACCTATTGTAAAAGGTAACAAGTTCTGCTTAGATCAATGTCTCAAAAATGAACTTAAAAATAAACAGATGCAAAATATTCCTTATGCTTCAACCGTTGGAAGCCTAATGTATACTCAAGTCTGAACAAGACCTGATATTGCTTTTGCTGTTGGCATGTTAGGAAGATATTAAAATAATCCAAAAATTATCCATTGGAGAGCTACAAAGAAGGTCTTAAGGTATTTTCAAGGGACCAAGGACTTCATGCTTACATATAGAAGAACTGACAATTTGAAAATTGTTGGATACTTAGATTTAGACTTGGCAGGATGTGTTGATTCTAGGAAATCAACATCATGATACATATTTATGCTTACTGATGGAGCAGTATCTTAGAAGAGTGCAAAACAATCACTTGTAGCCACTTCTACCATAAAAGCCAAGTTTATTGCTTGCTTTGAGGCTATATCACAAGGTATTTGGCTAAAAAATTTTATCTTTGAGCTTAAGATCATGAATTGTATCTCTAGGCCATTGAGAATATATTGCGATAATTCTGCTGCTGTATTTATGTCTAAGAATAATAGAAGTATTAGTCGAAGTAAGCATATCGACATTAAGTACTTAGCCATCAAAGACTGAGTTAGGTCTAATGAGGTATAGATAGAGCATATTAGTACTAAACAGATGATAGTTGATCCTTTGACAAAAGGCATGCCACCAGGACTGTTTAAGGATCATGTAACTGGTATGGGTTTATGTTTTGTAACGTCACTTATATGACTTATGTTGTATTATATGATATATTTGGATATGAAATTCTTATTATTATTTGTTTCTCATTTGGTTAGTATATATATGCATACATGATTGAGAATGATAAACAAAATTAAGTGAAGGACCTAGAATAAGCATTGGGTTTATTCCTACAGAAACACTACATAAAGAGTTTATTCAATTAAGAGATGTTATATTGTAATACATGGAAGGTAATACTCGATTAACGAGGACCTACCGCTATGATTCTTGTAATTTGTCTTAACTGTTTAAGCATAGTATGTAACTACAGACTATATGTAACAAATGTTGGACCAAATGGGAGAATGTTAGAATTTTTATTTTATTTGTGGTCCAATTTGTTAATATAGAAATTAGTTTGGATGGTATTATAATTATTAATTAATTACGTTGGCAGTTGGTGCACGAAATTGCAATCACACTTTTGCAATCCCGCACAACTAACCAGCAAGTGTACTGGGTCGTCCAAGTAATACCTTGCGTGAGCAAGGGTCGATCCCACAGAGATTGTCGGCTTGAAGCAAGCTATGGTTATCTTGTAAATCTTAGTCAGGATATCAGAAATTATCAGGATTGATTGTGAAAAGCAAAAGAACATGAAATGATTACTTGTCTTGCAGTAATGGAGAATAGGTTGAGGTTTGGAGATGCTCCATCTTCTGAATCTCTGCTTTCCTACTGTCTTCTTCTTCAAACACGCAAGTCTCCTTCCATGGCAAGCTGTATGTAGGGTTTCACCGTTGTCAATGGCTACCTCCCATCCTCTCAGTGAAAGCGATTGCATATGCTCTGTCACAGCATAGCGGAATTCATCTGTCGGTTCTCAATCAGGCCGGAATAGAATCCAGTGATTCTTTTGCGTCTGTCACTAACGCCCCGCCTTCAGGAGTTTGAAGCATGTCACAGTCATTCAATCATTGAATCCTACTCAGAATACCACAGACAAGGTTTAGACCTTCCGGATTCTCTTGAATGCCGCCATCAGTCTAGCTTATACCACGAAGATTCCGGTTAAAGAATCCAAGAGATAACTACTTAATCTAAGGTAGAACGGAGGTGGTTGTCAGTCACACGTTCATGATTGAGAATGATGATGATTGTCACAGATCATCACATTCATCCGGATTAAGAACAAGTATTATCTTAGAATGGAAGCAAGCATGATTGAATGAGAAACAGTAGTAATTGCATTAATCCATCAAGACACAGCAGAGCTCCTCACCCCCAACCATGGGGTTTAGAGACTCATGCTGTGGAAAGTACACAAAGAAAAGTGTAAAAATGTCATGAGGTCATAAGGTACAGATACAATGTCCAAAGATCCTATTAATAGTAAACTAGTAGCCTAGGGTATACAGAAATGAGTAAATGACGTAAAAATCTACTTCTGGGTCCACTTGGTGTGTGCTTGGGCTGAGCAATGAAGCTTTTATGTGTAGAGACGTTTTCTGGAGTTAAACGCCAGTTCTCATGCCAGTTTGGGCGTTTAACTCCAAGTTTTATGCCAGTTCCGGCGTTTAACGTTGGAATTTCTGAGGGAGACTTTGAGCGCCGGTTTGGGCCATCAAATCATGGGCAAAGTATGGACTATCATATATTGCTGGAAAGCCCAGGATGTCTACTTTCCAACGCCATTGAGAGCGCGCCAATTGGGCTTCTGTAGCTCCAGAAAATCCACTTCGAGTGCAGGGAGGTGAGAATCCAACAACATCTACAGTCCTTTTTGGTCTCGGAATCAGATTTTTGCTCAGGACCCTCAATTTCAGCCAGAAAATACCTGAAATCACAGAAAAACACACAAACTCATAGTAAAGTCCAGAAAAGTGAATTTTAGCTAAAAACTAATGAAAATATACTAAAAACTAACTAGATCACACTAAAAACATACTAAAAACAATGCCAAAAAGCATACAAATTATCCGCTCATCACAACACCAAACTTAAATTGTTGCTTGTCCCCAAGCAACTGAAAATCAAAATAGGATAAAAAGAAGAGAATATACTATAGACTCCAAAATATCAAGGAAACATAGCTCCAATTAGATGAGCGGGACTAGTAGCTTTTTGCCTCCGAACAGTTTTGGCATCTCACTCTATCCCTTGAAGTTCAGAATGATTGGCATCTATAAGAACTCAGAACTCAGATAGTGTTATTGATTCTCTTAGTTGAGCATAATGATTCTTGAACATAGCTAGTGTATGAGTCTTGGCTGTGGCCCAAAGCACTCTGTCTTCCAGTATTACCACCGGATACATACATGCCACAGACACATAATTGGGTGAACCTTTTCAGATTGTGACTCAGCTTTGCTAAAGTCCCCAATTAGAGATGTCCAGGGTTCTTAAGCACACTCTTGTTGCCTTGGATCACAACTTTATTTCTTTCTTTTTCTTTTTCTTTTCTTCTTCTCTTTTCTCTTTTTTTTTTCGAAATTTTTTTTTTGTATCCACTGCTTTTTCTTGCTTCAAGAATCAGTCTAATGATTTTAGATCCTCAATAACAGTTCTCTTTTTCCTCATTCTTTTAAGAGCCAACAATTTTAACATTCTCAAAACAACAAATTCAAGAGACATATGCACTGTTCAAGCATTCATTCAGAAAACAAAAAGTATTGTCACCACATCAAGCTAATTCAACTAGTTTCAATGATAAATTTCGAAATCCTGTACTTCTTGTTCTTTTGTGATTAAAGCATTTTTCATTTAAGAGAGGTGATGGATTCATAGGACATTCATATCTTTAAGGCATAAAATTTCAATTTTATTAATTATGAATTAAAACAAGACTCAAAAATAGATATAGAATGAGACTAGAAAAACGAAAAATAAAAACAAAACTCAAGAAAATAAAAAAAACGAAAAACAGAGGCTCCTAATGATAGAAGTTTTCACAGAGTTAGGACTCAACAACCTTGATTTTGAGAAGTGGATGCTCCCTCAGCTTGAGAGGAGAGCTTTTGGTGTTTCAACTCTTGGAGTTCACGCCCCTGCTTCTCTTGTTCCTTCAGCAATTTGCAGAGCATGCAGTTCTGATTCTGCTGTTCTTCCTTCAGTTGCTCCATAGTCTCTTGCAGCTTGTTAATAGATGCTTCTAGGCTGGTCCAGTAGTCAATTCTTGGGAACTCAGGGAGGAATTCCTGCGCCCTCCTCTTGATAGAGTTGTCTTGCACTTGTCCTTCCATTGACTTCTTGGTGATTGGGTGTTCAATGGGTATGAACTCATCTACTCCCTCTTCACCCCAGCCTCTTTACAGAGCAAGGAAATCAAGCTTGGGTAAGCCAGTTTGGCCTCAGTGGAATTCTTATTTGCAATGGTGTAGATCTCACAAGCAATCACATGATGAACCTCCACTTCTTTTCCAAGCATAATGCAATGAATCATCACTGCCCTCTTGATGGTGACCTCAGAACGGTTGCTAGTGGGCAATATAGAACGCCCAATAAAGTCTAGCCAACCTCTTGCAATTGGCTTGAGGTCTCCCCTCTTGAGTTGGTTTGGGACACCCTTTGAATTGGTTATCCACTTAGTCCCAGGGAGGCATATGTCCTCTAGAACTTGATCCAACCCTTTGTCTACTCTCACCATCCTCCTATTGAAGGAATCAGGATCATCTTGTAGTTGAGGTAGTTTGAAGATTTCTCTTATTTTGTCCAGATGGAAGTACATAACTTTCCCTCTGACCATGGTTCTGTAGGTATGGTAAGCAGTTCCAGTCATTCTCTGCTTATCTGTTAGCCACAGATTAGAGTAGAATTCCTGAACCATGTTCCTTCCAACCTTTATTTCTGGATTGGTCAGAACTTCCCATCCTCTGTTTCGAATTTGCTCTTGGATCTCCGGATATTCATCTTCTTTCAGATCAAATTTAACTTCCGGGATCACTGACCTCAGACCCATTATTTTGTGATAATGGTCTTCATGTTCTTTGGTTAAGAACTTCTCTTGATTCCAAAGACTCTTTGGATTAGTCTCTTTCTTTCCTCTTGAGTTGGTTTGTTTTCCCTTGGGAGCCATGATCTTGATGAATCTTGGCTTAGTGATCACGGAAAAGCACACCAAACTTAGAGGTTTTGCTTGTCCTCAAGCAAAAAGGAAAAGAAAGAAGAGAAGAGAGAGAGAGGAAGAGTAAATTCGAATGGTGTGGGGAATGAGGGGTAAGAAACGTTCTTGTATAGAGTGGGGGGGAAGAGAATTTCGAAAAAAAGAGAGATTTGAAAGGAGATTTGAGAAGATATGGAAAAGAAATTGAGAAAAGAGTGAGTTTTTGAAGAAGATTTGGGATTAATTTGAAATAGATTTGAAGAATGGTTTTGATTTGTGAAGATTTGAAAGTGAATGATGAAAGGTTGAAGTGCATTTATGTAGAAGAGTATGGGTAAAAAGAGGAAAGTTTGAAAATATTTGAGTTGAAAACAAAAATGTGGTCCCCCCACCTTTCTGGCGTTAAACGCCCAGAATGGCACCCATTCTGGCGTTTAACGCCCATTTGCTACCCCTTTTGGGCGTTTAACGCCCAGCCAGGTGCCCTGGCTGGCGTTAAACGCCAGAAAACCTTCATCACTGGGCGTTTTTTCAAAACGCCCAGGATGCTGCACACCTGGCGTTAAACGCCCAGAATGGTGCCCATTCTGGCGTTTAACGCCCAAAATGGCACCATTCCTGGCGTTAAACGCCCAGAATGGTACCCATTCTGGCGTTTAACGCCCAAAATGCACCTTACTGGCGTTTTTTCGCCAGTAAGCTCATTTTCTCTGCTTTTTGAGCTGAATCCTTCTGTAATTCTGTGAATTCCTTCATTTTTGATATTTGCCTCTGTAAGAACAATTCATACAACCTCCTAATGACTGGGTTGCCTCCCAGCAAGCGCTTCTTTACTGTCTTTAGCTGGACCTTTACTGAGAATCACTCAAGTCTCAGTTTTGAGCATTCCTGCTCAAAATTCCCTTCAAGGTAATGCTTGATTCTCTGTCCATTAACAATGAACTTCTTGTCAGAATCAATATCCTGAAGCTCAACATATCCATATGGTGACACTCCTGTAATCACATACGGACCCTTCCAACGGGATTTGAGTTTTCCTGGAAACAGTCTGAGCCTAGAGTTGAAGAGCAGAACCTTTTGTCCTGGCTCAAAGACTCTGGTTGACAACTTCTTGTCATGCCATTTCTTTGCCTTTTCCTTATAAATTTTTGCATTTTCAAAGGCATTGAGTCTGAACTCCTCTAGCTCATTTAGCTGGAGCAGTCTTTTTTCACCAGCTAACTGTGCATCCATGTTTAGGAATCTGGTTGCCCAGTAGGCTTTATGTTCCAGTTCCACAGGCAAATGACAGGCCTTCCCATACACCAGTTGGTATGGGGAGGTTCCTATAGGAGTCTTGAATGCTGTTCTGTATGCCCACAGAGCATCATCCAAGCTCTTTGCCCAATCCTTTCTTCGGGCCATCACAGTCCGTTCCAGGATTCTCTTTAGCTCTCTGTTAGAGACCTCAGCTTGCCCATTTGTCTGTGGATGATACGGAGTTGCCACTTTGTGGCTAATTCCATATCTAACCATAGCAAGGTGTAGCTGTTTATTGCAGAAATGAGTGCCCCCATCACTGATTAGCACTCTGGGAACGCCAAATCTGCTGAAAATGTTTTTCTGGAGGAATTTCAGTACTGTCTTAGTATCATTGGTGGGTGTAGCAATCGCTTCCACCCACTTAGACACATAGTCTACTGCCACCAGAATGTAAGTGTTTGAGTATGATGGTGGGAAGGGCCCCATGAAGTCAATTCCCCATACATCAAACAGTTCTATCTCTAATATCCCTTGTTGAGGCATGGCATATCCATGAGGCAGGTTACCAGCTCTTTGGCAACTGTCACAGTTACGCACAAACTCTCGGGAATCTTTATAGAGAGTAGGCCAGTAGAAGCCACATTGGAGGACTTTAGTGGCTGTTCGCTCACTTCCAAAATGTCCTCCATACTGTGATCCATGGCAGTGCCATAGGATCCTTTGTGCTTCTTCTCTGGGTACACACCTGCGGATCACTCCGTCAGCACATCTCTTAAAGAGATATGGTTCATCCCATAAGTAGTACTTGGCATCTGAAATTAATTTCTTTCTCTGCACATGGCTGTACTCTTTGGGTATGAACCTCACAGCTTTATAATTTGCAACATCTGCAAACCATGGAGCTTCCTGAATGGCAAATAGTTGCTCATCTGGGAAAGTCTTAGAAATCTCAGTAGAAGGGAGGGACGCCCCAGCTACTGGTTCTATTCGGGACAGATGATCAGCTACTTGGTTCTCTGTCCCTTTTCTGTCTCTTATTTCTATATCAAACTCTTGCAGAAGCAACACCCATCTGATGAGCCTGGGTTTTGAATCCTGCTTTGTGAGTAAGTATTTAAGAGCAGCATGGTCGGTGTACACAACCACTTTGGACCCCACTAGATAGGATCTAAACTTGTCAATGGCATAGACCACTGCAAGTAACTCTTTTTCTGTGGTTGTGTAGTTCTTCTGTGCGTCATTTAGAACACGGCTGGCATAGTAAATGACGTGCAGAAGCTTGTTATGCCTCTGTCCCAACATTGCACCAATGGCATGGTCACTGGCATCACACATTAGTTCAAATGGCAATGTCCAACCAGGTGCAGAGATGACTGGTGCTGTGACCAGCTTAGCTTTCAGGGTCTCAAATGCCTGCAGACACTGTGTGTCAAACACAAATGGTGTGTCAGCAGCTAACAGGTTACTCAGAGGCTTTGCAATTTTCGAAAAATCCTTTATAAACCTTCTGTAGAACCCTGCATACCCCAGAAAGCTTCTGATTGCCTTAACATTGGCAGGTGGTGGTAATTTTTCAATTACCTCTACCTTTGCCTTATCCACCTCTATTCCCTTGCTTGAAATTTTGTGCCCAAGGACAATCCCTTCAGTCACCATAAAGTGACATTTCTCCCAGTTTAAAACCAGGTTAGTCTCTTGGCACCTTTTCAGGACAAGGGCTAGGTGATTAAGACAGGAGCTGAATGAGTCTCCATATACTGAGAAGTCATCCATGAAGACTTCCAGAAATTTCTCTACCATATCTGAGAAGATAGAGAGCATGCACCTCTGAAAGGTTGCAGGTGCATTGCACAGACCAAAAGGCATCCTCCTGTAGGCAAACACGCCAGAAGGGCAAGTGAATGCTGTTTTCTCTTGGTCCTGAGGATCTACTGCAATTTGGTTGTAGCCTGAATAGCCATCCAAAAAGCAGTAATAATCATGGCCAGCTAGTCTTTCTAGCATTTGGTCTATGAATGGTAAAGGAAAATGATCCTTTCTGGTGGCTGTATTGAGCCTTCTGTAGTCAATACACATGCGCCACCCTGTGACTGTCCTTGTAGGAACCAGTTCATTTTTTTCATTATGAACCACTGTCATGCCTCCCTTTTTGGGAACAACTTGGACAGGGCTCACCCAGGGGCTATCAGAAATAGGATAAATAATCCCAGCCTCTAGTAATTTAGTGACCTCTTTCTGCACCACCTCCTTCATGGCAGGATTTAGCCTCCTCTGTGGTTGGACCACTGGTTTGGCATTATCCTCCAATAGGATCTTGTGCATGCATCTAGCTGGGCTAATACCCTTAAGATCACTTATGGACCACCCAAGAGCTGTCTTGTGTGTCCTTAGCACTTGAATCAGTGCTTCCTCTTCCTGTGAATTTAAAGCAGAGCTTATAATTACTGGAAAAGTGTCACCCTCTCCCAGAAATACATATTTCAGGGATGGTGGTAGTGGTTTGAGTTCAGGCTTGGGAGGCTTATCCTCCTCCTGAAGAATTTTCGAAAATTCCTTTGCCTCCTCTAAGTCTTCTTGATCAGGCTGAGCATCTTTGAAGATGTCCTCAAGCTCTGATTCTAGGCTTTCAGCCATATTGATCTCTTCTACCAGAGAATCAATAATGTCAGCGCCCATGCAGTCATTTGGTGTGTCTGGATGCTGCATAGCTTTCACAGCATTCAACTTGAACTCATCCTCATTGACTCTCAAGGTGACTTCCCCTTTTTGCACATTAATGAGAGTTCGTCCAGTTGCTAGGAAGGGTCTTCCTAGAATGAGAGTTGCACTCTTGTGCTCCTCCATTTCCAGCACCACAAAGTCAGTGGGAAAGGCAAATGGCCCAACCTTGACAATCATGTCCTCAATTATGCCTGATGGGTGTTTAATGGAGCCATCAGCAAGTTGGAGGCATATCCGGGTTGGTTTGACTTCTCCAGTCAACCCAAGCTTTCTGATAGTGGATGCAGGTATTAGATTGATGCTTGCTCCAAGATCACATAGAGCTGTCTTGGTGCAAGCACCTTCCAATGTGCATGGTATCATAAAGCTCCCTGGATCTTGAAGCTTTTCTGGTAAGCTTTTTAATATGACTGCACTGCATTCTTCAGTGAGAAACACTTTTTCAGTTTCTCTCCAATCCTTCTTATGACTTAAGATTTCTTTCATGAATTTAGCATAAGAAGGTATTTGCTCAAGTGCCTCTGCAAACGGAATCTTTATTTCAAGAGTCCTTAGATAGTCTGCAAAGCGGGCAAATTGCTTATCCCGTTCCGCTTGGCGGAGTTTTTGAGGATAAGGCATATTGGCTTTATATTCTTCAACCTTAGATGCTGCAGGTTTATTCCTTATAGAAGTGGTTGAAGAAGCCTTGTTAGAAGGATTACTGTCAGCACTCTCAGGTGTCTGATCCTCCCTTGGCGTCTGAACACCAGGATTGGGTAGAAATTGGGCGTTTAACGCCAACTTTTCCCCCTTCTCTGGCGTTTGAACGCCAGAACTGGGCAAGGAATGGGCGTTTAACGCCAGCTTTCCTTCCCTTTCTGGCGTTTGAACGCCAATAACATTCCTCTCTGGGCTCTTACTGTCCTCAGAGGGATTTTGAACAGTGGTTTGGTTGTCCTCTGTCAATTGTTCCTTGTTTGGCTTTTTACTCTTTTGAGCAGTGTTATTCAGGGTCTTCCCACTCCTCAATTGAACTGCTTGACATTCCTCTGTTATCTGCTTAGATATTTCCTGTTTTGCTTGCTTCAACTGCAGTTCTATGCTCTTGTTAGCAACTTTAGTTTCATAGAGCATCTCTTTAAAGTCTGCTAACTGTTCTGTCATCAGGAGCAATTGTTGATTAAGCTCAATTATCTGTTCTTGAGGATTAGGGTCATTGACTACTGCCATGACCTCCTCTTTTGGAGAGAACTCATTGCTAGAGTACAAATGTTGGTTTCTAGCAACAGTGTCTATAAGCTCTTGAGCTTCTTCAATTGTCTTCCTCATGTGTATAGATCCACCAGCTGAGTGGTCTAAAGACATCTGAGCTTTTTCTGTAAGCCCATAATAGAAAATGTCTAACTGTACCCACTCTGAAAACATTTCAGAGGGACATTTCCTTAGCATACCTCTATACCTCTCCCAGGCATTATAAAGGGATTCATTATCCTCTTGTTTAAAGCCTTGGATGTTCAGCCTTAATTGTGTCATCCTTTTTGGAGGGTAAAAATGATTCAGGAATTTGTCTGACAACTGTTTCCATGTCTTTATGCTTGCTGTAGGTTGGTTATTCAACCACCTTTTAGCTTGATCTTTTACAGCAAATGGAAACAACAATAGTCTGTAGACATCCTGATCTACCTCTTTATCATGTACTGTGTCAGCAATTTGTAAAAACTGTGCCAGAAACTCAGTAGGTTCTTCCTGTGGAAGACCGGAATACTGGCAATTTTGCTGCACTATGATAATGAGTTGAGGATTTAGTTCAAAGCTGCTTGCTTTGATGGGAGGTGTACAGATGCTACTCCCATATGCAGCTGTAATGGGGTTAGCATATGACCCCAGAGTCCTTTTGGACTGATTAATCCCACTTAAGTCCATGATGGACAAAAGGGAAATGATGATGATTGCAAAGAGATAAATTTTGTTTTTGTTGTTTTTTTTTGAATAAACGAAAAACTAAAATAAAACAAAGGAAAATTAAAATAAAAATTCGAAAATAAAAAAGAAAATAAGATCTAAGTAAATTGAAAACTGAATCAATTAGTTAATCAAAAAGATTTTGAAAACAGCAATTAAAAAGATATGATTGAAAAATTTTTATGAAAAAGATTTGATTTTGAAAAGAGGAAAGAGAAAAACACAAAAAGACACCAAACTTAAAATTTTAGAAAATCAAACACACAGTTTTCGAAAATTTTTAAGGGAAAAACACAAAGAGGACACCAAACTTAGAATTTTTGTAAATCAAAAAGGGACTAAAAACATGCAAAAATCGAAAATCAAAAGAAAAACAAAAGCATGCAATTGACACCAAACTTAGAATATGGAACTAGACTCAACTAAAAGACTCTAAACCAACAAAAATAAAACAGTCCTAATCTAAGCAACAAGATAAGCCGTCAGTTGTCCAAACTCAACAATCCCCGGCAACGGCGCCAAAAACTTGGTGCACAAAATTGCAATCACACTTTTGCAATCCCGCACAACTAACCAGCAAGTGTACTGGGTCGTCCAAGTAATACCTTGCGTGAGCAAGGGTCGATCCCACAGAGATTGTCGGCTTGAAGCAAGCTATGGTTATCTTGTAAATCTTAGTCAGGATATCAGAAATTATCAGGATTGATTGTGAAAAGCAAAAGAACATGAAATGATTACTTGTCTTGCAGTAATGGAGAATAGGTTGAGGTTTGGAGATGCTCCATCTTCTGAATCTCTGCTTTCCTACTGTCTTCTTCTTCAAACACGCAAGTCTCCTTCCATGGCAAGCTGTATGTAGGGTTTCACCGTTGTCAATGGCTACCTCCCATCCTCTCAGTGAAAGCGATTGCATATGCTCTGTCACAGCATAGCGGAATTCATCTGTCGGTTCTCAATCAGGCCGGAATAGAATCCAGTGATTCTTTTGCGTCTGTCACTAACGCCCCGCCTTCAGGAGTTTGAAGCATGTCACAGTCATTCAATCATTGAATCCTACTCAGAATACCACAGACAAGGTTTAGACCTTCCGGATTCTCTTGAATGCCGCCATCAGTCTAGCTTATACCACGAAGATTCCGGTTAAAGAATCCAAGAGATAACTACTTAATCTAAGGTAGAACGGAGGTGGTTGTCAGTCACACGTTCATGATTGAGAATGATGATGATTGTCACAGATCATCACATTCATCCGGATTAAGAACAAGTATTATCTTAGAATGGAAGCAAGCATGATTGAATGAGAAACAGTAGTAATTGCATTAATCCATCAAGACACAGCAGAGCTCCTCACCCCCAACCATGGGGTTTAGAGACTCATGCTGTGGAAAGTACACAAAGAAAAGTGTAAAAATGTCATGAGGTCATAAGGTACAGATACAATGTCCAAAGATCCTATTAATAGTAAACTAGTAGCCTAGGGTATACAGAAATGAGTAAATGACGTAAAAATCCACTTCTGGGTCCACTTGGTGTGTGCTTGGGCTGAGCAATGAAGCTTTTATGTGTAGAGACGTTTTCTGGAGTTAAACGCCAGTTCTCCGGCCAGTTTGGGCGTTTAACTCCAAGTTTTATGCCAGTTCCGGCGTTTAACGCTGGAATTTCTGAGGGAGACTTTGAGCGCCGGTTTGGGCCATCAAATCTTGGGCAAAGTATGGACTATCATATATTGCTGGAAAGCCCAGGATGTCTACTTTCCAACGCCGTTGAGAGCGCGCCAATTGGGCTTCTGTAGCTCCAGAAAATCCACTTCGAGTGCAGGGAGGTCAGAATCCAACAGCATCTACAGTCCTTTTTGGTCTCGGAATCAGATTTTTGCTCAGGACCCTCAATTTCAGCCAGAAAATACCTGAAATCACAGAAAAACACACAAACTCATAGTAAAGTCCAGAAAAGTGAATTTTAGCTAAAAACTAATGAAAATATACTAAAAACTAACTAGATCACACTAAAAACATACTAAAAACAATGCCAAAAAGTATACAAATTATCCGCTCATCAGCAGTTGATTTATTCTTTAATGGAAAGAATATGACTGTTCATAAAAATTTATAACGTTTGGGTCCCCAATTCTAATCATCACAACAACAAACATTTTGACTCCATCTGGCTTGGTGATTCAAGAATTAAAAATTCCAAATTAAATTAAAGATTTTATGGCTATGGCTGGAGGTACATAAATTACTGATTTTTATAAAATATCTAACATGGGGTCCCCATTACTCGTGGCGGAGATGGGCGAATTATAGTGGGGCCTGTTGCCATCCCTATAGGACAGTAGAAAAGGTTAGTGAAGAAATAATATGCATAGGCACTAGCTTAGCTAGTTCCATTCTAGCCTTATCAAGTAAAACAGCTGTATACCTTTATTGAGTTAGGCACAATCTATTCTATTTGCAAAATAATCAACTTCTAATTATTGAAGATAGTTTAATTTTCCCAAATCCTTTAATGGAAGATTTTAGTTAAATTTCTAATTAACATGTCAATTTCTTTAGAATTATTACCAGAAATAACAATATTATCTACATAAACAAGCTTATAATAAGTAATAGTAGAAGAAGATTTCTTAACAAATATTACAATATCTGAAGTAGTGTTGTAGAAACCAAATTCTTTTAGCGTGAGTGCCATTATTGTATACCCAAGACCAAGGAGCCTACTTGAGGCCATATATTATAATTTATATACAAGATGAATTAGATTGGATATAACATGGTCGTTTGCATATACACCTTGTCATAGAGTTTTCCATTTATAAACTCTTTTATCAAAATCAAATTATCTCATCAGTCATCTTTGTATAAAAACAATAATAATGATAACCCAAATGGTAGTAGGATGAATTATTGGACTATATATCTCCTCAAAATCCACACGTTCAACTTGATGAAAGAAACTATATAAGAAAACACTAAACATAGTGAGCCCTAAATCAAGAAAAGAGGAACTACATATAAAAAATTGAAAGTTAAATAGATCTCATTCAAGGCATTATGAAAACAAGGTTAGCAACCAAATTGAACAGTAAAGGTTAACTTTGTTCTTGAGATTGTATTTAAAGCAAAAGAGAAACTACAAATGGTTTCTTGAGTTGTTATACCAAAATTTGAAGAATCACAAAGTATATTGCTGCAATTTTATCTCAGACTAACAAAAATTTAAATATAAAAAGACAATTTTAACTTGTTTAAATAATTTTTGGAATGTATTAACTATTTTAAAGTCTTTATTATCTAGTTTTGAGCTGTTTATGCTTTTTCGAGTGTACTTTTGTCGATTTTTTTTGACTAAATTGAATCAGATTAAATTGAACTTACAATTTGAGGAATAAATTGAATACTTTGTACATTCTGCCTTTGACATAATGATCTGTACACACTTTTTATGAAACCATCTTTTACATTATATCGCAACAAATCCAAAATTTGTCA
The DNA here is from genome assembly GCF_003086295.3 of Arachis hypogaea. NCBI lineage: Eukaryota > Viridiplantae > Streptophyta > Magnoliopsida > Fabales > Fabaceae > Arachis > Arachis hypogaea. The sequence continues at coordinate 22,918,622 of NC_092045.1, forward strand.
TAAGAGAAATCACCACAGTTCTGACAAAGGACATAAATATAACTATTTATGTGTCTCTTATCATCTTAAATTTTTGGAAAAAAGTAATTTTATGACATGGTATCAGAATTTCTATGATAAAAAAGTCTAGAATTTGATCCTTGTTAAATCCCAAAAAAAAAAGAATTCATCATAAGACAAATTAAAAAAAGGGAAACAAAGGCTATGCAAAATTGAAACAAATCCAAAAGAAGGTCTTATTTAAGGAAATATGTTATAAATATAACCATTTTTATACTTCGTTCTATAAACATAAAATTTTGAGAAGAAATAATTTTGTGACAACTGATAGTGAGAATTATGGTCGGTCTAGAATTTCTCTTATAGAAAAGAATTATTTCGTTGTAAGCATAGCTCCAAACCAACTAATAACTCTCACATCAAATTTTAATGTGTTGGTTATCACAAGTACAAACCCTAATGAAAATTAACCGAAGTATTGAAACCTCGAGTAGTCTCACAAGGAATTGCAATGAAGTGATCAATTATTGCTATGAAGAACAAGGGGGTTTGATTTTCAATTGACAATAAAATATAGTAACAAGAAAGTAAATGACAAAAATTAATAAAAGAAAGGAAAAGAACTATTGGCTAGACATAAGTAATTGAGATCACCATCTTTGTCTATAAACCATATATTGATAATTATGAGGGACCAACCCATTAAGTCTACTTCTATGCTTGATGTAAGTATAATGTCTACCTCAAAGCATTAAGTACGTCAAATAGGCTTGATCAACATCAATCCATAAGTCCTAACCTAGCTACTAATTGGCTTAGTAGTAGGCTAGAGTCAATGGTTATCAAATTGACCACTAAGGGTTCTCAAATCACCAATTCAATGAGACCCAATAACTCAAGGTCACTCAATTCCCTAAGCCTAGGCCAAGAGTAAAGAAAACTATTCAAAAACTAGTGGAATCATTTTATCAGACACTTAGAGTGCAAGAAAAGTAAACATCACCAAATGCAATAATTAATGTTACCCACAACTAACATAAGCAATAAATCAACAATAACAATGAAGAGAAACATAAAAAGGCATGGAAACATTGGTACACGAAATCGTAAGCTCACACTTTTCTCACAACTCTGCGCAGCTGACCAGCAAGTGCACTGGGTCGTCCAAGTAATACCTTACGTGAGTAAGGGTCGATCCTACGGAGATTGTCGGCTTGAAGCAAGATATGGTCCTCTTGTAAATCTCAGTCAGGCGTATTCAAATGGTTATGAGGTTTTGATAATTAAAAGAGAAATGAAACATAAAATAGGATAGAGATACTTATGCAATTCATTGATGGAAATTTCAGATAAGCGTATGGAGATGCTTTGTTCCCTCTGAGCCTCTGCTTTCCTATTGTCCTCATCCAATCATGCGTACTCCCTTCCATGGCAAGCTGTATGTTGGTGGATCACCGTTGTCAATGGCTACCATCCGTCCTCTCAGTGAAAACATATCCGCTACGGTTTCTCGCATGGCTAATCAGCTGTCGGTTCTCGATCGTGTCAGAATAAGATCCATTGATCCTTTTGCACACTGTCACTGCGCCCAACAGTCACGAGTTTGAAACTCGTCATAGACATCCCATCCCAGATCCTACTCGGAATACCACAGACAAGGTTTAGACTTTTCGGATCTCAAAAATGCTGCCAAGTGATTCTAGCTTATACCACGAAGACTCTGATCTCACGGAATAGAAGGCTCTGTTGTCAGGAGAGGCAACCGTGCATCATGAACCAGGTGGCCAAGAGATACACACTCAAGCTCTTGCAGATAGAACGGGGGTGGTTGTCAGGCACGCGTTCATAAGGGAGGATGATGATGAGTGTCACAGATAATCACATCCATCAAGTTGAAGTACGAGTGAATATCTTAGAATAAGAATAAGCGTGAATTGAATAGAAAAATAATAGTACTTTGCATTAATTCATGAGGAAGAACAGAGCTCCACACCTTAATCTATGAGGGGTAAAAACTCCACCGTTGAAAATACAAAAGTGATGAAGGTCCAGGCATGGCCGAATGGCCAGCCCCCAAAACGTGATCAAGAGATCAAAAGTGATCCAAAGATAGTCTCAAAAATAATCTAAAGATATGAATACAATAGTAAAAAGTTCTATTTATACTAAACTAGTAAACTAGGTTTACAGAAAATGAGTAACTAAGTGTAGATAGTGCAGAAATCCACTTCCGGGGACCACTTGGTGTTTGTTTGGGCTGAGCATTGAAACTTTCACGTGCATAGGCTCTTCTTGGAGTTTAAACGCCAGTTTTGGTGCCAGTTAGTGCGTTTAACTCCAGCTTTGGTGCTAGTTCTGGCGTTTTACGCCAGAAAAGGGTCTCTGATGGGTGTTTAGACGCCAGTTTAGGCCATCAAATCTCAGGAAAAGTATGAACTATTATACATTTCTGGAAAGACCAAGATGTCTACTTTCCAATGCAATTGAGAGCGCACCAATTGGGCTTCTGTAGCTCCAGAAAATCCACTTCGAGTGTGGGGAGGTCAGAATCCAACAACATCTTTAGTCCTTTCTCAGCCTCTGAATCAAATTTTTGCTCAGGTCCCTCAATTTCAGTCAGAAAATACCTGAAATCACAGAAAAATACACAAACTCATAGTAAAGTCCAGAAATGTGATTTTTGCATAAAAACTAATAAAAATATACTAAAAAGTAACTAAAACATATGAAAAACTATGTAAAAATAATGCCAAAAAGCGTATAAATTATCCGCTCATCACAATACCAAACTTAAATTGTTGCTTGTCCCCAAGCAACTAAAAACAAAATAGGATAAAAAGAAGAGAATATACAATAAATCTCAAAATATCAATGAAACTTAGTCCCAATTAGATGAGCAGGGTTAGTAGCTTTTTGCTTCTGAACAGTTTTGGCATCTCACTTTATCCTTTGAAGTTCAGAATGATTAGCATCCATTAGGAACTCAGAATTTAGATAGTGTTATTGATTCTCCTAGTTCAGTATGTTGATTCTTGAACACAGCTACTTTATGAGTCTTGGCTGTGACCCTAAGCATCTTGTTTTCCAGTATTACCACCGGATACATAAATGCCTTAGACACATAACTGGGTGAACCTTTTCAGATTGTGACTTAGCTTTGCTAGAGTCCCCAGTTAGAGGTGTCCAGAGTTCTTAAGCACACTCTTTTGCTTTGGATCACGACTTTAACCACTCAGTCTCAAGCTTTTCACTTGGACCTTCATGACACAAGCACATGGTTAGGGACAACTTGATTTAGCCGCTTAGGCCAGGGTTTTATTCCTTTGGGCCCTCCTATCCATTAATGCTCAAAGCCTTGGATCCTTTTTACCCTTGCCTTTTGGTTTAAAGGGCTATTGGCTTTTTCTGCTTGTTTTTTCTTTTTCTTTTTCTTTCTTTTAATTTTCCCCACTTTTTTTTCGCAAGCTTTTTATTATTTTTTTCACTGCTTTTTCTTGCTTCAAGAATTAATTTTATGATTTTTCAGATTATCAATAACATTTCTCTTTTTTCATTATCCTTTCAAGAGCCAACAATTTTAACATTCATAAACTTCACTATCAAAAAATATGCAATGTTCAAGCATTCATTCAGAAAATAAAAAGTATTGCCACCACATCAAAATAATTAAACTAATTTCAAGATAAAATATAAAATTCATGTACTTCTTGTTCTTTTGTAATTAGGAACATTTTTCATTTAAGAAAGGTGAAGGATTCATGGAACATTCATAGCTTCAAGGCATAGACACTAGACACTAATGATCATGTAATAAAGACACAAACATAGACAAATATAAAGCATAAAAATCGAAAAACAGAAAAATAAGAACAAGAAAATTAAAGAACGGGTCCACCTTAATAATGGTGGCTAGTTCTTCCTCTTGAAGATCTTATGGAGTGCTTAAGCTCTTCAATGTCTCTTCCTTGCCTTTATTGCTCCTCCCTCATGGCTCTTTGGACTTCTCTAATTTCAGGATGATGGAATGCTCTTGGTGCTCCATATTGGAACTCAAATCTCCTAGAGAAGTGTTGAGTCATTCCCAATAGTTGTGTGGAGGAAAATACATCCCTTGAGGTATCCCAGGGATTTCTTGATGAGAGACTTCCTCATGCGTTTGTTGAGGTCCATGAGTGGGCTCTCTTGTTTGCTCCATCCTCTTTTTAGTGATGGGCTTGTCTTCTTCAATGAGGATGTCTTTCTCTATAACAATTCTAGCTAAACTGCATAGGTGACAAATGAAATGAGAGAAGGCTAACCTTGCTATAGTGGAAGGTTTGTCAGCAACCTTGTATAGTTCTAGAGGTATGATCTCATGAACTTCCACTTTCTCTCCAATCATGATGCTATGGATCATGATAGCCCGATCAACAGTTACTTCAGATCGGTTGCTAGTAGGAATGATGGAGTGTTGGATGAACTCCAACCATCCTCTAGCCATAGGCTTAAGGTCAGGCCTTCTTAGTTGAACCAGCTTGCCTTTGGAGTCTCTCTTCCATTGAGCTCCTTTTACACATATGTCCATGAGGACTTGGTCTAACCTTTGATCAAAGTTGACCCTTCTAATGTAGGGGCGTGCATCTCCTTGCATCATTGACAAGTTGAATGCCAACCTTACATTTTCCGGACTGAAATCTAAGTATTTTCCCTGAACCATTGTGAGCCAATTATTTGGGTTCGGGTTCATACTTTGATCATAGTTCTTGGTGATCCATGCATTAGAATAGAACTATTGAACCATTAAGATTCCGACTTGTTGAACGGGATTGGTGAGAGCTTCCCATCCTCTTCTCCTAATCTCATGTCGGATCTCCAGATATTCGCTCCTTTTGAGCTTGAAGGGGACCTTAGGGATCACCTTCTTCTTGGCCACAACTTCATTGAAGTGGTCTTGATGGACCTTTGAGATGAACCTCTCCATCTCCCATGACTCAGAGGTGGAAGCAATTGCCTTCCCTTTGCTCTTCCTTGAGGTTTTTCGGCCTTAGGTGCCATTAATGGTTATGAAAAATTAAAAAGCAAGGCTTTTTCCACACAAAACTTAAGAGGTTTGTTCGTCCTCGAGCAAGAGAAGAAAGAAGAGAGTAGAAGAAGAAGAAAAGTGGGAGATGGAGGCTTGAGAGGATTCGGCCAAGGGGGGTTTTGAGTGTATGTGATGTGTGAAAATGAAGGAGTAAGGAGGGGTATTTATAGGGTAAGAGAGGGAGTTGGTTCGTGTGAGAAAGGGTGGGTTTGGGAGGGAAATTGTTTGAATTTGAGTGGGTGGGTTGTATGATGGGTTTTTGGGAATTAGGGTATAGATGTGAGTTGTGAAGGGAATATAGAGAAGAGGGTAAGACTTGATAGGTGAGTGGTGTTTTGGGTAGAGTGTTATGGAGAAGTGTGAAGAGGAGAGAGAGTAAGGTGGGGTAGGTGGGGATCCTGTGGGGTCCACAGATCCTAAGGTGTCAAGGATTTTTCATCCCTGCACCTTTCTGGCGTTAAATGCCCTCTATGTGCCATTCCTGGCATTTAAACGCCAGGCTGATGTCCTTTTCTGGTGTTTAAACGCCAGTCTACTGTCCTTTTCTAGCGTTTAAACGCCCAGTCTGCTGCCAGACTGGTGTTTAAACGCCCATTTTTATACCTTTATTGGCGTTTAAACGCCAGTTTGCCTACTAGTTCTGGCGTTTAAATGCCAGACTGCTGCCCATTTCTGGCGTTTAAACGCCCAGAATGGTGCCCGGCTGCGCGTTAAATGCCCATTTTGGTATCCTTACTGGCGTTTAAACGCCAGTAAGCTCTTCCTCCAGGGTGTGCTATTTTTGATGCTATTTTTTATTTTGCTTTAATTTTTGCAGTTATTTTTTTTGTGACTCCACATGATCATCATCCTAAAGAAAACATAAAATAATAATAAAAAATAAAATGAAAGAGTAAATAATATAGATAAATAAAATTGGGTTGCCTCCCAATAAGCGCTTCTTTAATGTCAATAGCTTGACAGGAAGCTCTTACAGAGCTTCACAGGTGCTCAAAGCATGATTATGGCCTCCTAACACCAAACTTAGAGTTTGAATGTGGGGGCTTTGCTTGACTCTGCATGGAAAGAATTGAATGAAGCTTTTCATGCTTTTTTCCCATTTTACAGAAGAAGATCCTTATGCCTTAAACGCAAGGTAGTCCTCATTCACTTGAAGGACTAGCTCTCCTCTGTCCACATCAATCACAGCCTTTGCTGTGGCTAGGAAGGGTCTTCCAAGGATGATGGATTCATCCTCATCCTTCTCAGGGTCTAGGATTATGAAATCAGCAGGGATGTAAAGGTCTTCAACCTTTACCAAGACATCCTCTACAAGTCCATAAGCCTATTTCTTTGATTTGTTTTCCATTTCTAGTGAGATTCTTGAAGCTTGTACCTCAAAGATCCCTAGTTTCTCCATTATAGAGAGTGGCATGAGGTTGACACTTGATCCTAGGTCACATAGAGCCTTTTCAAAGGTCATGGTGCCAATGGTGTAAGGTATCAAGAACCTTCCGAGATCCTCTTTCTTTTGAGGTAACTTCAGCTGAACTAATGCACTTAGTTCATTGATGAACAATGGAGGTTCATCCTCCCAAGTCTCATTGCCAAATAATTTGGCATTCAGCTTCATGATTGATCCTAGATATTGAGTAACTTGCTCTTCAGTAACATTTTCGTCCTCTTCAGAGGAAGAATATTCGTCAGAGCTCATGAATAGTAGTAGTAAGTTCAGTAGAATCTCTATGGTCTCTAGATGAGCCTTAGATTCCTGTGGTTCCTCAATAGGGGACTCCTTATAGTCCAATGGACGTCCCATGAGGTCTTCCTTACTGTTAATCACGTCCTCCTCCTCTTCTATAGGTTCGGCCATTTTGGTTGTATTAATGGCCTTGCACTCTCTTTTTGGATTCTCTTCTATATTTCTTGGGAGAGTACTAGGAGGAGTTTCAGTAATTCTTTTACTCAACTAACCCACTTGTGCCTCCAAATTTCTTATGGAGGACCGTGCCTCAGTCATGAAACTAAGGGTGGTCTTAGATAGATCAGAGACTATGTTTGTTAAGCTAGAGAGGCTCTGCTCAGAATTCTCTGTCTGTTGCTGGGAAGATGATGGGAAAGGCTTGCTATTGCCAAACCTATTTCTCCCACCGTTATTGTTATTGAAGCCTTGTTGAGGCTTCTGTTGATCCTTCCATGAGAAATTTGGGTGATTTCTCCATGAAGAATTATAGGTGTTTCCATAGGATTCTCCCATGTAATTCACCTCTTCCATTGCAGGATTCTCAGGGTCATAAGCTTTTCCTTCAGAGGAGGCATCTTTAGCTTACAATCCAATCAGACTCTGTGAAATCATATTGACTTGCTGAGTCAATATTTTGTTCTGGACCAATATGGCATTCAGAGTATCAATCTCAAGAACTCCTTTCTTTTGAGTCACCCTATTATTCACAGTATTTCTCTCAGAAGTGTACATAAACTGGTTATTTGCAACCATTTCAATGAGTTCTTGGGCTTCTGCAGGCGTTTTCAGATGAAGAGATCCACCAGCAGAGTTTACCAATGACATCTTGGATAACTCAGATAGACCATCATAGAATTTACATATGATGCTCCATTCTGGAAACATGTCAGAAGGACACCTTTTGGTTAATTACTTGTATCTTTTGCAAGCTTCATAGAGGGATTCACCTTCCTTCTATCTAAAGGTTTGGACATCCACTCTGAGCTTACTCATCTTTTGAGGTGGAAAGAATTTGGTCAAGAAAGCATTAACCAGCTTGTCCCAAGAGTTCAGGCTTTCTCTAGGTTGTGAATCCAACTATGTCCTAGCTTTGTCTCTCACAGCAAAGGGGAAAAGCATAAGTTAGTAGACCTCGGGATCAACCCCATTGGTCTTAATAGTATCACAGATCTGCAAGAATTCAGATAAGAACTGCTGAGGATCTTCTGATGGAAATCCATGAAACTTGCAGTTCTGCTGCATTAGAGAAACTAATTGAAGCTTAAGCTCAAAGTTGTTTGCTCCAATGGCAGGAATTGAGATGCTTCTTCCATAGAAGTTGGAAGTTGGTGCAGCATAGTCACCAAGCATCTACCTTGCATTGTTGTTATTGTAACACCCTACCATACAGAGTCTTATGCTTAAGTCATAATTCAGAGATGGCAAGGTATTACGACCTCTAAAATAAAAAATTTAGTACGAATAGTATTGTAAAAAAAATTGATTATAACTAGGAGCCATTTTAAGAAAAAAGGGCAAAACAAAATTCGTAACTCGAAAGCGCAACACTTCAATCGATAATGTAACGAACAAGGATAAAGCAACGCGAGATTATATATACACAAAAGAGTGTCAAAAAATGGGAATATCAAAACTCAAAATCCGGTTGCTAAGATAACCGGTCCGAGCATAGCAACATATATATATACAAGTAAATAAAATAAGGAAACCCCAAGGAAACCCAAAGGGACACAAAGACAGAGAACCTATTCTCCAATATCTCCTATAAGAGGAGTCATCACAATTTGTATTATTCAATGGAGATAAAAAGTATCTAAGAGAAATCATAAAATCAAAATAGGGTCTCAAGAACAAAGGATCTTCGCTAAACCAGAAGTCTCCAGCATGCTTCAGCGAGAAGCCTCACGTCCTGCATCTGAAAACCACAAAATCCGCATGGGTGAGAACTAGAGGTTCCCAGCATGGTAACAGTTCCCATATATATAACATGTAATAATAGAGGAAAGCCGAAGGCAATCCTAGAAATTCCTCCAGATAAAATTAAAGCTTATAAACAAGCTAAACCATAAGTGGCAACTAACTAAAGATCCTTCAGTCTAACTAATACTTCCCTTTCCAATTCCTTCAGACCTCCTAACCACCAGCAGGAGTATAATATGGCAAACATAGTTATTTCAGACAAGAGATATACAAGTAGGAACAGATAAGGCACTTAGACTGATAGCAAGTAATATGCAGTCAAGTAGGCAATCTCAAATAATTCACATAGTATACATATGATGAATGCCTGTCCCTAATGGCTGATGATATCATCTGTCAGTTATAGAGCCAACCCGACAAGTCATGGTAGCTAACCATTGGACTGTCCCTCTGTCGTGTCTCCCCAACTCGAGTTATACTCAATATAAACTTGATCATAATCATGATCCATATCCATCACCTTCACTGGTGAATATTTATGAGGGTGAGCTCATCCGGGGCTTTCACAGTGTCCGGCCACCTTGACGACATAGGGTCAAAAGAGCTTCGAGTCTCAACCTGGAACACATGGTGGCTAGCCACTGTTTACTCCCAGGGAAACTCTTATCTCCGATAGTGGAAGTGCAAACATTCACAATTCATTCAACAGCATATATGAATTTATTCTTAGCCACATTCATGGCTCCGCCGTAACACGGTAATAATCTAGCCATCCGACTCATGGTTAAATCCACAACCAGCCAATTCATTAACAATTACGGCCCTTCGGCCTATGGCATAACAAGCACTTCCACCGCCATCCTCCACTTCTCACATAATCATCTTTGATCCTCATTGATCATTCATTTTTCCCTTGCTTCAATCGCAAGTTACCACATCCCCTAGTTCCTTTTCTCATTGCTAAGCATATCATAATGATTTAAGACACAAGTGGTGAGATCGGAGGCTTAGAAGTGTAAAATTTGGCTTTTAAAACTCAAAAATCAACTTTGGGATAAAAACAGGGCCACGCGTACGCGTGGATGGCCACAAAGCTCATCGACGCATATGCGTCATACACGCGGATGCGTGGATTGAAAAACAGCCAAACGATGCATATGCGTCAGCCACGCGTACGCGTGGGTGCATTTGCGCCTCAGGCACAAAACTGGCACAACTCTGGGACAACTCTCGGGAAAATGGCTGGAGATTTGGTGCAATGCATCAACGCGCTCGCGCACACCACGCGCAAGAGTGGATGGTGCCTTCTTGAAGAACGACGTGTACGAGCCAAGTGCGCCTACGCGCGGAGGATCATTCTACTTAAAATTTTCTAAGTTAAAAGCTGCAGAATTCACAGATTCAACCCCCAATCTTTCGACAGACATAACTTTCTCATTTTAAATCATTTTCTGCCCGTTCTTCCAACAGCATGGACATCCCAGATCAAATTTCATTTCTAAACAAGTTTGGTACAAAACGGGGATCTGTAGTCCAAGTTATGTCCCGTCAAAGTATGCCCAAAAACCATGTTTTCATACAAAACCAGAAGGTGCCATTTTCAAAACAAGCCAATTTTAGCTCTTTTCAAAATCAACCAAAACATGCCAATTTCAACCCTTTTTGAAATCAATCAAAATGTACCAAAATCAACATCAAGCCTCCTCAACTCACACATCAACACTTCACCACAATCCACAAAACATCATTCCACCATTTTAACACTTCTCAATTAAATGGCTAAGAGACAAACACATAAACATGTCATACATACTTTCTCATCCCAATTTCCAATAATACCATTTCCAATTAACCATCATTACACATACTCAATATCATACTCACCATCAACATGGTGTCACCCACAATTCAACCTCAATTACTCATCAAGCATATATCACAACATGCATAATTCTCATACATCATACCATCAAGGCATCAATAATCATCATCACATATATGACCACATCATATATCTCAACCATTCAACAACATCAACAATTCAATGCCTATCTTAGGGCCTCTAGCCTAAGTATTTCCCACCACATTACATATTAGATACGAGAAACCGAGACCATACCTTAGCCGATTTTCCAAGCTCAACCGGAGCACTTCCAAACCATTTTTTCTCAAGCTCTCAAGGTCTCAACACCTCCAAGAATAGATTTTTGCATACAAGACCCTCTTCAAGCAATTCAAAGTCTCAATCAAGCTCAAATATTCACATATACACAACCTAAGCCACAATCATCATACCTAAACACAACATCTCAATACCCAAACATCATAGAACAACAAATTACACTAGGGTTGAGAATCTTACCACACCCAAGGTCCAAAGAGACAAGATTAATCTTCCCCTTCAAGAGAGTTGGGTCCTAAAACATCAAAGAGCCCAAAATCTCAATATTTTGTCCATAAAACTCGAAAAGAAGGGCTGGAATTTCGAAGAGCAAAATGTGGCTTACCTCAAAATTGATTGTATGGGTTTTGTAGAGCCTTTCATGGTGAACGCGTGACGATTGGATTTTTTGACGGTTTAGAATTTCACTAATGAAATCTCGTTGTAAAGTATAGTTTCTAAACCAAACAATAATCCTTTCATACAAAAATTTGTTTGTCACAAGTACAAACCCCTAAAATTAATAACCGAAGTATTTAAACCTCGGGTCGTTCTCCCTAGGATTTACAATAAAGTGTCTTGTTATTGATTGTGAGTTATTTTGGGGTTTTTTAGATTATAGACAAGAATTATAAATGGCAAGGGAAATAACCTAACAACTAACAAAGCTCTTGGCAAGATATGAGAACTAGAAGTCCTATGCTAGTTATCCTCCTCAATTGTGATGGCAAATTGTCCATTGCTCCCACTTAGTCAACCTCTAACCATGGAGGAAAGTCAAGTGGATGAATCAATTTGATTCCTCAAGTCCTAATCAACTCCTAAAGGAAAGACTAGCTTTAGAGGTATTCAAATCAATTAGCAACTTCTAATTATCAATCAACAAAGGAATTAGATAACTCAAGAGTCACTAATTACTCTATCTAGGCCAAGAGGAACAAAACCTACACTAAAATCCAACCAAGCATTTCATCAAACACTTGGAAGGTACAAAAGAAAAGCAAAGCAATTTGACAACAAGAAGAGAATCTAACAACAATTATTGAAAGAAGTTAACAACAACAATCAAAAGAAACACAATTATTATGAATTACCTTGAATTGAATTGAAAGAAAGTAGAAGGAACAATACTAGATCTACAACAAAATATAAGAACAACATAAAAGAGATTACACCAAAAGAGTAGGAGAAGGATGAATGTAACTACAAGAATTGAGAAGATAGAAGTAGAAGAAGATGAATCTAAATCTAGATCTAAGAACTAAACCTAATCCTAATCCTAATTCTAGAGAGAGGTGAGAGATTCTCTCTCTAGAAACTACTCCTAAAACTAACTATCCATCTAATTATCTAAAAATTAAACTATGGGTGTGAATGTGTGTGAATGTATATCAATCCCCTTCAATCCTTGGCTCTTATATGCATTTTGGCGCCAAAGTTGGTTGCTGAAAACCTTCCAAAATCGCCAGGCACGTGTTACATTAATGAGGTCATGTGCCATCATCGGCGCGTGCGCGCACGGTACGCGTGCGCGTCCTTGATCTGTTCCGCAATGTGCGCGCGAGCGCCTTGTGCGCGTACGCGTGCTTGGCCTGGATCAGTTCTTTGGCTTTTTGTGCTTCTCTCCACTTGCATGCTTCCTTCTTTGCTTCCTTTGATCCATGCCTAGCCTATTTCAATCCTGTAATTACTAGCAAACACATCAAGGCATCTTATGGAATCAAAGAGAAATTAGAATTCATCAAAATAAGGATTGAAAAGCATGTTTTTACACTTAAGCACGAATACGGGAGAGATAACAAAACCATGCTAATTCATAGGCTAAATGTGACAAAAGGTTATCAAGACACTCTAAATTTAGTACAAAACAAACCGTCAAATTGGGGTTTGTCAACTCCCCACACTTAAACCTTAGCATGTCCTCATGCTAAAATAAGAAGGAACTAAGGGTTATGACATTTATTGAATGCAATCTAGACTATATGAGTCCTACCTAAATGCAACTACCTAAAGTAAATGCAAATGCTTAATTCAAACATATCAAATTGCCAAGAGAGCATGTGTAAGCACAAGGGCTAGGCAATAGGAATTAAGTCCAAACCACAATTGTATTGAATTGTCAAAAAGAATTTAAACTTGCAAGAATATAGATAATATGGGTGAACACATGTGATTGAACTTTTGAACCCTCACCGGATATGTGTATCCGCTCTATTCACTCAAGTGTTTAAGGGTCAATTCACTCAATTCTCTTCTAATCAAGCTTTCCAAAATTTGATTTCCTTCTAACAATCAACATTTATTCAATGCATGCATACATTCATCATGAGGTCTTTCATTTAGGTTGTAATGGGGTTAGGGTCAAGGTAGGATCATTTATGGTTAAGTGGACTAGGATTTGAATCTTTGATTAGCATAGACTTTCCCACCTAACTATATAATGACCTATACAAATGGAAGCTATTCTAACTACCCATTCTTCACTTTTCTTACATATTCATGCATTTCCTATTTGATTCATAACACCTATGCATTGATTCCTTTTTATTGACTTCGCTTTGGGGCAATTTGTCCCCTCTTTATTATTTTTCTTTCTTTTTTCCATATACAAAATTTTTTTTTCTTTCCTTTTCTTTTTCTTGTATTTTTCTCATTTTCACTTTTATTTCTCTTTTTTTTCTTTTCATTTCTTTTTCTTTTTTCAAACTATATACAAGAGCATCAATGCATAAGGTCTATTAATTTAATCAATACATGAGTATGTACCCAATTCCTAAACATGAAAGTGTACTACCCTTTTATCCCATCCAATGTTCCCAAGCCTCACCAACTTTGAATAATAAACACTCTCACTAGCCTAGGCTAATCAAAGATCCAAACAAGGACTTTTATTGGTTTTCCGCCTTGGGCTTGTAATGTGCTAAATTGAGAATAAGTTGGTTAAGCATAGGCTCAAAATTGGCTAACAATGGAGAATAAAAGGTTGGCTATTTGGGTAAGTGGCTACTGAAATAATGGCCTCAATCATATAAATGCATAAATACAAGAAATAAATGGACATAGAGAATCAAGCAAATCAAGGATTACAATCATAGAAAGAGAGCAATTTCACACAAGAATGGAAAATAAGTGGCTATAAAATGTAACCACATCAATAGGCTCAAGTCTCACAAGCTTGTGTTCTTAGTTCAATACATGCTTCACAAAGTATGAAATTCAAGCAGGTTCCATTAAAAATTTTCTTTCAATCAATTGGGTTCAATGCCTTATATTTAGACTCCTTGGAAAATTTCGATGTTTGACTAAGCATTGTTGTGATTGAAAAATTCAAAAATTTTCTTAGTTCACCCTTTCCTTTTCCACTTAAAACCAATTTCTTATGCAAAAAAGGGTGACTAAATATTTGCAATCCAAAGTATGATTTCTAATCACAACTACAAACTAAAAGACAAAGATAAGCAAAATGTATAAAGAAGAATCCAACTAAAAGTACGAAATCTATCATCCAAAACATCTAAAAATATCCAAAAGCATCAAAATATCTAAAATCCAAAATAAGCAATAAAAGTGTCTAAATCAAACTAGAGATGCATCAAAATATATACAAAATGTGCAAAGTAAGATAACTAGGCCGAAAAAGTTCACCGGTTCCCAAATAATGCTACCGGTGCCCTCCCCACACTTAAAATCAAGCATCGTCCTTGATGCTAAACCGGAGGATCAGTGGGAGGTACAACGATAGGCTCAGGCTCTGGCTGTGGGACCGGCTCCTCCTGAGTCTCTGGTGGCACTGTAGTGTCAGGGGTATCCTGCTGAACCGGCGCCTCCGCAGCCTCCTCCTGATGATCCGGCTCATCGGAGGCCGGAGAGTCGGGAAGTGGAGGTAGCTCAGCACCCAAGGAAATCAGTGCCTGGTCCATCCGATCTAAACGGCGTCTGACATGGCGTCGCTTGCGCTCTAAGAATCGGAAAAGACGTTGGACCAGGAGATAAGTAGGCTCAGGGGCTGCTGGTGGATCAGTGGATGATGAAGGTGCTGCGGCTGTAGAGGATGATGGGGCAGCTGTAGGGGCTGATGGTGAAGGTGTCCCCATGACAGCTCTAGCCCGAGAATGGCGTCTAGCAAGTGGTCTCTCATGCACCCACCCACCCCAGGGAATAGTAACCTCCCTGTCATCATCATCAGGGGGCGGTGGTCGCACATCATCATCCAACCATGGGACCTCAGCTAGGGCTGCCATACTCGTGACCAATGTAGGAAATGGAAGTAGGCCACGAATATGCGCCCGCCACATACACTGCCGGATAAGTCTAGGGAAAGAGACCTCCTTCCCCTCCATAACACACCCAATCAGTAGAAGCATCTCCATAGGAATCTCAGAGAAGTGGGTGGTGGGAAGGACATAGCAAGCAAAGATCATCTGCCAAGTCTTGGCCTCCCTAGTCAGATGAGTAAACAACATCCCTTTCGGCTTGGTATTGTTGGCATCCATAACCCATGTGGCTTCTGGTAACCCAATGACAGTCCTGAGTGCCTCATAATCGAAGGTCATGCTGTGTATGGCTAACTCAGCCTGCTGGTGGGCACACAACTCATCAGGGACATGCCGGCACTGTAACGCCTCCTCAATAGCAGTCTCAGTAATCATAATCTCCCTACCCCTCACCTGAACCGAATCCAATGTGGGATGGAAGAAGTTGCAGTAAAATTTCTTCACCCAAGAGACATTGATATCCCCCAAGTCCCGGTCAACAAAGTGAATACCCAACTCAAGGATCTGACCAGTAATAGACCGTCTCACATCAGTCGGGAGGAGCAACTTTTTCTCAATGTTTAGCTTTGTAGTTCGATATTTAGAAAACCGGAGCTCACAGTAGAGATTAGGGAATTTGTCAGGATTGGTAGAAGGTAACTGCTGATTTTCCTTGTCCATATCATTTAATGGATTCTTGGCATAATTCTTGTAGATGGAAGGAATGGAGGGGGTAGAGTGTTTTCTTTTCTTGGAGGTAGTGGCTATGGCTTTGCCTTTGTCCGACATCCTGAAAAATATGATAGGATATATAAGACATTTAGCATATAGCAAAGAGGGCATGTTCAGGATACAATTAACAAAAACAATCATGATGTTGCAATGAATATGCAAAAGTGAACCAATAAACCAAGAAAGCAAGCTTCGTTAAAATCGACAACTCTTATTCAAAATGCAAGAATATCATCATAATTTTGAAAGAATTGTTAAAGGGTAAGCGGAAGTTAGATGGTTAAAAGAAATTAATGAGGTTAGAAAAATGGATTAGTGATATGATGATATTCATGCATAATGAAAAGAAAAGTTGTGGCTCATGTTCACAATGATTGTGCAAATCCGGAAATCAAAAAGGAAAACGGAAATTTGCCCAAAATTAAAATGAAGACCAAAAGAAACTAATTTCCGTGAAAATCGGGCAGCATTCCGGCTTAAAATTGGACGTTCCCGGATAGCAAATCAGCACAAGAAACATAGAGAACAACATCAATTAGGCAAATTGGCAGTGATACAGCATTCAGGCAACATGAAATGCACAAAATCAGTCCAAACATCAGCATACAACATCCAAATAGCAGACAACAAATTAAGCACGAACGGAGCACTTATCAGGCCTAGAATCCTCTATCCAGCCCTAGCTACCTAACCGCAATTATTTTTATCTAATCCTAACATACAAAATTTTGAATTCAAACTAACTAACATTCAATAGACTAACTAACACACATGAACAATAAAAAAGAAAAACAGAAAAATACAGAAACAGAGCAGGAACCTGGGAGCAAAGGAACTGAATGTGGAAGAGAAATGGGTAATGGGCCAATAGAAGCAGCAGTTGCGCCGCCGTGGACGGTGGCGGTGAAGACTGCCGGCGTGGTGGTTCGGCTAGAAAATGAGAAACCGAGGGAGGGGACGGTGATGAGGAAAGTGGAGAACGAGAGAGGAATGAGCAGGAAGGGACGAGCGGTTGTGGGCCGCCGGCAGTGGCAACGGCGTGGCGGCGGAGGGGTTGGTCACGGCGATGTGGCCGAAAGAAGAAGAAGAGAGGTGAGTGGAGGAGAGGGGGAAGATGAGGCAAATGGATGATGGTGGATATGGTTGAGGTGGTGAACAGGGCGGCCGCGGTGGTGGTTGACGGCGTAGCAGAGGCGGTTATGGAGGGAGAGAGGAGGAAGAAGAAGAGGGTTGGGGTTAGTGTGCGCGACTGCGCAGTGGGCGTCGCGCATTAGGGTTATCCCTATTTTTAAATCGACGCGAGCGCGCACCTCGCGCGTCCGCGTCCATTGAGGAAACTTGGGATCTGCGCGTGCGCGTACAATACGCGTGAACGTGGATGAGCACATTAGGAATGGACGCGTGCGCGTACAGTGTGCGCACGCGTGCATGAGGTTGGGCTAGAGGCATAGAGTTGGCCCAACCCAGGCCTAACTCTCTGGAGAATGGCCTGGAAGTCGCGCAATCAGATCGGCGCGCACGCGGCACGTACGCGTCCGCGCGCAGTGAGAAAATTTGGAGGTCCACGCGTGAGCGTGCAGTGCGCTCTAGCGTGCATGGCATAATAAGTACGGGCGCGTGCGCGTACAGTGCGCGCACGCATACGTTAGATTGGGCCTGAGGCTTAGAGTGGGCTTGAGGCACGCCCAACTCTCGGGTCCGTGGCCTAGATTGGTGGCAGCAGCCATAGACGCGCGCGCGGCAAGTGCGCGTCCGCGTGTATTGACGAATGGTGAAGTGGCGCGTTAGCGTGATGTGTGCGCTCGCGCAGATCGAGTTGGGCCTGGGGCTTAAAGCTAGCCCAGAATTGGCTCAACTCTCTGGGGTTTGGCTCAATCAATTGCAGCAGCAAATCGGTGCAGACGCGGCATGTACGCGCCCGCGTGAGTATCCATGTTCTTAAAAATGGCGCGCACGCACGTTGTGCGTGTCCGCGTGGGTCGAGTTGGGCTCAAGGCATAATGGTTGCCCACGGGAGGCCCAACTCTCGGGAATGTGGCTCGTGGTGCATCCACATAGGGACGCGTGCACGTACATGGTGCGCTCGCGTCCATCCCCCCTTTTTTTTCCTATTTATTTTTTTTTCTTTTTCTTTTTATCAGAAAACACATTGCTGGATGCTCCCTTTAGTGTTCACAACTCTTATTCACTCAACCATCATACAATTCACAAAAATGCAATTTTGATATTATTCATCTACTATTAAACACAACATGCATATGACTAAGCTAACAATTAAATTGTACAAACAAATTTGTATGAAACATCTACCTACAATGGTAACTCAAATCACTTATTAAGAAAATTTAAAAGATTGGAAAGAGTTTACCATGGTGGGGTGTCTCCCACCTAGCACTTTTAGTTTAAGTCCTTAAGTTGGACATTTTGAGATGCTTGTTGTTATGGTGGCTTATGTTTGTATTCATCCTTGAATCTCCAAGGATCTTTGCTCCTCAATTGGTTGACAGAATTTCCAACCATTTTTATTAGGCTTGGGCAGAGTTTTACCCAAAATACGAGTCCCCATATTTGGTCTTCACATAGCGAACCGGGATCCCATATCTTATTTTCGCATCCATCCGTTAGTTGAGTTCCATGATTTTGTCGGATGGGTGGTTGACATGAATGTGATTGACGCAGAGAATTCTCTTTACTCCACCAATACTTCTTTCTAGATCCATACAAGGTAATCCTTGTCCCAACATCATCCCTATACCTTGAGGCCTTGACCTTAATAAGCTTAACACTTACTTTCCAACCACTACACAACTCATTCTTACTTTTAAGTCCACAAAGAGTTCTAAGTTGACCATCATTTTCAATCAAACCATATTCAAGTGAGAAATTAAAGCTTAGGGATAGAGATTTTACCCACTTAAATGTTGTGTTGGATGGTGACTTGGGAAGGGAGGTTTCCCCACACTTAGACGATGCAAGGTCTACCTCTTTGTGCTCCTCTTTGGTTGTTTCCACCTCTTCACAAGCTTCTTCGATTTCAACCTTTTTCCTTTTGTTACGTGGCTTGGTGTTGTCTTCAAGAGCTTCATCTTGTTTAATGGGAGGTGATTCAACTTTGGATAGGAATTCATTGATGAATGAGTTCATCTCTTGATCAACCTCTTCGTATTCTTCAATTTCGATATACACCATGCCAACTTTTCCCTCTTGGTAGTTCTCTTTCTCATTGCTCACCAAGGGTATGGGAGGTTGTGCACACTCTTCTATAATTTCAACTCCATGTCCAATGGGAGAGGATTCCATTGTAGAGAGAAATTCATCCATGATTGAATCCATCTCTTGATAAGCTTCTTCCAAGTCTTCAACTATGACATGCCTTGGAGGTTGCGCACCCTCCTCAACATCAATATCAAGCTTCTTGGGAAAGTGCTCCATGATGCTACATTCCCATGGACTTTCAACATCTCCTAAATCTTCAACCACTTCTTCCTTTTCTTCAATGATCATAGGCTTCTCCAATTGTTCTAACACAAAATTCAACTCCTCCGTTTCCACCGGGTTTTCCAATCTCTCCTTCATACTTTGCTCTTCTTTTGACCTTTCACATGTGGTCACGGAGGTACCTTGAGTCTTCAAACATTGGTGGGTTAAAGTATGCACCACCTTGGTCAAATTGGTCACAAACTCAAGTGTATCCCGCTTCATGGCTTCTTGTCCTTGGAGTAACAAAGTGAGAGGATCGTCTATTGGGGCTTGGGGTGAATAGGAAGGTTCATTATTTTGGAGAGAGGGTTCATAGTAGGAAGGTGGTTCTTCTTGGTAAGGGTATAGAGATGGTGTGCATTGAGGTGGTTCTTGGGAGTAATCTTGATATGGTTGTGGTGATTCTAGAGGTTCTTGCTCAAAATGGTCATAAAAATATGGTATGGATGATTGATCATATGATGGATATGGATCATAGGAAGGTGCTTGGTATGGAAAGGCTTGTGAGAATGGTTGAGGTTCATGTTGAGGATGAGATTCATAGGCATATGATGGTGGTTGTTGAGTGCCACAAGAGGAGTCATCATAGCCATTAAATTGACATGCATTAGGATGGGAATTATACCTATAAGTATCTGGAGGTTGTTGCCAATAGGAGTGATCAATTCCTTGAGGCTCCTCCCATCTTGGAGTGTTCCATCCTTGGTACATGTTAGCATTGAAGTTCACATTCCCTACAACACAATTAGAGCCAAACTCAAAGCCAAGGTGAGAATTCATAATGGAAAAGCAAAATAAAACTAACAAAAACTAGAGAATAAAGCAAAAGCAAGATATTCACACTATTCACATATATACAACAACCAATAACATAACACCATTGCAAATCCTCGGCAACAGCGCCATTTTGACGATTGGATTTTTTGACGGTTTAGAATTTCACTAATGAAATCTCGTTGTAAAGTATAGTTTCTAAACCAAACAATAATCCTTTCATACAAAAATTTGTTTGTCACAAGTACAAACCCCTAAAATTAATAACCGAAGTATTTAAACCTCGGGTCGTTCTCCCTAGGATTTACAATAAAGTGTCTTGTTATTGATTGTGAGTTATTTTGGGGTTTTTGAGATTATAGACAAGAATTATAAATGGCAAGGGAAATAACCTAACAACTAACAAAGCTCTTGGCAAGATATGAGAACTAGAAGTCCTATCCTAGTTATCCTCCTCAATTGTGATGGCAAATTGTCCATTGCTCCCACTTAGTCAACCTCTAACCATGGAGGAAAGTCAAGTGGATGAATCAATTTGATTCCTCAAGTCCTAATCAACTCCTAAAGGAAAGACTAGCTTTAGAGGTATTCAAATCAATTAGCAACTTCTAATTATCAATCAACAAAGGAATTAGATAACTCAAGAGTCACTAATTACTCTATCTAGGCCAAGAGGAACAAAACCTACACTAAAATCCAACCAAGCATTTCATCAAACACTTGGAAGGTACAAAAGAAAAGCAAAGCAATTTGACAACAAGAAGAGAATCTAACAACAATTATTGAAAGAAGTTAACAACAACAATCAAAAGAAACACAATTATTATGAATTACCTTGAATTGAATTGAAAGAAAGTAGAAGGAACAATACTAGATCTACAACAAAATATAAGAACAACATAAAAGAGATTACACCAAAAGAGTAGGAGAAGGATGAATGTAACTACAAGAATTGAGAAGATAGAAGTAGAAGAAGATGAATCTAAATCTAGATCTAAGAACTAAACCTAATCCTAATCCTAATTCTAGAGAGAAGTGAGAGCTTCTCTCTCTAGAAACTACTCCTAAAACTAACTATCCATCTAATTATCTAAAAATTAAACTATGGGTGTGAATGTGTGTGAATGTATATCAATCCCCTTCAATCCTTGGCTCTTATATGCATTTTGGCGCCAAAGTTGGTTGCTGAAAACCTTCCAAAATCACCAGGCACGTGTTACATTAATGAGGTCATGTGCCATCATCGGCGCGTGCGCGCACGGTACGCGTGCGCGTCCTTGATCTGTTCCGCAATGTGCGCGCGAGCGCCTTGTGCGCGTACGCGTGCTTGGCCTGGATCAGTTCTTTGGCTTTTTGTGCTTCTCTCCACTTGCATGCTTCCTTCCTTGCTTCCTTTGATCCATGCCTAGCCTATTTCAATCCTGTAATTACTAGCAAACACATCAAGGCATCTTATGGAATCAAAGAGAAATTAGAATTCATCAAAATAAGGATTGAAAAGCATGTTTTTACACTTAAGCACGAATACGGGAGAGATAACAAAACCATGCTAATTCATAGGCTAAATGTGACAAAAGGTTATCAAGACACTCTAAATTTAGTACAAAACAAACCGTCAAATTGGGGTTTGTCAACGCGTGGTTGTAAACGGTGCGGCAATCGAAGCTCTAGATCAAAAGTTATGGTGCTTTGAAGATCAAATGAGAGAAATAACTTGAGAGAGTGTTCTTCCCTCCATGGCCTCCATTTCAGCGTGTTTAGTGTCTCAAATGAGGAGAGAGAGTGTGCTGAAAACTAGGGTTTTGGTTTAGTTTAGTTGGGCCAAGGGTCCACTTTGGGTCCGGTTGGCCCGGTTTGGCCTGTTCGGTCCAATCTTGGTCTGATTCCTATAAATTTGGAACCAAAATTCTTGTCTCAATCTCCTCTATCATATTAAGCCATAAAAATCACATTTTTGGTTTTCTAGAATAAATTCTCATTTATGGGTTAATTAGCCATTAATTAATCGGGTTTTACATTCTACCCACCTAATTGGAAAATTTGCCCACAAAATTCAAATTCAATTACCTGAGAATAAGTGCGGATAATTCGTTCGCATCTCTGATTCAAGTTTCCAAGTGTGTTCCTCAACACCACCTCGACTTCATGCCACTTTGACTAATGAAACCTCTTTTCCACGCAACGATTTGATACTTGTATCGTCAATTCTGACTGGAGCCACTGGAAGCGTCAAATCTTCTCTTAACTGAATCGATTCAGGTTCTAACACATGGCTAGCATCAGGAGTGTACTTCCGAAGCTACAAAATGTGAAATACGTTGTGCAGGTTCGAAAGATGAGGTGGTAGGGCCATCCGATACGCCTCCGATCCGACCCTCTCCAGGATTTGAAATGGACCAATATATCGAGGATTCAACTTCTTCGCTTTAATTGCCCTACCTACTCCTGTGGTCGGAGTAACCTTAAGGAAAAAATGATCTCCTTCTTAAAATTCCAAGGGTTTCCGCCTTTGATCGGCGTAACTCTTCTGACGACTCTGCGCCGTAAGCATCCTATCTCGGATTTTCTTAACTTGTTCAGTTGTCTCAGCTATCATTTCCGGCCCCAGCAAGCCTTTCTCTCCAGCTTCATACCAGCACAGCGGAGATTGACATTTCCTCCCATACAAGGCCTCATACAGAGCCATTCTGATGCTCGCATGGTAACTATTATTATATGCAAACTCCACTAACGGCAAATACCGATCCCAACTCGCCGGTTGGTCCAAAACACAAGCTCTCAACATATCCTCTAGTGTTTAGATCGTCCTCTCAGATTGACCATCTGTTTGAGGATGGTAAGCTGTACTCAAGCTTAATCGGGTTCCAAAAGCTTTCTGAAATGCACCCCAAAACCTCGAAGTGAAACAAGGATCTCTGTCAGAGATTATAGTAGCAGGTACACCATGAAGTCTCACAATCTCCTTTATGTATAACCGTACTAGCTCCTCAAGGGTGTAAGTCATCCGAATGGGTAAAAGTGAGCTGATTTCGTCAGTCGGTCCACAATCACCCAGATAGCATCAAAACCAACCCTTATCCTTGGCAATCCCGACACAAAGTCCATTGCAATGCTTTCCCACTTCCATTGCGGAACCTCAAAAGGTTGCAACATCCTGGAAGGTCTTTGATGTTCAATCTTTACCTTTTGACAAGTTAAGCACTTTGAATCATATTCCACCACATCATTCTTCATACCTGGCCACCAAAACATCGCCTTTAAATCATGGTACATCTTAGTACTTCCTGTGTGAATGGAGAATCCGCTTTTGTGTGCCTCCTTTAAGATATCTTGCCTCAAAGTGCTAACATCCGGCACAATGATCCTACCCTTGAATCTTCATAACCCATCTTTTTCTTCTGACACTCTCCACTATTTCCCTTGCTCAATGGCCAGTAACACCTTTCATAACGCTTCATCATTTTCATGAGCCTTTAGGAGTTCGGACTTAAAGTCACTTGAGATTTCTAATCGGCCCAAACACAGAGTTCCAGATACTTCTTGAGCACCAATTTTCAGACTCTCGAATTCTTCGATCAACTTCTCTTCTTGAAGCATCATCCAAGCCGCATACAACGACTTCCAACTTAACGCATCTGCCACTACATTCGCCCTTCCCGGATGGTAATTCAACTCAAAGTCATAGTCCTTCAATAATTCCATCTACCTCCTCTGCCTCATATTAAGCTCTTTCTGATCAAAGAGATATTTCAAGCTCTTGTGATCAGAGAAGACTTGGAACTTAACCCCATAAAGATAATGCCTCCACACCTTCAAGGCAAACACAACCGCAGCGAGTTCCAAATCGTGCGTAGGGTAACTAACTTCATGAGGTCTCAACTATCGTGAGGCATACGCCACCACATTATGATGCTGCATCAGCACGCACCCTAGACCCTTTAATGAGGCATCACAGTACACCTCAAATGGTTCGTTCGGCTCAGGTAACACCAACACAGGTGCAGTGGTCAACTTTTTCTTCAATGCCTGAAAGCTCTCCTCGCACTCAGGAATCCAAACAAACGGAGTGTCTTTGTGGGTTAACTTTGTCAACAGTAAAGCTAATTGCGAAAAGCCTTTGATGAACCTTCGGTAATAGCCAGCTAAGCCCAGAAAACTCCTTATCTCCATTACTGTGGTTGGTTGCTTCCATTCCATCACCACCTCCACCTTAGATGGATCAACTGCTATCCCCTGCTTACTCACTACATGCCCCAAAAACTTTACCTCCTCCTTCCAAAATTCACATTTGCACAGTTTTGCATAGAGTTTCTTCTCCTTTAGAATCTGCAACACGATTCTCAAGTGTTTCGCATGCTCTTATTCAGTTTTGGAATAAATTAGTATGTCGTCAATGAAGACAACAACAAATTTATCCAAAAACGGATGAAAAACTCTATTCATGTAATCCATAAACAATGCAGGAGCGTTCGTCAACCCAAAAGACATTACAGTATACTCGTAATGACCATAACGAGTCCTAAAAGCGGTCTTAGGGATATCCTCATCCCTCACTCTTATCTGGTGATAACCAGATCACAAGTCGATCTTGGAGAAAACCCAGCTCCTTGTAACTGATCCATGAGATCATCAATTCTCGGCAACGGGTACTTATTCTTTATCGTGACCTTGTTCAGCTACCTGTAATCCACACAGAGCCGCATACTCCCATCTTTCTTCTTTACCAGTAGCACTGGCGCACCCCACGGTGAAACACTTGGTCAGATAAAATTCTTACCCAACAGATCCTCTAACTGAGATTTTAGCTCGGTCATTTCCAGTGGTGACATCCTATAAGGAGCATTCGAGATTGGTCCAGCCCCAGGCACCAATTCAATAGCAAACTCAACCTCTCAGGTGGAAATTCATCAATGTCATCAGGAAACACTTCCGGAAACTCACACACTACCGAAATCTGATCCAACCTTTTATCATCACCCGAAACACCCGCGGTTAACAATAGGATACCCTGACATTCAATTCTGGAACAGTTCACCATCATCGAATTTAAGTAATAATTATTCACCACGACCGGCCCTTCTGTATCTTTCGGTATAAAGTATACCGACTTTGTAGAACAATCAAGCAGGACATGGTTCTCAGATAACCAGTCCAATCCCAAGATAAGATCAAGACCGATCATCGGTAAGCAGATTAAATTATGGACAAAATCACGCTGCTTGAACCTAAACGAAACTATTGGGCATCCTAACCTAGTTACCATGTCTTTATGGGTAGCATTATACACTTTTAGGTCATAACCTAAGGTTACGATCTTCAATCCTAACTCATGGGCTTTCTCAAATGCAATGAATGAATGCGATGCTCCCGAATCAAATAAAGCATTTAAAGTTTGACCAGCCATTTCACAGTTACCTCAAATGAGTGTCTCGAATCCCTCGGCACCTATAGCTGAGGTGGTGAACACCCGACCAGTCTGTTGTGCTTTCCCAGCACCTTGTTTCTGCTTCTTCGGACAGTTTACGGCCTTATGTCCCGCCTTTCCATAATTGTAGCACAATCCCCATCCGGCCTTGCACGAGGCTCCCGGATGGTGGCTCCTACACCAAGCACAAGCTTGCTCATTCTGTGGATACTTCCCAACCCTTTTCCCTTGGGAGTTATTGTTGTTGGGCTTCCTGAAAGAGCATCCCCTATTGAGAGGCAGACCTCTAGGTGCAAAGCTCTTCCCTCGGTTCTGTGGGAATGATCCTTTGTGACTCTCTCTCTCAGCAGCTGCCTTCTTCATGCACTATTCAGTAACTCTACACTTGTTCACCAACTCGGAGAAAGTTCTGATCTCCATTGGTCCTATTGAGCTGAAGATATCACTCCGGAGTCCTCCCTCATACTTAACGCACTTCCACTCCTTATAGTCTCCCAGAGTCCCCTGGCACATACGGGAGAACCTGAACAACTCCTCAAACTTGTCAGTATACTCAGATACAGACATAGTACCCTGCTTCAGCTGCAGTAACTCAAGTTCCTTAGCCATTTTAGCAGAAGTCGAAAAGTATTTCTTATAGAACTCCTCCCGGAAGGCGATATAGCCATCCCCCTGCTGCAGAAGACGTCGGATACCTTGCCACCAATGCGACGCTTCACTAGTGACAAAATAAGTAGCAAACTCAACACGCTGTCCTTCCGGCACCACTTGCACTTGTAGTGCTTGCTCCATAGCCTAAAACCATGTATCGGCTTCAGTCGGGCTAGTAGTTCCCTTGAACTTAGGTGGATTAACCTTCAAGAAGTTTGCCAGTGTCATCGAGCCCTAAGCTCCGCCTCCGTCATTGCCATGCTTGTTCATTTGTTGCCCAAGAGCCGCAGCAGTGGCCTGCATAGCAGCAGCCATGTTCTCCAACACCGTCATAAAGTTTACCGGGTCATTAGGGTTAATCTCCGGTGCACGAGCATTAGTACGACCTCTCCCACGGCCTCTACCGCATCCACGAGGCGCCATCTGGTCCCTATACACACCAAACAATCGATATTAAGTTGATCAGTCTCAATATCGGAAGTCTAGTGCTTCAAAGTCCCAAATGCATGCTCATGAACGTTTATGCCAATTATATCAAGCAGATATACTAATGGCACATAACACACATACAGAGAATGCACAGAAGCATAGTCAGTCCGTCCCTCAGGCTCTACAGGAATGAACTACTCTGATACCATAATGTAACACCCTACCATACAGAGTCTTATGCTTAAGTAATAATTCAGAGATGGCAAGGTATTACAACCTCTAAAATAAAAAATTTAGTACGAATAGTATTGTAAAAAAAATTGATTATAACTAGGAGCCTTTTTAAGAAAAAGGGGTAAAACAATATTCGTAAGTCGAAAGCTTAATACTTCAATCGATAACGTAACGAACAAGGATAAACCAACGCGAGATTATATATACACAAAAGAGTGTCAAAAATGGAAATATCAAAACTCAAAATCCGGTTGCGAAGATAACCAGTCCGAGCATAGCAATATATATATACAAGTAAATAAAATAAGGAAACCCCAAAGAAACCCAAAGGGACACAAAGACAGAGAACCTATTCTCCAAAATCTCCTATAAGAGGAGTCATCACAATTTGTATTATTCAATGGAGATAAAAAGTATCTAAGAGAAATCATAAAATCAAAACAGGGTCTCGAGAATAAAGGATCTTCGTTAAACCAGAAGTCTCCAGCATGCTTCAGCGAGAAGCCTCACATCCTGCATCTGAAAACCACAAAATCCGCATGGGTGAGAACCAGAGGTTCACAGCATGGTAACACTTCTCACATATATAACATGTAATAATAGAGGAAAGCCGAAGGCAATCCTAGAACTTCTTCCAGATAAAATTAAAGCTTATAAACAAGCTAAACCATAAGTGGCAACTGGCTAAAGATCCTTCAGTCTAACTAATACTTCCATTTCCAATTCCTTCAGACCTCCCAACCACTAGCAGGAGTATAATATAGCAAACACAGTTATTTCAGGCAAGAGATATACAAGTAGGAACAGATAAGGCACCTAGATAGATAACAAGTAATATGCAGTCAAGTAGGCAATCTCAAACAATTCACAGAGTATGCATATGATGAATGCCTGTCCCTAATGGCTAATGATATCATCTATCAGTTATAGAGCCAACCCGACAAGTCCTGGTAGCTAACCATTGGACTGTCCCTCTATCGTGTCTCCCCAACTCGAGTTATACTCAATATAAACTTGATCATAATCATGATCCATATCCATCACCCTCACTGGTGAATATTTATGGGGGTGAGCTCATCTGGGGCTTTCACAGTGCCTGGCCACTCTGACGACATAGGGTCAAAAGAGCTTCGAGTCTCAACCTGGAGCAGGTGGTGGTTAGCCAGTGCTTCCTCCC
Source organism: Arachis hypogaea (assembly GCF_003086295.3). NCBI lineage: Eukaryota > Viridiplantae > Streptophyta > Magnoliopsida > Fabales > Fabaceae > Arachis > Arachis hypogaea. The sequence goes on from NC_092045.1 coordinate 22,946,643, forward strand.
AGGGAAACTCTTATCTCCGATAGTTGAAGTGCAAACATTCACAATTCATTCAATATTATATATGCATTTATTCTGAGCCATATTCATGGTTCCGCCGTAACACGGTAATAATCTAGCCATCCGACTCACGGTTAAATCTATAACCAGCCAATTCATTAAGAATTATGGCCCTTCGGCCCATGGCATAACAAGAACTTTCACCGCCATCCTCCGCATCTCACATAATCATCTTTGATCCTCATTGATCATTCATTTTTCCCTTGCTTCAATCGCAAGTTACCACATCCCCTAGCTCCTTTTCTCATTTCTAGGCATATCATAATGATTTAAGACATAAGTGGTGAGATCGGAGGCTTAGAAGTGTAAAATTTGGCTTTTAAAAATCAAAAATCAACTTTTGGATAAAAACAGGGCCACGCGTACGCGTACTCCAAGCGCACACGTGGATGGCCACAAAGCTCATCGACGTGTATGCGTCATACACGCGGACGCGTGGATTGAAAAACAGCCAAAAGACGCGTACGCGTGGGTGCATTTGCCCCCCAGGCACAAAATTGGCACAACTCTGGCACAACTCTCGGAAAAATGGATGGGCATTTGGTGCAGCGCATCGACGCGCTTGCACACACCACGCGCACGCGTGGATGGTGCCTTCTTGAAGAATGACGCGTATGCGCCAAGTACGCCTACGCGCGGAGGGTCATTCTGCCAAAAATTTTCAAAGTTAAAAGCTGCAGAATTCACAGATTCAACCCTAAATCTTCCGACGGACATAACTTTCTCATTTTAAATCGTTTTCTGCCCATTCTTCTAACAGCATGGACATCCCAGATCCAATTTCATTTCTAAACAAGTTTGGTACAAAACGGGGATTTGTAGTCCAAGTTATGTCCCGTCAAAGTATGCCCAAAAACTATGTTTTCATACAAAACCACAAGTTGCCATTTTCAAAACAAATCATTTTCAACTCTTTTCAAAATCAACCAAAACATACCAATTTCAACCCTTTTTGAAATCAATCTGTAAGACATAGAAAATTTTAGAAGATTTTATTAAGAGCTAATTTAGATTTATTTATCATTAAGTATTTTAATCTTTGAAATTATTTTATTAAAGATAACTAAAACAAATTTTGATTAATTAAGTTTAAAGTAATTTAAGGTTTTATCTGATTTTATAATTACCGAATTATTTTCTATATTTAAATTAAAAAGTTTAGCAAATGAAAAATAATAAAAATTTTATATGATTTTGGTTTAAATAATTGAGATTTCAGAATTTAATACAAATAATTTTATAAATAAAAAAATTAATTATATTACCTTATAATTTCAATTAGAATATTTGATTTCAAATCAATTAATATTTTAATTTAATAAATAATATTGTAGAGTAATTTTAGAGATTCAGTTAGATTCTAGATTAACCTAAAATTCTCAATTTCATACACACAAAACATTAATTTTACCCTAAATTAAATCCTAACCTCACAACCACTCACTATCCACCGCCCCCAAGACCTATACACCCACATACAGAAAAAATGAAGAAAGGGAAGAGAGAAGTGGGAAGAACCGAGTGGGGAGGTGGAAAGGGAGAGCACAGAGAGCAGAAGGAGGATAGAGAGAGGGGACGTGCTACTGCCGTCGTCCAATCGCCGCGCCACAGCCGCTATTTATGCGCCGTCATCGGTGACAAAGGGAGAGACAAAGTTCATGATGTAGGATGAGAAGAGAAGCCATCGTCGCGCATTGATTCTGGTTTTGCTGCGCCATCTCGCCGTCGAAGTCACAACCACCATCGCCGCCGAAGCCGCGCGTTTGTCCCTGGTCGCGCCGCCGCTGTCGAAGCCACTCCTACCACCGTTGCTACTAGGGTTTCGTACATCACCACTGCCATCGCCGCCGGTATGGTCGAAGCCACCGTTGCTGGTTTGGTCGGAGCCGTCGTCGTTGGTGAGAGAGAAAGGCTAGCCAGTTCTGCTTCTGGTTTCTAAAATCTGACAAGAACTCCACTGCAACTGCTGGAGTTGCTATTGCTGTTGCTCTGGCTCCATTTTAAACCTTTAAATCGCTACTGTTTTGGTAAGCCCTACCTTGTTTCTGATTCTTCCTTGTTCTACCAATTTGTTTTTATCTTAAAGCATGTTGTTGAAACTATTTGTATTGAATAAAGTGCTTATAGTAAGTTACATTGTCGTTGCTGCCACGGTCGCCTGTGAATCTTACACCGCCATCAAAGTTGAAGATAGCACCAACCTTCTTCTTCTGGTTTTGATTTTCCTATTCTAGAACCTGTAAGCTTTAATCATTACTCTGCTTCCATTTTGTTTCTTAGTCTTTTTCTGTTCTGAGTAAAGAAAACCTATGTTTCTATTTAACACTGTTGCTCTACTTTCCCTGTTTGCTGATGGAATTATCATAGGTGATAGTATTAACGGTACTAACGAGCTATTAGAGTTGCTGCCGCTGCTGAAATTAACAAAGATGGGATCATTGCGTTTAAATTCGACAGATTCGACTAATTGAGGTAGGGGCGCTTTTCCTTAAACTTGTTTTACTTTCCAAAGTTGTTATAAATCGATATTAATGCGTGAAATACATTCTTTGTGGTTTCTAAGTCTTATGAATTGAATTAAGTTGTTTTGGAAGAATGAGATTATTAGTTTGATTGATAGATTGATCGATTAAGAAAGTTGGGTATTTTGACTAGATGATTGATGTTGTTAAAGTGGTGTTCCTTGAATTATTGGAAGAGATTTATTATTGGCATTTAGTTTAATTTTGGAAACGATTTGATTTTAGAAAAGATTTAGTATTAAAATTTGATTTGATATCGAACCCGATTTGATATCGAAATTTGATTTTAAAACAAATTTGGAAAGGACTTGATATTTGAAAACGGTTTGTTTATTGAGAATAATTTACTATTTTGGAAATGGTTCGAATAGAGTTTGAGGAACAGTTTGGTTTGAAATTGTTTGAGAAAACCAAGAGTTCTTAATTATTGATTGATGCTGTTGATTGAGGTTGATCTAGATTGCGATTTATAGGATTGGTTGATTGGATTCTGGATTTTGCAATTTTCTTGGGTTGAGTGTGGTGGTTGTGAAAATTGTTATTGGAAGTGATTTGAATGATTAACAGGTGTTTGGTTTGGTTTGGTTGGGACCCGAAATGGGTGGCAGTGTCTGAGTTTTTAGAGAAGATGCTGCCGAAATTTTATAGAATTGGGAGTTTTATTTGAAGTAATTAATTAAAAAGATTTGTTTTTAAACATTATATGTTTTAAGATTACTTTATTTATCAAAGAAAGAATTATTTTTTGAATTGGAATTGTTAATGGATGGTATGGAAAGAAGGATGATGAGGATTGATGAGGATTTTCTTTGAAATATGGTTTTTGAATGAATTTGGGAATGAGATTTGGATTGATGAATGATTATATATGATGTTGAGAATGTTGAGATATGATCTTTGAATTATTCATATGGCTTAGAAATTTGAAATATCTGAGATACGAGGTTCCTTGGATTAAGTGTCGTGGCTTGCCACCACGTGTACCAGGTTGAAAACTCGATACTCTGTTGACCCTACGACGTAAGTGTGACCGGGCACTATATAAATTCCAGGGAATGTTACCCCCATTGAGCAATATTGATTATTTGAGAAAAAGCTATGCATAGACTCTTGGGGATGCACGTCGGGGGACAGTCTAAGGACAATTCAGACTTGTCGGGTTGGCTGGATAACCGACAGATGTGCCTCGTCAGCCATAGGACAGGCATGCATCATATGCCTTTGTATGCTTTGTTTGGGTTTGAACTTGTTTAGGTTTGCCTAATTGCTAAACTGCTCTTAACTGCTACTTGATCTATTTGCTGTAACTGCTACCTACTTGTGCTTTCCTTGTCTGTCTTGCCTGTGTTTGTCCTGGCGTGCTACAGTTGAGAATGAACTTTGATGCTGAATTAATGATTGTGTTGTTTGATTGCGTGGTTGGTTTCTGATTGAGATTTTCTTTTAAGAAAGGAAAGGTTTCAGATTTCTGAAAGATTAAACATTGTTTCTTTGAAAAGGTTTTGAACGTTTACCTATTGGTTTTTAAAAGATTCATAAGGCAATGATAATTACTGGACTTGAAAACAGTTTTCTTATTAAATATCTTCTTATGACAACTTTGATACTCCATGGTGAGACCGTGTGGTTAGGTTCTCACCCCCTACAGCTTTACCTTTTCATGAACCGGATGAAGAAGCATTAAGAAGAGTTATACTACGTTTGGTTTATATGTTGTTGTATTAATTAGTTTATTTTCTTCCCTCGACTTTGTTATTACAAATTTGTATGAGGGATAGGAATTGTATGTTTTATATGTATATTATATTATGAGTTATTATGTAAGGAGTCTTGTATATGAACCTATGTTTGTTTGTATTTTTCTTAAAATAAGGTATTAATTCCCGGTTTTCAAAGAAATCAGCGATACAATGTCGAGTCACAGGCTCCTATTTTAGTATTTAGTATGTAAAGTAGTCGTAATACTTCTTGCTATCAGAGTAGCGCAGCCGGAAGCGTGACTTCTGATAGTGAGGGTGTTAACATCAAGCCTCCTCAACTCACACATCAACACTTCACCACGCACAATCCACAAAACATCATCCCACCATTTTAACACTTCTCAATCAAATGGCTAAGAGACAAACACATAAACATGTCATACATACTTTCTCATCCCAATTTCCAATAATACCATTTCCAATTAACCATCATTACACATACTCAATATCATACTCACCATCAACATGGTGTCACCCACAATTCAACCTCAATTACTCATCAAGCATATATCACAACATGCATAATTCTCATACATCATACCATTAAGGCATCAATAATCATCATCACATATATGACCACATCATAGATCTCATCATTCAATAACATCAACAATTCAATGCCTAACTTAGGTCCTCTAGCCTAAATATTTCCCACCACATTACATATTAGATACGAGAAATCGAGACCATACCTTAGCCAATTTTCCAAGCTCAACCGGAGCACTTCCAAACAACTTTTCCTTAAGCTCTCAAGGTCTCAAAAACTCCAAGAACAGATTTTTGCATACAAAACCCTCTTTAAGCTTTTCAAAATCTCAATCAAGCTCAAATATTCACATATACACAACCTAAGCCACAATCATCATACCTATACACAACATCTCAATACCCAAACATCATAGAATAACAAATTACACTAGGGTTGAAAATCTTACCACACCCAAGGTCCAAGGAAACAAGATTAATCTTCTCTTTCAAGAGAGTTGTGTCCTAAAACATCAAAGAGCCCAAAATCTCAATATTTTGTCCATAAAACTCGAAAACAAGCGCTGGAATTTCGAAGAGAAAAACGTGGCTTATCTCAAGATTGATTGTATGGGTTTTGTAGAGCTCTTCACAGTGAACGCGTGGCCACAAACGGTGCGACAATCGGAGCTCTAGATCAAAAGTTATGGTAGTTTGAAGATCAAATGAGAGAAAGAACTTGAGAGAGTGTTCTTCCCTCCATGGCCTCTATTTCAGCGTGTTTAGTGTCTCAAATGAGGAGAGAGAGTGCTAAAAACTAGGGTTTTGGTTTAGTTTAGTTGGGCCAAGGGCCCACTTTGGGTCCGGTTAGCCCGGTTTGGCCCGTTCGGTCCAATCTTGGTCCGATTTCTATAAAATTGGTACCGAAATTCTCGTCTCAATCTCCTCTATCATAATAAGCCATAAAAATCAAATTTTTAGCTTTCTAGAATAAATTCTCATTTATGGGTTAATTAGCCATTAATTAACCGGGTTTTACAATTTACAAGAGGACCACAGCTTGCTTCAAGCCCACAATCTCCGTGGGATCGACCCTTACTCACATAAGGTATTACTTGGACGACCCAGTGCACTTGCTGGTCAGCTGCGCAGAGTTGTGAGAAAAGTGTGAGCTCACGATTTCGTGTACCAAGTTTTTGGCGTCGTTGCCGGGAATTGTTTGAGTTTGGACAACTGATGGTTCATCTTGTTGCTTAGATGAGGTAATTTTCTTCTTGTTCTATTTTCAAAAATTTTTCAAAAATCTTTCAAAAATTTTTTTTCTAATTTTCTCAAAATAACAAAAAATTTCTAATAAAATCATAAAATCAAAAATTTTTTATTTCTTGCTTGAGTCTGGAGTCAAAATTTAAGTTTGGTGTCAATTACATGTTTTTATTTTTCTAGCATTTTTTCGAAAACTCATGCATATGTTCTTCTTGATATTCAAGTTGTTCTTGATGATTGTCTTTGTTTGATCTTGTGATTTTCTTGTTTTGAGCCTTTTCTTGTTTTTCATATGCATTTTTAATTTGTGAGTGTCTAAGCATTAAAAATTTCTAAGTTTGGTGTCTTGCATGTGTTTCCTTTCTTAAAAATTTTTCAAAAATAGGTTCTTGATGTTCACCATGATCTTCAAAGTGTTCTTGGTGTTTATCTTGACATTCAAAGTGTTCTTGCATGTTTTCTTTGTGTTGATCTTAATTTTTCATGTCTTGAGTCAATTTGTTAGTTTTCTCTTTCCTCATTAAAATTCAAAAAAATAAAAAAAGATCTTTTTCTTATTTCACTTATAAAATTTCGAAATTTTGGGTTGACTTACTCAAAATTTTTTAAAACTTAGTTCTTTCTTGTTAGTTAAGTCAAATTTCAATTTAAAAATTCTATCTTTTCAAATCTTTTTCAAAAATCAAATCTTTTTCATTTTTCTTCTTAATATTTTCGAAAATTTTAAAATTGATTTTCAAAATCTTTTTCTTATTTTCATTTCATATTTTCGATTACTTTACTAACAATTAATGTTTTGATTCAAAAATTTCAAGTTTGTTACTTTCTTGTTAAGAAATGTTCAATCTTTGAATTCTAGAATCATATCTTTTAGTTTCTTGTTAGTCAAGTCATCAACTTCAATTTTCAAAATGAAATCTTTTTAAATTTCTTTTTCAAATATTTTTCAAAAAAATTTCAATCATATCTTTTTCAAAACTTAATTTCAAAATCTTTTTCTAACTTCTTATCTTTTCAAATTTTATTTCAAATCTTTTTCAATTAACTACTTTTCTCTCTCTAATTTTCGAAAACCACTAACAACTTTTTCAAAAACCTTTTTAATTAACTAATTATTTTAAACTCTAATTTTATTTTATTTTTCTCCTAATTTTTGAATTCTAACTAATATTTAAAATAAAAACAAAAATATTTTTCCTTTTCCTTTTATTTAATATTCGAATTCCCTCTCTCTCATCTCTTTCTATTTATTTATTTATTTACTAGCACTTCTCTCCTTCTTAAAAAAATTCGAACCCTCTCTCCCTCTATGTGTTTGAATTCTCTTTATTTTCTCTCTATCTCATTCTTCTCTTCTTCTACTCACATAAAGGAATCTCTATACTGTGACATAGAGGATTCCTCTTCTTTTCTGTTCTCTTCTTTTTCACATGAGCATGAACAAGGATAAGGATATTCTTGTTGAAGCCGATCCTGAACCTGAAAGGACTCTGAAGAGGAAGCTAAGAGAAGCTAAAGCACAACTCTCTGGAGAGGACCTGACAGAAATTTTCGAAAAAAAAGAAGACATGGCAGCCGAAAATAATAACTGTAATAGCCCAGACCACCTGATGAGCGGATAATTTATACGCTTTTTGGCATTGTTTTTAGTATGTTTTTAGTATGATTTAGTTAGTTTTTAGTATATTTTTATTAGTTTTTAGTTAAAATTCACTTTTCTGGACTTTACTATGAGTTTGTGTGTTTTTCTGTGATTTCAGGTATTTTCTGGCTGAAATTGAGGGTTCTGAGCAAAAATCTGATTCAGAGACTGAAAAGGACTGCAGATGCTGTTGGATTCTGACCTCCCTGCACTCGAAGTGGATTTTCTGGAGCTACAGAAGCCCAATTGGCGCGCTCTCAACGGCGTTGGAAAGTAGACATTCTGGGCTTTCCAGCAATATATGATAGTCCATACTTTGCTCAAGATTTGATGGCCCAAACCGGCGTGACAAATCAGCCTCAGAAATTCCAGCGTTTAACGCTGGAACTGGCATAAAACTTGGAGTTAAACGCCCAAACTGGCATAAAAGCTGGCGTTTAACTCCAGAAAAGGTCTCTACACGAAAATGCTTCATTGCTCAGCCCAAGCACACACCAAGTGGACCCAGAAGTGGATTTTTACGTCATTTACTCATTTTTGTATACCCTTAGGTTACTAGTTTACTATTAATAGGATCTTTTGACATTGTATCTGTACCTCATGACACTTTACACGTTTTCTTTGTGTATCTTCCATGGCATGAGTCTCTAAACCCCATGGTTGGGGGTGAGGAGCTCTGCTGTGTCTTGATGGATTAATGCAATTACTACTGTTTCTCATTCAATCATGCTTGCTTCCATTCTAAGATAATACTTGTTCTTAACCCGGATGAATGTGATGATCCGTGACAATCATCATCATTCTCAACTATGAACGTGTGCCTGACAACCACCTCCGTTCTACCTTAGATTAAGTAGTTATCTCTTGGATTCTTTAACCAGAATCTTCGTGGTATAAGCTAGAACTGATGGCGGCATTCAAGAGAATCCGGAAGGTCTAAACCTTGTCTGTGGTATTCTGAGTAGGATTCAATGATTGGATGACTGTGACGTGCTTCAAACTCCTAGCAGGCGGGGCGTTAGTGACAGACGCAAAAGAATCATTGGATTCTATTCTGGCCTGACCGAGAACCGACAGATGATTAGCCATGTTGTGACAGAGCATAGGAACATTTTCATTGAGAGGATGGGAGGTAGCCATTAACAACGGTGAAACCCTACATACAGCTTGCCATGGAAGGAGCCTTGCGTGTTTGATGAAGAAGACAGTAGGAAAGCAGAGATTCAGAGGATGGAGCATCTCCAAAACCTCAACCTATTCTCCATTACTGCAAAACAAGTACTTATTTCATGTTCTTTTGCTTTTCGCAATCAATCCTGATAATTTCTGATATCCTGACTAAGATTTACAAGATAACTGGTGCACGAAATTGCAATCACACTTTTGCAATCCCGCACAACTAACCAGCAAGTGTACTGGGTCGTCCAAGTAATACCTTGCGTGAGCAAGGGTCGATCCCACAGAGATTGTCGGCTTGAAGCAAGCTATGGTTATCTTGTAAATCTTAGTCAGGATATCAGAAATTATCAGGATTGATTGTGAAAAGCAAATGAACATGAAATGATTACTTGTTTTGTAGTAATGGAGAATAGGTTGAGGTTTGGAGATGCTCCATCTTCTGAATCTCTGCCTTCCTACTGTCTTCTTCTTCAAACACGCAAGTCTCCTTCCATGGCAAGCTGTATGTAGGGTTTCACCGTTGTCAATGGCTACCTCCCATCCTCACAGTGAAAGCGATTGCATATGCTCTGTCACAGCATAGCGGAATTCATCTGTCGGTTCTCAATCAGGCCGGAATAGAATCCAGTGATTCTTTTACGTCTGTCACTAACGCCCCGCCTTCAGGAGTTTGAAGCTCGTCACAGTCATTCAATCATTGGATCCTACTCAGAATACCACAGACAAGGTTTAGACCTTCCGGATCCTCTTGAATGCCGCCATCAATTCTAGCTTATACCACGAAGATTCCGGTTAAAGAACCCAAGAGATAACTACTTAATCTAAGGTAGAACGGAGGTGGTTGTCAGGTACACGTTCATAGTTGAGAATGATGATGATTGTCACGGATCATCACATTCATCCGGGTTAAGAACAAGTATTATCTTAGAATGGAAGCAAGCATGATTGAATGAGAAACAGTAGTAATTGCATTAATCCATCAAGACACAGCAGAGCTCCTCACCCCCAACCATGGGGTTTAGAGACTCATGCCGTGGAAAGTACACAAAAAAGGGTGTAAAGTATCATGAGGTCATAAGGTATAGATACAATGTCAAAAGATCCTATTAATAGTAAACTAGTAGCCTAGGGTGTACAGAAATGAGTAAATGACGTAAAAATCCACTTCTGGGTCCACTTGGTGTGTGCTTGGGCTGAGCAATGAAGCATTTTCGTGTAGAGACCTTTTCTGGAGTTAAACGCCAGCTTTCAAGCCAGTTTGGGCGTTTAACTCCAAGTTTTATGCCAGTTCCGGCGTTTAACGCTGGAAATTCTGAGGCTGATTTGCCACGCCGGTTTGGGCCATCAAATCTTGGGCAAAGTATGGACTATCATATATTTCTGGAAAGCCCAGGATGTCTACTTTCCAATGCCATTGAGAGCGCGCCAATTGGGCTTTTGTAGCTCCAGAAAATCCGCTTCGAGTGCAGGGAGATCAGAATCCAACAGCATCTGCAGTCCTTTTTTTGTCTCGGAATCAGATTTTTGCTCAGGACCCTCAATTTCAGCCAGAAAATACCTGAAATCACAGAAAAACACACAAACTCATAGTAAAGTCCAGAAAAGTGAATTTTAGCTAAAAACTAACAAAAATGTACCAAAAACTAACTAGATTATACTAAAAACATACTGAAAACAATGCCAAAAAGCATACAAATTATCCGCTCATCACAACACCAAACTTAAATTGTTGCTTGTCCCCAAGCAACTGAAAATCAAAATAGGATAAAAAGAAGAGAATATACTATAGACTCCAAAATATCAAGGAAACATAGTTCCAATTAGATGAGCGGGACTAGTAGCTTTTTGCCTCCGAACAGTTTTGGCATCTCACTCTATCCTTTGAGGTTCAGAATGATTGGCATCTATAAGAACTCAGACCTCAGATAGTGTTATTGATTCTCTTGGTTGAGCATAATGATTCTTGAACATAGCTAGTGTATGAGTCTTGGCTGTGGCCCAAAGCACTCTGTCTTCCAGTATTACCACCGGATACATTCATGCCACAGACACATAATTGGGTGAACCTTTTCAGATTGTGACTCAGCTTTGCTAAAGTCCCCAATTAGAGGTGTCCAAGGTTCTTAAGCACACTCTTGTTGCCTTGGATCACAACTTTATTTCTTTCTTTTTCTTTTTCTTTTCTTCTTCTCTTTTCTTTTTTTTTCGAATTTTTTTTTTTGTATCCACTGCTTTTTCTTGCTTCAAGAATCAGTCTAATGATTTTAGATCCTCAATAACAGTTCTCTTTTTCCTCATTCTTTCAAGAGCCAACAATTTTAACATTCTCAAAACAACAAATTCAAGAGACATATGCACTGTTCAAGCATTCATTCAGAAAACAAAAAGTATTGTCACCACATCAAACTAATTCAACTAGTTTCAAGGATAAATTTTGAAATCCTGTACTTCTTGTTCTTTTGTGATTAAAGCATTTTTCATTTAAGAGAGGTGATGGATTCATAGGACATTCATATCTTTAAGGCATAAAATTTCAATTTTATTAATTATGAATTAAAACAAGACTCAAAAATAGATATAAAATGAGACTAGAAAAAAACGAAAAATAAAAACAAAACAAAGAAAAAAAACGCAAACATAGGCTCCTAATGATAGAGGTTTTCACAGAGTTAGGACTCAACAACCTTGATTTTGAGAAGTGGATGCTCCCTCAACTTGAGATGAGAGCTTTTGGCGTTTCTTGGAGTTCACGCCCCTTGTCCTTCCATTGACTTCTTGGTGATTGGATGTTCAATAGGTATGAATTCATCTGCTCCCATCTTCACTCCAGCCTCTTTACAGAGCAAGGAGATCAGGCTTGGATAAGCCAATTTGGTTACAGTGGAATTCTTATTTGCAATTGTGTAGATCTCACAAGCAATCACATGATGAACCTCCACTTCTTTTCCAAGCATAATGCAATGAATCATCACTGCCCTCTTGATGGTGACCTCAGAACGGTTGCTAGTGGGCAATATGGAACGCCCAATAAAGTCTAGCCACCCTCTTGCAATTGGCTTGAGGTCTCCCCTCTTGAGTTGGTTTGGGACACCCTTTGAATTGGTTATCCACTTAGTCCCAGGGAGGCATATGTCCTCTAGAACTTGATCCAACCCTTTATCTACTCTCACCATCCTCCTATTGAAGGAGTCAGGATCATCTTGCAGTTGAGGTAGTTTGAAGATTTCTCTTATTTTGTCCAGATGGAAGTACATAACTTTCCCTCTGACCATGGTTCTGTAGGTATGGTAAGCAGTTCCAGTCATTCTCTGCTTATCTGTTAGCCACAGATTAGAGTAGAATTCCTGAACCATGTTCCTTCCAACCTTTATTTCAGGATTGGTCAGGACTTCCCATCCTCTGTTTCGAATTTGCTCTTGGATCTCCGGATATTCATCTTTTTTCAGATCAAATTTAACTTCCGGGATCACTGACCTCAGACCCATTATTTTGTGATAATGGTCTTCATGTTCTTTGGTTAAGAACTTCTCTTGATTCCAAAGATTCTTTGGATTAGTCTCTTTCTTTCCTCTTGAGTTGGTTTGTTTTCCCTTAGGAGCCATGATCTTGATGAATCTTGGCTTAGTGATCACGGAAAAGCACACCAAACTTAGAGGTTTTGCTTGTCCTCAAGCAAAAAGAGAAGAAAGAAGAGAAGAGAGAGAGAGGAAGAGGAAATTCGAATGGTGTGGTGGAAAGAGGAAGCCAAACACGAATTTATAAGGTGAGGGGGAGAGTTTTTTTTTTCGAAAGAAAAAGAGAGATTTGAAAGGAGATTTGAGAAGATATGGAAAGAAATTGAGAAAAGGGTGAGTTTTTGAAGAAGATTTGGGATTAATTTGAAATAGATTTGAAGAATGGTTTTGATTTGTGAAGATTTGAAAGTGAATGATGAAAGGTTGAAGTGCATTTATGTAGAAGAGTATGGGTAAAAAGAGGAAAGTTTGAAAAAAATTGAGTTGAAAACAAAAATGTGGTCCCCCCACCTTTCTGGCGTTAAACGCCCAGAATGGCACCCATTCTGGCGTTTAACGCCCAATTGCTACCCCTTTTGGGCGTTTAACGCCCAGCCAGGTGCCCTGGCTGGCGTTAAACGCCAGAAAGCCTTTATCACTGGGCGTTTTTCAAAGCGCCCAGGATGCTGCACACCTGGCGTTAAACGCCCAGAATGGTGCCCATTCTGGCGTTTAACGCCCAAAATGGCACCATTCCTGGCGTTAAACGCCCAGAATGGTACCCATTCTGGCGTTTAACGCCCAAAATGCCCCTTACTGGCGTTTTTTCGCCAGTAAGCTCATTTTCTCTGCTTTTTGAGCTGAATCCTTCTGTAACTCTGTGAATTCCTTCATTTTTGATATTTGCCTCTGTAAGAACTAATCATATAACCTCCTAATGACTGGGTTGCCTCCCAGCAAGCGCTTCTTTACTGTCTTTAGCTGGACTTTCACTGAGAATCACTCAAGTCTCAGTTTTGAGCATTCTTGCTCAAAGTTACCTTCAAGATAATGCTTGATTCTCTGTCCATTAACAATGAACTTTTTGTCAGAATCAATATCCTGAAGCTCAACATATCCATATGGTGACACTCCTGTAATCACATACGGACCCCTCCACCGGGATTTGAGTTTTCCTGGAAACAGTCTGAGCCTAGAGTTGAAGAGCAGGACTTTTTGTCCTGGCTCAAAGACTCTGGTTGACAACTTCTTGTCATGCCATTTCTTTGCCTTTTCCTTATAAATTTTTGCATTTTCAAAGGCATTGAGTCTGAACTCCTCTATCTCATTTAGCTGGAGCAGTCTTTTTTCACCAGCTAACTGTGCATCCATGTTTAGGAATCTGGTTGCCCAGTAGGCTTTATGTTCCAGTTCCACAGGCAAATGACAGGCCTTCCCATACACCAGTTGGTATGGAGAGGTTCCTATAAGAGTCTTGAATGCTGTTCTGTATGCCCACAGAGCATCATCCAAGCTCTTTGCCCAATCCTTTCTTCGGGCTATCACAGTCCGTTCCAGGATTCTCTTTAGCTCTCTGTTAGAGACTTCAGCTTGCCCATTTGTCTGTGGATGATACGGATTTGCCACTTTGTGGCTAATTCCATATCTTACCATAGCAGAGTATAGCTGTTTATTGCAGAAATGAGTTCCCCCGTCACTGATTAGCACTCTGGGAATGCCAAACCTGCTGAAAATGTTTTTCTGGAGGAATTTCAGTACGGTCTTTGTATCATTAGTGGGTGTAGCAATTGCTTCTACCCACTTAGATACATAGTCCACTGCCACCAGAATGTAAGTGTTTGAGTATGACGGTGGGAATGGCCCCATGAAGTCAATTCCCCATACATCAAACAATTATATCTCTAATATCCCTTGTTGAGGCATGGCATATCCATGAGGCAGGTTACCAGCTCTTTGGCAACTGTCACAGTTACGCACAAACTCTCGGGAGTCTTTATAGAGAGTAGGCCAGTAGAAGCCACATTGGAGGACTTTAGTGGCTGTTCGCTCACTTCCAAAATGTCCTCCATACTGTGATCCATGGCAGTGCCATAGGATCCTTTGTGCTTCTTCTCTGGGTACACACCTGTGGATCACTCCGTCAGCACATCTCTTAAAGAGATATGGTTCATCCCAGAGGTAGTACTTGGCATCTGAAATTAATTTCTTTCTCTGCACGTAGCTGTACTCTTTGGGAATGAACCTCACAGCTTTAAAATTTGCAATATCTGCAAACCATGGAGCTTCCTGAATGGCAAATAGTTGCTCATCTGGGAAAGTCTCAGAAATCTCAGTAGAAGGGAGGGACGCCCCAGCTACTGGTTCTATTCGGGACAGATGATCAGCTACTTGGTTCTCTGTCCCTTTTCTGTCTCTTATTTCTATATCAAACTCTTGCAGAAGCAACACCCATCTGATGAGCCTGGGTTTTGAATCCTGCTTTGTGAGTAGATACTTAAGAGCAGCATGGTCAGTGTACACAACCACTTTGGATCCCACTAGATAGGATCTAAACTTGTCAATGGCATAGACCATTGCAAGTAACTCTTTTTCTGTGGTTGTGTAGTTCTTCCGTGCGTCATTTAGAACACGGCTGGCATAGTAAATGACGTGCAGAAGCTTGTTATGCCTCTGTCCCAATACTGCACCAATGGCATGGTCACTGGCATCACACATTAGTTCAAATGGCAATGTCCAATCTGATGCAGAGATGACTGGTGCTGTGACCAGCTTAGCTTTCAGGGTCTCAAACGCCTGCAGACACTGTGTGTCAAACACAAATGGTGTGTCAGCAGCTAACAGGTTACTCAGAGGTTTTGCAATTTTTGAAAAATCCTTTATAAACCTTCTGTAGAACCCTGCATACCCCAGAAAGCTTCTGATTGCCTTAACATTGGCAGGTGGTGGTAATTTTTCAATTACCTCTACCTTTGCCTTATCCACCTCTATTCCCTTGTTTGAAATTTTGTGCCCAAGAACAATTCCTTCAGTCACCATAAAGTGACATTTCTCCCAGTTTAAAACCAGGTTAGTCTCTTGGCATCTTTTCAAGACAAGTGCTAGGTGATTAAGACAGGAGTTAAAAGAGTCTCCATATACTGAAAAGTCATCCATGAAGACTTCCAGAAATTTCTCTACCATATCTGAGAAGATAGAGAGCATGCACCTCTGAAAGGTTGCAGGTGCATTGCACAGACCAAAAGGCATCCTCCTATAGGCAAACACGCCAGAAGGGCAAGTGAATGCTGTTTTCTCTTGGTCCTGAGGATCTACTGCAATTTGGTTATAGCCTGAATAGCCATCCAAAAAGCAGTAATAATCATGGCCAGCTAGTCTTTCTAGCATTTGGTCTATGAATGGTAAAGGAAAATGATCCTTTCTGGTGGCTGTATTGAGCCTTCTGTAGTCAATACACATGCGCCACCCTATGACTGTCCTTGTAGGAACCAGTTCATTTTTTTCATTATGAACCACTGTCATGCCTCCCTTTTTGGGAACAACTTGGACAGGGCTCACCCAGGGGCTATCAGAAATAGGATAAATAATCCCAGCCTCTAGTAATTTAGTGACCTCTTTTTGCACCACCTCCTTCATGGCAGGATTTAGCCTCCTCTGTGGTTGGACCACTGGTTTGGCATTATCCTCCAATAGGATCTTGTGCATGCATCTAGCTGGGCTAATGCCCTTAAGATCACTTATGGACCACCCAAGAGCTGTCTTGTGTGTCTTTAGCACTTGAATCAGTGCTTCCTCTTCCTGTGAATTTAAAGCAGAGCTTATAATCACTGGAAATGTGTCACCCTTTCCCAGAAATGCATATTTCAGGGATGGTGGTAGTGGTTTGAGTTCAGGCTTGGGAGGCTTATCCTCCTCCTGAGGAATTTTCGAAAATTCCTTTGCCTCCTCTAGTTCATCTTGATCAGGTTGAGCATCTTTGAAGATGTCCTCAAGCTCTGATTCTAGGCTTTCAGCCATATTGATCTCTTCTACCAAGGAGTCAATAATGTCAGCGCCCATGCAGTCATTTGGTGTGTCTGGATGCTGCATAGCTTTTACAGCATTCAACTTGAACTCATCCTCATTGACTCTTAGGGTTACTTCCCCTTTGTGTACATCAATGAGAGTTCGTCCAGTTGCTAGGAAAGGTCTTCCTAGAATGAGAGTTGCACTCTTGTGCTCCTCCATTTCCAGCACTACAAAGTCAGTGGGAAAGGCGAATGGCCCAACCTTGACAATCATGTCCTCAATTATGCCTGATGGGTATTTAATGGAGCCATCAGCAAGTTGGAGGCATATCCGGGTTGGTTTGACTTCTCCAGTCAACCCAAGCTTTCTGATAGTGGATGCAGGTATTAGATTGATGCTTGCTCCAAGATCACATAGGGCTGTCTTGGTGCAGGCACCTTCTAATGTGCATGGTATCATAAAGCTCCCTGGATCTTGAAGCTTTTCTGGTAAGCTCTTTAATATGACTGCACTGCATTCTTCAGTGAGAAACACTTTTTCAGTTTCTCTCCAATCCTTCTTATGACTTAAGATTTCTTTCATGAATTTAGCATAAGAAGGTATTTGCTCAAGTGCCTCTGCAAACGGAATCTTTATTTCAAGAGTCCTTAGATAGTCTGCAAAGCGGGCAAATTGCTTATCCTGCTCTGCTTGGCGGAGTTTTTGAGGATAAGGCATCTTGGCTTTATATTCTTCAACCTTAGATGCTGCAGGTTTATTCCTTACAGAAGTGGTTGAAAAAGCCTTGTTAGAGGGATTACTGTCAGCACTCTCAGGTGTCTGATTCTCCCTAGGCGTCTGAACGCCAGGATTGGGAGGAAATTGGGCGTTTAACGCCAACTTTTCCCCCTTTTCTGGCGTTTGAACACCAGAACTGGGCAAGGAATGGGCGTTTAACGCCAGCTTTCCTTCCCTTTCTGGCGTTTGAACGCCAACGACATTCCTCTCTGGGCTCTTACTGTCCTCAGAGGGATTTTGAACAGTAGTTTGGTTGTCCTCTGTCAATTGTTCCTTGTTTGGCTTTTTACTTTTTTGAGCAGTGTTATTCAGGGTCTTCCCACTCCTCAATTGAACTGCTTGACATTCCTCTGTTATCTGTTTAGATATTTGCTGTTTTGCTTGATTCAACTGCAGTTCTATGCTCTTGTTAGCAACTTTAGTTTCATAGAGCATCTCTTTAAAGTCAGCTAACTGTTCTGTCATCAGGAGCAATTGTTGATTAAGCTCAGTTATCTGTTCTTGAGGACTAGGGTCAGTGACTACTGCCATGACTTCCTCTTTTGGAGAGAACTCATTGCTAGAGTACAAATATTGGTTTCTAACAACAGTGTCTATAAGCTCTTGAGCTTCTTCAATTGTCTTCCTCATGTGTATAGATCCACCAGCTGAGTGGTCTAAAGACATCTGAGCTTTTTCTGTAAGCCCATTGTAGAAAATGTCTAACTGTACCCACTCTGAAAACATTTCAGAGGGACATTTCCTTAGCATACCTCTATACCTCTCCCAGGCATTATAAAGGGATTCATTATCCTCTTGTTTAAAGCCTTGGATGTCCAGTCTTAACTGTGTCATCCTTTTTGGAGGGTAAAAATGATTCAGGAATTTGTCTGATAACTGTTTCCATGTCTTTATGCTTGCTGTAGGTTGGTTATTCAACCACCTTTTAGCTTGATCTTTTACAGCAAATGGAAACAGTAATAGTCTGTAGACATTCTGATCTACCTCTTTATCATGTACTGTGTCAGCAATTTGTAAAAACTGTGCCAGAAACTCAGTAGGTTCTTCCTGTGGAAGACCGGAATACTGGCAATTTTGCTGCACTATGATAATGAGTTGAGGATTTAGTTCAAAGCTGCTTGCTTTGATGGGAGGTGTACAGATGCTACTCCCATATGCAGCTGTAATGGGGTTAGCATATGACCCAAGAGTCCTTTTGGACTGATTAATCCCACTTAAGTCCATAATGGACAAAAGGGAAATGATAATGATTGCAAGGATATAAATTTTGTGTTTTTTTTTTTTTTGAATTTACGAAAAAAAAGAATAAAACAAAATAAAATTAAAATAAAAAATTCGAAAATCAAAAAAGAAAATAAGATCAAAGCAAATTGAGAACTGAATCGATTAGTTAATTAAAAAGATTTTGAAAATAACAATTAGAAAGATATGATTGAAAAAAAAATTTTATGAAAAAGATTTGATTTTTGAAAAGAGGAAAGAGAAAAACACAAAAAGACACCAAACTTAAAATTTTAGAAAATCAAACACTAATTTTTCGAAAATTTTTAAGGGAAAAACACAAAGAGGACACCAAACTTAGAATTTTTATGAATCAAAAAGGGACTAAGAACATGCAAAAATCGAAAATCAAAAGAAAAACAAAAGCATGCAATTGACACCAAACTTAGAATATGAAACTAGACTCAACTAAAAGACTCTAAACCAACAAAAATAAAAAAAAATCCTAATCTAAGCAACAAGACAAGCCGTCAGTTGTCCAAACTCAACAATCCTCGGCAACGGCGCCAAAAACTTGGTGCACGAAATTGCAATCACACTTTTGCAATCCCGCACAACTAACCAGCAAGTGTACTGGGTCGTCCAAGTAATACCTTGCGTGAGCAAGGGTCGATCCCACAGAGATTGTCGGCTTGAAGCAAGCTATGGTTATCTTGTAAATCTTAGTCAGGATATCAGAAATTATCAGGATTGATTGTGAAAAGCAAATGAACATGAAATGATTACTTGTTTTGTAGTAATGGAGAATAGGTTGAGGTTTGGAGATGCTCCATCTTCTGAATCTCTGCCTTCCTACTGTCTTCTTCTTCAAACACGCAAGTCTCCTTCCATGGCAAGCTGTATGTAGGGTTTCACCGTTGTCAATGGCTACCTCCCATCCTCTCAGTGAAAGCGATTGCATATGCTCTGTCACAGCATAGCGGAATTCATCTGTCGGTTCTCAATCAGGCCGGAATAGAATCCAGTGATTCTTTTGCGTCTGTCACTAACGCCCCGCCTTCAGGAGTTTGAAGCTCGTCACAGTCATTCAATCATTGGATCCTACTCAGAATACCACAGACAAGGTTTAGACCTTCCGGATCCTCTTGAATGCCGCCATCAATTCTAGCTTATACCACGAAGATTCCGGTTAAAGAACCCAAGAGATAACTACTTAATCTAAGGTAGAACGGAGGTGGTTGTCAGGCACACGTTCATAGTTGAGAATGATGATGATTGTCACGGATCATCACATTCATCCGGGTTAAGAACAAGTATTATCTTAGAATGGAAGCAAGCATGATTGAATGAGAAACAGTAGTAATTGCATTAATCCATCAAGACACAGCAGAGCTCCTCACCCCCAACCATGGGTTTAGAGACTCATGCCATGGAAAGTACACAAAAAAGGGTGTAAAGTATCATGAGGTCATAAGGTATAGATACAATGTCAAAAGATCCTATTAATAGTAAACTAGTAGCCTAGGGTGTACAGAAATGAGTAAATGACGTAAAAATCCACTTCTGGGTCCACTTGGTGTGTGCTTGGGCTGAGCAATGAAGCATTTTCGTGTAGAGACCTTTTCTGGAGTTAAACGCCAGCTTTCATGCCAGTTTGGGCGTTTAACTCCAAGTTTTATGCCAGTTCCGGCGTTTAACGCTGGAAATTCTGAGGCTGATTTGCCACGCCGGTTTGGGCCATCAAATCTTGGGCAAAGTATGGACTATCATATATTGCTGGAAAGCCCAGGATGTCTACTTTCCAATGCCGTTGAGAGCGCGCCAATCGGGCTTCTGTAGCTCCAGAAAATCCGCTTCGAGTGTAGGGAGGTCAGAATCCAACAGCATCTGCAGTCCTTTTTTGTCTCGGAATCAGATTTTTGCTCAGGACCCTCAATTTCAGCCAGAAAATACCTGAAATCACAGAAAAACACACAAACTCATAGTAAAGTCCAGAAAAGTGAATTTTAGCTAAAAACTAACAAAAATGTACTAAAAACTAACTTGATTATACTAAAAACATACTGAAAACAATGCCAAAAAGCATACAAATTATCCGCTCATCAATAACCATAGCTTGCTTCAAGCCGACAATCTCCGTGGGATCGACCCTTGCTCACGCAAGGTATTACTTGGACGACCCAGTGCACTTGCTGGTTAGTTGTGCGGAGTTGCAAAAGTGTGATTGCAATTTCGTGCACCAAGTTTTTGGCGCCGTTGCCGGGGATTGTTCGAGTTTGGACAACTGACGGCTTATCTTGTTGCTTAGATTAGGACTATTTTGTTTTTGTTGGTTTAGAGTCTTTTAGTTGAGTCTAGTTTCATATTTTAAGTTTGGTGTCAATTGCATGCTTTTGTTTTTCTTTTAATTTTCGAATTTGCATGTTCTTAGTCCCTTTTTGATTCATAAAAATTCTAAGTTTGGTGTCCTCTTTGTGTTTTTCCTTAAAAATTTTCGAAAATTAGTGTTTGATTTTCTAAAAATTATAAGTTTGGTGTCATTTTGTTGTTTTTCTCTTTCCTCTTTTCAAAAATCAAATCTTTTTCATAAAAATTTTTCAATCATATCTTTTTAATTGCTCTTTTCAAAATCTTTTTAATTAACTAATTGATTCAGTTCTCAATTTGCTTTGATTTTATTTTCTTTCTGATTTTCGAATTTTTATCTTAATTTCCTTTTATTTTATTTTATTTTTTTCGTTTAATTCAAAAAAAAAATTTATAAAAATAAATATATCTATTTGCAATCCATTATGGATCTAAGTGGGATTGATCAGTCCAGAAGGACTCTGGGGTCATATGCTAACCCCATTACAGCTGCATATGGGAGTAGCATCTGTACACCTCCCATTAAAGCAAGCAGCTTTGAGCTAAATCCTCAACTCATTATCATAGTGCAGCAAAATTGCCAGTATTCCGGTCTTCCACAGGAAGAACCTACTGAGTTTCTGGCACAGTTTTTACAAATTGCTGACACAGTACATGATAAAGAGGTGGATCAGGATGTCTACAGATTACTACTGTTTCCATTTGCTGTAAAAGATCAAGCTAAAAGGTGGTTGAATAACCAACCTACAGCAAGCATAAAGACATGGAAACAGTTATCAGACAAATTCCTGAATCACTTTTACCCTCCAAAAAGGATGACACAGCTAAGGCTAGACATCCAAGGCTTTAAACAAGAGGATAACGAATCCCTTTATAATGCCTGGGAGAGGTATAGAGGTATGCTAAGAAAATGCCCCTCTGAAATGTTTTCAGAGTGGGTACAGTTAGACATCTTCTACTATGGGCTTACAGAAAAAGCTCAGATGTCTTTAGACCACTCAGCGGGTGGATCTATACACATGAGGAAGACAATTGAAGAAGCTCAAGAGCTTATAGACACTGTTGCTAGAAATCAATATTTGTACTCTAGCAATGAGTTCTCTCCAAAAGAGGAGGTCATGACAATAGTCACTGACACTAATCCTCAAGAACAGATAATTGAGCTTAATCAACAATTGCTCCTGATGACAGAACAGTTAGCAGACTTTAAAGAGATGCTCCATGAAACTAAAGTTGCTAACAAGAGCATAGAACTGCAGTTGAATCAAGCAAAACAGCAAATATCTAAACAGATAATAGAGGAATGTCAAGCAGTTCAATTGAGGAGTGGGAAGACCCTGAATAACATTGCTCAAAAGAGTAAAAAGCCAAACAAGGAACAATTGACAGAGGACAACCAAACCACTGTTCAAAATCCCTCTGAGGACAGTAAGAGCCCAGAGAGGAATGTTATTGGCGTTCAAACGCCAGAAAGGGAAGGAAAGCTGGCGTTAAATGCCCATTCCTTGCCCAGTTCTGGCGTTCAAACGCCAGAAAAGGGGGAAAAGTTGGCGTTAAACGCCCAATTTCCACCCAATCCTGGCGTTCAGACGCCTAGGGGGATCAGACACCTGAGAGTGCTGACAGTAATCCCTCTAACAAGGCTTCTTCAACCACTTCTGTAAGGAATAAACCTGCAGCATCTAAGGTTGAAGAATATAAAGCCAAGATGCCTTATCCTCAAAAACTCCGCCAAGCGGAACAGGATAAGCAATTTGCCCGCTTTGCAGACTATCTAAGGACTCTTGAAATAAAGATTCCGTTTGCAGAGGCACTTGAGCAAATACCTTCTTATGCTAAGTTCATGAAAGAAATCTTAAGTCATAAGAAGGATTGGAGAGAAACTGAAAAAGTGTTTCTCACTGAAGAATGCAGTGCAGTCATTCTAAAAAGCTTACCAGAAAAGCTTCAAGATCCAGGAAGCTTTATGATACCATGCACATTAGAAGGTGCTTGCACCAAGACAGCCCTGTGTGATCTTGGAGTAAGCATCAATCTAATACCTGCATCCACTATCAGAAAGCTTGGGTTGACTGGAGAAGTCAAACCAACCCGGATATGCCTCCAACTTGCTGATGGCTCCATTAAATATCCATCAGGCATAATAGAGGATATGATTGTCAAGGTTGGGCCATTCGCCTTTCCAACTGACTTTGTGGTGCTGGAAATGGAGGAGCACAAAAGTGCAACTCTCATTCTAGGAAGACCTTTCCTAGCAACTGGACGAACTCTCATTGATGTACAGAGAGGGGAAGTAACCCTGAGAATCAATGAGGATGAGTTCAAGTTGAATGCTGTGAAAGCTATGCAGCATTCAAACACACCAAATGACTGCATGGGCGCTGACATTATTGACTCTCTGGTAGAAGAGATCAATATGACTGAAAGCCTAGAATCAGAGCTTGAGGACATCTTCAAAGATGCTCAACCTGATCAAGAAGAATCAGTGGAAACAAAGGAATTTTCGAAAATTCCTCAGGAGGGGGATAAGCCTCCCAAACCTGAACTCAAACCACTACCACCATCCCTGAAATATGCATTTCTGGGAGGGGGTGAAACTTTTCCAGTGATTATAAGCTCTGCCTTAAATTCACAGGAAGAGGAAGCACTAATTCAAGTGCTAAGGACACACAAGACAGCTCTTGGGTGGTCCATAAGTGATCTTAAGGGCATTAGCCCAGCTAGATGCATGCACAAAATCCTGTTGGAGGATAATGCCAAACCAGTGGTCCAACCACAGAGGAGGCTAAATCCAGCCATGAAGGAGGTGGTGCAAAAAGAGGTCACTAAATTACTAGAGGCTGGGATTATTATCCTATTTCTGATAGCCCCTGGGTGAGCCCTGTCCAAGTTGTCCCCAAAAAGGGAGGCATGACAGTGGTTCATAATGAAAAAAATGAACTGGTTCCTACAAGAACAGTCACAGGGTGGCGTATGTGTATTGACTACAGAAGGCTCAATACAGCCACCAGAAAGGATCATTTTCCTTTACCATTCATAGACCAAATGCTAGAAAGACTAGCTGGTCATGATTATTACTGCTTTTTGGATGGCTATTCAGGCTACAACCAAATTGCAGTAGACCCTCAGGACCAAGAGAAAACGGCATTTACTTGCTCTTCTGGCGTGTTTGCCTACAGAAGGATGCCTTTTGGTCTGTGCAATGCACCTGCAACCTTTCAGAGGTGCATGCTCTCTATCTTCTCAGATATGGTAGAGAAATTTCTGGAAGTCTTCATGGATGACTTCTCAGTATACAGAGACTCATTCAGCTCCTGTCTTAACCACTTAGCACTTGTCCTGAAAAGGTGCCAAGAGACTAACCTGGTTTTAAACTGGGAGAAATGTCACTTTATGGTGACTGAAGGAATTGTCCTTGGGCACAAGATTTTAAGCAGGGGAATAGAGGTGGATAAGGCAAAGGTAGAGGTAATTGAAAAATTACCACCACCTGCCAATGTTAAGGCAATCAGAAGCTTTCTGGGGCATGCAGGATTCTACAGAAGGTTTATAAAGGATTTTTCGAAAATTGCAAAACCTCTGAGTAACCTGTTAGCTGCTGACACACCATTTGTGTTTGACACACAGTGTCTGCTGGCATTTGAGACCCTGAAAGCTAAGCTGGTCACAGCACCAGTCATCTCTGCACCAGATTGGACATTGCCATTTGAATTAATGTGTGATGCCAGTGACCATGCCATTGGTGCAGTGTTGGGACAGAGGCATAACAAGCTTCTACACGTCATTTATTATGCTAGTCGTGTTCTAAATGACGCACAGAAGAACTACACAACCACAGAAAAAGAGTTACTTGCAAAGGTTTATGCCATTGACAAGTTTAGATCATATCTAGTGGGATCCAAAGTGGTTGTGTACACTGACCATGCTGCTCTTAAATACTTACTCACAAAGCAGGATTCAAAACCCAGGCTTATCAGATGGGTGTTGCTTCTGCAAGAGTTTGATATAGAAATAAGAGACAGAAAAGGGACAGAGAACTAAGTAGCTGACCATCTGTCCCGGATAAAACCAGTAGCTGGGGCGTCCCTCCCTTCTACTGAGATCTCTGAGACTTTCCCAGATGAGCAACTCTTTGCCATTCAGGAAGCTCCATGGTTTGCAGATATTGCAAATTATAAAGCTGTGAGGTTCATACCCAAGGAGTACAGCAGCGTGCAAAGAAAGAAATTAATTTCAGATGCTAAGTACTACCTCTGGGATGAACCATATCTCTTTAAGAGATGTGCTGACGGAGTGATCCGCAGATGTGTACCCAGAGAAGAAGCACAAAGGATCCTATGGCATTGCCATGGATCACAATATGGAGGACATTTTGGAAGTGAGCGAACAGCCACTAAAGTCCTCCAATGTGGCTTCTACTGGCCTACTCTCTATAAAGATTCCCGAGAGTTTGTGCGTAACTGTGACAGTTGCCAAAGAGCTGGTAACTTGCCTCACGGATATGCCATGCCTCAACAAGGGATATTAGAGATAGAGTTGTTTGATGTATGGGGCATTGACTTCATGGGGCCATTCCCACCATCATACTCAAACACTTATATTCTGGTGGCAGTGGACTATGTATCCAAGTGGGTAGAAGCAATTGCTACACCCACTAATGATACCAAGACCGTGCTAAAATTCCTCCAGAAACACATCTTCAGCAGGTTTGGTGTTCCCAGAGTACTAATCAGTGACGGGGGCACCCATTTCTGCAATAGACAGCTATACTCTGCTATGGTTAGATATGGAATTAGCCACAAAGTGGCAACTCCGTATCATCCACAGACAAATGGGCAGGCTGAGGTCTCTAACAGAGAGCTAAAAAGAATCTTGGAACGGACTGTGATGGCCCGAAGAAAGGATTGGGCAAAGAGCTTGGATGATGCTCTGTGGGCATACAGAACAGCATTCAAGACTCCTATAGGAACCTCCCCATACCAACTGGTGTATGGGAAGGCCTGTCATTTACCTGTGGAACTGGAACATAAAGCCTACTGGGCAACCAGATTCCTAAATATGGATGCACAGTTAGCTGGTGAAAAAAGATTGCTCCAGCTAAATGAGCTAGAGGAGTTCAGACTCAATGCCTTTGAAAATGCAAAAATTTATAAGGAAAAGGCAAAGAAATGGCATGACAAGAAGTTGTCAACCAGAGTCTTTGAGCCAGGACAAAAAGTTCTGCTCTTCAACTCTAGGCTCAGACTGTTTCCAGGAAAACTCAAATCCCGGTGGAGGGGTCCGTATGTGATTACAGGAGTATCACCATATGAATATGTTGAGCTTCAGGATATGGATTCTAACAAAAAGTTCATTGTTAATGGACAGAGAATCAAGCATTATCTTGAAGGCAATTTTGAGCAGGAATGCTCAAAACTGAGACTTGAGTGATTCTCAGTAAAGGTCCAGCTAAAGACAATAAAGAAGCGCTTGCTGGGAGGCAACCCAGTCATTAGGAGATTGTATGAATTGTTCTTACAGAGGCAAGTATCAAAAATGAAGGAATTCACAGAGTTACAGAAGGATTCAGCTCAAAAAGCAGAGAAAAAGAGCTTACTGGCGAAAAAACGCTAGTAAGGGGCATTTTGGGCGTCAAACGCCAGAATGGGTACCATTCTGGGCGTTTAACGCCAGGAATGGTGCCATTTTGGGCGTTAAACGCCAGAATGGGCACCATTCTGGGCGTTTAACGCCAGGTGTGCAGCATCCTGGGCGTTCAGAAAAACGCCCAGTGATAAAGGATTTCTGGCGTTTAACGCCAGCCAGGGCACCTGGCTGGGCGTTAAACGCCCAAAAGGGGCACCAAATGGGCGTTAAACGCCAGAATGGGTGCCATTCTGGGCGTTTAACACCAGAAAGGTGGGGGGACCACAATTTTGTTTTCAAATCAAATTTTTTCAAACTTTCCTTTTCTTACCCATATTTTTCTGCAAAAATACATTTCAATCTCTCATCATTCACTTTCAAATTTTCAAATATCTAAAATCACTCTTCAAATCTCTCAAATCATTCCCAAATTTTGTTCAAAAAATCACCCTTTATTCAATTTCTTTCCATATCTTCTCAAATCTCCTTTCAAATTTCTCTTTTTTTCGAAAACTCCCCTCCCCACCTTATAAATACACGTTTGGATCCCTCTTTCCACCACACCATTCGAATTTCCTCTTCCTCTCTCTCTCTTCTTTCTTTTCTTTTGCTTGAGGACAAGCAAACCTCTAAGTTTGGTGTGCTTTTCCGTGATCACTAAGCCAAGATTCATCAAGATCATGGCTCCTAAGGGAAAACAAACCAATTTAAGAGGAAAGAAAGAGAATAATCCAAAGAATCTTTGGAATCAAGAGAAGTTCTTAACCAAAGAACATGAAGACCATTATCACAAAATAATGGGTCTGAGGTCAGTGATCCCGGAAGTTAAATTTGATCTGAAAGAAGATGAATATCCGGGGATCCAAGAGCAAATTTGAAACAGAGGATGGGAAGTTCTAACCAATCTTGAAATAAAGGTTGGAAGGAACATGGTTCAGGAATTCTACTCAAATATGTGGCTAACAGATAAGCAGAGAATGACTGGAACTGCTTACCATACCTACAGAACCATGGTCAGAGGGAAAGTTATGTACTTCCATCTGGACAAAATAAGAGAAATCTTCAAACTACCTCAACTGCAAGATGATCCTGATTCCTTCAATAGGAGGATGGTGAGAGCAGATAAAGGGTTGGATCAAGTTCTAGAGGACATATGCCTCCCTGGAACTAAGTGGATAACCAATTCAAAGGGTGTCCCAAACCAACTCAAGAGGGGAGACCTCAAACCAATTGCAAGAGGTTGGCTAGACTTTATTGGGCGTTCCATATTGCCCACTAGCAACTGTTCTGAGGTCACCATCAAGAGAGCAGTGATGATTCATTGCATTATGCTTGGAAAAGAAGTGGAGGTTCATCATGTGATTGCTTGTGAGATCTACACAATTGCAAATAAGAATTCCACTGAAGCCAAATTGGCTTACCCAAGCTTGATCTCCTTGCTCTGTAAAGAGGCTGGGGTGAAGATGGGAGTAGATGAGTTCATACCCATTGAACACCCAATCACCAAGAAGTCAATGGAAGGACAAATGCAAGACAACTCTATCAAGAGGAGGGCGCAGGAATTCCTCCCTGAATTCCCAAGAATTGACTACTGGACCAGCCTAGAAGCATCTATCACCAAGTTGCAAGAGACTATGGAGCAACTGAAGGAAGAACAGCAGAATCAGAACTGCATGCTCTGCAAATTGCTGAAGGAACAAGAGAAGCAGGGGCGTGAACTCCAAGAGTTGAAACGCCAAAAGCTCTCCTCTCAAGCTGAGGGAGCATCCACTTCTCAAAATCAAGGTTGTTGAGTCCTAACTCTGTGAAAACCTCTATCATTAGGAGCCTATGTTTTTGCGTTTTTTTTTCTCTTTTGTTTTGTTCTCTATTTTTATTTTTTAGTCTCATCTCATATCTATCTTTGAGTCTTGTTCTTAATTCATAATTAATAAAATTGAAATTTTATGCCTTAAAGCTATGAATGTCCTATGAATCCATCACCTCTCTTAAATGAAAAATGCTTTAATCACAAAAGAACAAGAAGTACAGGATTTCGAAATTTATCCTTGAAACTAGTTGAATTAGTTTGATGTGGTGACAATACTTTTTGTTTTCTGAATGAATGCTTGAACAGTGCATATGTCTTTTGAACTTGTTGTTTAGAGAATGTTAAAATTGTTGGCTCTTGAAAGAATGAGGAAAAAAGAGAACTGTTATTGAGGATCTAAAAATCATTAGATTGATTCTTGAAGCAAGAAAAAGTAGTGGATACAAAAAAAAAGAGAGAAAAGAAAAAGAAAAAGAAAGAAATAAAGTTATGATCCAAGGCAACAAGAGTGTGCTTAAGAACCCTGGACACCTCTAATTGGGGACTTTAGCAAAGCTGAGTCACAATCTGAAAAGGTTCACCCAATTATGTGTCTGTGGCATGTATGTATCCGGTGGTAATACTGGAAGACAGAGTGCTTTGGGCCACTGCCAAGACTCATACACTAGCTATGTTCAAGAATCATTATACTCAACTAAGAGAATCAATAACACTATCTGAGTTCTGAGTTCTTATAGATGCCAATCATTCTGAACTTCAAGGGATAGAGTGAGGTGCCAAAACTGTTCGGAGGCAAAAAGCTACTAGTCCTGCTCATCTAATTGGAGCTATATTTCCTTGATATTTTGGAGTCTATAGTATATTCTCTTCTTTTTATCCTATTTTGATTTTCAGTTGCTTGGGGACAAGCAACAATTTAAGTTTGGTGTTGTGATGAGCGGATAATTTATACGCTTTTTGGCATTGTTTTTAGTATGTTTTTAGTATGATTTAGTTAGTTTTTAGTATATTTTTATTAGTTTTTAGTTAAAATTCACTTTTCTGGACTTTACTATGATTTTGTGTGTTTTTCTGTGATTTCAGGTATTTTCTGGCTGAAATTGAGGGTTCTGAGCAAAAATCTGATTCAGAGACTGAAAAGGACTGCAGATGCTGTTGGATTCTGACCTCCCTGCACTCGAAGTGGATTTTCTGGAGCTACAGAAGACCAATTGGCGCGCTCTCAACGGCGTTGGAAAGTAGACATTCTGGGCTTTCCAGCAATATATGATAGTCCATACTTTGCTCAAGATTTGATGGCCCAAACCGGCGTGACAAATCAGCCTCAGAAATTCCAGCGTTTAACGCTGGAACTGGCATAAAACTTGGAGTTAAACGCCCAAACTGGCATAAAAGCTGGCGTTTAACTCCAGAAAAGGTCTCTACACGAAAATGCTTCATTGCTCAGCCCAAGCACACACCAAGTGGACCCAGAAGTGGATTTTTACGTCATTTACTCATTTTTGTATACCCTTAGGTTACTAGTTTACTATTAATAGGATCTTTTGACATTGTATCTGTACCTCATGACACTTTACACGTTTTCTTTGTGTATCTTCCACGGCATGAGTCTCTAAACCCCATGGTTGGGGGTGAGGAGCTCTGCTGTGTCTTGATGGATTAATGCAATTACTACTGTTTCTCATTCAATCATGCTTGCTTCCATTCTAAGATAATACTTGTTCTTAACCCGGATGAATGTGATGATCCGTGACAATCATCATCATTCTCAACTATGAACGTGTGCCTAACAACCACCTCCGTTCTACCTTAGATTAAGTAGTTATCTCTTGGATTCTTTAACCAGAATCTTCGTGGTATAAGCTAGAACTGATGGCGGCATTCAAGAGAATCCGGAAGGTCTAAACCTTGTCTGTGGTATTCTGAGTAGGATTCAATGATTGGATGACTGTGACGTGCTTCAAACTCCTAGCAGGCGGGGCGTTAGTGACAGACGCAAAAGAATCATTGGATTCTATTCCGGCCTGACCGAGAACCGACAGATGATTAGCCATGTTGTGACAGAGCATAGGAACATTTTCACTGAGAGGATGGGAGGTAGCCATTGACAACGGTGAAACCCTACATACAGCTTGCCATGGAAGGAGCCTTGCGTGTTTGATGAAGAAGATAGTAGAAAAGCAGAGATTCAGAGGATGGAGCATCTCCAAAACCTCAACCTATTCTCCATTACTGCAAAACAAGTACTTATTTCATGTTCTTTTGCTTTTCGCAATCAATCCTGATAATTTCTGATATCCTGACTAAGATTTACAAGATAACCATAGCTTGCTTCAAGCCGACAATCTCCGTGGGATCGACCCTTGCTCACGCAAGGTATTACTTGGACGACCCAGTGCACTTGCTGGTTAGTTGTGCGGAGTTGCAAAAGTGTGATTGCAATTTCGTGCACCACCACCCGCTAGCAGGATATTGTCTGCTTTGGCACACAAGGCCTCACAATTTTGTCTTTGACGATAGGGATGATAGCCGAAGCCCCCCACACTCACTCGGAGAGGTATCCACACCCTTATAAGGCATGCTTTGTTCCCCTCTCCAACCGATGTGGGACTTACAATCCACCCCCCTAAGGGAGCCCAGCGCCCTCGCTGGCACATCGATTCGGGCTCTAGCTCTGATACCATCTGTAACAGCCCAGACCACCCGCTAGCACGATATTGTCCGCTTTAGCACACAAGGCCTCACGGTTTTGTCTTTGATGATAGGGATGATAGCCGAAGCCCCCCACACTCACTCGTCAAAACGCGCCATGCTAGGGAGAGGTATCCACACCCTTATAAGGCATGCTTCGTTCCCCTCTCTAACCGATGTGGGCTTTACATAAATCTTAGTCAGGCAGATTCAACTGGTTTTGAGGTTTTGATAATTAAAAGAGAAATAAAACATAAAATAGGATAGAGATACTTATGAAATTCATTGGTGAGAATTTTAGATAAGCTTATGGAGATGCTTTGTTCCCGCTAGCACGATATTGTCCGCTTTGGCACACAAGGCATCACGGTTTTGTCTTTGACGATAGGGATGATAGCCGAAGCCCCCCACACTCACTCGTCAAAACGCGTCATGCTAGGGAGAGGTATCCACACCCTTATAAGGCATGCTTCGTTCCCCTCTCCAATCGATGTGGGCTTTACATAAATCTCAGTCAGGCGGATTCAATTGGTTATGAGGTTTTGATAATTAAAAGAGAAATAAAACATAAAATACGATATAGATACTTATGCAATTCATTGGTGAGAATTTTAGATAAGCTTATGGAGATGCTTTGTTCCCTCTGAGCCTCTGCTTTCCTATTGTCCTCATCCAATCATGCGTACTCCCTTCCATGGCAAGCTGTATATTGGTGGATTACCGTTGTCAATGGCTACCATCCGTCCTCTCAGTGAAAACATATCTGCTACGGTTTCCCGCATGGATAATCAGCTGTCGGTTCTCGATCGTGTCGGAATAAGATCTATTGATCCTTTTGCACACTGTCACTGCGCCCAACAGTCACGAGTTTGAAGCTCGTCACATTCATCCCATCCAAGATCCTACTCGGAATACCGTAGACTAGGTTTAGACTTTCCGGATCTCAAGAATGCCGCCAAGTGATTCTAGCTTATACCACGAAGACTCTGATCTCACGGAATGGAAGGCTCTGTTGTTAGGAGAGGCAACCATGCATCATGAGCATTGAAGCTTTCACGTGCATAGTCTCTTCTTGGAGTTTAAACGCCAGTTTTGGTGCCAGTTTAGGCGTTTAACTCCAGCTTTGGTGCCAGTTCTGGCGTTTTATGCCAGAAAAGGGTCTCTGGTGGGCGTTTAGACGCCAGTTTGGGCCATCAAATCTCGAAAAAAGTATGTACTATTATACATTGCTAGAAAGCCCAAGATGTCTACTTTTCAATGCAATTGAGAGCGCACCAATTGAGCTTCTGTAGCTCCAGAAAATCCACTTCGAGTGCAGGGAGGTTAGAATCCAACAGCATCTTCAGTCCTTTCTCAGCCTCTGAATCAGATTTTTGCTCAGGTCCCTCAATTTCAGCCAGAAAATACCTGAAATCACAGAAAAACACACAAACTCATAGTAAAGTCCAGAAATGTGATTTTTGCATAAAACTAATAAAAAAATACTAAAAAGTAACTAAAACATATTAAAAACTATGTAAAAACAATGCCAAAAAGCGTATAAATTATTCTCTCATCAAACATAAAATTGCATTGAAAGAAAATAGAAATCCAACAAGGGTTCATAAACATAAAAGTAGCAAAATAAGGAAAATAACAAGAGAAACTACGAAGATTAAGACAATAGAACAATAAAATGTAAAGAGAATTGAAAGTAAATCCTCATTTGGCAGATGTCCCTCCCACGTGTAAGCTTGGGCCACGTATACGCGTCACTTGGCATATTTCTGCAAATCCTCACTTCTTCATGAATTCTCCATTTTGAAAGATTTTCTTTTCACTCCTTCCATCCAATCCTTGCTTTATAAACCTGAGATCACTCAACAAACATATCAAGGCATCGAATGGAATTAAAGTGAATTAAAATTAGCAATTTAAAGGCCTAAAAAGCTTGTTTTCACTCTTAAGCACAAATTTAGAGAGAATTACAAAACCATGCTATTTCATTGAATAAATGTGAGAATAAGTTGATAAAATCCCCTAAATTAAGCACAAGATAAACCACGAAATTGGGATTTATCAAACCTCCCACACTTAAACTAAGCATGTCCTTATGCTAAACCAAGAAAGACAAGAAAAGGGGTATGAACATTTATTCAATGCAAATAAACTATATGAACCTATCTACATGCATGCAACTAAATGCAAAATTATTCTACCTACTTGGTTAAAAATAAATCAACTTCTAAGACATATATGAACAAGTAGGGCTAAGTAGTACGATGATTCATGAATCCTACCAATTCAAATATCAAAATGAAGCTCAAATAGACTTGCAAGAAGAAAGTTCATGAAAGCCAGGAACAAGAAATTGAGCATCGAACCCTCACCAGAAGTGTATCCGCTCTAGTCGCTCAAGTTAAAATAAGAAACTTAGAAAAAAAATATGAACAAGCTATAAAAACAAAATTAAAATGCAATGAATAAAAGTATGCAAATACAATAAACCAAAAAAAAATAAAAAATGAGAAAAATAAAAAGTGAATTTTTTTTAAGAGAGGGAAAAAAAGAAAGTAAGAAAGGAAGAAGAAAGAAAAAGAAAGGTAGAAAGAAAGAAGTAGGAGAGAAGAAGGAAGAAGAAAAGAGAAGAAATAGGGAAAAAACAGGGCGCGGAGGCGACACGTTGCGTGCGCGTGGATGGCAGGAGGGACAAGCGATCGTAAGCGTTGCCCACGCGTACGCGTGGAACGCAGAACGTATAGGTGACGCGTAAGCGTCACCCACACGTATGCGTGGGAGCCGAATTGTGCCATTCGCACAAAACCAGCACCACTCCAGCACAACTCTCAGGTTTTTGTACCGGGAGTTCCAATATGGCATACGACGCGTACGTATTCGGCCACGCTTACGCGTGTCGTGCCATTTTTTTTAGAGAAGCATAAAACAGAAACAGGGCTCTCTCCTAATCTATAAGCATTCTAAAGCAACCAAAATTCAAATTTAACAACAAAACTTTTGGTTTTGGAAAAAATTTTCAAATACAAAACTAACAAAACTTACACTTCAAGCAAAATACAATTTAACAACAACTATTCTACAACTTAAGGCATAAATCTAATCAAACAAACTAGCAACTAAAACACTAAAACAAGAGTATGCAAAGAAGAAAACTACCTAACAATGACAACTCAATTCATTCATTGATTATATATATAAGAGAATGGAAAGAGTTAACCATGGTGGGGTGTCTCCTACCTAGGACTTTTAGTTTAAGTCCTTAAATTGGACATTTGGGAGGCTCCTTGTCAAGGTGGCCTATGTTTGAATTCCTCTTGGAACTCTCACCAATGCTTGGTCCTCCATTGTGCTCCAAGATTTCCAATGAGTTGCACCAAGTGTTGATGGAGTCCTTTACAAGCTTGGAGCTCCCAAAGTGGATCCTCATATTGTAATCCCGGATCCTAAACTTTGTTCTCACGCCCATCTTCAAATTGATCATCTTTGTTCCATCCGGGTGGTAGGCATATAGAATTCTCCTTAGAGCACCAAATTCTCCTCCTAGACCCATACAATTTAGCACTCTTCCAACCATGGGACCTATGTCTTGAGGGTTCAACCTTAATGAGCCTAACATTATTTTTCCAACCACTACACAATTCTCTCCTACTCTTAACTCCACAAAGAGCTCTAAGTTGCCTATCTTTCTCAAGCAAACCATATTCAGGTGAGAAAGTAAAGCTTAGGGATAAGAATTTTACCCATGTGAATGAAAGGATGGATGGTGATGGCTTGGAGAGAGATGTCTCCAATGTCCTTGCAAGCTCTACTCCCTTGTGTTCTTCCTTGACAACTCCCACCTCTTTGCAAGCTTCTTTAATTTTAACCTCTTCCTCTTGGTAGCTTTCTTCCACTTCAATCTCTTCTTCATTGCTTACCAAGGGTATGGGAGGTTGTGTATCTTCTTCCTTGATCTCTATGTCAAGTCCAATAAGAGAAGATTCAATTGTAGATAGGAATTCATCAATGATTGAATCCATCTCTTGATCAACCTCTTCAAAGTCTTCAACCATGATATGTATTGGAGGTTGTACACCCTTCTCAACATCAATATCAAGCTTCTTGGAAGAGGGCTCTCTTATTCTACATTCCCATGGACTTCCAACATCTTCTAGATCTTCAACCACTTCTTTCGGCTCAATTGTCTCAACTTCCTCCCCTTGTGACAATTCTTGCTTCAACTCCTCTTCTCCACCTTGAAGCTCCAAATTCACTTCTTTACTATTCTCCTTAATTTCTTCTCCACATTCAGCAATGGGAGTGCCTTGATCATATATGCTTAGGCGGGAGGAGACCATGTTGCTAACGGCCTCCGCCACGGTAGCAATCATGACTTCTAGCCTCTTGAACTCCTTTTGTGTCTCTTCTTACCTTTGGATGTAAGAGCTAATGTCTCTTTGTTGTTCTAGCATGAAGGCATGGAGAGATTTAACTTTTGGAGGTGGTGTGGGAAGAGAGAGTTCATTGTTTGGAAGAAAGGATTCATAATTGGAAGGTGGTTCCTCTTGGTAAGGGTATGGAGATTGTGTATATGAAAGTGGTTCTTGGGAGTAATTGTGTTGGAATTGTTGTGGTTCTACATATGGTTCATATAGTTCACAAGGTGGTTGGTATGGTGGATAAGGATTAGGGTCATATGGAGGTGTTTGGAGGTATGGGGCTTATGAGTATGGTGATTCAAAATTATGTTGAGGAGGTGGTTCATAGGCATATGGTAGTGGTTGTTGACAACCACAACGAGGATCACCACACACACTAGATTGATATGCATTAGGAGTGAAATTATTCCTATAAGAGACCGGAGGAGGTTGTTGCCAAGAAGGTTGATCAATCCCTTGAGGCTCCTCCCATCTTTGTTTGTTCCACCCTTGATGCACATCCTTATCGAAGCTTCCATTTCCTACAACATAATTGTAACCAAACTCATAGCCAAAGTGATGAGATTTCATAGTGACAAGAGAAAAATAAAAATAAATACTAATAAGAACTAATAAAAACTAACTCCTAAAATAAGCAAAACCTAGAAAAGAAGCAAATTCACAATATCAACATATATACAATAGCCAATAACATTGCAGCATTGTAATTCTCTGGTAAAGGCGCCAAAAATTTGATAGTGAGAATTATGGTCGGTCTAGAATTTCTCTTATCGAAAAGAATTATTTCGTTGTGACCATAGCTCAAAACCAACTAATAATTCTCACATCAAATTTTAATGTGTTGGTTGTCACAAGTACAAACCCCAATGAACATTAACCGAAGTATTCAAATCTCAGGTTGTCTCACAAGGAATTGCAATGAAGTGATCAATTATTGGCTTTGAAGAACAAGGGGGTTTGATTTTCAATTGACAATAAAATATAGTAACAAGAAAGTAAATGACAAGAATTAATAAAAGAAAGCAAAAGAACTATTGGCTAGACATAGGTAATTGAGATCACCATCCTTGTCTACAAACCATATATTGATAATTATGAGGGACCAACCCATTAAGTCTACTTCTATGCTTGATGTAAGTATAATGTCTACCTCAAAGCATTAAGTACGTCAAATAGGCTTGATCAATATCAATCCATAAGTCCTAACCTAGCTACTAATTGGCTTAGTAGTAGGCTAGAGTCAATGGTTATCAAATTGACTACTAAGGGTTCTCAAATCACCAATTCAATAAGACCCAATGACTCAAGGTCACTCAATTCCCTTAGCCTAGGCCAAGAGTAAAGAAAACTATTCAAAAACTAGTGGAAACATTTTATCAAACACCTAGAGTGCAAGAAAAGTAAACATCACCAAATGCAAGAATTAATGAACCCACAACTAACATAAGCAATAAATCAACAATAAAAATGAAGAGAAACATAAAAAGGCATGGAAACATAAAATTGCATTGAAAGAAAATAGAAATCCAACAAGGGTTCATAAATGTAAAACTAGCAAAATAAGGAAAATAACAAGAGAAACTAAGAAGATTAAGACAATAGAACAATAAAATGTAAAGAGAATTGAAATAAAAACAAGAATTAAAAGTAGATCTAAGGAAATTGAACCTAAACTACCCTAAATTCTAGAGAGAAGGGAGAGCTTCTCTCTCTAGAATTCTACCTACAACATAATGAAAACTACTCTATGACTTCCCTCCTCCCAATTCCCTTGCCATCCTTGGGTTCAAAAGCATCATAAATGAGTTGGATTTGGGCCTCTATGAGCTCAGAAATTTCCCCCAACGTATTGCCCTTAAGTTGGTCACGCGCTGCTTGTCACGCGTACGCCTGGGTCACGTGTACGCGTCGTCTGGCAGATTTGCTTGGGTCACGTATACGTGTCATTTGGCAGATGTCCCTCCCACGCGTATGCATGGGCCACGTATACGCGTGACTTGGCAGATTTCTGTAAATCCTCATTTCTTCATGAATTCTTCATTTTGAATGCTTTTCTTTTCACTCCTTCCACCCAATCCTTGCCTTATGAACTTAAGATCACTCAACAAACATATTAAAGCATCGAATGGAATTAAAGTGAATTAAAATTAGCAATTTAAAAACCTAAAAAGCATGTTATCACTCTTAAGCACAAATTTAGGGAGAATTACAAAACTATGTTATTTCATTGAATAAATATGAGAATAAGTTGATAAAATCCCCTAAATTAAGCACAAGATAAACCACGAAATTGGGGTTTATCAAACTTCCCCACACTTAAGCTAAGCATGTCCTCATGCTAAACCAAGAAAGACAAGAAAAGGGGTATGGACATTTATTCAATGCAAATAAACTATATGAACCTGTCTACATGCATGCAACTAAATGCAAAATGATTCTACCTACTTGGTTAAAAGTAAATCAACTTCCAAGACATATATGAACAAGTAGGGCTAAGTAGTACGATGATTCATGAATCCTACCAATTCAAATATCAAAATAAAGCTCAAATAGACTTGCAAGAAGAAAGCTCATAAAAGCCGGGAACAAGGAATTGAGCATCGAACCCTCACCGGAAGTGTATCCGCTTTAGTAGCTCAAGTGTCTTGAATTGATCACTCAATTCTCTTCTAATCATGCTTTCTAAGATTTGTCTTTCATCTAACAATCAATAATTATTCAATGCATGCATACATTCATTTTGAGATCTTATTCATAGGTTGTAATGGGGCTAGGTAAAAGTAAGGATGCATATGGTCAAGTGAGCTTGAAATTTGAATCTTTGATTAAGCTAAGCTCTCACCAAACACATATAACAACCTATACAATTCTAATATACCACCTAGCTACCCATGATTCCCACTTTTTTTTCACATACTCATGCATTCTATTTAATTCACATTCCATATGCATTGTTATTAT
This sequence comes from Arachis hypogaea, assembly GCF_003086295.3. NCBI lineage: Eukaryota > Viridiplantae > Streptophyta > Magnoliopsida > Fabales > Fabaceae > Arachis > Arachis hypogaea. The sequence continues at coordinate 22,984,900 of NC_092045.1, forward strand.
TACTTTACTTTGGGGCATCTTTGTCCCCTTTTTATTGCTTTTCTTTTTCTCTTTGTATTTTTCTTTCTTTTATTTTTCTATTTCTTTTTCTACATACATATATATTTTTTTATTTATCATTTTTTTCCGCAATAAAGTATATACAAACGTATCAATGCATATAGTTTTACATATTTAATGCATGAATATGTACCCAATCCCATAATTTTCAACAAAAATACAAAAAACACCTTTACCTCAACCAATGTCCCAAGTTCCCCATACCCAAATGATACACACCCTCATCAGCCTATGCTAATCAAAGATCCAAATTAAGGGACATTCATTATTTTTCACTTAGGGATAGTGATGTGCTAAAATTAAGAACAAAAGGGATTAAATAGGCTCAAAATTGGCTAACATTGGTTAATGAAAGGTAGGCTATTTGGGTAAGTGAGCTAAATAAAATGATGGCATCAATCATATAAGTGCATGTATACATGGAATAATAGGCATATAGAATCAAACAAATCAAAGATTATAATCATAGAAAGAGAACAATGCACACAAGAATGGAAATAGTGGTTATAAGATGTAACCACGCAATTGGGCTCAAAACTCACATGCTTGTGTTCTTAGCTCAAAAACCATGTTCCAAATAAATTCTTCAAGCAAGTTCAACAAAAAAATTTTAATTGGTAGGGTGCCTTAAAAAGAGTTTCTTGGAAAAGAAATCATCACCCTAACCAAGTAGTCCTAATATAAAAAAAAAGTGGTAAAATATGTACAAATTCTAACTAACATGCACCCTATCATGCAATGCAACAACTAGCTAGCATTGGTGTTAAAAAAGGAAGTGGTTACCCACAGAGGTCGGTCATCGACCAAACCTCCCCACACTTGAAGATTGCACCATTCTTGGTGCATGCAAAGAAGAGCAAGGTGGACGGGTTGTTATAACTGATCAGCTCCTTCAAAAGGTTGTGCAAATGGAATTGTTTGTTGCCCCATTTTGAATGCTTTTCCTTTCCCTCTTGGTGGCCATCCTAAAAGGAGAGAAAAGGGAGGAAAATTAAGCCTACAATAAAGATATCAAATCAAATAGAACATAGGCGAAGGCTAATACCAAGTAAGAGTATAGTTCTCTACTACATGGTAGCTACAACATGTGAGTGAGACAACAATATAAGCTAAGGCATATTAACTAATACTTGATGTAAGAGTAAAATCAAAGCACAAGTAAATGGCATGAGGAGAACACTCAGAAGCATCAAGTTCAAATAAGAAAGCGTAGGTCATGAAAGATAATATGAGTTCATATCAATGCACAAAGGATGCAAGAGTCATCAAAGATTAAGCATTGACCTAAAAATTGCATCACCCAACAATACCAAACAAGTCAAGAAGCACCAAAATAATCCAAGAAATTCTCAACAATTGAGTAGGAGAATTCAACACCAATGTTAAGATAAGAAACTTAGAAAAGAAAATAAGAACAAGCTATAAAAGCAAAATTAAAATGCAATGAATAAAAGTATGCAAATGCAATAAATAAAAGAAAATGAAAGATGAGAAAAATAAAAAGTGAATATTTTTTAGGAGAGGGAAAAGAAAAAAGTAAGAAAGGAAGAAGAGAGAAGAAGAAAGGTAGAAAGAAAGAAGGAGGAGAGATGAAGGAAGAAGAAAGAAGAAGAAAGGAGAAGAAACAGGCGAAAAACAGGGCGCGGAGGCGACGCGTAAGCGTTGCCCACGCATGCGCGTGGATGGCAGGAGGGACAAACGACGCGTAAACATCGTCCACACGTACGCGTGGAACGCAGAAAGTACAGGTGACGCGTAAGCCACGCGTACGCGTGGGAGCTGAATTGTGCTATTCGCACAAAAGACTTCACTTTGAATTGGACGAAAGAAAAGAAGTAACAAATAATGAATTGAAGGAAAGAAATTTAAACTCAGAAAGGAAGAAATTAAGTAAAAGTAAATGCTTCAACTTAAAGAAAGTGATAAATGCCTTCAACAAAGTCAAAGGACTTCGAAATTAAAATGACAATTCAAAACTTTAAAGAAGAAAGAAAAATACTTTGCAAAGGAAAGGTAAACTTCATGAAAAGAAATTACAAGAAACTTAAACGAAATGTAAAGATATGGAAGGAGTCCTAAAGAAAATAAACTCTTGGCAAACTCAGAAAGTCGTTAGGATGTGAGAGTGCGAGAGTTTTTTCTGAAGATGAATTCCAACCCCTTGCCACATCTGAGCCTCGTTAATTTGTAGACTAATCCGACCAATCCTGTCTTGCCAAGTGTTGCTTCTGAAGAGTTCGAAAAATAACTGTTCCCACCAAATGCAAAACCAAGTAATTGTCCTTACACACCACATAATCAATCTTGACATATTATCTATAAGCTTTATTCTTCAATAGGCTATGTCAAATCAAAAGCCCTTTCTATAAATATCTATTTTTTCGAGCTAACACTCTTGAAACTTCGACCACCAACTCTTCGATTAATGAACTCTTTGACTAATAAATTCTTTGATTAATAGTATCTAATTGTATTCATTGTCTAAAAAGATAAACATAATAACAATTGATGCACGTGGGGAAAAGCTTTCTGATGCGTTAGCATCTTTCCCTTATTTTCTATTTATTTTAGATACAAATTTATTGAGTTTTAATCTTATTTTAGTATTTTAAACCTCTTTGGATGCTACTTTGAGTTGTTTTTTTTTTTTTGTTTTAATTATTTCAGGTAAAGTTCGGATCAGTTTGGCAAAGTTTTGTGCAAGAAAGAGAAGAATTGAAGCTGTCCACTAGGGCACGCTAGCAACTCAGCAGTGAAAAATGAGTCTCTACCCTCAAGGGTGCTAAATGCTGTAACTGGCGTTTAGTGCCAGCAGTCCGAACCATATCCTCATCAATGTAGCATCTTTAGTTGGATTTAGCTTTTGACTACTCTATTTTATCTTATTTTAGTTATTTTTAATTAGAAACAAAATCTTTTAGGTTTATAATTTATTATTTTATTTTAGTTTCAAATAAAATTAGGTTAGATATAAAAGGGAAAAGATTCACCCTTGGGGGATCATCTCAATTCTGCATTTTTCACATTTTTTGAACCTTAGTTTTCTCTCTGAAGCATGAGCCACTAAACCTCCTTGGTTAAGGTTAGGAGCTATGTTTATTTATATGGATTAAGACTATTATTGTTCTATTTTAATTAATATATTGATTCAGTTTCAAGGATTATTTTCGTTCTTCATTTTATGAATTTGGGTAGATCAGAAGAATAACCCTTATTCTATATGCGTTCTTGTGATTCTTGGAAGAGTTATCTCACTTGAGTAACAGCTTGAAAGTAAATTCCTCCTAAATTGCTAATTACTTGGACTTAAGAGGATATGTGACATATAATCTTTTTAGATTTGGGTAATTAGAGTTTTTGTGGCTATAAACTAGAATTGAACTTAACCTTCTAATCGAAATTAAGTGACTAAGACATTGGCAGTTAACTTGGTTAGAGGAGACTAAATCATTAAGACATTAGGGTTTAGTCACTAACAGTTTGCCATGAAATAAATCTTGCATGAGTAAACTAGTTGGTAATAAAACTTAATCCAAAATAATAAATATCTTCGATACCTTAACTACTTTCTCTCAAATATTCTACATCAAATCCACTGTTTGCTTTCTTATTCTCTGAAGTACTGTTTAATGCTTTTTGAACCATAAAACATCACTCTCTGCTTGCCTGACTAAGGAATCATTCTACCATTGTTGGTCAGTCCATCAATCCTCGTGGGATCGACCCTAACTCACCTGAGGTATTACTTGGTACGATCCGGTGCACTTACCGGTTAGTTTGTGGTTCTGAAATACCGTACCAAGTTTTTGGCGCCGTTGCTGGGAACTGACTGTGATTGACAACTACCAGTTGTTTGATTGCTTAGATTCGGTGTTTTTCTTTGGTTTCTTTATTATTTTTCTTTTAATTTTTTAATTTGGTTTAATTTGTTTTTCTTTAATTTTTGAATTTAAGTTTTATGTTCCCTTGGCAATTTTTATTTTTAAATTTTTTGAAAACATTAGTTGTTTCCCCTTATTTCATTTTCGAATTAGTAGTTTCATTTTTCTTATTTATTTTCAAAATTTTTAGGTTAATTGCTTGTGTTATTTTGTTTTTATTTCTGTTACACAGGATACCTCACTAGGAATTCTCTGCACTCTGACGTATGGATTCCCACTTTTCTTTGTTTTCTATCTGTTTATGAGCGGGAACTGAGATAAATAACCCCTTCTAGACTTTGACTCTGAGATTGAGAGGACCGCAAGAAGACGTTTACAGTAGGCTAGAGCTTACAAAACTGATGAAAGTCTCAGAGATAACTCTCAAAAGGAAGCTGAATAGTTCACTATAGAGGATAACAATTACAACAACGCAATCAATGCTAATGTTATTAATCAAAATGGGAATGAGCAACCTAGAAGGATGCTTGGCTCATACATTGCTCCCACCCCTGATTTTTATGAAAGCAGTATTGTGGTAGCTCCTATATGTGTAAATAATTTTGAGCCGAAGCCATAGTTGATCACTCTGGTCCAACAGAACTGTCAGTTTCATGGACTCTGGTAGGAAGATCCAAACTTGTTCATCTCTAATTTTTTGCAGATCTGTGATATTGTGAAGACCAATAAAGTGAATCCTGAGGTTTACAAGCAACATCTCTTCCCATTTGCTACGAGGGACAGAGAAAAGTAGTGGCTTAATACTCATCCTAAGGAGAGCTTGGATACTTAGGATAAGGTGGTCAATAAGTTTCTGACCAAGTTCTTTCCTCCTCATAAGCTGATTAAGCTAAGGACGGATGTTTAGACTTTCAGGTAGAGAGGTGGTGATTCCCTCTATGAAGCCTGAGAGAAATACAAGTTAATGGTCAAAAAGTGTCCTCCGAATATGTTTTCACACTGGATCCAGTTACAGATTTTCTATGATGGACTCTTTGAGATGGCAAAAATGTCTCTGGATGATTCTGTAGGTGGATCTCTGTATATGAAGAAGATGCCTGAAGAGGCTAATGAATTGATTGAGATGGTTACTAACAACTAATATTTATATTTCTCTAAGAGATCTTCTGTGAAGAAATGAGTCATGGAGTTGGATGCTGTAGATGCTCTTTTTTCTCAGGACAAGCTTTTGTCTTAGCAAATCAGTGTTATTACTTAGCAATTGAGGAAGATGCAAGACTCAGCTGTTAGTGCTCAAAATGAGGCCCCTTATGACATGAGTGATGGTTCACCCAAGGTGAGGCCTATGATTATGCTCAGTTCCCTTTTGAACAGGTCAACATTATGGGAAATTCTCCTAGAAACCCTAATAATGATCCATATTCCAAGACTTTTAATTAGGGGTGGAGAAATTACCCAAACTTTGGGTGGAGAGATCAGCCTTAGAGACAGCAGAATTTCAATAATTCTTAGGGAAGTTTTAATAAGAATAATTTCAACAACCACCAATTCCAATCCTCATAGCAACAAAAAACCACAATCTCAGTTTCAGAACACGCCTGATTTGGCATCTATTGTGGCTGAACTCTCCAAAAATCAGCATAGTTTTATGTTGGAAACCAGAGCTTCACTTCAAAACTTGGAGATACAAGTTGGTCAGTTGAGTAAGCAAATACCTGAGGCACTTTCTAACACTCTTCCTAGTGACACAGTGATTAATCCAAGGGAAGAGTGTAAGGTCATCACATTGAAAAGTGAGCTAGTGGCAAAGGGGGAAGTAAAGGTTACTGAGGAATCAGAGAAAATAGAAGAGACTGAGTGTACCACAGTACACGCCCAGAAGCTCTAATAGGAGACAAAGGACGAGTAATTCTCACAGTTCTTGGAAGTTTTCAGAACATTGTAGATCAATATTCCTTTTGCTGAGGCTCTGGAGCAAATGCCTCCCAATGTGAAGTTCATGAAAGACCTACTCTCTGAGAAGAAGGCACTAAAGGGAGATGAAACAGTGGTCCTGACTAAGGAGTGTAGTGCAATAATTCAGAGTAAATTGCCAAGAAAGATTCTAGATCTAGGGAGCTTTCAGATCCCATGCACTATTGGAACATCACCTTTGACAAAGCTCTGTGTGATCTTGGTTCAAGTTCAATTTGATGCAATTGTCTATAATAAAGAAGCTGGAAATTCATGAGACACAGCCAACAAGGATAGCACTTCAAATGGCAGACAAATCTCTGAAAGTGGCATATAAAATAGTGGAGAATTTCTTGGTCAAGGTTGGAGAACTTTTTTCCCTGTAGATTTTGTAATCCTTGACATGGGAGAGGATGAGAAACATCCTAGGAAGACCATTCTTGGCCATTGGAAGAGCTCTTATTGATGTGGAGCAAGGTGAATTGGTTCTGAGGATGCTGACGAATGGATTTTTGATGGTTTAGAATTTCACAAATAAAATCTCGTTGTAAAGTATAGTTTCTAAACCAAACAATAATCCTTTCATACAAAAAGTTGTTTGTCACTAGTACAAACCCCTAGAATTTATAAACCGAAGTATTGGACCTCGGGTCGTTCTCCCTAGGATTTACAATAAAGTGTCTTGTTATTGGTTGTGAGTTATATTTGGGGTTTTTGAGATTATAGACAAGAATTATAAATGGCAAGGGAAATAACCTAACAACTAATAAAGCTCTTGGCAAGATATGAGAACTAGAAGTCCTATCCTAGTTATCCTCCTCAATTGTGATAGCAAATTATCCATTACTCCCACTTAGTTAACCTCTAACCATGGAGGAAAATCAAGTGGATGAATCAATTTGATTCCTCAAGTCCTAATCAACTCCTAAAGGAAAGACTAGCTTTAGAGGCATTCAAATCAATTAGCAACTTCTAATTATCAATCAACAAAAGGATAAGATAACTCAAGAGTCACTAATTACTCAACCAAAGCCAAGAGGAACAAAAGCTACACTAAAACCCAACCAAGCATTTCATCAAACACTTGGAAGGTACAAAAGAAAAGCATAGTAAATTGACAACAAGAAGAGAATCTAACAACAATTATTGCAAAGAATTTGACGACAACAATCAAAGAAATCATAACTATCGTGAATGACCTCAAATTGCATTATTGGAAGAAAACAAAGGAACAACAATATATCCAAAACAAAATGAAGAATTACAATTATCAAAGCACATAACTAGAAAGGGAAAGATGAAAAGATTAAGAATTGATAAAAGAAAATTGAATCAAAGCATGAATTAAATCTAGATCTAAGAAGAAAGATTATCCTAACCTAATCCTAATCCTAATTCTAGAGAGAAGTGAGAGCTTCTCTCTCTAGAAACTACTTCTAAAACTAACTATCTATCTAATGATTCCCCTAATTAGTCTATGGGTGTGAATGTGTGTGATATATCAATCCCCTTCAATTCTTGGCTCTTATATGCATTTTGGCGCCAAAGTTGGTTGCTGAAAACCTTCCAAAATCGCCAGGCACGTGTTACATTAATGAGGTCATGTGCCATCATCGGCGCGTGCGCGCACGGTACGCGTGCGCGCACGGTACGCGTGCGCGTCCTTGTCCTGTTTCGCAATGTGCGCGCAAGCGCCTTGTGCGCGTGCGCGTGCATGGCCGAAATCAACTCTTTGGCTTTTTGTGCTTCTCTCCACTTGCATGCTTCCTTCCTTGCTTCCTTTGATCCATGCCTAGCCTATTTCAATCCTGTAATTACTAGCAAACACATCAAGGCATCTTATGGAATCAAAGAGAAACTTAGAATTCATCAAAATAAGGCTCAAAAAGCATGTTTTTACATTTAAGCACGAATATGGGAGAGATAACAAAACCATGCTAATTCATAGGCTAAATGTGACAAAAGGTTATCAAAAATACTCTAAATTCAATACCAAACAAACCGTCAAATTGGGGTTTGTCAGATGCATGAGGATTATTTAGTATTCAAAGTTATTAGACCCCTACATCACTCTGATAAAGGAGTCACTTGCATGAAGAATGAACTCCCTAATCCAAGTCTCCAAGGATCTCTAACTGAAGCAGAGCAGAGTTCACAACTCAAACCTCCTTTGATGGAAACCAATACAATTCCCCCTAACATCAAACCTAAGTTTAGTGTTGGGTGTTCATCATCCACTAAGGAGGGAGGAAGTCCCAAGAAGAAGATACCCAAGGGATGGAGGAATAAGAAGATCCCCACTAAAGACTTCTCACTAGGAATGAAGGTGTTATCTGATGAAGGAAAAATGTCGGTAAAGAATTTCACAAAAATAATCGCGTTGCAAGTATAGTTCTAAACCGACAATTAAACCTCAATCAATATTTAAATTGTTTGTCACTCAAGAAAATCCAATAAAATTAACCGAAATATTTAAACATTGGGTCATCTCTCAAGGAATCGCAGGGAAGTGTATTTATTATTGGTTATGGGAAAGTATATTTTTGGGTTTTTTGAAATAAGGAACAAGTAACGTAAATAACAAGGAAAAAAATAACAACTAAGAAAAGTTCCAACAAGGATTGAGAATTTGAATTCCTATCCTTATTATCATCATCAATTGTGATGGTAATTGCCTTTTGCTCTCACTTAGTTAACCTCTAACAATGAAGGAAAGTCAAGTGAGCAAACTCAACTTAGGTTCACAAGTCTAATCAAAGACAAGATTTAGTGAAGCCTAAACCAACTAGCAATTTTCAATCACCATTCAACAAAAGAGTTTTGATAATTCAAGAGTCTCTAATTGATCAATCCAAGTTAAGAACATAAAAATCTAATTTAAAATCCAACCAAATATTTTATCAAACACTTGGTAGGTACAAAATAAAAGCATGGAAAAGTAATAGGAGAATATAAAATCTAAGACCAATGATTGCAAGGAATCAATGATAACAAATAAAGGAAGAAGCAATAAACACGAAATACCTCAAATTGCATTAAAACGGAAATTGAATTTAACATGAAGAATTCATAAGCTAAATTGGGAAAATAGAAAAATCAACAAGAGACGTAGATGAACTAAAGTAGTAGAACAAATAAAAGTAGAAGAAAAACTAAATCAAAACAATGTAGAAATATGAATTTGAAAACAAATAAATCTAAAAACCCTAAAACTTAGAGAGAGGAGAGAGCCCCTCTCTCTCTCTAGAAAAACTACATCTAAACCTAAAGTGTATGAATAATGAAAGTGTGAATTCCCCTATTCAGCTCTACTCTACAGCCTCTAATATGGATTTTCGGGCCTGAAACTGGGTCAAAAAGGAGCCCAGAAATCGCCCCCAGCGTTTTATGATATATGCAGCACGTGACGCTTTGTCACGTGTACGCGTCAATTGAAGTATGGCGCAGTCACGCACACGCGTCGTCCATGCGTACGCGTTGGCATCAGCTTCTCAAATCTCCATTTTCTTGTGTTTCTTCTACTTTTGTATGCTTCTTTTCCATCTTCTAAGCCATTCTTGCCCCCATAAAACCTGAAAACACTGAGCAAACATATCACGTCATCAAATGGTAATAAGAGTGGATTAAAATTAGAAAATTTAAGGTCAAAGAAGCATGTTTTCAATCATAGTACAAAATTAGGAAGGAAAATGTAAAGCATGCGAATTGTATGAATAAGTGTGAGAATAATAGGTAAAATCCACTAAATTAAGTACAAGATAAACCCTATTTTAGGGTTTATCAGTATTCACTGCAACCCCAATCCTACCTCATACAGTGAACATGATCCTGTTCCTTGAGCATATTGAGTTAATCTATGAGAGCACAGGAAAGAGATTCACAGTGAGAGGTGAGGAATTAAGGCCCTATGAATACCCCCTCCTCAGTGGGCCCAACTGTCAAGCTAGTAACGGTACAAAAGCGCTTGTTGGGAGGCAACCCAACACTGAGTATCCTTTGGTTTTTCTTTCAATTTGTTTTCATTTATCTTTGATTTTTATTATTATTATTCATAGTTTTTGTTGGTTTTATGATGTTTGTGATCATGCAAGTGTGTAGAACAGGAACAGGAGGAATCTGGAGGAAGAATGGAGCACCTTGGAGACCATTCCACTCGAAGCGCTCTGGCGCTAAATGCCAGGCTGGGCGTTTAACGCTTGAAGTGGCCACAAGGGTGTTGGCGTGAAAAGCTAAGAGGGCGTTTAACGCCCTGGAAAGGATAAAGAAAATGGCGTTAAATGCCATGATGGGTGGAAAATACCGGTTAAGATTTTTTGGTTAAAGTAGCATTGCCAGTACAGTTCTTAACCAACGATAATTTCAGTATCAATTTAAAGGTGTGTCACAATTGAAATTGAATAACTGGGAGTAGAATTCTCAGGTCATTTCCCAAAGAGTTGACACAAGGTGCAATTTATTGGTTAGGAATTTTCTGAGAAATTTTAGAATTGGAAAATGGAAAAATAAATGGCTGTCAATTAAAGCAATAAATAATGACAAGAGATGTTATGTATTTAATAAAAAGCCTTGGCCGGGATTGAAAATTAGAGTTCCTATCCTTGTTGATTTTCCCAAGTATAATAGTAAAAGGTTGTTGCTTCCACTTAGTTATCCTCTAACTAATAAAGGAAAGTCAAGTGAGTAGCACTAACTCTGATTCACAAGTCCTAATCACTTCCTAGGGAAGGATTAGAGTTAGTGAAAATAGAGTTAGCCAGCAATTTCCAATTACAAATTAATACTTGAGTATTCCAACTCAAGGGTTTCCAATTAATCAACTCCCAAGCCAAGTTGAGAGCTTTAAATCATTAACATGAATGCTATTTTCAACAACATGGAATAAGAATAAATAAGAGACATGGTAATTCCCATAAATTTATTAAATAAAAATTTTGCACAACCAATAATTCATCATAATCAAACACGTACTGGAATTAAATGTAAAAATAACTCATTGCATTAACAGAATTAAAAAAATAACAATATCCAAATATGAACACAAAGCAATAAAATGGAAAAGAGTAATTGAGTAATTAGAAAAGCAAACTATGGAGATGACGACTTCAATGGAAGGTAGTAGCAGCTCTCTCAATATCCAATCCAAAAGCAAAAGCTAAGAAATCAAAAACCCTAAGGAGAAGTAGTGTTTCTCTCTCTAGAATTCAAAAACTAAACTAAAACTAAAGAGAGAATGAAAGTATGTTCAGTCTCAACTACACCCCTGCCTCTAGTCTGTGTTTTTGGGCTTGAAACTGGGTCCAAATCAGCCCAGAAATCGCCCCAAGCGAGTTCTGATAAGTTTAGCACGCGACGCTTTGTCACATGTACGCGTTGGCCACGCGTACGCGTCACTAGTAGATGCGCCAATTTACTCGCACGCGTCAGCCATGCGTGCACGTCGCTCCACGCTTGTAATCTCTTTAGTTTCTTGTGTTCCTTCTACTTTGACATGCCTCCTCTTTCCTGTAAACCTGAAAACACTTCACAAATACATCATGGCATCGAATGGTAATAAAAGAGAATTAAAAATTAATAATTTAAAGGCCTAGGAAGCAAGTTTTCAATCATGGTAAAAATTTAGGAAGGATTTGTAAAACCATGCAGTTTAAATAAATAAGTGTATGAAGAATTGATAAAATCCACTCAATTTAGTTAAAGATAAACCATAAAATAGTGGTTTATCAATCTCCCGACACTTAAACATTAGCATGTCCTCATGCTAAGCTCAAGGAAACCAAAAGAGTGATGGGAAAAAGTGAGACCTATGCAATGCAACCTATCTTATATGAATGCAACTATATGCTAAGATGCTTCTACCTACTTAGTTAAAAGTAAACATATTCTCTAAGACAAACATAAATAAATTCCACTAATTCAAATCACACAATAAGGTACAAGTAAACTTGCAAGAAGAAAGCTCATGAAAGCCGGGAACACATAATCGAGTATTGAACCCTCACTGGAAGTGTATACTCTCTAATCACTCTAGTGTTTGAGGGTCGAGTCTCTCAGTTCTCTACTAATTTTGCTCTCTAAAGCTTGCTTTTCTTCTACCAATCAACACAATTTATTGCACAAATACACATATCAAGAGGTCTTTCCAAGGGTTGTAAAGAGGTTAGGGTCAAGGTAGGAATGTATTTGGTTAAGTGGACTAAAATCCAAATCCTTGATTAACCTAAACTTCTCACCTAGCCTAAGACATTCCAAGTCATAACAATGCAAAACCTAGCCATCCATTAACTATGTTTCCACAAATTCATGCACCTTGATATCTTTTAAGTACAGGTCATATGCATTAGTTCACTTGTTAACATTTGAGCATTTTGTCCCCTTTCTATTTATTTGCTCTTTTTCTTTTTCTTTTTTTCTTTTCTCATTATTCATATTCTTTTTTTTTCAGTGAATTAATGCATATGATTAATGTGCTAGATGCATGAACAAGTTCTCAAATTATTTTCACATTTTCATATAAGAAAATAAATTACCTAATTCCCTAAACATGTATTCCCCATACTTAATTCATGTGCACCTCACTAGTCTAAGCTAATCAAGGATTCAAATTAAGGACATTTATTGTTTTGTGCTTAGAGTTAGTGATGTGCTAATGTAAAGAATAATTGGGGTCAAATAGGCTCAACATGGGGTTGCAAAGGGTAATGATAGGGTAAGGCCATATGGATATGTGAGCTATAGTGAAACAGGGCCTCATTCACATACATGTATGCATACATTAAACCACAGACATAAGCAAGATATAGATCACAATTTTAGAGAGAACAACACACACCAAAATAAAACATTGGTTGATAAAAGGCAACCAATCAAGTAGGCTCAAAATCTCACTAGTTCTGTGTGTTTGAGCTCTAAAAACCATGTTCCAAATTAAAAATCTTCAAATAAGTTAAACAAAAATTTTGATTTAAATTAGTGAAATGCTATAAAATAGTATCTTGAAAAAGAATTTATCACTCAACCAAATAGTACCTAAATGCAAGCAACTACTACTCATGCAAGTTATCCTATTTAACAAAAGAAAAATAAAATATTGGCGTTGAGAGAGAGAGATGTTACCTTCGAAAGTCAGTTACTGACCTCCCCACACTTAAGGCTTGGCACGGTCCTCCATTGCATCAGTGATAAGCAAAGTGGGGTTAGGAGCATCACTTCCATTGTCCGGTTTGTCATGGCTCTCCATGCTGTCAGGTGAAGTGGAGTCTGGGGTATCTCTCTCTTTCAGAGGTGGTTAAAGTGCTAACAAGGAGCTCCTTCAAGTAGTTGTATCGGCACTTATTACGGCGCTCTATTCGCTCAATCCACCAGTCTTGCCGGTCTAACTTCTCAAGGATTTGAAGAATAAGCTGATTGGTGGAAGGTGCCTGTGGACTGAATGATGGTGGGGCAGAAGAAGAATGGGCGTTAAAAGACGGGCCTTCAGTCTGGCTTGCGGAAGGTACTGGAGGTCTGATATACTTCCCATTCGGGACATACTGATCATCCCTAGGGATCATAGCCTTCATATCCCCAGCCCGATAGGAGACTCTCGTGGCAGAAACCAAATCTGTAACCAATACGGGAAAAGGTAGGTTGCCCGCGATCTGCACGTGTCCCATAGCCTGCCGGATGAGTCGGAACAAGTTGAGAGGTTGCTCTGTGAGAATGCACCAGATGAGAACAGCCATGTCAGCAGTGAATGTGGACTCATGAGTGCTCGAAAAGATGTAGTGGGACATGATCTGTGCCCACATGCGAGCCTCAAAAGGGAGTGCTTGGGCTGAGATGCTCTTGGGTCTAGCCCAGTATTGTCCATAAATCTAGTTGCTGTCAGATAGGGTGATGACTCCAAGGACGATGTTCCAGTCAAATTGGTATGTCTGGCGCTCTAGGTGGGCCGCTTGATAGGCATCCAATCCCTCTGGACTAGGTGGGAGATCCAGTACTCTCTGAATGGCACCTTTAGAGACAGTGACTTGCATTTGGCAAACATAGACAGACTGCAAGATAGGCAAGTGAAAGTTGGAGTAGAATTTAACTACCTAAGAGAGATTGGCCTCCTGCGGCTGCCTCCTTGAGAATCCCCACTGTCTCCTTTCAATGCGGGGTACCACAAAGTCAACGAAATGCGTTGGAAGGATGAGGAGATGCTCATTATGGTAGTTCCGCTCCGCTAAGCTGGGGAACATTCGCTCACAGTAACAGTTGGTGAACCATGCAGAGTCCCGTGCGGAAAATGCCTTTTCCACTTCATCAACTCGGATAGTCCTCTTTTCCCGCTTAGTAGGTGGCTTGACTGTTATTGATTGTTGTGCCTTAGCCTGTGCTCTTTTAGTTCCTCTCTTCGCCGGTGTCTTGTTAGAAGCCTTCTCTTTTCCTTTCTTGGTGGCCATCCTGAAGAAGGAAGAAAGAAAAGGAATGTCAAATATGGATAGCTAAAAATCGAAACGAAGTAATTCCAAGTGATAATGCATGCCAAAGAAAAAGATAATATCTTAAATACATGGTAGCTACAACATGCAAGTAAGACATCAATTAAAATCATGAAGTTATATCATAACAACTAGATGCAAGAGGGTTAAAAGCATGCAAGTAACAAGCATGAGAAGCATAGCTCAAGCATCAATAGCAACAATAATTATCACATGTAACAAAATAATGAGCACTTTTATGTGGACAATTAATGACTAATATACTCAATACACATGGATTGCAAGGGTTGTGAAAAAGAGGCATTAAAGTGTAGGAATAAAATAGAGAAGAAATCAAAATGCCATGAGAGCTTTTTCACAAACACTTGGTGTGCAATATAAATATAGGAAGTAAGGTAATTAATCCAAGCATGTATGAGACTCAAAATAGAATTTCAATTGTCAAAGCACTCCTCATAATATCCACAAGCTAAAATGTAGCAAAATAATCACCCAAATAAAGCTCCAACACCAACATAAAAATGCAAGATAAAAGAATGAAAAAGGAATTAAAAATAACAAAGCTAATATAAAATTAAAAATAAATAAAATACTCAAATACAATAAATAAAAGAAGAATGAAAAAGTAGAAAGGAAGAAGAAAAGAGACCTTAAAGAGAAGTTGGAAATAGGAGAATGAATGGGAGTAAGAATGAGAGAAGAGGTGTAAAAGGGAAAGAAGAAAAGGAAAGAAAATTGTAGCTGTCGGAGTTGGTGGTCTCCGGTGGTAGTCCGCTGGTGGTGGTGAGACAAGGGAAGAAGAAGAAAGTAAGAAGGAGGGAAGGAAAAGAATGAAGAAGAAAGTAGGAAGAAAAAGGAAGGAGAATTAGGATTTGAAAAAGAAAAGAAGAGTGAAAGTGAGAAAATAGGGCAGCGCGCTGAGTTAAGTGACGCGGCGTATATGACACGCACACGTCGCCCATGCGTACGCGTGGGTGGGAAAAAATCCAAGTGATGTGTAAGCATCGGTCACGCGTACGCGTGACTACTGGTCATGCTAGACGCACGTTTCCAGCAGCATGGCCGCACAACTCTCTGTTCAAAACACCATTTTACGCCGATTTTCATACCACGCATACGCGACGTTGACGCTTACGTGTGGATTGACAAAATCTCAGGTAACGCGTATGCGTGGATCACGCGTACGCATGGGTTGCTTGTGCGTCAGGCACCCATCCAGTACGTGTCCAGCCTAACTCTCTGTTCATTTATCATAAAGATCGAACCTCCATATGACGTGTGCGCGTCATGGACGCTTACGTGTTGGAGGCACTTTTTTTTAGATATAAAAATAATGTAAAATAGAGGTAATTATGCAGAACTAGAAATTAACACTGATATAAATAAAATAGAACTTATAAAAAGGGAAGATCATACCAAGGTGGGTTGCCTCCCACCTAGCACTTTTCTTTAACGTCCTTAAGTTGGACAGTCCATAAGCAAAGTCCTCTTCCTATGCTGGATCCTTCAAGAGGAAGATCTCCAACTCCTTGTTGTTCTTCATCTTCACACCGTGATACAACTTCAAACAGTGGCCATCGACTTTGAAGAAGGTGGGGCTTGAGGGGTGACTTAGGTGGACAACTCCGTATGGTTCCACCTTCTCCACTACGTACGGTCCATCCCACCTTGACGTTAGCTTGACTGGCATTAACCTCAGCCTTGAGTTGTAGAGAAGGACCTAATCCCCAGCTCTAAATTCTCTTCGCTTGATGTTCTTGTCATGGACCGCTTTCACCTTTTCCTTGTAGAGCCTTGAGTTCTCATATGCCTCTAGTCGAAGGCACTCCAATTCCTCTAGTTGCAACTTCTTTTCAATTTCGGCTCCTCCCAATCCTGAGTTGCATTCCTTCACAGCCCAGTAAGCTTTATGTTCCATCTCTACCAGAAGGTGACAAGCCTTTCCATAGACTAGACGGAACGGACTCATGCTGATGGGTGTCTTGTACGCAGTCCGATAAGCCCATAGCATATCTGCAAGTCTAGTACTACAATCCTTCCGATGAAGCTTCACAATTTTCTCTAATATGCACTTGATCTCCCTATTGGACACCTCTGCTAGATTGGCCTTTCTCCACCTCATCTTCTGCTTGTGTGAGGATGCCCGAGTCCGTATTGATAGAGATATCCCTATTAATGCTGATAGACCTATCATTAGGAGGGGTATGGAGTATGCTAGGGAGCTTGGACATGCACCGCCTGAAGAGCTAGTCCTCCCTCCTCAGCAGAAGCAGATGGAGATGCCTCAGGGATTCTATTTCTTCCTCGTGACTACATCTATTGGGGAGTTGACATCTTCTGTTGATCAGCTGAGAATTGAGCATCAAGATCAATTAGCCCTCCTCCATCAACTTGTAGAGGAGCAGAAGAGGCAGAGACACGACTTGAATGAGCTGAAGCGCCAGAAAGGATTCCCAGGAGGGAGCAGCAGCCACCAGGACTGAGGTGGTTGAGTTTCATTATCTTCTTCCAATCTTATTTTCAGTTTTTCAGTATTTTATTTTGTTTCTTATTTTCTGTTTGAAAGTCTTTGCATGATTAATAGTAGTACTTTATTGTTTTCTAGTCAAGTTACTTATTTTGATGTTTTATTTTTATTTTGAAAAATGTCTCAGGTATTGCTCACTTAGCTTGAAAAATAATAAAAAAAAAAGAAAAGAAGTAATAAAATGCATGAGACTTAAGTTATATATTATGAGTTATTCTAGTTACTTTGATGTGGTGGTATTATCTCTGATTGAATGTATGAACTGAATAGTGCATAATTGATATTGAAGTCAAGAATGTTGATTCCTGAAGTACAGGAACTTAGAGAAGTATTATAGATTCTCTAAAGTGAGTAAGAAATTGGTCCTTGAAACAAAAAAAAATAGCAAAAACAAAAATAAAAAATAAAAAGCAAGGTCCAAGGCTCTATGCACCAATGATTAGGAAGGTCAAATATGATTAAAAGCTCAAATTGTTGTTTTCCTAACCATATGCTTGGGTGTGAATGTGTCAAGTAATCCTTGAGACAGAGCACTAAGAGTCGAGACCAAGTGCGATTACAGAGTATGCCAAAAGCTCTGAGCACCACGGACTGGGAGAAATTGAAAGAAAAATCTAACTTCAAAGAGCTCTCCAGTTAAGTGCTTGTGGTGTTTTTGAATCAAGCTAAGCTTGAGAAAAAGTATTTAGAGTCCAAACTAGGCTCTAGGTGCAAAGCACCAAAGAAAAGATAAGAAAAAGCTGTGTTTACGAATTAATCAGAGCTTCAAGAGAAAGAGAGTCCATAATATCATCTTAGTTATAGTTCTGAAGGATATCAATATTTCTGAGCTTCAAAGGATAGTGAGATGCCAAACCTATTCAGATTTATAATGTCGTTAGCCCTACTCAGTGATTGGACATGAGCTTAAATGAGCACTCAAGTCTTAGGCAATTTCTTTTCTCAGTCCTATATTGTTTTCGTTGCTTGAGGACAAGCAACAGTTCAAGTTTGGTGCTGTGATGCGTGAGCATCTTTCCCTTATTTTTTATTTATTTTAGATACAAATTTATTGAGTTTTAATCTTATTTTAGTGTTTTAAACCTCTGTAGATGATAGTTTGAGTTATTTTTATGTTTTAATTATTTTAGGTGAAGTTCAGATCAGTTTGGCAGAGTTTTGTGCAAGAAAGAGAAGAATTGAAGCTGCCCACTAGGGCACTGGTACGCAAAATTATGATCTCACACACTTTCTTCACAACTCCGCGTAGCTGACCAGCAAGTGCACTGGGTCGTCCAAGTAATACCTTACGTGAGTAAGGGTCGATCCCACGGAGATTGTCGGCTTGAAGCAAGCTATGGTCATCTTGTAAATCTTAGTCAGGCAGATTCAAATGGATATGGGATTTTGATAATTAAAAGACAGATAAAACATAAAATAGGATAGAGATACTTATGTAATTCATTGGTAAGAATTTCATATAAGCATATGGAGATGCTTTGTTCCTTTTGAATCCCTGCTTTCCTACTGCTTTCATCCAGTCATGCGTACTCCTTTCCATGGCAAGCTATATGTTGGGAGATCACCGTTGTTAATGGCTACCATCCGTCCTCTCAGTGAAAATGGTCCAGCTACGGGTTACGTAGGGCTAATCATTTCTCGGTTCTCACTTATGTTGGAATAAGATCCAATGATCCTTTTGCGCACTATCACTGCGACCAGCACTCACGAGTTTGAAGCTCGTCACAGTCATCCCATCCCAGATCCTACTCGAAATACCACAGACAAGGTTTAGACTTTTCGGATCTCAAGAATGCTGCCAATTGGTTCTAGCTTATACCACGAAGACTCTGATCTTACGGAATGGAAGGCTCTGTTGTCAGGAGGGGCAACCATGCATCGTGGACCAAGAGGCCAAGAGATATACATTCTAAAATTTAAATATTGAACATTTCTTAACAAGAAAGTAACAAACTTGAAATTTTTGAATCACAACATTAATTGTTAGCAAGGATTTTCGAAAATATTAAAAGGAAAATGAAAAAGATTTGATTTTGAAAAAGATATGATTGATAAAAGAGGATATGAAAAAGATAAGATTTTGAAAAATTAGTTTTAAAACTTGAAAAATTGAAAAAGAATTTGAATTGAAAACAAAATTACCTCCCTCGTGTTATCCTGGCGTTAAACGCTGGTGCACGAAATTGTGATCATCAATGGCGCCATCAACATGGCACGCTCAATTGCAATCTCAACTCTTTTATCACAACTTCGCACAACTAACCAGCAAGTGCACTGGGTCGTCCAAGTAATAAACCTTACGCGAGTAAGGATCGATCCCACGGAGATTGTTGGTATGAAGCAAGCTATAGTCATCTTGTAAATCTCAATAAGGCAGACTCAAATGGTTATGGATGATGAATAAAACATAAAGATAAATATAGAGATACTTATGTAATTCATTGGTGAGAATTTCAGATAACGTATGGAGATGCTTTGTCCCTTCCGTCTCTCTACTTTCCTACTGTCTTCATCCAATCCTTCTTACTCCTTTCCATGGCAAGCTGTATGTTGGGCATCACCGTTGTCAATGGCTACAGTCCCGTCCTCTCAGTGAAAATGTTCAACGCGCTCTGTCACAGCACGGCTATTCAGCAGTCGGTTCTCGATCATGTCGGAATAGAATCCAGTGATTCTTTTGCGTTTGTCACTAACGCCCCACAATCGCGAGTTTGAAGCTCATCACAGTCATTCAATCCTCGAATCCTACTCAGAATACCACAGACAAGGTTTAGACCTTCCAGATTCTCTTGAATGCCGCCATCAATTCTAGCTTATACCACGAAGATTCCGATTAAGAAATCCAAGAGATAAATATTCAAGCCTTGTTTGCTTGTAGAATGGAAGTGGTTGTCAGGCACGCGTTCATAAGTGAGAATGATGATGAGCGTCACATAATCATCACATTCATCATGTTCTTGGGTACGAATGAATATCTTAGAACAAGAATAAACTGAATTGAATAGAAGAACAATAGTAATTGCATTAATACTCGAGGTACAGCAGAGCTCCACACCTTAATCTATGGTGTGTAGAAACTCCACCGTTGAAAATACATAAGAACAAGGTCTAGGCATGGCCGAGAGGCCAGCCTCCATGATCTAAGATAGCATAAAACTACCCAAAGATAGCTACCAAGATGAGAATACAGTAATAAAAGGTCCTATTTGTAGAGAACTAGTAGCCTAGGGTTTACAAAGATGAGTAAATTACATAAAAATCCACTTCCGGGCCCACTTGGTGTGTGCTTGGGCTGAGCATTGAAGCATTTTCGTGTAGAGGCTTCTCTTGGAGTTAAACGCCAGATTTTGTGCCAATTTGGGCGTTTAACTCCCATTCTTGTGCCAGTTCCGGCGTTTAACGCCTGATAAACCCCACTTTTAGGGTTTATCTTGTATTGAATTTAGAGTATTTTGATAACCTTTTCTCGCATTTAACCTATGAATTGGCGTGGTTTTGTAATCTCTCCCGTATTTGTGCCTAAGTGTAAAAACATGCTTTTAAGCCTCTAATTTTATAATTTTAATTCATCCTTGATTCCATAAGATGCCTTGATGTGTTTGCTAGTAATCTCAGGGTGAAATAGGCTAGGCATGGATCAAAGGAAGCAAGGAAGGAAGCATGCAAGTGGAGGGAAGCACAAAAAGCCAAAGAATTGATCTCGGCCAAGCACGTGCACGCGCACAAGGCGCCCACGCGCACATTGTGGAATAAGCCAGGGACGCGCACGCGTACCGTGCACGCACGCGTCGTAGTCCGCACGTGATTCTGTTATTGCAACACGTGCCTGGTGATTTTGGAAGGTTTCAGCAACCAACTTTGGTGCCAAACTGCATATAAGAGCCAAGGATTGAAGGGGATTGATACACATTCACATCCATAGACTCATTTTACAAGTTTTTAGATATTTTTAGTTAGTTACATTTGTAGAGAGAGAAACTCCAACCTCTCTCTAGGATTCATCTTCATTTTCTCAATTCTCAACCATTCCTTGGTGAGATCTATTGCAACTCTCACTTTACTTTGTTCATGTTGTAGATCATCTTCTCTAATCTCAATTAGTGTTTGTAATTGTTCGATTCTCATAGATCTTAGACTTAACTTTGTTGTTTTGGATTCTATTAATTCATTGAAGATCTCATCTTCATTGTTGTTCATTGTTGATTCTTGTTAATCTCTTGTGTTGAATTACTTCGATTCTACATCTTTTCTCAATTTTACTATGTCTTTCATTCTTGCTCTCCAAGTGTTTGAGAAAATGCCAACTTTAGATATGGAGTAGCATCCCCTCACTTGGCCTAGTGGTTGAGTCATTGGAGACACTTGAATAACGAATGTCAATTGTTGATTAAGAATTGAGAATTGCTAATTGACTTGGAGTGCACTAAAGCTAGACTTCCCTATGGTAAGACTAGGACTTGTGACTCAAGTTAGTTACTTTTACTTGACTTTCCTCTATAATTAGGGGTTAACTAAGTGAAGCAACACTCCTTTGTTATCACAATTGAAGGAAGCTATAGTGATAGAACTTCCAATGTTCAACCTTGGCCAAGGCTTTTAATATTGATTGATTGTTGTTTTCTTTTATTAGCACTTTTATACCATACTCTTCAAGCCACAAAAGACCACTTAACCGATAACATGCATCCTTGTAGCATTCCTAGGGAAGAACGACTCGGGACTAATACTCTCGGTTATAGATTGTAGAATTGTTTGATGATGGATTTTGTGTCAGTTTAGACTATACTACAATTGATTACTTGATAATTTCTATACCGGCAAAAATTCATTTATCAAAATGGCGCCGTTGCCGGGGACAGTGCACATGAGTGCCATGTTTTTGGTTAATGTAAATATGTGAATATTGTAGATACATTTGTCTTTTGCTTGTTTGTTAGTTTTCATTAGATCCCTATTAGTTTTGTTCCTATTTGCCACTATGAATTCTCGTACTTGTGATTTTGGATATGACTATGACTATGTTGTAGGCGATGAAAACTTGAATGATGGCTCACATTATGGGAGAGATGAATTCTTAGGAAGAGAGCCATATCCATATGAGCAATCATCATGGCAACCTTCCCCTTCAAGTTACTATGATGGTAATCCTTTCTATAATGCATATCATTCCTATGGATATGATGATTCTTATCATGGTTATACCACTCAACCACCATCATTCTATACACCATATTCTCAACCCACATCTTATTTCCACCAATTGCCTACATATGATCCAAGTCTATATTCCCCCTATGCATACCCTTGTGACGATTATGAACAAGCAACCTTTGAATCACCACCACTCCAACATCTTTACCCTCCACACCAAGTTCCCATGAATGATACACTTGGTATCATTTTTCAAGAGCAAGAAGAGCTCCAAACCGCACTCACGAGTTTCACCTCTACCCTCCAAGAATTTACGTCCCGTATAATTCCACCCTCTACCAATAACCAAAGTAACTTCCCACCTCAAAGCTTTGATGAATCTCCTTTCCAACTATATCATGATTTCCCCTCTCCGCCACAAACCTCCCTGGAACCAAATCAATGTCCATTAATCCAAGAGCAATATGATCCTAGTTATGTTAGTAAAGAGGAACAAGAATTAAGGGATCGTTTCAAGGAAGAAATGGTTCGACTTCAAGCAACCATCCGTCAAAAGATAGATTCTTGGGATTCTCATCACAAGCAAAATGAGTTCACGGATGATTGTGAAAAAGCAACCAAAGAGGGAGGTATGAGGGAGACTTTAGAGTCTCGAGTTGAGCACAAGGAAATGGAGTGTGTGTTGCAACAAGCGGAGGAAATGAAGATTGTTGAAGATAAAGAAGTGGAAGAAGACCTAGAGGAGGTTAAACAAGAAGGAAGTTCCATCAACGAAAATAACTCTACATCAAGTGACAATGGTGACCTTGTTGAAGCTTCCCCCATCGAATGTGAAACCGATGTTGAGGAGGTTGCGCAACCTCCAACACATGACTTGATCAATGATACAGGTTTGGAGGAAGTTAGCAAACAAGAAGAATTTAAAGAAAGTTATCAAAAGATGGAAATCATCATGGAGGAGCCAAAGGAAGTGGAACCTACAATGTCAAGACCATTGGATATCTTCCTTGCTAAGTCGCCGTCCCAATTACAAATTGAGTGGGTAATCATCTCATCCTTTAATTTTCTTGGCCCATATCAATATGCGTTGTTAGAAACGGACGGTCAACTTAGAACTCTTTGTGGGCTAGAGAGTAAGAACGGATTAGATGTTGGTGGACAATTTGAATCAAGGTGCATAAAGAATGGAAGATCAAACTTTGAGTTGCAAAAGTGGAGTGGAGCCAAATTCAATGGAATTAGGATGATGAGTATGAGTTACAAGGAGAATTCAATAAGTTTGTCACCCTATTGGAAGCATGAAGATCAAGAAGAAAAGGGGTTGACAAATAAAGTATGGGACCCCGGAACATACATAGACCACTATCAACTTAGGGGCCTTGTCACTTGCTTAGGCCCCCTTGAAGGCCTTGTACGTTTAAATTGGGATCCCGGAGGCTATTGGAAGTATAAACACTGGTGGGGATTCGAAGAAGAGTTCAAGCATAAGCCACCCTAGCAAGGACTCCACCAAATGTCCAACTTAAGGACTTAAACTAAAAGTGCTAGGTGGGAGACACCCCACCATGGTAAACTCTTTCCACTCTCTTCTAATTCTGTTTAATAAGTGATTTGAGTTACCATTGTAGGTAGGCTTTCATCTCATAATGAGCTTGTTTGTGTACATTAGTTGCTAGCATATTAACATGTATGTTGTGCTTAGTAGAAATGGAATACATCTCAAAACCAACTTGCATTTTAGAAAGTGTGTGGTTTTTGACTAAATAAGGAGTTGTAGGCACCATGGGGAGTCTTTGGGCAATCAGAGCTTTTAGGCATTTCAAAAAAAAAAAAAGAGAGGGGGGTGGACGCGCGTGCACGCTGCACGCGCACGCGTCAATGAGCGGATGCACCACCATACACCTTCCAGAGAGTTGGGCCTCTCCTAGGCCAGCGTTGTGCCTCAAGCCCAATTCATTCCACGCTGACGCGCACTACGTGCGTGCGCGTCCATACAGCTATAGGGAAATGCACGCGTACGCACAGTCGAGCTGCTGCTGCAACTTCTGGGCCAATACCCAGAGAGTCGCACTGGATCTGGGCCAACTTCAAGCCCCCAGCCCAACTCAACTCACGCGGGCGCGTACATGCCGCGTGCGCGTCCATGTGCCAAGAGAAGGAAAGGACGCGAGTGCACGTATCGCGCTTGCGCACCCTATGATAAACTGCCAAATATACGCGGACGCGCACATGCCGCGTACGCGCAGGTCTAGTAGTGCAACCTCCAGGCCATTAACCAGAGAGTTAGGCCTAATCTGGGCCAACCTTAGGCCTCCAGCCCAACCCCTCGCACGCGTGCGCGCATGATACGCACACGCGTCTTTACCTATTTTGATCATCCACGCTTAAGCGCGTTGTACGCGCACGCGTAGGTCCCACAGCTGCCGCCATCTTCACCGCCACCGTCCACGGCGGCGCCTCTCATTGATTCTGCTGCCCCTGCCCCAACCCCAATTCCCCTTTCCATTCTCGGTTCTTCCCCGCTCCCAGGTTCCTGCTCCAATTTCTGTTCTCTTCAATTGTTCATTTCTGTTAGTTACTGTAATTTTCTGTTAGTTAGTCTGAGTTCAAATGTTGTATGTTAGGATTAGTTAGAAATAATTGCGGTTAGGTAGCTAGGGCTGGATAGAGGATTCTAGGCCTGATAAGTGCTCCGTTTGTGTTTATTTTCTGCTTGTTCATTTGTCTGATACGTGCCACTTTTGAGTTGCTCTGTGTGCATTCTGTGTTGCCTAGATGCTATCTTGTTGTTGCTTTGAATAATTGTAATTGTAATCATGATTGTTTGTGCCATTTTGCAACCCGGGAACATCCAATTTTAAGCTGAAATGCTGCCCAATTTTCGAGAAATTTAATTTCATTTTGCTCTCTATTACGAATTTGGGCTACCTTTCGTTATTTTCGACTTCCGGGATTTGCATGATATGTTATGACCATGATT
The DNA here is from genome assembly GCF_003086295.3 of Arachis hypogaea. NCBI lineage: Eukaryota > Viridiplantae > Streptophyta > Magnoliopsida > Fabales > Fabaceae > Arachis > Arachis hypogaea. The sequence continues at coordinate 23,009,917 of NC_092045.1, forward strand.
TGTTTGCTTGAAATATTCTTCTCTCATCATGCTACTAATTTTTAACTCCATTTTTTTCTAACTCACTGCTTCTGTTTCTTCCAAACTTGCATTTTAACTCTTTTAACCATTCTTTTGAGTATTGATGATGACATGCTTATTCTTTATGAATTGTGGTCATTAGTGAACATTGAATTCTTTGGATATGGCTGTGCTTTCTGTTCTTATTTGTTGGCCATATTTCAAATCCCATTCACATCATGTTTGCTTGTCATCCATTTTATATATCCTGAACATGGTTTCTTTGCTCCGTGTTAAATGCTTAATTGCCCATATTCTATTCTATTTTTTTTTTTCAGGATGTCAGATAAAGGAAAAGGAAAAGCATCTTCTTCCAAAAAGAGGAAGAAAACACCAAAACCCACTTTTGCTTCACTGCTTGCCTATGCTCAAAACCCTCTAAATGACATAGATAAAGCAAACCAATTACTACCGGCTCAGGATACGGTCAAATTTCCCAATCTCTACTGTGAACTCAGATTCCCAAGCTACAATTCAAAGAATCTGAATACTGAGAAGACGTTAGTTATTCCATCAGATTTGACCGACATCATCCACCAGCGTATTGACCGGATGGGTTTGGCTTTTCTGGATAGGGAACTGAGCCGGGTGAACCGATCTTGGGTGCAGGAGTTCTACTGCAATTTCTTCTGCCATACCCTTGATTTGGTACTTGTTAGGGGATTGAGGTACCCATCACAGAGCAGGCCATAGAGGATGCCCTTACTTGCTGGCCTAAGACCAGTGACACTGATGCATTCATGCAGGCCGAGATAGACCTTCATTGCATGACCTTTGATTTTGAGGCATTGAGAGCAGTGGTAGCTACTCCGGATGCTCCTTGGGTTATGGATGCCGATAACACGGCACCCAAGGGGATGCACTTTAGTTATCTGAGCCGAGAGGCCAAGACTTGGCAGCAGATCTTCGCTCATTACGTCATGCCTACGACTCACTTCACAGAGATCCCAGTTGCTATGTTGATCTTGATCAACTGTGTGATGGAGGGGAAAGAGGTTTATTACCCCCAGCTGATCAGGCGGTTCATGTGGAGAGCCCACATCCGAGGTCTCTTTCCTTTTCCGGTCTTGGTCACTCAGATGATTCAGCGGGCCGGAGTTCCGTGGCACCAGGATGATGTATCACCACCTCCACTGCTCCCTCAGAAGGAGCCAGTTACTATTCCGTGGGGATCCTGGGTGCACGAAAGGCCCGCCTCACGCCGTCGATCTCGAGCCAGAGCAGCAGTTGAGGGAGCTGGACCCTCTTCATCATCAGCCCCTGCAGGAGCATCTACCGCAGCCGCACCTCAGCCAATTTACTTGTTAGTTCAGCGTCTCTTCCGGTACATGGAGCGCAACCAGTGCCAGATCATGCGTCGCCTGGATCGGATTGACTAGATGTTTGTGGCTCAGGGCCTTGAGCTGCCCCCTCTACCAGAGTCTTCCGGTTTCGATGAGGAGACCCATGAGGAGGAGCATGCAGATTTACAGACTGAGGGTATTCATGCGGATGAGCCAGCACATATGGAGGCACCACCTCAGACGCAGGAGTCTCAGCCGGTACCACAGCCACAGCCAGAGCCTATCGGTGTACCTATCCCTGATCCTCAGGATTAGCATCGAGGACGATGCTTGATCTTAAGTGTGGGGAGGTAGCCGGTGGCATCATTAGATACCGGTGAACATTTTGGCCACTTTTCTAGCTATCTTACTTTACATATCCTTTGTATGTATTTGATGTATTTTGAGTTTATTTTGGATACCTTTACTGCTTATTTTGGATTTTAGATATTTTGATGCTTTTGGATATTTTTAGATGTTTTGGATGATAGATTCCGTACTTTAGTTGGATTTCTCTTTATATATTTTTGCATATCTTTCTTTTTAGTTTGTGGTTGTGATTAGAAATCATACTTTGAATTGCAAACACTTAGTCACCCTTTTTGCATAAGAAATTGGTTTTAAGCAGAAAAGGAAAGGGTGAACTGAGGGAATTTTTGAATTTTTCAATCACAATAATGCTTAGTCAAATATTGAGATTTTTTAGGAAATTTAAATAGAGGGCATTAACCCAATTGATTGAAGAAAATTTTTGGTGAAACTTGCTTGAATTCATACTTTGTGAAGCATGTATTGAGCCTAGAACACAAGCTTGTGAGACTTGAGCCTATTGATGTGGTTACATTTTATAACCACTTATTTTCCATTCTTGTGTGAAATTGTTCTCTTTCTATGATTGTGATCCTTGATTTGCTTGATTCTATATGTCCATTTATTTCTTGTATTGGTGCATTTGTATGATTGAGGCCATTATTTTATTAGCCTACTTACCCAAATAGCTTACCTTTTACTCCCCATTGTTAGCCAATTTTGAGCCTATGATTAACCAACTTATTCTCATTTTAGCACATTACAAGCCCAAGGCGGAAAACCAATGAAAGTCCTTGTTTGGATCTTTGATTAGCCTAGGCTAGTGAGAGTGTTTATTATTCAAAGTTGGTGAGGCTTGGGAACATTGGATGGGATAAAAAAGGGATAGTACACTTTCATATTTTAGAATTGGGAACATATTCATGTATTGATCGAATGTATAAGACCTTATGCATTGATTCTCTTATGTATAGTTGAAAAGAAAAAGAAAAAGAAAGAAAAAAATGAGAAAACAAAAGAATAGAAAGAAAATAAAAAAAAAGAGAGAAAGAAAGAAAAGAAGAAAAATAATAAAAAGGGGACAAAATACCCCAAGGTGAACGTCAATAAAAAGGAATCAATGCATAAGTGTTATGAATTAAGGAATAGAATGCATGAGTATGTAAGAAAAAGTAAACAATGGGTAGTTAAAATAGTTTGAACTTGTATAGGTTATTATATAGTTAGGTGGGGAAGTCTATGCTAATCAAAGATTCAAATCCTAGTCCACTTAACCATAAATGATCCTACCTTGACCCTAACCCCATTACAACCTAAATGAAAGACCTCATGATGAATGTATGCATGCATTGAATAAGTGTTGATTGTTAGAAGAAAATCAAATTTTGGAAAAGCTTGAATAGAAGAGAATTGAGTGAATTAACCCTTGAACACTTGAGTGAATAGAGCGGATACACATCCGGTGAGGGTTCAAAAGTTCAATTACATGTATTCACCCATATTATCTATAATCTTGCAAGTTTGAACTCTTTTTGATAATTCAATACAATTGTGGTATGGACTTAACTCCTATTGCCCTAATTATTGTGCTTTCACATGTTCTCTTGGGAATTGATTTGTCTGGACTAAGCATTTGCATTTACTAGTTGCATTTAGATAGGACTCATATAGTTTAGTTGCATTCAATAAATGTCATACCCCTTAGTTCCTTTTTATTTTAGCATGAGGACATGCTAAGGCTTAAGTGTGGGGAGGTTGATAAACCCCACTTTTAGGGTTTATCTTGTATTGAATTTAGAGTATTTTGATAACCTTTTCTCGCATTTAACCTATGAATTGGCGTGCTTTTGTAATCTCTCTCGTATTTGTGCCTAAGTGTAAAAACATGCTTTTAAGCCTCTAATTTGATAATTTTAATTCATCCTTGATTCCATAAGATGCCTTGATGTGTTTGCTAGTAATCTCAGGGTGAAATAGGCTAGGCATGGATCAAAGGAAGCAAGGAAGGAAGCATGCAAGTGGAGGGAAGCACAAAAAGCCAAAGAATTGATCTTGGCCAAGCACGCGCACGCGCACAAGGCGCCCACGCGCACATTGTGGAATAAGCCAGGGACGCGCACGCGTACCGTGCGCGCATGCGTCGTAGTCCGCACGTGATTCTGTTATTGCAACACGTGCCTGGCAATTTTGGAAGGTTTCAGCAACCAACTTTGGTGCCAAACTGCATATAAGAGCCAAGGATTGAAGGGGATTGATACACATTCACATCCATAGACTCATTTTACAAGTTTTTTTAGATATTTTTAGTTAGTTACATTTGTAGAGAGAGAAACTCCAACCTCTCTCTAGGATTCATCTTCATTTTCTCAATTCTCAACCATTCCTTGGTGAGATCTATTGCAACTCTCACTTTACTTTGTTCATGTTGTAGATCATCTTCTCTAATCTCAATTAGTGTTTGTAATTGTTCAATTCTCATAGATCTTAGACTTAACTTTGTTGTTTTGGATTCTATTAATTCATTGAAGATCTCATCTTCATTGTTGTTCATTGTTGATTCTTGTTAATCTCTTGTGTTGAATTACTTCGATTCTACATCTTTTCTCAATTTTACTATGTCTTTCATTCTTGCTCTTCAAGTGTTTGAGAAAATGCCAACTTTAGATATGCAGTAGCATCCCCTCACTTGGCCTAGTGGTTGAGTCATTGGAGACACTTGAATAATGAATGTCAATTGTTGATTAAGAATTGAGAATTGCTAATTGACTTGGAGTGCACTAAAGCTAGACTTCCCTATGGTAAGACTAGGACTTGTGACTCAAGTTAGTTACTTTTACTTGACTTTCCTCTATAATTAGGGGTTAACTAAGTGAAGCAACACTCCTTTGTTATCACAATTGAAGGAAGCTATAGTGATAGAACTTCCAATGTTCAACCTTGGCCAAGGCTTTTAATATTGATTGATTGTTGTTTTCTTTTATTAGCACTTTTATACCATACTCTTCAAGCCACAAAAGACCACTTAACCGATAACATGCATCCTTGTAGCATTCCTAGGGAAGAACGACTCGGGACTAATACTCTCGGTTATACATTGTAGAATTGTTTGATGATGGATTTTGCATCGGTTTAGACTATACTATGATTGATTACTTGATAATTTCTATACCGGCAAAAATTCATTTATCAACGCCGGGCAGTTTTGAGCTGATTTGGAACGCCGGTTTGGGCCATCAAATCTCAGAAAAAGTATGGACTATTATACATTGCTGGAAAGTCCAGGATGTTTACTTTCCAACACAATTAAGAGCGCGCCAATTGGGCTTCTGTAGCTCCAGAAAATCTACTTCGAGTGCAGGGAGGTCAGAATCCAACAACATCTGCAGTCTTTTTCAGCCTCTGAATCAGATTTTTGCTCAGGTCCCTCAATTTCAGCCAGAAAATACCTGAAATCACAGAAAAACACACAAACTCATAGTAAAGTCCAGAAAAGTAAATTTTAACTAAAAACTAATAAAAATATAGTAAAAACTAACTAAAACATACTAAACATACTAAAAACAATGCCAAAAAGCGTATAATTTATCCGCTCATCAAACGCCCAGAATAGTATTCATTCTGGCGTTTAACGCCCACTTGGCTACTTCCTTAGGCGTTAAAGACCAGCCAGGTACCCTGGCTGGCGTTTAAACGCCAGAAATCCTTTCTTACTAGGCATTTTGAACGCCCAGCTTTTTCTCTGTGATTCCTTTGCTGTATGTTCTGAATCTTTGATTCTCTGTATTACTGACTTGAAAAGACATAGTTTTGAATTTTGAAATTTTTTTTTGAATTTTTAATGATGAGAGAAAAAAACAACAGAATGAAATTAAACATGAAAAACTAGTATCAAAACAAAGAATGCATGCAAGAACACTTTGAATGTCAAGATGAACACCAAGAACACTTTGAAGATCATGATGAACATCAAAAACATATTTTTGAAAATTTTTAAGAAAAGAAAGACATGCAAGACACCAAACTTAGAAGTTTTCATACTAGAGATACTAACAATTTGAGAATGCATATAAGAAACAACAAAAGATACAAAACAAGAGAATTTAAAGATCAGACAAAGAAAATCATCAAGAACAACTTGAAGATCAATGAAGAACACAATGCATATATTTTCGAAAAATGCAAAAAAAATAGAAACATGCAATTGACACCAAACTTGAAATTTGACACTAGACTCAAACAAGAAACACAAAATATTTTTGATTTTATGATTTTATTAAAAAAAATTTCGAAAAAATTTATTTGGAAAGACAAAAAAGAAGAAAAAAAATTTTTTGAATGCTTTTTGAAAACTTTTAAAAAATAAAATAAAGGTTGAAATAAGAAGAAAATTACCTAATCTAAGCAACAAAATGAATCGTCAGTTGTCCAAACTCGAACAATCCCCGGCAACGGCGCCAAAAACTTGGTACGCGAAATCGTGATCTCACACACTTTCTTCACAACTCCGCATAGCTGACCAGCAAGTGCACTGGGTCGTCCAAGTAATACCTTACGTGAGTAAGGGTCGCTCCCACGGAGATTGTCGGCTTGAAGCAAGCTATGGTCATCTTGTAAATCTTAGTCAGGCAGATTCAAATGGTTATGGGATTTTGATAATTAAAAGGCAGATAAAACATAAAATAAGATAAGATACTTATGTAATTCATTGGTAGGAATTTCAGATAAGCATATGGAGATGCTTTGTTCCTTTTGAATCCCTGCTTTCCTACTGCTTTCATCCAGTCAAGCGTACTCCTTTCCATGGCAAGCTGTATGTTGGGGGATCACCATTCTCAATGGCTACCGTCTGTCCTCTCAGTAAAAATGGTCTAGCTACGGGTTACGTAGGGCTAATCATCTGTCGGTTTTCACTTGTGTTGGAATAAGATCCAATGATCCTTTTGCACACTGTCACTGCGTCCAGCACTCACAAGTTTGAAGCTCGTCACAGTCATCCCATCCCAGATCCTACTCGAAATACCATAGACAAGGTTTAGACTTTTCGGATCTCAAGAATGCTGTCAATTGGTTCTAGCTTATACCACAAAGACTCTGATCTCATGGAATGGAAGGCTCTGTTGTCAGGAGAGGCAACCATACGTTGTGGACCAGGAGGCCAAGAGATATACATTCAAGCTTTTTTCAGGTAGAACAGAAGTGGTTGTCAGGCACGCGTTCATAAGTGAGAATGGTGATGAGTGTCACTTGATCATCATATTTATCATGTTGAAGTGCGAATGAATATCTTAGAACAAGAATAACCTTGAATTGAATAGAAAACAGTATTAATTGCATTAATTCATGAGGAACAGCAGAGCTCCACACCTTAATCTATGAGGTGTAGAAACTCCACCGTTGAAAATACATAAGTGATGAAGGTCTAGGCATGGCCGAATGGCCAGCCCCCTAAACTTGATAAAGAGATCAATAGTGGTACAAAGATAGTCTCAAAAATGATCTAAAGATCTCTCGATGAAAATACAACAGTAAAAGGTCCTATTTATAATGACTAGTAACCTAGGGTTTACAGAGATAAGTAAATGATGCAGAAATCCACTTTCGGGGCCCACTTGGTGTTTGCTTGGGCTGAGCATTGAAGCTTTCACAAGCATAGGCTTTTCTTGGAGTTAAACGCCAGCTCTGGTGCCAGTTTGGGCGTTTAACTCCAGCTTTTATGCCAGTTCTGGCGTTTAACGTCAGAAAAAGGTAGAAAGTTGGCGTTAAAACGCTAGTTTGCGTTATCAAAACTCGGGCAAAGTATGGACAATTATATATTGCTGGAAAGCCCAAGATGTCTACTTTCCAACGCAATTGTGATCGCACCAATTAGGCTTCTCTAGCTCCATAAAATCCATTTCGAGTGTAGGGAGGTCAGAATCTAACAGCATCTGCAGTCCTTTTTCAGCCAGAAAATACCTGAAATCACAGAAAAACACACAAACTTATAGTAAAGTCCAGAAATGTAATTTTTGCATAAAAACTAATAATTATATACTAAAAATTAACTAAATCATACTAAAAACTACCTAAAAACAATGCCAAAAAGCGTATAAATTATCCGCTCATCAGGCACTAAACGCCCAGCTAATGTTTAGCGCCAGCAACTCAGCAGAGAAAGAGGAGTCTCTGCCCTCAAGGGTGCTAAACACTGTAAATTGCGTTTAGCGCTAGTAGTCCGAACCATATCCTCATCAATGAAGCATCTTTAGTTGGATTTAGCTTTTGATTACTCTATTTTATCTTATTTTAGTTATTTTTAATTACAAACAAAATCTTTTAGGTTTAGAATTTATTATTTTATTTTAGTTTCAAATCAAATTAGGTTAGATATAAAAGAGAAAAGATTCACCTTTCGGGGGATCATCTCACTTCTGTATTTTTCACATTTTTTGAACTCTAGTTTTCTCTCTAAAGCATGAGCCACTAAACCGCCTTGGTTAAGGTTAGTAGCTCTATTTATTTCTATGAATTAAGACTATTATTGTTCTATTTTAATTAATGTATTGATTCAATTTCAAGGATTACTTTCGTTCTTCATTTTATGAATCTGTGTAGATCAGAAGAATAACCCTTATTCTATATGTGTTCTTGTGATTCTTGGAAGAGTTATCTCACTTGAGCAACAGCTTGAAAGTAAATTCCTCCTAAATTGCTAGTTACTTGGACTTAACGGGATACGTGACATATAATCCTTTTATATCTGGGTAATTAGAGTTTTTGTGGCTATGAATTAGAATTGAACTTAACCCTCTAATCGAAATTAAGTGACCAAGATGGTTAACTAGGTTAGAGGAGACTAAATCACTAAGACATTAGGATTTAATCACTGACAGTTTGCCATGAAATGAATCTTACATGATTAAACTAAGTTGGTAAGAAAACTTAATCCGAAACAATAAACATCTTTGATACTTTAACTACTTTCTCTCATATATTCTACATCAAATCCATTGTTTGCTTTCTTATTCTATGAAGTACTGTTTAATGCTTTTTGAACCCCAAAACATCACTCTCTGCTTTCCTGACTAAGGAATTATTTGACCATTGTTGCTCAGTCCATCAATCCTTGTAGGATCGACCCTCACTCACCTGAGGTATTACTTGGTACGATCTGGTGCACTAGCCAGTTAATTTGTGGTTATCAAGTACTGCACCACTTTCCAAGTGAAAATAGATTTTGGTGTTTTGCTATACGACAAGGGAAAGCTGCCACATCAGAGGGTGAGAGCATATGCCATAGAATCTATCATTGAAGGATCACCAACAGAAATCAAATTGAAGAACCTTTTGTGTGACAAAGTTTATTGAGCCAATTTCATTTGGCAAAGAAGAAAAAGTTGAAAAAGAACGAAAAATTAGAAGTTGTCACATTCTTTTTATTTGTTGAGCAGCATTAGCAAAATCTGAGTAAATGAACTTTGGAGACACCGATGCACTTAAATTCTACCTACTCTAAACTTAGAATAGCTTTGTTATCTCTCATGAGTAAAATATATTATATTGATTTTATGTTTTGCAAACAAAAGAGAATAAAACAAAATATAAATTATGGTTCAAAATCTAATATCTCAAAGTACAATGTACTTTTCTTATGGGTATCGGTGTTACATGCATCAAAGTTCTTTCTTTGTCAATGAAAAAAATTGCTAAATGTGCTGAATCATAAACTATACAAATGATAATAAAACAAATGATTATAAATAGAAACAAAAGTACAAATGATGACTTGAACTTAAATTGGGGAATTGCATATTTTTCTTAGAATAACTTTATTGAAAATAATTTGGACACCAAAAAGTCATTGTTATGAATAAAAAGTAATTTAATTGGGTTAATGGTTAAATTGGTTCCAAAAAATTGGTCGATTGTCAATTTCATTCCGGAATGACTTTTTTAATCAATTAGTTCCTCTAAGATTTAAAATTAGTCATGTTTGTCCTTCGATCAATAGGCTAACAGTTTTCACTAATGATTGGCCACGTGGAATGTTAAATGACAAATTACTACTGCTAAAACGACATCGTATTGGTTCACAAGGTTGGATTGACACAGAACGACCCCATTTTGTATTTATTTCATCTTCTTTTACCCCAAAGTCTCTCTCCTCCAAGAGCATGAAGACGAATCTCTAATCTGAAATAAAGAAGAAGATGAAAGTTTCATTGACGACAACAAGTGGAAAATCCGAGAGCACAATTCTTACTCGACAAGCCACCATCACACCAGTGTGAGGTGGCACCAGCCACCACACCGACGTTAGAGGTAATCATTGCTACATTATATTTTTAAATTTTTATTGCATTATTTGAATTCTGGGTTTAAAAATTGTATCTCCGTGTCTTTTAAAAAAGATTTTTAGACAGATATATGAATTCTTCATCGAGCTCAGTATCTATTTGTGCATTAACTCTCACGAGGTAAAATAAAATTTCACTTCTCAAGTTCCCACTTTTTCTCTCTCAGATAATAATGTGGGTAATTGAGTTTCGCTCTTAAGATTTTCTAAGTAATGGGATATCTAAACATCATCTGAGTTTAGAGTCATACCTTCACCTTCAATTGGGTTTAATCTTACTTTTAAGTTTTAACACCTTTTCTCTTCAATTTTTTTTCCAATTTGTTTACGTGATTTAGGGATAACTCCTACAACAATATCAATTCCAATATAATTTAGTACATAACTTGATACGAGAGCTTTGTGGACTAAACTGAGAACTGTCATATGTCAATTGGTCCAATTACAAGAGTAACAACTAAGAGAATAAAAGAAGATTTTACAAACATGGCTAAATAATTTGTTCAGGAGATACATCAAGAATTGGGCAAGACAATGATTAACGATTATAGAAAGCCGAACGTCTTACTATTTACAAGTTACATTGAAGACTCTCATTAGTTAAGTTGAATCAAATAGGCATCACTTTCTTAGTATTTATTTTAAAACATATTTTATGTTTATTTTATTTTATTTTATTTTATTTTGTTTGTTTTAGGCTGAGTTATAATTTGACCCATTTTTATTTTAGTGAACATATTATGAGTTAGGGTTTTAAACTTAAGAGGTATAAAAATTCTCTAAAACTGGGTAGCCTCTTTTTTTATGAATAAAAATTTCGTTGAGTTCCTTTGAGAAACTTGGGTGTGAACAGGAGAGGTAGAGTGATTTTCTTAACTGTTGGATCAAAAAATTAAATTAAGGTAGAAGAGTCTCTTTTTTATTTTCCATCTTACTCTAGATTACATTTCATATCATTTGGTATTAAATTTTAGGTATTAGACTAATTCTTATTAGCCTATATTTATTTTTCTTGTGTTCTCATCATAATCTTGTGTATGTGGTTTGTGTTCTAATAATAAAAAAAACTCATGATCGTATTCATTTTGTGTTTATAGTATGTCCTTGTTTTCATGTTTCAATTCAGTTTTCAGTCTTGTCTCTTACTTCTTATTGTAATACCACAAATATTTGGAATTTTAATTTAGACCATACCTTAGACTTTCAATTACGTATGCACAAATTGGTTTTGTCATTGTTTTAATTCTACTTTCCTTTGTAGCCTTTACATTCTAATACAAAGTCAAAGTGTATTCACCTACACCAAAAAAAAAAAGAAAAACTAGTCCCCACAAAAAAAATTGTTCCCAAAAAAAAAGAAAAAAAAGAAAAAAAAGGTCCAAGCAAAAAAAAAGATATTTATATTCATATAATTTTAATATTGTTCCTCCCCTTTTTTTTACTGTGTTTATGTTAGTTTGATCCTTATCTTTATTGTGTCGTACTTTGCTAATTTTTTTATTATTCCAATTAATCTTGTAACTTAATTCTCTTCTTAGTGATCAAGTTCTTCTCTTTTTATTTGGTTTCTAAAGTGCAACAATCATAGAAATTTCAAGAGTGGTAAAAAGCAAGAGTTGTTTGTTCAATAGAGGGTGAAAGCCAATTTTGAGAATAAACACGAGTGTCCATCCTTAACTGAAACACGTGAAAGAGTGATTGCGAGGTCCTTTATATAACAATTTTTATAAGTTTTTTGTTATGGCAGCTCACTCAGAAGAAACTCTAATTGACATGGGAATGATGGAAAGGGTCATTCAACAATTAACTAATCATTTGATTGAATTGAAAGAATAGAGGCAGGAGGTGACACAGATATTGTCCAAGAATACTAAACAAAAAATTTTTCAGAATCGGCGTCAGAATCATATACCTTCTAAGGATGACTCTGGTGAGGATACAACACCTCGACACAGAATTCAATATAGCAATATCAATGGCATCAAGATGCAAATACCACCATTCAAAGGGAGAAACAATCATGAAGTTTATTTGGAGTGGGAATGTAAGGTAGAAAGAATTTTTGCTTGTCATAATTACTCTGAGGCATAGAAGGTTCATTTGGCAGTAGTTGCGTTCTCTGACTATGCCTTGCTTTGGTGGGATGAACTAGTGAAGACAAGCCATTGGAATGACAATCATTCTATAGAGACTTGGGATCTTATGAAGCACCTCCTGAAGAAGAGATTATGCCTTCATACTACTATAGAAAATTGCATCAGAAGTTACATTGGTTGACTCAAGGCTCCAAGTCCGTTAAAGACTACCATAAGAAAATGGAGATGCTTATGATCACTACCAACATAGAAGAGGATACTGAGGTTACTATGGCATGATTTGTAGGTGGTTCGAATAGAGCAATTGCTAATGTGGTGGAGTTACATCATTATATGGAGATAGAGGATTTAGTTAGTATGGAAATGAAGGTGGATAGGCAACAACATGGAAGAACACCAAGGGGATTGTCTCATGCTAATTCAAAGTGGGAGTCTCATAGTGCTGACACAACAAAGACTAAGGGTGCTGAATCCAATGAGTTGTTTGATGCTACAAAGAAGAAAGGTAATTCTAACTATTCTTCTACTGCTTCTTGGCATAGAGATATTAAATGTTTCAAGTATCATGGTATGGGTCATTATGCTAGTGATTATCGAAATAGGAGGATGATGATTATTAGAGGGGATGATATTTGTGTTTGATTTTGATCATGGTGATGATTCTAATCATAATAGTATGCCACCTTTGGAGGATCATTTTGATAGTGATGTTAAGTATGCAGTCCATAGTGAATCTCTTGTTGTTAGATGTGCTTTGAATTTGCATGTGAAAGAAGATAGCCTAGAGCAATGCCAAAGCCTTTTTCACACTAGATGCTTGGTGGGTGGAAAGTTGTAGTGTCTGATTATTGATGGTGGGAGTTGGACTACTGTGGCTAGTACATTATGGTGGAAAATTTGAGTTTGACATGTGTTTGATATCCTAAATTACATATGTTGCAGTGGTGAGATCAAGATTGATAACCAGGTAACAATCGCATTCTCTATTGAAAAATATGTTGATGAGGCATCGTGTGATGTGGTGCCAATGCAAGCTTGTCATTTTTTATTGGAAAGACCTTGGCAGTTCAACCGTCAAGTATTCCATTATGGCTACACGAATCAGTTCTCCTTTGATTTTAATGGTCGTAAGATTACTCTTGCTCCATTATCACCTAAGAAGGTTTATCTTGACCAGTTAAAGCTTCAACAGGATACCAAGGAGAAAATGGGATGTGAGGCCAAAGAAAAATCTAAGAAAAAAAAGGCTATGAGAGAAAAAAATATAGCAAAAGGCCCAAAGGTGAGTGAAAAGAAAGAAAAGAGTACATATCTTGAGAATAGTGTGAATACAGAGAAAAATGAGAGAGTTGAGAGAAAATTGTGTTTATTTGCAAAAGATAGAGATTAAAGAGTGTTTTAATAGGCAAGAGAGCTGTGATTATGGTTCGGTTTAGGAATACTTTGTTATCTGACACTAAACTTAATCCAAATTTGCCAAATATTTTTGTCTCTTTGTTGCAGGAATTCGCAAATGTCTTTCCTACTGATGTGCCCAGTGGCCTACCTCCGTTACGAGGGATTGAACACCAAATTGATTTTATTTTTGGTGCTAGCATTTCGAATAGACTAGCCTATAGGAGTAACTCTAAAAAGACAAAGGAACTTCAAAGGCAAGTGGAGGACTTACTAGCCAAAGGTCACATTAGGGAGAGCATGAATCCATGTGTTGTACCAGTTTTGTTGGTTCCAAAGAAGGATGGTAGTTGGCAGATGTACGTGAATTGTCGTGCGGTAAATAAGATTATGGTAAAGTATTGTTATCCTATCCTTAGGTTAGATGACATGCTTGATGAATTACATGTTCCATGCATATTCACTAAAATTGATTTGAAAAGCGGGTATCATCAAATTAAAATGAAATTTGTAGATGAATGAAAGACTACATTAAAACCAAACATGGGTTATATGAGTGGTTAGTAAGGCTTTTTGGGTTAACTAATACACCCAGTACTTTTATGCGTCTAATAAATCATGTTTTGTGAGAATTTTTGGGTAAATTTGTTTTTTATTTTGATGATATTCTCATTTATAGCACTTGTTTGGAAGACCACTTATCACATGTTTCAGCTGTTTTGGAAGTGTTTCAAAAAGAAACATTGTATGCCAATCTTAAAAAATGCACATTTTTATTGATAGAGTTGTATTTCTTAGTTTTATTGTGAGTGTGAGTGGAATTGAGGTTGATGAGGAAAAGGTGAAGGCTATTCTTAAATGGCCAACGCCCAAGAATGCTTCTGAGGTAAAAAGTTTTCATGGTTTAGCTGGGTTTTACAGGAAATTTGTAAAAAAATTTCTACCATTGCTACGCCTTTCACAGAGGTTATCAAAAAAGATGTTGGGTTTAAATGAAAAAGGAACAAAAAATTTCATTTCATACCCTAAAAGATTGTTTGTGATCTGCCCCTATTCTTATGTTATCTAACTTTGATAAAACCTTTGAGATCGAACGTGATGCTTCTAGGATTGGTATAGGTGCTATTTTAATGCAGAAAAAGTGAGTCATTGCCTTCTTCGGTGAAAAGTTGAATTCAGCTCAGTGCAAATATTCAATTTAAGATAGAATTATATGCCTTGGTTCGAGCTTTGGAGGTTGGGCAACACTACCTTTTACCTAAGGAGTTTATGATTCACACGGATCATCAATCTTTGAAGCACCTAAAGGGACAAGGCAAGCTTCATAAAAGACATGCTAAATGAGTGAAATTCATTGAGACATTTCTATATGTGATTGTCTTTAAATAAGGTAAAGAGAATGTGTTTGCTGATGCTTTATCTAGGAGGTATGATTTGATTACTACACTTACTTGTAAGTTGTTAGGATTTGAGTATTTAAAGGAGTTGTATGCTACTGATTTTCACTTTTCTATTATTTATGCCTCTTGTGAACATGGTGTATAACAAATTTTATAGTCATGAAGGTTTTCTATTTCGTGGTAATAGAATTTGTGTGCTTGCTTGTTCTATTAGGGACTTACTTATTCGGAAATCACATAATGGGGGTTTAATGGGTCATTTTGGTATGCATAAGATATTGGATGTGTTATTTGAACATTTTTACTGGTCACACATGCTTAGGGATGTTGAAAAATGTTGTGCTAAGTGTATTGCATGTAAACATACTAAATCTACATTTTTACTACATAATTTGTATACTCTGTTACCTGTTCCTATGCATCCATAGGTTGATATTTCTCTAGATTTTATTCTTGGTTTGTCTCGAACTAAGAAGGGTAGAGATAGCATTTTTGTTGTGGTAGACAGGTTTAGTAAAATGGCTCATTTCATTGCATGCCATAAAACTGATGATGCAATAAACATTGTTGATCTTTCTTTAGAGAGGTTGTGCGCTTGCATGTTGTTCCTCAAACTATTATTTCTGATCGTGACGTAAAATTTTTGAGTCATTTTTGAAAAATGTTATAAGATAAATTAGGCACAAAATTATTATACTCTACTATCTGTCATCCTCAGACTGATGATCAAACTGAAGTAGTAAATAGAATATTAGGGACCTTATTACGTGCTGTTGTTGGTAAGAATCTGAAAATTTGGGAAGATTGTTTATCTTTTACTGAGTTTTCTTATAATAGAACAATTCATTCTTCTACAGGCTTTTCTCTTTTTGAACTTGTTTGTGGTTTTAACTCTTTAACTATTTTGGACTTATTACCTTTGCTTTTGCATGATCTTGTTAGCTTGGATACCAAAGGTAAAGCTGAAAAGGTTAAAGCAATGCACTTAAAAGCATGTGAGTTAATTGAAAAGAAAAATAGGTTGACAGCTCAAAGGGTGAATAAAGGTCGAAGACAACTTGTCTTTGAACTTGGTGACTGGGTATGGGTTTGAAAAAGAAGAGGTTTCCTATTCAAAGAAAATTCAAGTTAGACCCTAGGAGTGATGGTCTATTTCAGGTGCTCGAAAAGATCAATAACATTGCTTACAAGATTGGCATTACAAGTGAGTATAATATGTCAGCTACTTTTAATGTTTTTGACATATTTCCTTTTGATTTGGATACAGATTTGAGAACGAATCTTTTTCAGGAGGGAGGAAATGATACGAGCTCTGTGGGACAAATTGAGAACTGTCATATGTTAATTGATCTCATTATAAGAGCAACAACTAAGAGAAGAAAAAGGTTTTGCAAACATGGCTAAATCATTTGTTCAAGAGATGCATCAAAAATTGGGCAAGATAATGGTTAATGATTATGGAAAGCCAAACGTCTTACTATTTACAAGTTGCATTAAAAACTCTCGTTAATCAAGTTGAATCAAATAGGCATTACTTTCTTAGTATTTATTTTAAGACTTATTTTATGTTTATTTAATATAATTTAATTTAATTTTTTTTGTTTTATCCCCAATAATGATTTGACCCATTTTTATTTTAGTGAACTTGTGAGTTAGAGTTTTAAACTTAAGAGGTATAAAAATTCGCTA
The DNA here is from genome assembly GCF_003086295.3 of Arachis hypogaea. Classification (NCBI taxonomy): domain Eukaryota; kingdom Viridiplantae; phylum Streptophyta; class Magnoliopsida; order Fabales; family Fabaceae; genus Arachis; species Arachis hypogaea. The sequence goes on from NC_092045.1 coordinate 23,026,523, forward strand.
AAACCTGGTAGCCATTTTTCTTTTAATTTTTTATAAATAAAAATTTCTTTGAATTTCTTTGAGAAACTTGGATTTGAACAGGAGAGGGTAGAGTGATTCCCTTAGCTGTTGCATAAGAAAATCAAATTAAAGTAGAGAAGTCCCTTTCTTTGATTCCCCATCTTACTTTGGATTACGTTCTGTATGGCTGTGTTTGATTCATGTCTTAAAATTATGAAGACATAGACACAAGAGTACATAGACACAAGAAGACATTAATTTTGTATTCTGTTTGATAATTAAGACATAGACAGAACACACAACTCACAATTTTACTAAAAAAGTCAATTTTACCCAATTCATTTCTGTATCACCATCACTAGTTATACCTTTTCATATTCCTTCAAAATTATCACAATTTACCATGGCATCACCATCTTCAAAACCAACACAAATTTTTTTTATTTTTGGTAATTCTTTATCCAAAAGAAAATCAACTCCATAAACATAAAAAATTTACCCAAAATTGCTAAAAGTTAACATAGCAAACACAAATCTCTATCAATCCAAATACAGAATAAGTTATCATCTCATCCACAACAAAGAACACCACAAATAAAATTTAATCCAAAATTTAATATTTATAAAATAAACAAAAGTGCTTCAATAACATTCTAATTGAATAATAAAGACATTCAAATTTTTATTAAAAAAATTAAAATAAATACAAATTGAATCTGAGGTAGAACAAGGCAACAGAAAAAATGAAAAAAAAAAGAAAGAGGTAGAGAAGAATGTAAAGAAGATGAAAATGAGTAAAGGTGGAAGAAGGACAGGACCGACAGCAGTTGTTGATGTTGATCGAAGGGTGAGGCAGAAAGACTTTCTTCTTTGCTGTGATGCTACCTGTAAGAAGAAGACAAAAGACAAACAACACTGCCAGAGAGAGGATGGAAGCGACGCCATTGAAGCACAAATCGGGCAACAACAATGGGCAGAGAGAGTATGGAGGCTGAGAGAGGAGATGAAGAATGGTTGAAGAAAAAAATAGGTTGAAGGGCTAAAATGGTAAAAATATTCCATATCTCAACTTAAAAATGAGTGTCTCAGCTAATTGGAAAGACTCAAAATACATGTTTTTGTGGGTATCTATGTGTCACCATGTCTCTCTTAGTTTGTGTCTCACGTACCAAATAAAGAACACGTCCTACCGTGTCTCTGTCTTTGGCATACACAGTCATTAACCAAACGGTGCCTATCATAACTCCTCTTTTTTTCTACACATAACGCATATTTTGTCTGCATAATTTCTCATGAATGATACCATCTTTGAATGAGCACATATCACATATGATTCTATTATTCCTCATAAGTTGTGGTTTGTTTGTGCTATTGTAGGATTCACAAAATTGATTCTAGATTGTTGTTGTCCGTTTGAGAATGTGTATCATCAAAAAGAGGTGTTAACAGAATTGAAAAATCTGTTAACAGAAACTGTTAACCTATTGACCAAAGGACAAACGTAACTAATTTTAAATTTTTCAGGAACTAATTTGATTAAAGAAATCATTTGGGAACGAAAATGATGATCGACCAATATTTCAAGGACTAATTTGTCAATTAACCCTAATTTAATTAGTATATATGGACAATATAATTTTTATCAACAAAGCTAAGTGTCCAAACTTTTTTAAACCAAGTACACAACCAAGTCAAAGCGCGCTTCTTTAAATGTAGGTATATACGCATTGTCGCTGCTGCTGCTGGTGCTTCTTCTTCTTCTTCTTCTTCTTCTTCTTCTTCTTCTTCTTCTTCTTCTTCTTCTTCTTCTTCTTCTTCTTCTTCTTCTTCTTCATTATCATTATTGTTGTCATCATCATCAACATCTTCTTCTTCTTCAACAACGTCATCATCATTGTTGCCGCCGTTGTCTTCATCTCTGGTTCTTCTTCAACGTCGTCTTCTTCTTTTTCTTCAATGTCGTCATCTTCTTCTTCTCTTGTTTGATTTCTTCTCCTCCTTCTTTTTTCTTTTCATCCTCTTTCATCATCATCGTTGTCAGCGTTGTCGTCATCTTCTTCATCTTTTTCTTCTCCTCCAATATATGTTCAACAAATTAGAGCACAGAAATTTTAATTCACAGCACTGAAAATTTTGATGCACAATATATAAATTTTTGAATAAATTACCATTTGTACCCATGAAAGATATAAACGCTAACAAATGTACTCATATAAGAATAAAACGACAATTGTAACCACAGAAGATGGCCTCCGTGTGCCAAGAGTACCTGGATGTTGGTTACGCAATTGGTCCATCAGGGTATTCTTGGCACACGGAAGCCTTTTTCCGTGGTTACAATTGTCATTTTATTCTTATATGAGTACATTTGTCAGTATTTATATCTTTCATGGGTACAAATGGTAATTTATTCTAAATTTTTAAAAGACCACATGCCAAGAAGATTGACACCTAACTAACAAAATACGCATAACATAGGAATTTTAGTATACATCAGATAATTGGTGCATAGCACAGAAATTTTGGTGCACAATACATAATTTTTTAAAGAACTACATGTCCAAAACATTGATACCCAACGAACAATATATCCTATAGCACATAAATTATGGTATACAACACAAAATTTTTATGCACATCATAGAAATTTTTTATGCACAGCACAAAAACTTTTGAAGGACCACATGTTTAGAACATTTACTCACCGAACCAAAAAAAATTTATGTCAATAAGTTTTTGTGCTATCTAACAAAATTTGTATGCTGAAAAGTGCAAAGAAAGAGAAGCGGTAACGCATCCGCACACTTTTTTTTATTGAACTTGTGTGAACTTGATTGGACTAAGTTACAAAAAACTTGTTACGCGTAGCATTATTGTAAATATAGAGTAAAATATTATTTTAATCCTTAATGTTAGACTAAATTTTAATTTCGTCCTAACGTTTAAAACATCTTATTTTTGTTCCAAACATTTTATTTCGTCCTATTTTGATTCTCTTGTCAAAATTAATTTTTTTTACCAAAAAATATCTCTTTTTCTTCTATTGTTATCTTTTTTTTCCCATATTATTCTATTACTTTCATTCTCAAATCACTACAACAATCACTATGATCACTACAATAATAATTTTTGTTGCTATCTAGAAGAAAATCATAATGTTAACAAGTTTTTAGAAAAAAAATCGTAATTTTGTCGAGAAGACTAAAATAAAACAAAATAAAATGTTTGAGATAAAAATAAAATGTTTCAAACATTAAGGACGAAACTAGAATTTAATAACCTAAACGTTAGGAACTAAAATAGTACTTTATTTATTATATATCATCTTTTAATGTCTAATTATTGCAAATAAAAAATTTTAGTACATTATGTTACGAATATCAAAATAATTTCTTTTATGAAAAATAATTATTATATATAGGTAGTTAGAATCGCAAGCCAACTCGTTAAATCGCACGAGTTTGCAATTTTACTCCCTCAATTCATCTCGTTTATATTCTTCGAGTAAGAGGAGTGGCGTTCATGCAGAATCACCGAAAAAACACTCAAAATCGCTGAAATCGCGTTTGCTCAGAATCTGTCTTGTTTTATTTTCACCGTCTCCATAGTCTCTGTTGTTAAAGTCGCTGTGTTGCCTTTAGTTCTTGGCTTAATCTCTCTTCTTTCTTCTTCCATCACCATCACCTCCATCACTCGGTCTTTCCTCTCTCTTTTTTCTTTTAACATTGATTATTATCCTTGCTCTTCTACTTCTCTCATTTCTTCTCCTCAACCCTTTTAACATTGGTGCTCTATTTTGCTCTCTTTTTTTTTTCTTTTTTATTCCGATCTATTAGTTGATTTGGTATATAGATAAATTAGATTAGTGGAACAAAGGTATTATTAATTTATTGTTAAAAAGAAGAGAATAAAATATTTAAATCACACAGATAGAAGAAAAATATAGGAATAGGAATAGGAAAATTCTAGTGTTTGAATTTTGAAATTTTAAAAAAATATTAAAATTAGCGTTAAATTTGTTTTGTTATATTTTGAATAGTAGTTTTTATTTTTCTCTATTCTCTTTGCAATTTTCTCTTCTTTTTTAGTTTATTTCCGTTGCTACTCTACTCATTTGTCTTGAGTGTGAGATACCCCTTTTTTGTTTCTGTCAATAGTTCTATCTATAAACATTTATAATTTTATTCACATCTAATAAAGTTATCTTTTTTAGAACAAAATGATTGTATTGTACTAATTATTGATGTATATTAATATACTGCACAAATAATTAAAATAAAAAAACTGATAATTGATAGATATATAAAAATTTGAATTTAAATCTTCATATCGTTATATTTTCTTAATTTACGAGTCACATATACATTTCGTTTTACGATTTTGTAAATTTCGATACTACAACAATCTTACGAATTAAGATATAAATTACGAGTTTATTATTTTAATTTAATATCAATAAAACTTTAATATTTTAGATTGTGTTTGATTTATTTTTATATTTTATTATTTTTTATTTTTATATAGTATTTTCAATTTAACCACTATGCATTATATCTAGAGACATATATTATTTTATTTTTAATATATATTTTATATCTAATATACTTTCTATTGATTTGATGTCTAATTTTATATATTACCACGTTATATATATGTCGCGTTAAAATACTTGGTATCAGTACACTTAATTAGATCCATCAAAAGAAGTGATATGAACAAATTAGTTATATTGTACATATTTTATTTTTTTCAACTGCTTATTGACGTTCTTATTTTTTAATTAATCAATTAATTTTAAAACATAAATATTAGTAAAAAATATCTTTAATTTGAATTTAAAAAATATATAAAAAATAAAAATAATAAAAATAAAAACTTAAATTTTATATTTTAGTTTAAATCTTGAAAAATTTGCATTTTTTGAAATTCGTGAATTTATAATAAAATGATTAATGATTTTTTAAAATTCATTAAAAATATTCTTTGATTCATTAGTATTTATGAAACAATCGTTGGGACTTTTAATGTTCAAAATGTTAATGTAGGTCGGCTCTTAATTTTTAACTGAGAGTGAATAGCTAATTTGTTTCATTTTTCGAATAGGATTCTATGGTCGGTCAGCGACACCTGGATGTCAAAGACGTAAAGTGGAGACGATGGGATCGATCCATAGATTTTTTTTTCTTTTGCTGCATTTCATTCCTTTTAGTTGAGTTTGGTCGGCTGGAATCAATAAATGTTACTGTAGAGTAGGTAACGTAAGAACTCAATCGAGCACTTAGTTGAACTAGGAAGCAAGTTCTGACTAACTAAGTAAATTCGAGTTAGACAAAAAATGACCAGAAATTGCTATCTTCTTTCACTAGCGATAGAGTGAAGCATAGTCGTGTTTAAGCGGCAATAGTGATTTTGGTGTTACTGAGCTATATCTGTATCTAAGTATCGAATAATCTCCCTTAGGGTAGGCATATGTTGGCTAGATCGATAAGAGTGTAAGGAAGAATGCACAGATAACATCCTTTTAAAATGGTCCCTGAAATTTGACTCGCGACTCAATTTAACCTCCAAAATTTCAATTGACCTAATTTGTACCCTAAAATTTTGAGTTGTGACTCAATTTAGTCCTTCTGTTTATTTATGTCACCAAAAAGTTGACGTAACAATTTTAATTGACACTTGACACTATCAACAGTTATATAATGTGGCAAAAATATTATAAGCACCAATTTAGCCCCTTGAGATTTGAACATAAAAGCCTAGACGGTGCCCCCAAATCTCCCAAATTGAAGCCGTTTTTGGTGAGTTGGGGAGGATGCTGAGGAGCGGCAACGAAGCTTCCCAAAATTCAAGTAGATCGCGTTTGCATGACAGCCGGGTGAGGAACGTACATCACAGCAGAAGTGGAAAGATTCCACAATTGTGTAGTTGTAGAAAATGGTAACATTAATACTTATTTCATTCTATTTTAAATCAAAAATCATGAACCTCCATTCAAAAACAAGAATAGTTAAGTCATCCATTAATTCCAGCTTCTCTTAAACATGAAAACAAAAAAAAAACGCCTGCAACAATCCTCATATCTATTTGCCCAATGCATCAGATTCAGTTGATCACAGTTATATACATAAAAAATTAAACTATAGCATACAAGAACTCTACCAGTTACTAACAACCATAATCAACCTAAATCTCCAAAAAATTTCATTGATCAAATAGAGCAAAAAATTAAAAAACAACAAACCTCAATCAATATATTCCAACAAAATAGAGTATTGCATGTTGAGAGTTACGAATTTTTTGCTAATCTGTTTTTGAACAAATGATGATTTCCAAGTTCTTCGTTTTCATTATAGGCCGATGAATCAAGTGCAAAAAGCTTCAAATTTCACCTATGGCGACAACATTGGTTCTTAGTTGCCGCAAGGTATACGAAAGGAGAAAGAAGAAAAATGGTCAATTGAAGTTTCAGTAATGAACAGCGGTGGAGCCTCATGTTGAGGTTTCATATAAATTATATACAAATTTTAGTTTAGCCACTCCTAAAATTTTTATTTTAGTCTTATCTTATTATAAAAATATTTTTAGCCCCTCTCTAATATTTCATCTAGCTTCGCCCCTGAAAATGAAGTGTTTTACATTTTAGGTTTCATTTAACTCCCTTCTTATGTCACACAGACATCGTTTTAATATATTTTGGGCACCAACAACTACACAATGTCTTTTATGTAGTGTTAGGTGTTAATTAAAATTACCATGTCAGCTCTTTAGTGACAAAAATGGATGAAAATGTCAAATTGAGTCACAACTTAAAATTTTAGGGAACAAATTCGATCAATTGAAAATTCGATGACTAAATTGAGTTGAAGTCAAATTTCAGAAGCCATTTTGAATATTAATTCTTAATAAATATTTTACAATTTTTTTCTTCTAAAAATTATTATAGGTCTTAGTTCATTCAACAAATTGATCATTGGAATTATTGTATTATTAATCAGAATTTTCTCTTTTTAACTATAAGTATTGTGTCAGGAGTAAATTGGCATAGAAACTAAAGCATAATATTTTTTTAGAGTTAGAAGTAACAAATACTGATAACAAAGTGATGTAAATTAAAAAGACCAATTAAATTTATATAAGATATGATTTTTTGGTGACTATACAAGATACTATTTGAAAAATAATTAAAGTATTATATCAATCAAATCATTTAATTTGTAAAAGTAAGTATATAACAAACATTTTGATAGATTGTTTGTTACTTCAAAATCTAAAAATTTAAATTTGAGCTCTTAATTATTTCAAAAAAATTTCAATTTTTTTATTTTTAGTTTCTAAAATATTTCTATTTCTTCTTTCTGCGACATGGTAAACCACTGCCTTTGAGCCTCTCAGATCCTTAATTAATTTTATCATAAAGGCCAATGATAAACAATAATTTTCTTCAAATACAACATACAATTTTCATCGTACTTGCTTTTTAAAGAGCACTTCTTCTCAAAATCTCACAAAGTGATGAGTTAGAATCTCATTATAACTAAGGCTATATTTTTTATTAATTTTTTCTTTCTAAAACAATTTTGATAATGGCTACTTAGATGTGAATGAATTAAAAGATGGTTTTCAATTAATTTTAAAAAAAGTTAAGCATTCTATTTTAAATTTATAAATTTATAAAAAATAAAATTTTTAAAGTCTGAACTAAAACATAAAATCCGACATTTTATTATGAGTTTTATTTTTTTATACCTTATTTAAATTAAAATTAAAGTATTTTTATTGATATTTATATTTAAAGTTAATAGAGACAACAAAAAATATTTAAAATTAATGGATTAACTTAAAAATAAAAATATCAATATGTTACTAAAAATAACAGAAAATGTGCATTGTATCTATTTTATTCATATCACATTTTCTTTCTAATTCTATTAGTAATTTTTGAGTAAAATATACTTTTTGTTTCTGATATTTGTAATTTTTTTTGAATTATTCTTAATATTTAATTTATTTAATTTTATTCTTAAAATTAATAATATTTAAAAAATATAAATATTAAGAACAAAATACGTATTTTATCTATAACTTTTTCTTTCCTGATTTCATTGGCTACGTGAAATTAGGTGAATAATTTGTTTTTAGATCGTTCATACCCAAAACAAGAAAAAAAAATATTTTTTGATTCGCAGTCAATGTCTTTTGGCATTGTTATTAAGAATAGACCAAAATCACATGATTTTGTCAAAGCACAACAATTATACCACAAAGACTCAACAACCAAGACACATAAAATTTTGCCTACACATAAAATAAAACAAGCAACTCATACACATATTACCTACAATTTTATTAAATCAAAATTTCGTCCGCCACTCCATCCACTGCTTCATGTCTCTTAAATTTAATTTACGTCTTTAATTTCCCTCGCCGTTTGTGATATGAGATATAATATACATAAATATAATTTTTTAATATTATTTAAATTAAAAAAATAAAATCTCTTCATAAAAAAAGCAAAGCAAAGTTTCCTGTTACAATATCAAAAGGTGGAAGAAAAAAAAGGTAAAAATAAAAATAGGTGGGATAAATATAAAATTTTAATTTTGATGTATTAACAGTATAAAATATTTTATAAAATCGTGTAATTACAATCATTCTTTTAAATGATTATTCACGGAGTCAATATAAAAAATAATTATTTTTGTTAATCCAACTTTATGTGATTGGATACACATATAAAAACGATTTTATACTGATAGTCCATTAAAATTAAATTATAAATATAAGGACTCAATTCCAACTAACGAGATAAGGTTGGAAAACGAATTTTTATAATAACTTTTATAATTATTCATTTCAATAATTAATACATTTATTTTATTTATTTAAATAAAAAATTCGTATTTTATCCTTATTTTTACTTAAAAAAAATTTTAAAAAAATCATTTAAATATTTTTTTTAAAAAATCATTTATAAAGTCCTAAACCCTATCACTGTAAAATAAATTTTCTGCTTGTAAAGTAAGAAAGCTGAACTTTCATACCGCACAACCAAATTAACATGCCAATAATTAAAAGCTAAATCAAATTAAATCAAATCTCTTCTCTGTTTTCTCTGTTTTTTTGTTACCGTACTTTCCGTCCATCACACAGCAAAACACTCTCTCCACCAAACTTTTTCAACAACCCCACCGCCACCACCACCTCCACCTCCTCCACCTCCTCCTATGACCCTGGACGGAGCTAAAAACGACGCAGTTTTTGCCAAAAAGCTCGTGCTGAGCAATGGCAAAGTATAAAAACGATTTTACACTGATAGTACATCAAAATTAAATTATAAATATAATGACTTAATTTCAACTGTAAAATTTCTTTATTAAATCACAAAACATAGAAAACCCTCTTAATTTTTTATCTAAATTTATTCGTCAGTAATTCAGTATATATATTACTCAATTACCAACTAACCACTGCTTTTTAACTTTCACTAAAGCAAAGATACTAAGTTTTAACATGCAAACACAATAATAATAACCACACGGAGTACCAGTTCCAGAATACATATTATAAGCTACAACCACTACCACTTACACAAATATAAATCCATAAAAAATAATAGGAAGCAGTAAAGGCTAAAAGTAGTTTTCACTATGTATTACTGCTAAATTATACAGCCAAATATAGAAACGCCAACATTTTCTAGTAATAGTTTCAATCCAAAAGTATTCTTGGTGGAAGGTATACACTTAAAGCTTGATCTTGATATGAAGCAAGTTTCACAATTGAACTAGCTGTGGGGTTGCACCTTCTCTGTACTTCGATGAATCCTTCGCTCAGAACTTGCTCCACCCACTTCACCACTGTATCCTGGTCCAAGACATATGCTGCTGCGAGCAACTGGTCAATGACTTCTGACTGAATTTGTAAGACACATTCTGATCCAAGAATCTTGTTGAAGTTACTTCTAATCACTTCTAACACTCTATCTTCCAGCGCATCAAAATTGAAAGGTTTGAAAACAACCGTTTGGTAAGCTTGATCACACAAATCTTGCAACCAAATGTTTTGGTTCCCAGTTGAGACATGTTTGGAATTTTCACTGTCCATTTGTTGTGATTCACTCTCTTCAGCTGGAAGATTCAAATCCAAAAGCCAATTTGATGCTATATGTGCCCTTTTAGGCATATCTGAGATTAAATGCCGGTCGTGGTGAAATTCATTATCACCGATCAATTTTCGTTTATTTACAAAAACTAGATCTGGCATAGCATCTCTCAGACTGTTAGATATGATGTCTCCAATGGCATGCTCAACTTTGATCTTGATAGCTCCTCTTTTTGCCATTAGTATCCTTTCCTCAGGATAGTTGGAAGGTTCTTCTGTTAACGTCAAACTATCTTTGTAATTTAAAAACGAAGTCACAAATGTGGCATTGTTTAATCCGATTTCTCGACCGTGCGAGTCTGTTATTTTTCCAGTCTTGATGGCTTGCAACAAACTGCTTTGAGTTACTGCATCTGCCTTATCTACGTTTTCAAGAAAAACCACAGACAAAGTTTTCTTGCAAAACTCCCCCACAATAAAATCAAGAGTAGTCTTTCCCCTAAATTTCACAGCGTTGGATGCTTTCATTTCTTTGGAACCTAGATCCATACAAATAAAGCTGTCCCGACTTCCATACAAAATCTCAGCTAAAGCAACGGCTACTTTCTTTTTGCCGTGCCTATCAGGTCCCACAAAATTCATCCATAAGTCGCCTCGTTGAATTGCTCCACATGGTCTAATCCTTTTTATTGGACTGCAAACTATTGCTTTGACGATAGCATGTAATGCTTCATCTTGCCAGGTTACCTCCTTCGATAGAGCTTCAAAAAGGCTTTTGGGATTTCTCGCATCAACTTGTCTAACATGGTCGAAACTTAAGCAGGAAGAAGACTGTGACAGATGCTTCAAGATATTCCCATCAGCCAAATTGAAGTTCGAAGAAAATTGACTCCCGATTTGCTTTGGAGGATCCATTGAATATTCGTCAGTAGGTTTCTTAAATTTATTGCTGGTAGGAGAAGGACATATTCCTAGACCCAGATCTGTGGTTACAGAATTAACTGAAGTTGGAGACATTTCACTACCATCGCACACACTTGAATTGGAGATGTTGCATGATCTCAGGTCAGCTAACTCGAGATCTTCAGCTTTTTGGAACATCTCCACAAGTTTCGAAGTATGCTTCCCCTGCATTTCCTTGAAAGCCAAAGAAAAAGGACTGGTTGGTTGTGATGTAGACATAATTTGCACATTGACTGGAACTTCCGAGTTTAGATCGATGACTTCAACGGGAGAATTGTCTGTAACTTTGTTGTCGCGATTTTCAGCATCTTTCTTTTTATCTTTAGTACAAAGAAAACCCATAACATTCGGACAAGAATTTGCTTCGGAAAATCCCTGGCGCAGATGATAGTAAACATTATCCATGTTCTTATGAGTTCGCAAGGATTTACCACCATCCAATAAAAGAAAATCATCTTTTTTGGTCTGTACTGAATGGAAAAGAAAATAATTTTTACACAAACAAAATTAAAAAAAAATCCATTGATAAAAATCAAATAATTCGTAAGAAAAAATCAATTGCATATTTTTTTGATTGAGTAGCCAAAATCTTTTTCAAAAATTTAATTTGTATATAGTTAATATTCATCATTTTAAGGTTAGTGAAGATTACTTAATCAAAATGCTCTTTTATTTCGCCAAATTTTTTATCCGTTTTATATAACCAAATTTTTTGCTCATTTTAACTGACATTTATCTGACTGTTATACAGTACTCAGTACGCACCTTAGCATTCAATCCTTTTGCTGCATTAATTTCTGCAATCTGTAGCCATGGCTGATAGTTAGATTGACATGGTTCAACAGCTAAAGAAGAAAATCTTTCCTTTGGAGCAGGCACTTCTTGTTCACACCTTTCGCTGTTTTGACGGTGCCTGAGATTGGGAGTACAGCCAGGTAGTGGACTTTTCAAATCAGAAGGGGAAGAGAAAAATCCACCAAATGGTACAAATGAATCCATTAAACTGTCAAACAACAAAACATTGGTGAGATCAAATAAAAATGAAAATCCATCTGTAGAATAAGTTATTACTTATTAGCTTATCATATGAATGAAAATGAATTCACATCTATCTATTTATCATTTAATTGATCATGACAATCTATGAGTCTTCTATAATAATGTTCCGCTCATCCTTAAATTTAGAGTTTTTATCAGAAAAAAATTAGGGTGGTATGTTTGTATAGTAATTACATAGACCCGCTTCATTAAGTTAAAGAACAGAAAAACATTTAATCCAAAATATCAAAAGACTCATGTATGAGATTTCTTAATAAAAAAATTAGAAAAATAAAATAAAATAAAATAAAAAACAACAACCAAAACTACTTGAAGCATGCACATGATGAATAAAAGAAATAATATTTAATCTCCTTTGTTGAAAAGTTCTGACAGTAAACAACTACTTTGGAGTAGTTGAGAGTTACATGAATAAATAGAAGAGGATATTCATTGAGGAAACAAATCACCTGGACCTTGGTTTCTGGCAAGATTGAAGAGAAGTAATTGGAAGAAGCTGCAAATCCCAATCTTTCTCGACAAAAGGAAACCTTCCAACAAACTTTAAGTAAGACTCATAGCTCCGAGCAAAACCAATCAACCATACCCTCTCACTATGAACCTTCAACAACCGCCCCAGTTCCCCAAGAACACCCTCTTCACCGCCGCTATTCTCCTCCTCCGCCACAAAACCCTTCAAGTCCCCCAAATTCACCACCACTCCTGGCCCCACGCCCTTCTCCGCCACCTCCTCCGCTTCCCTAATCCCGGATACAATCCTCAACCCTACCAGCTCCACCGGCAGCACCCCCTCCCTCCGCTTCTCCACCGCCTCCACGAACTGCCGCATCGCCTCGCCAGCACACGCGCCAAGCAGCACCGGGTTCCTCCCCTTGCTTCTCACCAGAACCTCCCCAATCCTCCTGAAACTCTCATCCTCCCCTCCGTCTCCGCCGCCGGAAAACGGGAACCCGAAAAACCCTCCCCGGCGGCCTTGTTCCGGCAAGTTACATAGAAAAACCGGCGGCCCACGCGATCTCGAGTAGCGAAAAAGCTGGGGCAAGGGCCTGAGTATCGCGAGCTTAATTTCGGAGCTCCGGAAACCCGCTTCTGCGAAAACCCGACTGACAACCGGGTCATCAAGAATCGATATCACCAAATGCTGCAGCTCAACTTTAACCGACGAAACAGAAAACGGTTGCTGAGTTTGTTGGAGGTTGTTAGAGTGGTTACTTTGGAACAAGAGTTGGTTATGGAACGTGTCAGGGTGTCGGCGCTGGTTGGCCTGAGACCGCTTGATGGCTGCCATGAGGGAGTTAGAGACGGGCGGGTCAGTGGATGGGTTGGAGGAAGGGGAGCGGTCGAGGGACACGGAGAGGCAGAGGTCGAGGGCCTTGAACTGAAGGCGGGGCGAGTAGGCGGAGTTGCGGGCGCGGCAGCATGCGTCGCGGAGGAGGGAGGAGGAGGGGAGGGAGAGGAGGGCGGAGATAGCGTGGAGAGAGGTGGTTTGGGCGTGGCCGCGACGGCGGGCAACGGACACCGCCTCGTCGAGGGCGCGGGCAGCCTCTGGTGTTAGGCATTGCCGGGCTGCTGCCACCGGGGTTGGCATCTTGGTAGCCTCAATATCATACAACAAAATCAAAATCAAAAGAATCTTGGACGTGAGTTGTGACTCTCTTGCTTCCTCCTCTCTTTGCGTTTCGAGTGAAGGGAGGGATTTATTTATTTATTTATTTATTCATTTACTAACATACACTCAAATTAATCCTTAACAAACTTTAATTCAGATATTTGATTATAATAATTTTTTATTAAGTTTAATTTTAATATACAACCAAATGTAAAGTAATTTTTTATATGTATTTAATTATATCCATTACATTATTTAAAATAATATTTTTTTATATTGTCATAAAAAAATAAATATAATTTTATAATTATATTAATATATCAAAATTAAATTTTAAAAATATTATTATAAAATAAATTAAACTTTCTAAATACTAGAAGAATCAATTTTTTTGGACAAAAATAATTTTAAAAAGACTTAACATAATAAAAATTTGTAATTTATTAAAAATTACAGTGTATCATTTAAAATAAAATAACTTAAAAATCAATTCAGATGTTTAGTCTTTAGTAGTACTATTGATCAGAGTGGAAGAGAAAGCGGGTGAAATGGAATAATAATGATGGAAGGGAGGGAGTGTGTGAGACTGTGAGTGGGGTGAAATATTTTTTGCTGAATAAGGAAAAACAACAGTTGGGTCATGGGTGTGTGGGGAGGCTTGGGAAATTTAAGAAAAGGGATTATGTGTTGTGTGTTGGGTGGTGAGAGTGAGTACCTTTAGCTTGTGCAAGTATACTCATATTTTTTCTCCTTTTTTTTTGTCATTTTTTTTTTATCAAAGATAAAAAAGTTCGAAGACGCATATCTTAAACGAGTATGAATAGACTATATTATTTAAGTTATAATTTATTAATTTTTTATTTATCAAATAAGTATGAATAAACTATACTATTTGAATTATAATTTATTAGTTTTTTATATATCAAGTTTGTTTACTTTTCAAATGTAAAATTTATTACTGACTTATTTATTTATATAACATTTGAAAATTTTAATTTATGAGTTAGAGATTATTAATAATATGATTTCAAAATCACATATAATTTTATATTTCTTAATTTCTTGTGGTATCAACTATCAAATGAAAATGAGAAATAGAGAAGAAGGAGAATAATAATTAATAAATAAATGTATATAATAATGGTGGAGTGAGAAAAAAGGAAGGGTATGTATGTGGGTGAAAATGGTGGGTCCGAGGCACCCAGGGGCCAGGGTGAGTGTGAGTGAGATTTCACTGAGGAGTCTGTGACTTGGTTATGAGTGAGTCATGACTCATGAGCCATGAGCATTGCGCATAGATTCTTTTCTTTCCTCTGGATCTCTTTCAATGACAACGGTATAACAACGGAAATCCTTATTTATTGTATAGAATAAATACGATTCTTCTCATATTATGTATTTTTATTTTTATCTTTTACATATTTTTAAATAAATTTAATTTTCATGTACTAGTAGACAAGAACAGATCTGTGTATAGTTTGGTGAGGCAAGTATCCTCACTAGAATTTAGATTTTTTTTTCCCTAATACAAAATAATCATATTTATTTTTTCTATATATTATTAATTTTAACTCCACTATATAAATTATTATAAAATTTATTTTATTGTCGTGTTATTAAAGCAATTTTTTATTTACATTAAATATATATTATTTACAAAAATTCGTAAAACATATAGTATTTACGAATTTGCACAACGTATCACATCTAAAATACTATGATTCGAGTGTAATTACGAGTATATCTCGAAGACTGAATACCTGGGACATGATATATTACTCGTTTAACGAATCTTGGATGCATCCAAGATCCGAGATACGATACAGATGAAAAAACGTGTACTGAGTATCCAAAATACGTACAAAAGAAAAAGGTCACAGAATCGGAATATGTTTATACTGAGAAATAGAGGGTACCCAAGATACGTGCATAGTAAAAAATAGGATCACAGTATCTGAGATACGTGTCTCATTAAATAGGTGTCTCTACATTCTAGATAACTAAGAAAAAAAACTCTATATAAGAAACTTTCTAGCTCAACCATTACTTACATTACATCTATATCTTTATTTGATGTCTTTATCTTTTTTTTTTTTTACTCATAGATAATAATATGTTCCTCTTTGTTGTAATTTATCCCAATGGAATAATAAAAAAATAGTGAGAAATGAATGATTTTTAAGTTTGATTCAACTCTGATGTTGCGCACTTGCCATGTTGATTCTCTACATGCACAAAAGACTGTCATACTAAGCAATATGGGGACATTAGGTTCCAAGGAGGTTGGGCGTATTGTATATAGATTTTTACCAGCGTTTCCAAATGGTGGATTTACTAACAAGTTATTATGGCTCGAAGCTGATCAGCATGTAAAGCTAATGTTCGACGTACATGCTAGACTAATGCCGCAACATGTGATGAATGGTATGCTGCAGTTCGTGAAGTGGGTAGTGGTTGTGGGCCATCCTCTTCGAAGCCCAAGTAATTCCGTTGGATGCAAGATCAATTCACTTTGCCCAACCTCGTAATAGTGTCGAAGAGGATGACAGCGAGGGTGATTCGGAATTTCGGATTATTTTACCGAAACTGAGTCGTCCAACGAGAGTGATTCTTCTGATGATTATGTGCCAGAGACTCCCATCGGTGGGGGTGCTTAGTTTCTCCTACCTCCTCCTTTGGTCATTCCATAATTATTAGAAGTTCCAAACCATTATCACACTTTAAATTTGGACACAATGCAACTAGATGATCCTTTTAACCCTGACGACAAGAAAAATTACAACATGGATGGTGGTGTAGAATTTTGGGTGGGCCACAGGTTCAGGAATAAGGATGTTGGTCTGATGGCAGTAAAGAACTACACCATTCGAAGGAACATGAAATATAGAGTTCTGGAGTCAGATAGACTTAAATACCATTATCGTTGCAAGAAATTCTCTAATGGGTGTCCATAGAGTTTTTATGTAGCACTTTGACAGAATTTGAACTATTGGTAAATTTTATCCTTTACCTTTTATGAAATTAAATGCCTATATGTTGATTATGTTTTATATTAGATGCTGAGATCTATGAGTAATTTTGTAGGACAGTGCGTAGGTTTGGTAGACCATATACCTATTTGGTGCTAACCATATCTCAAGATCATGCTCAGTTAGATAGTAGTTCAATTTGCAAGGTCATTAGGACAATAATACATGTTGATCCCTCTGTTTTTAGTTCAGCATCACAAAGTGCAGAACAACAGAGTTATCATTTTAAGCCATCATATCGAAAGGTATGGATGACAAAGCAGAAGGCGATTGCTCAAATTTATGGTAATTGGGAAGAGTCGTACAACAAGATACCCAGGCTGTTACAAGCTTTGCAAGAATGCCTCCTGACATTATACACGATTGCATTGTTCCTTATTACGACTGCAACATGATTGACAGCGATAGCAAACATCTTGATAAGGTCTTTTGGGCATTCCCTCCTTATGTTAAGGCATTTAAGTACCACAAGCTTTTTGTATCAGTTGATGGGATATATTTATACAGCAAGTACGGGGATGTGTTGTTAATTGTTGTGTCCCAAGATGATAATAACAACATTCTGCAACTCCATTTCTTATTATGAATGTATCTTGGGTACTGTGACTTTTTTTCTCTCTGCATGCATATCTCGAATATTTAGTATCCGTAACTGGTAATGTATCATATCTCATATATTCAGTCCCTGAAATATGCTCGTAATTATGTTCATATATAGTATCCAAGATGTGGCACGTTATGCAAATCCATAAATACTTTGTGCTTTACAAATTTTCATAAATAATATAATTATTTAATTTATATAAAAAAATATGTTATTCAAGCTATGAGAAACAAAGGTAGTAAAAGAGAAAAAAATACGCAAAAAGATTAAGATTATAAATTTATCACCATATATTTTCAAAAAGATAAATATATCCACTTAGAAAATAGGTTAATTATTCTATAAGTTTTAATAGTTTTACTGAAGGTTCCTATATATTTTTTTTCTTTTCAATTGGGTTCTTATATCATAATTTTTTTTTCCAATTTAGTTCCTACCGTGACAAAAACGTTTGAAATAATAGAATATTCTATTATAAAAAATGAATATACTCACCATTTGGGGTTGGAGATCTAATTGATGACACCTCATATTTCTAAATTCTAAAATAACCCTTGGTATTTTGTCCCACACTCACACCTTGCCCTAAACTCTTCGCTGAGCTCCCATGTCGTCGCATCTCCTCTGCTCGACGTTCGTCGTGTTCTCGGTGTTCGTCGTTGTCGTCGTCCGTCGCGTGGTCGTCATCCATCACGTGCTCGTCTCCCTCTTCCTCGTCCACAGCTCATCCGCCATCACTGCTCGTCCATCGTCACTACTCATAATCCTGGTGCTCCACTGCTCGTGTCTCGTCGCGCCGCTCCTCTATCTCTCCCTTGCTGTTTGAACTGCTGCTCGCCATCCACGCTCTAGTAGAGGGCTTTTATTGAGGAAACTGTACTGGTTTTTAGGGGTTCATTCGTTATTTCATAATTTGCTACTGTATAAGTAGAATAAATTTGCAACTGTCAAAATCTGAACGTGATTTCTATGAGGCCCTCTTCACTAGATCTAAGGTAAGTTTTGTGCAATAGTTCTCGATGGTGATTGAGATTATCTTTTAATAATTTGTTTTACATTCTTTTTAATAAATTGGTAATTGTCCTCTGTTTTATAGAATTGATCCTCTGCTTAAGCAGTTTGGATATTTGTTAAGTATATTCTTGTTTGAAATTGGTGTTATGAGTCTTGAATATTTTTATGCAATCAAACAAGTTCAATTTGATTATTATGTTTTACAAGAAAAGGTTTTACACAACTATGCGAATAATATCCTTGACCTGCTATTGCAATTGAGACAGTATTGTAACCATCTATTTTTGGTTGTAGTGAGGAGGCAATAATTAAATTTCTTCATACCTTCTTTGTCTTCCCAATTTCCATTCATCTCATATACTGTCTATTTAAAGATGAATTGTCTTATTTATGCAATGGCAACTCAGAGAAATATACAGATTTGAGTATACCAAAAAAGAAATCTTAAAAAATATAAATCTATTATAAGTGATAGACACGGATATATAAGTAAATTTATAATTTATTAATATTTTTTAGATGTTTAACATTAATAGGGACTAATTTTAAAAAAATATATATAATTTAAAAATTCAATTAAAAAATATATAAAAATTTAGTAAAATTATAAGAACTTAAATAATTAAACCTAAAAATTATAAAATCTTAATCATTATACAAATCTTTGTGTAGATTTTCTATTAATATTCTAAAAATGAGGTCACTTAGCTTATATTGTGTTATTATTTGTCAGATCTACTAATTTAATTTAATTAAAAAAAAAAGAAACTTGCACTAATGTATACACACACAAAGTATGTGTGTATATCTAAAAAAATGTATTATCTATATTACATACTATTGTTAAAAGAAAATATTATTAATTAAAATATCACTAGAAAGATAACGTAGCTAGTATGTTTTATTAAAAAGTTATGAAATTATTTTATTCTATATCAATAAATAAACACATAATAAGATAATTATAGCTTCAAAAATAAAGTACTTTAAAAAAACTTTTCCTCATGACCATAATTGTAGTTTTTATGTAAGAATATATTTATATATTTCTTATATCCAAATATTTAAATAAAAATTACTTCAATAAATATATCAAAATATAAAATATTTTCTATTTATACTTGAAAAGAAAAATACTTCTCTCAACCGTACTAACATGCAAACCCAAATCTGTAACCAACTTTTTGCCAATATCTAGTAGGACTCCAAATGATTTTAGTCACACACATCCGAATTTGATGATTTCACATAACAAAATTGAAGAATCAATCGAATTATATATCAATGTTGTAATCAGATTTCTTTCTTGACCTTATTTGCCTATGCAATCGGTTTTAGTGACATATTTTTTCTCAAACTCAGGTACCATCGACCTTGCATTGATCGCGCGTAAGCTGCGTTGATCAAAGTTCGTTTTCTTTCTATGGACTTGAATCGCATCATGAAATTTATTGTCAGTTTGATATAATTTTTTGTTGCCCTGAAAATAAATTGTCGTATTTCTTAATCTATCAGTAATTTCGACAGCAAATTTAAGTGAGTCTAATTAAATTTGGTGTCAATGTTACCGTCAGATTTTTACTAATAAACTATAAATAAATATGACGGTAATACATAAAATAAAATGCATGGTTTTTAGTAACCGCATGATTTTTATTGTCGAAATTTTTTTACCGGTAAATCTGATAGTAAATTTGAAGTAAAATTCAAACATAAAATCCTTTCCCTCTCTTCTCTTTTCTCTTCCGCCTCTCTCACTATCTTCCATTAAAGAAGGTTGCTTGCTGCACCACCACATAGAGTTGTCGTTGCTACCGCTTAATCTTATCATCGTCCTAGATCAGCACATTACTGTCACTATTGTTGGAGTCTCTGAAAGAGATTCTGTTGCCATTGTTAGTGTCTCTTGTCATCGGAGGTTGTCACCGTGTCGCCGTCATCGTCATTGAAGTCTACTGCATTAGAAGTAAGATTGTTGTCCATTTTTTCTTTTGATTGTTAGTTATATTACACCTAAGATTTACTAAACCTTAACTCCACCACCATAGGTTTTATTGCTGCCTCCTGTGACCACAACTCTTCCACCAACGTGTAGTCACCATTAGAGATAATTTTTTTATAGGTTTTTTTCAGAAAATTTTTATTTGTTTAGGATTTTATTAAATATTTTATTAAATGCTTGATTAAATTTTGTTAACAAAATGTGTGATTAGAATTTATTATATTAAATTAATTAGTGTAATTAAAAATTAAATTAGGTTAGATTAGGTAGGGTGTAATTTATGATAATTAGTTGGATAAATTAATTTAGAGTTGAATTTTGTTTATTCTTTTAGGATTTTATTAATTTTTTTATTAAATTTTTTATTAAATTTTTTGATGAAATGTGTGATTAAGTTTTGCTACATTAATTTAGTGTAATTGAAAATTAAATAATATTAAGTTAAGTAGGATATAATTTATGGTAATTAGTTGGATAAATTAATTTAGAATTTACTTTATAGTTGAAACGAGGGTAATTTAGAGTTGAATTTTTTATTTGTTTAGGAATTTATTATTTTTCGTTAAATTTTTTAATGAGATGTGTGGTTAGGGTTTATTATATTAATTTAGTGTAATTAAAAATTAAATAATATTAGATTAGTTGGATAAAATAGTTTTATTAATAATTTTTATATTTTACAAACTTTATTTCTATTTTAGGATTTTTTTTTTGTTTGAACATCTTGTAGCTTTAATCGTAGGTTATTCGTACTGATAATATACATGGATTTTTCGTGAGTATCAAGGTTGGTTTTCTAACTCTAAACATGTTAAATTGTTAAAGTTTTATACTAGACGTACTTTTTAGGATATGGTTTTAGAACGAGTGGAAAAAAACTGTCTAATGGCACCTTCTCAAAACTCTTGTTTGTTCAAAAATTGTGAAGTAATAAGGAGATGCACACTAGAACAGTTAGGATTTGATGTTTACTTCAATGCGTATTAATTTTAATTTATGTTTGCAAATATTTTCTATGTGAAAATTTATAAATTTTTTTGGTAAAGGTCTCTGAATTAAGGAAAAGCTTTGTGAACTTTTCTTAAAATTGTTTAAATACATGTTTAGTTTGTGAAAAAATGAAAATTAATTTTGGTGAAGATTTTTAATTATAAACAAAACTCTGTCGAAATTTTAAAAAATTTAATAAGTTGTGTTGTTAGTTGAATTCTAAGTTTTTAAAGAAAGTAAATTAAAATATATTTTTATTAAGATGACTCTCTCTCTCTCTCTCTCTCTCTCTCTCTCTCTCTCTCTCTCTCTCTCTCTCTCTCTCTCTCTCTCTCTCTCTCTCTCTCTCTCTCTCGGTTAAGGTAGAGGGAGGGTAACTACCACCCATTGGACTTCTTAGTCATCGTCCTCTACCTCGGCTATCTCTTGGACCTTACATGCATAGGGTGCACATGATCAGCTTTTCATTATGGTTCCTAATCCAAATTATGTTGGCCCTACTGTTAAGCCTGTTATTCCTCTAGGAAGTTGTCTTACTGATTTACTAGAGTGGACTCCTCCACCACCTCCACCTGCTCAGCAGCCCATTACATTGATGCTAGCTCTTGTGATAGACACTACATTGTCAGAATACATCGATGCTAGCTCTTGTGATAGACACTACAGTGTCAGAATCCTCTCATGAATTCCAGCGAGATGTCCTATCACAGTTGGTTATTAGGATGATAATTTGGCCAGATGGATTGACCGCGTGATAACTATTTTAATTGGTTTTAAATGCAAATTATTTTGAAATTATGAAACAATATTTGTGTTTACTAATTTTAAGTTCTCCATTGATAGGTTTGCAGCGGATAACAATGCCTGTACACAGGAGCGTACTAATGTCATCAAGCTAATGTATAACCACCCATAGCCGAGCTACAAGAAGATCCTTACTAAGATCAGAGAGTAATGGTTTTATAAATGGACAGTAAAATCTCTACTTATTCAAACTTTAGTTAGTTTTTATCTTTCATTTCATTTATGTATTTAATTTCGCTAAACTTATACTAAGTATTTTCTTGTGCATGAGAAATTTATATGAAAAAGACTCACAATGCCATGATCAAGAAGATTTTCGACCACCGTATGGCTAGGCAGCTTCAAAAGACAGTTGAGAACGTACATGAGAGGTGGAACCACCTTAGTCAGTGGCTTTTGCCAGACATTAAGAAGACCCTCTACACCTATTGGGAGAATGATGAGAGGTTCAAGTTTCGCGCGCCGATCCACAAACAAGGCTAAGAGGGCATTGGCCAAGTCGTCCAAGTATATTGGCAGGTCAGTGACTTTCATGAAGACAAAGTCCAGGCGGGTATATAACTTGTATTAATATATTAAGTTTATTTTATCATTGATTTTTAAATTAATTATCATATGATTTAATTTTTTTTCAATATGTGTAGTCTAAGTTGTTAGATTGTGAGGTGACGACGGCGGAGGTCTTTAAGTATACTCACACGCTGAAGGAGAATAAGGAGAGATTTGCTGATCAGCAGTTTGCACCTTTGCGGATTATTATGTGAATAAACATCATAATTTATTTCATAACTTACAATTGTTTTCATATCATTGTCATCCTAATAACATTTGCATATCATGTGGTAGGAATCATACACGCAGAACTTGGAGGCTGCGACCCAATAATCTCAACAGAGTAGGGAGGGCGACAATAACCCCTTTGCTTCTATCGTCGATCCTGATGCAGTGTGGCGCCAGACCGCATCTGAGCCGTATAAGAATTATGTCTACAGGCTAAGGTCGTTCTTATTCTCCAGCAACCTTCGCACATCCACCTTGAGGACTTCGTCCACCTCAACCACCAACCTTGAGATTCTGATTGAGGACGCAATTTACGTGAACAGGATCACAACCTGACCTAGAGTCTTTCGGACCAGGGTCGCCAGTTGCATCTAGCTGAGAAGAGGTATAATGAGCTCCTCGCACGGATGGCAGAGAGGGATGCTCGTGATGCGACGGCAGAATTCTTCCTATGGTAGGAGCTTAGGCAGGAGCTGGAGCAGATTCAGTGGATACAACATCGGATGGCGGTCTACTTTGACTAGATGCACGCTGGTGGTTGTGCTGCTATTGGAAGGGGCTCCTTGTCCTCTACACAGGCACCATGACAGGCACTAACACCAACACCTAACCCGTCGATTTAGTAGGACCAGGGGACAACGACGACGATTATTAGAACTCCTAGTGATTTGGGTATAGTTTTACTTTGTTTGACAATATTAGTAGTTTCTCTATTTTACTTTTCTTTTGTACATTTATTATTTCAGATTATAGTTGTATATCTTTAATTAAAAATACTATTAGAGTTTTATTAATTGAAATTTGACTATTAATTTGGGATTTGTCTTTTAATTCTATATATCTATTCAAAAGTTAAAAGCAAAATAAAGATTACCATCGGTTAAATTTGCCAATCATAAATGTGTGAGAATCTAATTTATAGCGTTAAAGTTATCGTTGAAAATTTTTCAACAATAACAACCTCTAGAGTTTTATTAATTAAAATTTTATATCCGCCGATAGTTAGAGATAGGTAAAAAAATTTGTCGGTAAATAGTTATCGAGAAGTTTTTACCATCTGATTTAGTTCGTCACTAATTCTAACAGTAAATAATTTACCGATAATTTTCTTTAATAATTCAGTCAATAAATCCAATGATATTCGATGCTTTTTGTAGTGATCAACATTAAGTACATATTGATTGGGATTTATTAAGCATGAGGAAAATCCCTTGCTATGGAGCAAAGGCTGACTCTATTTTGTAAGAAAGAAAGACCAACACTATGTTGTTTAGGATTTAACTACTGCAAAAGCAACATAAAGAATATGGGAGTTCTCATTTAGTGTATCAGCCATCAAAAGAATTCCATTGTTCCACTTATACAATTTTGTACAATCTACTGAAATAAAAAGACTTGTCATACTATTAGCAACGTCAATGCAAGGAGAGAATGTTAAAAAAAAACTTTATCAAGATGCAAATAATCATAGTTTAGGATATGGTTAAACATTCAAAAAAATAAAATGAAAAAAAAATCCAATATAAGAAGTGTGATACACACATAATTGTGAAAATCAAATTTATACCAAAATCTCATATTTTGTCAAAATGTTATACAAAGGTTCTAGTGGTAACCTGAATCTTTTGCTTGTATACCAACAATGTTATTTGAAGTGATCGAACTCCACAACCCTATACTATGCACTCTTAATTTTAACTTAGAACAGAACCCAACATCTACATCCACTCTTAATTTGGCTACTAGGCACGAACTCTGTCTCTTTATCACTCTTGGAATCCTCTAGTTTAGCGTCTATTACTTGAACCTGAGAAAACTTGGTGATTTGACTTGATATGCTACTGGTGTTGAATTTTCACCACTATCCTAGTATATTAAGACAGAACTTGTGGTGCTGAGTTTGAAGCACCAGAACCGCCTGTAATACATTTCCAACTTCAACGTAAAGTTTTCCATCCCTTCTTAGGCCAAAGTTTTTGCATCATAGTCAAATATAATTTCATCGTCTCCTTCTAACCAGAAGAATACTTGATCCAAAAGCTTCATAGAACTCTGTACCATTTCACCATCCTTATGATGATGATGATTATTATATATTGTCTTGAATATTATTGCATTGCGAAGCATTTATAGTTTGTTTTTGCTATTTCTTTTTAGTTGAAGGAAATGATGTGAATAATATTGTTCTAAGGGTTACTTGAAACGGTGATTTGGGCCTGAACGTGAGGTGCAGACTCCTTCTGAGGCAGCGTCTAACTTGCATTGGTGCCGAGGTGCCACCGTCCGAGTTCCTCGTGAGGAGGTGGAGGGTGATACCTACAAGAGATTCCGATGCTTAAGTTAGCAAGGGTTTTAAGTAGATTTTTAGTAGATTGTGTTCTGATTATACCTGGGGTTCCATTAGTATATGTATAGTAAAAAGATAACCACCTTTGAAGTAGTTTCACTTTTGAGGGTGGGTGATTGTTCCCTTTATCTTGGAAATTTATTGAGATCTCCATTCTAGATAAAGTAGAGAGATAGTAAGAGATATTTTTTATGGCAATTACTTGTTCAGATAAGTAGGGTAGAACTACTCTTGTCGTGCCCGACTTCTACGATGTCGGGTAAGTAGATGATGCCACCTTTTTGGGTAGGCTTTTATTATTTTTAGGCCAGGCTTAACTTTTGGGCCAAGGTATGAACAGTATCCCTGCTTGAGTTCAAACTTTTATGAGATCGAGCTCGAGCATTTGTGGCTTTAGCTTCCTTCGTTGGGTATACCGCCTTCAAGGGGTCAGATACTTGACATGTTTTAAAAATTTTTTGAAATATTGTGCCGCTTAATGACATGGCATGTATTACGTTGCAATTTCCTTGGGCTCCGTGCACGTCATTAATGAGGGGTGCAAAATGTCACTTTTACCCCTACTGTCTTATAAATACTCCATTCTTCCCTCTTTCTTTCCTTTTTTGTGAAACATTATCACCCTTTCCTCTTTTCCTTCATTTTCTTCTTTCTTTCACTTTGTTTCAGCATTAAAGATTTCTCTATCTTGAAACTTTTAAAGGATTTTGTTCACACTTTAGGAGGGTATTGTTAAGATTTTTGCAGTTTGTATTGCCCTTCTGTTTTTGCACTCCTTTAAGGTTGGTGCTTTATTCTCCTTTTGTTGTTTTCCTGTATTTTGGTTAGTATCCATGTTTGTTTTGAATGAATGATGGTTTTGAAATGTTGCTTGTGATTGCAACTTTGAATTTGGGGTTTTGCATTCTGAAAATCTGATTTTGGTTGTTGAAAGATTTTTACTCGCTTTCTTTTATTGTTATTATGATTTTGAATGTGTGGTTCTATATTGTCCTAAATGATGTCATTTTTGTATAGAAGATGACCTCATTTCTATATGTGAGTGATATAGCATAACTGTTGTGTTCTAGGAAGGTTTTACGACGTTGACCTAACCTCTTTTTAATTTGTGAATGCTTGTGTTGCTTATGCTTTACATTCGAGATGTTGGTAGCAATCTTTGAAATCGACCCGACCTTCTGATTGCTTGCCTTGTTTTGTCCAATTTGTAGTGATGGATTTTTGTTTTGTTGTATTATAGGTGTGACTTATATGTCTCGTCCAGTTGTTCACAGCATGTCGTCTAAGGTCAGTCTGGCTTGACCTGGGTAGATTTAACTGTTCTTACCCCTATACCTGTTATTGATAACAAATATGCTGAAGCCTTTCATAGACATCATAGGTTATGTTTAAGTTAAGAGGATGAGAGGAATTATGAGATTGTTGTTACTGACCCTGAGGAGAGGGTTTGCTTCCCCGACTTGATAGGTCGGACGACATTTCAAATATGTTTATAATTGTTTCTTTACGAAGTTAGGGAGCTTCCTTTCCTTTTTTGAGTTTGAGTCTGAGGTCCTTAAATTTTGCAATGTTACCCCTACCTAATTGCATCTCAATTTTTGGAGCTTCTTAAAACTATACCAACTTCTTTGTCGGGAGATGGATGTCCAAATTTTTCTTAAAGTCTTCTTTTTCTTCTTTGTGCTCATCAAACCCTTTAGCTCCAAAAAATAAGGTTGACTCTCTTTTCGTGCTATTCAGGATAGAAAAGTTTTTGCTATTTTTTATGAGTCCTTCTACGACTTTAAAAATTATTAGAGGGTGTCTGATGAGAATTTTCACAAAATAATCTCATCGAAATTTAGATCCAAACCAATAATCAAACCTCAACCAAAGTTTAATTTGTTTGTCACAATGCAAACCAATAATAACCGAAAGTATTTAAAGCTCGGGCGTCTCTCAAGGAATTGCAGGGAAGTGTGCATATTATTGGTTATGAGATATTTTGCGATTTTTTAGAATGATGAACAAGAAATTAGAAGTGCAAGAAAGTAAAGATCAACAAAGAATTCAAATGCTAAAAGGCACTCATGGCAAGGATTAAGAGTCAAGGCTTCCTTAGATCATTGACCACAACATGGTAATTACAAAGGGTTAATTTCACTTAGTCATCCTCTAACATCGGAGGGTTAAGTCAAGTGGACATAATTGGTTCTAAAACCAACTAACAACCCTAAATTATCAATCACACTAGACATTAATGATATCAAGAAACCTTAGTCCTCAATCACAAGCCAAGAGTATTAAAATCTACTCAAAAATCCAACCAAGTATTTTATCAAACACTTGGAAGGCATAAAATGAAAGCATATTAAAATAGTAAGAAATACAAAATCTAAAGCTACCAAATGCAAGATAACAATGATAACAACTCAATTAAACAATAAAAAACATAAAAAGGTATCAATTGTATTAAAGAAAATGTAAATCAGCAAGAGTTCAATAACATAAAAGTAACCAAATACAAGAAATAACAAGTAAAACTAAGAAAGCAAGGATCTAGTAATAAGAAATCGCAATGAAACTAAATCAAGACAAGAAATAAAACCTAAATCTAAGAGAAAATTAACTAAATTTATCCTAAATTCTAGAAAGAAGAGAGAGCTTCTATCTCTAGAAAATGACGTAAGACATGTTTCTATTCTCCACCTAATTGCTCTCTCTTTTCATCTTTCTTGGATTTGGGTTCAGATAACTTTAAGAATGAGTTGGATTGAGCTTTGAAAGGCCAAAAATAGCGACCCACGTGTTGCATTAAATGAAATCACGTGCGTACGCATGGTTGTAAAAATCGTACTCGTGGGTACGCATGGATGCTTGTGCGTATGCATGATTGTAAAATACTCCAAACCCCATTTCTTCATGAATTCTTCACTTTTATATTTTTTTTCTCACTCTTTCAATCCATAATTGCCTTGTAAACCTGAAATCACTTCATCTTACACATCAAAGCATCGAATGGAATTAAAGTGAATTAATTAGCAAATTAAGGGCCTAAAAAGCATGCTTTTACTCTTAAGCACAATTTAGAAATAATTTACAAAACCATGCTATTTTTGTGAATAAGTATAGGAAAAGTTGATTAAATCCACCAAATTCAATACAAAATAAACCATAAAATTATGGTTTATCAATCTCCCCACACTTAAACAATAGCATGTCCTCATGCGAAACTCAAGAAAGACAAGAAAGGGGTATTAGCATTTATTCAAAGTAAACTACCTATATGCAATGCATGCAACTACTTGGTCAAAATAAATCAATTCCCAAAAACACATATATAAACATAAGGGATAAAGCAATCACAATCCAATCAAATCCACAATTGAGTTGAGTTATTGAAAAGAATTTACCAACTTGCAAGATAAGAAATAACAATAGGTGGAAACATAGAATTGAGCAATCGAACCCTTCACTGGATGTGTATATGCTCTAATTGCTCAAGTGTTTAAGGTTGATTCACTCAATTCTCCTCTAATCATACTTTCTAAGATTTGTCTTTCATCTAACAATCAACAATTATTCAATGCATGCATACAAATTTCATGAGGACTTTTCAAATGTTGTAATGGGACTAGGGTCAAGGTAAGATTATATATGGTTAAGTGAGCTTAAAATTTGAATCTTTGATTAACTTAAGCTTCCCACCTAACCTATGACAACTTATTTAACTCTAATGCAAAACTATCTACCCATTATTTACTTTTTCACACACTCATGTATTTCCTTCTTAATCACAATACATATGCATTTTTATTATTACTTTTCTTTGGGGCATTTTGTCCCCTTTTTATTGCTTTCGTTTTCTCTTTTTTTTTTCTTTTTCTTTTCCTTCTTTTTTTTTCTATTTTTTTTCTTTTCAAAATAAAATATATACAAAAGTACCAATGTATATAGTTTAAATATTTAATGCATGAGTATATACCCAATTTCCAAGATCTTCAATGAAAATCCAAAATACACTTTTACCTCAACCAATATTCCCAAACTTTCTCACACTTGAATGACACACACTTTCACTAGCCTAAACTAATTAAAGATCCAAATTAAGGACATTTATTATTTTTTACTTAGGGATAGTGATGTTCTAAAATTGAGAACAAAAGGGATTAAAATAGGTTCAACATTGGCTAACAATGGTAGATAAAAGGTAGGCTATTTGGATAAGTGAGCTAATTGAAATCATGGCCTCAATAATATAAATGTCTATATACATCAAATAATGAACATAAAGAATCAAACAAATCAAAGATTGTAATCATAGAAAGAGAATAATACACACAAGAATAAAATTAGTGGTTAATTTGATGCAACCACATAATTAGGCTCAAAACTTACAAGGCTGTGTGTTCTTAGCTCAAACACCATTGTTCCATAATGTATAGTTCAAGCAAGTTTTAATGAAAGATACTTTAACTCAAATTAATTTTGAAATTCCCTATAGATAAATTCCTTGAAAATTTTCATTATTTTGACTAAGCTTATTATATATATATGAAAGAAAATGCAATAAACTAAGAAAAATGCAACTAAGAATTCAAAAAAATATGAAAGTGTTTGGAATTAGAACTTTTCACCCAAGATTGGCCGATTGGTCAGACGACCTTCCCACACTTAAAAGTTTGCACCGTCCTCGGTGCATTCAAAGATGAGCAAGGGGTGCCACCTTCAGCTGGTGGATTAACTGGCTACTATATGTTCTTCCCTCTGCTTTCCTTTTTACTTATGGTTGGTCGTCCTGAAAGATATAAAACAGGATAGTAAGACAAGTAAATACAAAAGCAAGGAAGTATAGATTGTTGGAATGAGGTAAGAATCACTAAAATAAAGTGAGTTGATCAGTTTGTGACATGAATGAAAACAAGTGTGTGAGTTTGTGCGCAGTTTAGAACACACACACTAGCATGAAAAGCTATGTCACAATTACACAAAAGAAGTATACACTTCACTCATTATAGTGTACTTGAAATACTTTAAAGGAAACTTGTAGGTTAAGACAAACAAATAAGTAATAAAGAAGCATGAAAGCATTCATGCAAGAATCAAGTGATTGTGAAATGGATAATGAATGGAAATTAGTCGATATGCAAGAGAATTTAACAGACCAAAGAAAATATGGAACTTACACAGCAATCAATGACACATTTTGAATTTTTGTTCGCATTACCTAATTGACATAAAGTGAGACACATGGGTGCTATGCAACTTAGGAAAAGAGAGATAGAAGTTGAAATTGATCACATAGCAAGCATGGTCCATATAGCTTAAGAATTTCAAAAAGATGTCCCTAGATGAGCTTACAATACAATTTCACAATTCCACAATATCAATGCACAAACTAGGTGATGTAAATAAAAATCAACATAAGTAAGCATCATCTAACAACAAATACATCAAATAGAAGCAAATTTCCTAATGAGATTAATGAAATCGAATCACGTGGTGGCCAAATCATGCAATTCAAAAGATTTAGAATGCTTTGAAGGCAATTTCCTAAGTACTTTGTATTGCACAAGTATGAAGCATGAAGAATTCAATACCAAGCAACAAATTATAACCTCAACCAAGGAATCCAACAATAAACAATCACAACAACGATGCTGAAATAACATCATATCAATAATCAACAACAATATCTCAGCACAATCAAGAAATCAAATCAATAATCGAACACTTATCACCAAAAGATAACCTATCCTAACCACCCAGTACACTAAAATAGAAAAGTAAACAAAGAATAGATGAGAGGAATTGAAATAGGACTCTTTTTTTTAAGTCATGTGAGTGTGCGTACGCACCAACGTCCATGCGTACGCACGATTAAGAAAGTTAGGGGTCCGCGTACACGAGCACAGGGCCGCATGCGCGGACGGATGGAACGCGAATGAAAGGTTGCGTACGCGAACATCTTGTGCGCGGAGGGCAGCCTCTGTTCGGTCGCGTACGCGGGAAGTGGCTACGCACACGAGATGGTTCAATTTTCGGATCATGCGTACACACCATTCTGCACACATACGCATGCTTTTTTTTAAACATAAAAAAATTAAAAATTAAACACAAATTCTCAACTAGATTCAACTATGCAATTCAAACTAAAATGCAATTCAAAACAAGATTGTTAATTATTCAAACATGTGACTTAAAACAAAAATTCTACCAAGCAAACTAACATTTAAAAGCAATATATACAAAAGTGATATCAAGAAGGAAAGCACCTAACAATGGAAACTCAATTTAGTCATCAACTATATACAAAAGAGTGAATAGAAAGTGTTTACCATAGTAGGGTGTCTCCCACCTAGCACCTTTATTTATTGTCCTTAAGTTGGACAATTGAAAAGCTCTTTGTTATGGTGGTTTGTACTTGTATTCATCCTTAAACTTCCAACAATGCTTGGATCTCCAAAATGTTCCAAGATTCTCATTTGATTGTACCAAGCTTTGATGAAGTTCCACACAACTTATGAGCTCCCAAAGTTGGTCCACTTTTTGCGATTCGAGATCCCAAACTTTGTTTTCACATCCATCTTCAAGTTGATCATGACAATTCCAATTGGGTGGCAAGTGATCCGAATTTTCAGGTAAACACTAAAGCATCTTCCTAGACCTAATTAATTAAGCTCTACACCAACTGTTGCACTTAAACTTTGATGAGGCAACCACCATGAATCTAGAATAGTATTTCCAAACACTAACCATCTCCATTTTGCTCTTAAACCCACAAGGAGTTCTAAGTTGACCATCCGTTTCAAGTAAATCATATTCAAGCGGAATAAGAAAGCTAAGAGTTATGAATTTTACCCACTTGAATGATGTAATGGATGATGGTGACTTAGAAAGGGATATTTCCAATGGTCTTGCAAGTTCCATGCCCTTGTGCTCTTCTTTGATTACCTCCACTTCTTGGCAAGCATCTTCTATTTCCACTTCTTGACAAGGTTCTTCATATTCAATCACTTTCTTACCAACCTCTTCTAACTCTTCTTCATCCTTCATGTCATAATTCGGAGGTAATGTAGAATCTATCTCAATATCAACCTCAATTTCAATGGAAGAAGACTCCTCAAACTCAATAGAATCATGCGTTAGAGTGGAATCATCATCAAGAGGAGGATTTGTTACTTGCTCAACTTCTTCCAATTCTTCATTCACAATATGCTTTGAAAGTTGCACATTATCCTCTTCAACATCAATTTCAAGCTCAACAGGAGAAGGTTCGACAACCTTAGAATCTACCTCACACTCAACTTGTCCTAGATCTTTAACCACTTCTTCTTGTTCAATGACCTCCGTCCTTTCCACTTGTTGTAAAACACACTCCACCTCCTTGTTCTCAAGTTGAGATTCTAAAATCTCCTTCATGCTCCGCTCTTCGGTTGATTCTCCATATTCATTCGTGGTAATGCTTTGTTTGTGGCATGAATCCCATGAATCCAAGTTGGATTTAATTTTGGCAAGGTTAGCTGGTGCACGAATCCACACACTCCGTACAGCTATACCAGCAAGTGCAAGTCAGGGTCGATCCCACGATGATTGTGGTTTGAAGCAATCTATGGTTATCTCGCAGGTCTTAGTCAGGCGAATCAGAAGGTTGTTGGTTGGATTGATGCAAGGGCAATCAGTAATAGGTATATGGTTAAGGATTGGAGTTTCTTTGTCTTTTTGAATTAACTCTGGAATTACTGTCTTCTTTGCTTGCGAGTGATTTCTTCTATGGCATACTGTATGTGATCAATGCCATGGACCGTGGTCATCAATCTCCCCTATTTTCAGATCAAACACCATTGGCCGTAGTCATCCAATCTGAACGAGGGTGAAGCTCTAGCAATTCATTCTCTTGGTGATCCTACTCAAAATGCCACAGATAAGGTCGAATCTTCCAAATCAGAGAATGCTGCTTCTTTAGGTTCTAGCCTCTACCACAGAGACCCTAATCTCCCCAAAAATTGGCAGAACTGGTGTCTTGAGAAGTCCCCAATGAAGTCATGGATTAGCCATCTTATAGATGTATAATCAAGCTGGCGGTTCGCGCTTTTCAGTCACGTATTCACATGAACCCAAGTAGACACGGGTGGTTGTCAGACACGTGGTCCTAGTATGATGAATAGAGTTGATTGTCATCGATCATCCTATTCACCATGTTGAAGAACAAGTATACATCTTAGAAGTAAATCAAACACGGATCGAAAAAGAAACAATAATACTTTTATTAATTCATAAGACTCAGCAGGGCTCCTCCCCTCATCCTAGGAGATTTAGAAACTCATACTAAAAAGAAAATACAATGTAAAACTCGAAATAATGCTTAATGATGGGCATCTCCCCTTACAAAGAGTGATATTCTACTTTAAATACTAAACTAATGACTAGTAAGGGTAAAATAGTCTTTTTAGTACTAAAATTCACTTCTAGGGCCCACATGGTGAGTGTTCGGGCTGAGCTTTGATGAGATCCACGTGCTATGAGGTCTCTAAGGCATGAAACGCTAGCTAGGGGGTCCTCTCTGGGCATTTGGATGCTGGTCTCTACTTTGTAGGCGCTGGATGCCTGGAAGGAGGCAGGAAGCTGGCGTTGGACGCCAGTTTTTGGCCTTCTAATCTGAAGCAAATTATGGCTCTGGAAGTCAGATTTTCATAGCCATTGAGAACGCTCTATTTGGACTTCTGCAGCTCCAAAAAAGCGCTTCCGAGTGCAATGAGTTCATATCCGGACAGCATCTACAGTGCTTTCTCTGTCTCTGAATCAGACTTTTACTCCAGCTCCTCAATTTCAGCCAGAAATTACATAAAATTGCTCAAAAATACACAAACTCAAAGTAGAATTCAAAAATGTGAATTTAACACCAAAACCTATAAAAAAATAAAAACTAAACAAAACATACTAAAAACTATATGAAAATGATGCCAAAAAGCGTATAAAATATTCGCTTTCTGAATTAACTCTGGAATTACTGTATTCTTTGCTTGTCAATGATTTCTTCTATGACAGGCTGTATGTGATCAATACCTTGGGCCGTGGTCATCAATCTCCCCTATTTTCAGATCAAACGCCATTGGCCCTGGTCATCCAATCTGAACGAGGGTGAAGCTCTAGCAGTTCATTCTCTTGGCGATCCTACTCAAAACGCCACAGACAAGGTCAAATCTTTCAAATAAGAGAATGCTGCTTCTTTGGGTTCTAGCCTCTACCACAGAGACCCTAATTTCCCTGAAAATTGGCTGAGCTGATGTCTCGAGAAGTCGCCAACGAAGTCATGGATTAGCCGTCTTATAGATGTATAATCAAGCTGGCGATTCGCGCTTTCCAGTCACGTATTCACATGAACCCATGTAGACACGGGTTGTTGTCATACACGCGGTCCTAGTATGATGAATAGAGTTGATTATCACTGATCATCCTATTCACCATGTTGAAGAACGAGTATACATCTTAGAAGTAAATCAAACACGGATCGAAGAAGAAACAGTAATACTTTTACTAATTCATAGGACTCAGCAGGACTCCTCCCCTCAACCTAGGAAGTTTAGAAACTCATACTGAAGGAAAAATACAATGTAAAACTTGAAATAATGCTGAATGATGGGCGTCTCCCCTCACAAAGAGTGATATTCTACTTTAAATACTAAACTAATGACCAGTAAGGATAAAATATTCTTTTTAGTGCTAAAATCCACTTTTGGGGCCCACTTAGTGAGTGTTTGGGCTGAGCTTTGATGAGATCCACATGCTATGAGGCCTTTAGGGCATGAAACGCTAGCTAGGGGGTCCTCTTTGGGCGTTTGGACGCTGGTCTCTGCTTTGTGGGCGCTGGACGTCTAGAAGGGGGCAAGAAGCTGGCGTTGGACGCCAGTTTTAGTCCTTCTAATTTGAAGCAAAGTATAAACAATTATACATTTCTGGAAAGCTCTGAAAGTCAGATTTCTATAGTCATTGAGAATGCTCCATTTGGACTTCTGTAGCTCCAAAAAACTCTTCCAAGTGCAAGGAGGTCAGATCTGGATAGCATTTGCAGTGCTTTCTTTGTCTCTGACTCTCTGAATCAGATTTTTGCTCTAACTCCTCAATTTCAGCCAGAAATTATCTAAAATTGCTCAAAAACACACAAACTCAAATTAAAACCCAAAAATGTGAATTTAACACTGAAACCTATAAAAACTCAATAAAAACTAAACAAAACATACTAAAAACTATATGAAAATGATGCCAAAAAGTGTATAAAATATCCGCTCATCATTAGCCATGATAGTTTTGTGCCTCTTTTGGGCTTCCTCTTGCTCCTTGAGAATCATGATTTTTTAAGCTGATCCATCGCTTCTATGAGGCGATCCCTTGGTTCTTGTTCCACTTGGCTAGCATAATTAGGATTATGTTGCTCTTGGATCGATGGAAATGGATATTCTTCCATTGGGGGTTGTGGAGGAAAGGAGAATTCATCATGTGGTTGAAAGTTCTCTTATAAGGGAGGTGGTTCATCTTTGTGAGAGTATAAAGGTGGTGTATATAGAGGTGGTGGTTCTTGGGAGTATTGATATTGAAATTGTGGTAGCTCTAAGTATGGTTCATATGGCTCATATGGTTGTTGGTATGGTGGATATGGGTTAGGATCATATGGACGTGTTTGGTGGTATGAGGCTTGTGAGTATGGTTGAAAGCTATGTTGAGGAGGGGGTTCATAGGCATGTGGTGGTTATGGTTGATAACCACAAGGAGGTCCACCATATCTATTGGATCAGTATGTACCATGGGATGGTTTATGCTTATAATGTGTCGGAAGATGTTGTTGCCATAGAGGTTGACCATAAGCATGTGGCTCCTCCCTAACTTGATATCCATTGTGATCCCTCATTAAAGCTTTCATTTCCTACAACATAGTTGTAACCAAACTCGTAGCCAAAGGGGTGAGAATTCATGGTAACAAAAGAAAATCAAAACAAAAGTTAATAAGAAACAAAGAAAGAAACTCCTAAAACTAGCAAGAACTAACAAAGAAACAAAAAGCAAACATATTCACAATATTCACATATATGCAATAACCAATAACAAGCGCACATTTGCAATTCCTCGGTAACGATGCCAAAAACTTGACGAGGGCCAAACGTTAGTTAGAATTTTCACAAAAATAATGTCCTCGAAGTATAGATCCAAACCAACAATCAATCCGTAATCAAAGTTTAATTTGTTTGTCACAATGCAAACCAATAATAACCGAGAGTATTTAAACCTCGGGTCGTCTCTCAAGGAATTACAAGAAAGTGTGCAAATTATTGGTTATGAGATATTTTGGGGGGTTTTAGAATGACAAACAAGAAATTAAAAGAGCAAGAAAGTAAAGATCAAACAAAGAATTCAAATGCTAAAAGGCACTCATGGCAAAGATTAAGAGTCAAGGCTTCCTATCTAGATAATTGACCATAACATGGTAATTTCAAAGGGTTCATTCCACTTAGTCATCATCTAACATCGGAGGGTTAAGTCAAGTGGACATAATTGGTTCTAAAACCAACTAACAACCCTAAATTACCAATCACATTGGACATCAATGATATCAAGGAACCTAAGTCCTCAATCACAAGCCAAGAGTATAAAAATCTACTCTAAAATCCAACCAAGTATTTTATCAAACAATTAGAAGGCATAAAATGAAAGCATATTAAAATAGCAAAAAATATAAAATCTAAAGCTACCAAATGTAAGATAACAATGATAACAACTCAATTAAACAATAAGAAACATAAAAAGGCATCAATTGCATTAAAGAAAATGAAAATCAACAAGAGTTCAATAACATAAAAGTAACCAAATACAAGAAATAACAAGTAAAACTAAGAAAGCAAGGATGTAGTAACAAGAAATTGCAATGAAAACTAAATCAAGACAAGAAATAAAACCTAAATCTAAGAGAAAATTAACTTAATCTATCCTAAATTTTAGAGAGAATAGAGCTTCTCTCTTTAGAAAATGACCTAAAACGTGTTTCTATTCTCAACCTAATTGCTCTCTCTTTCCATCCTTCTTGAATTTGGCTTCAAATAGGTTCAGAAATGAGTTGGATTGGGCTTTGGAAGGCCAGAAATTGCGACCCACGTATTGCATTAAATGAAATCACGTGCTTGCATCTGTGCGTACACATGACTTCCTGTGTGTACGTATGGATGTAAAAGTTGCAGTTGTGCATACGCATAGTCGTAAAATACTCCAAACTTTATTTCTTCATGAATTTTTCATTTTTACATGCTTTTTCCTCACTCCTTCAATCCATACTTGCCGTGTAAACCTGAAATCACTTCATCAAACACATCAAGGCATCGAATAGAATTAAAGTGAATTAAAATTAGCAAATTAAGGGCCTAAAAAATATGTTTTTACTCTTAAGCGCAATTTAGGAAGAATTTTCAAAACCATACTATTTTAGTGAATAAGTGTAGGAAAAGTTGATAAAATCCACCAAATTCAATACAAAATAAACCATAAAATTGTGGTTTATCAGTATCCAACCTTTTTTCCTAAATGATGAGGATGGGCCCTTTTTCCCTTTGTATTGGAAAAAAAATCCTGTAATAGTCAAATATAATTCAGATGACTTGGACGAGGTAGAGGAGGAGGGTATGGTCGGGGTGTTCCATGAGTTCTGGGGCTGAGCTCCTTATTTGGATACAAAAAGGTATTTAAAGAATCCGAGCCATCTTCAGTCTGAGCCAGGTAGTTTTCTCTTCCTTTTATAAATTTTGCTTGTAAAATGATGACTTATGTGTCCTTATTTGGGTGTTGCA
The DNA here is from genome assembly GCF_003086295.3 of Arachis hypogaea. NCBI lineage: Eukaryota > Viridiplantae > Streptophyta > Magnoliopsida > Fabales > Fabaceae > Arachis > Arachis hypogaea. The sequence goes on from NC_092045.1 coordinate 23,064,634, forward strand.
GAAAGGATGGCTCCCAAGTCGGCTGCCATGAAAACGCTCCGGACTACTAGGAAAAACGTTGTTGTATGAAGCATACATTGAAAGAAGATGGTGAAACCGCCAACCTATCCTCACCCTCGAAGTCGTACTTGGGCACCTTAGCCTCTCTAAAGGTTATTCCCAACCCGACCTCTCGACCGATTCCTTTTCCTCCCAGCTCGGCCAAACCAACAGCCCATCCTCCACCCTCTACTTCCGAACTGAATCCCAAAAAATGCAAGTCCTCGGAGTCAGGGTGTATCTATGAGTAGGGTTTTGATGACCTTTCTTGGAGTGAAAAACACATTCTTCCACAAAGCTTTATCAGCATGGATGATGTTGCCATTAGAAGCCACCTTTAGTTCCTGGCCCGAAGGTATGGGCGAGATGGTTGCAAATCTAAAGGCTCAGTTCCGAGTTGTTACTCTCGAGGTGGACCTCTCCCTCATCAGCCCAGACAATATAGTGGTGGGCAGGAAAGTCGTTCCTTCTTCGAATAATGAGGAGGATACTCTCGTGCCCGACCCGAAGACTTTGGGGTAGCAGCTCAGACAGATTGCTCAAGTTTCCGATCCTTAATCAGGTGATGAGCCCCGTCCTTCTCCAACTCGCCCAATTCCCACGGTGCTAGTATCTGAATATACCCTGACCTCTTCAGATCAAATTTAGGATGCTGTCATTGGTGGAGAGCAAATCCATCCTTTGTAACTTCTTTTGTAATTGGAATGGCCCAGGCTCGGGTATTTATCCTTTGTAATAGTTAGTTTTGAACAAATTTTTTTGTGCTAGTTGTAGTTTGAACAACTTTTATATTATGTTAAAAAACCTTCGTCCACTATTTTAGTAGTGGCATTTTGGTATGAACGATTGCATCATTTGAAATATATATCTTTGTTAGTACAACTTTTTAGTTGAAAAATTTTTCATTATTTTGACAACTTCTAATGCTGTTTTTTGCTAAGTTAGAAAAGACTTCGACATCAGAGGTCGGTCCTTTGGGACTTTTCATACGTGGATTGTTTTTCCTTTAAGTATCGACTTCGATTTAATCGAACTTTATCAAGTGACTTTTGCATTTCATTTTGTGTCTAATTCTTTTAAGGTCGGACCACGAGCCATTTACATAACTTATTACACTAATTTGTATGTCGTCGCTTCATCTTGCCGACCATGTAGGTCAGGCAATGATTTTTGCGTTTTTTCAAACTTAAATTAATGCATTTATAAATGGGAAAATTACTTTATTATTTGTTAAAAAGAATGAATTTGCAGAAGTCAGTTTGCTACTAGGGTTTTTTCTTCTTATCCCTATCGATTGCTATGGTGCCTCATTAAAACCTCCTCCAAAAAATCTTTTTTTGGGAGAAAACTATGAAGTTGGGAAAAAGATTATACTATTGAGGAAGGTACGCCCTCTAGCTATAGTACCTTTTTAGGTTACAAGCATGCCATGACTTTGGGAGCTCGTTCCCTTTCAGGTTGGATACTTTATAGTAACATTTTCCTAAGACCTTGGTAACCTTATAGGGTCCTTTCCAATTTGCATCCAGCTTTCCTTCGCCCCGACTTTTGGACTCCGATGTCAATGCTTCAATGCTTCTTCTTTAATCCGAGCTTGTTCTCGGATCTCTGAGAGGGGGTCAAGTTTTTTCTTTTGTGCTCAGACATTGATCACTTCATCATAGAATATGACTCTCAGAGATTTCTCAGTGATTTCTACAGGAATAATAGCTTCTATGCCATAAACAAGTCGGAAAGGTGACTCCTGTCGTTGAATGGGGAGTTATCCGACATGCCTACAAAACTTGATGAGGCTCGTTTGCCCATGCTCCCTTTGCATCTTGTAGTCGGCATTTCAACCCATCCAGTATTACTTTGTTTGCAAATTCAGCTTGTCCATTGGTTTGAGGGTGTTCTACCGATGTGAATTAGTGCTTGATCTTAAGGCTGGCCACTAAATTCTTAAAGGTTGAGTCGGTGAATTGAGTTCCATTGTCCTTGGTGATGGAGTGTGAAATTCCAAGCGTTGTGACAATATTCTTATAAAGAAATTTTCGACTTTATTGAGCTGTCATGGTCGCTAATGGTTCCGCCTCGATCTACTTAGTAAAATAATCAATTCCTACTATGAGATACTTTACTTGTCCTAGAACTTTTGGAAATGGACTGAGGAGGTCGAGGCCCCATTTTGTGAATGGCCAAAGCGAGGTAACGCTGATAAGCTCCTCTAGAGGTGCAATATGGAAGTTGGCATGCTTCTAATAAGGCGGACATTTTTTAACGAACTCAGCCGCTTCCCTTTGTAAAGTCAGCCAAAAGAAACCGGCTTGGATCACTTTCTTGGCTAGTGATTGTGCTCCTAAGTGATTCCACATATGTCATTATGAACTTTTTCTAAGACCTCTTTAGTGTTAGAGGTCGGGACGCATTTCAATAGAAGTGTAGATATCCCTCTTTTGTAGAGAACATTGTGGACCAGGGTATAATTTTGTGCTTCCTTTATGAGCCTTCGTGCCTCCTTTTCATCTTTAGGAACAATATTAAATTTAAGATAGTCGACTATGATAGTCATCTATTCTAAACTTTGGTTGGATATGGTCACTATTTCCGAATTGTCATCTCCCTTTGACACTGATGGCGCGTGGAGAATTTCCTGGATAAAGGCTTCTATTGCTGCCCCCTGACTTGGTGCTGGCTAACTTAGAGAGGGAATTTTCTCAGGCGTTAGATTTTCGAGCTATATGTCGGACCTTTCTTTTCGAGAACTGTGCTAATTGTTCTCGTACTTCTTCATGTTGGGATCTTTGCCTTGATAAGTGCTATTAACTTGGGAAGTTATCATTTAAGAGTCACTAAACACTATCAATCTTTCTGTCCCAACTTCTTTAGCTAACTTCAATCCAGCAAGTAAGGCTTTATATTCTGCTTGATTATTAGAAGCAGAAAACTCGAACCTTAGTGATAGTTCTATCTGAGTTCCTTGCTCATTTTTCAGGATGACTTCTGCTCTGCTTCCAGTTTTGTTGGATGATCCATCTACATACAGATTTCAGGTCATTGGATTTCCTGACCTTCAGTGTATTCGGCCACAAAGTTAGCCAGATACTGAGACTTGATTGCTGTCTGCGTTTCATATCTTAAATCAAACTCAGACAGTTCCACAGCCTATTGTAACATCCTTCCCGCAATGTCCGTCTTGTGTAGAATATGCTTCATGGGTTGCTAGTTTGGAATTTTATGGTGTGAGCCTAAAAGTAAGGTTGGAGTCTTCTGGAGGTGATGATAAGAGCATATGCGAACTTTTCTATCTTTTGATAATTTAGTTCAATCCCTTGTAGGGCTTTGCTAACGAAATAGATGGGTTGTTTTCCGTTTTTATCTTCTCAGACCAAGACCGAGGCTATAGCTCTGCTTGCAACTGTCAGGTAGAGTATGAGCTCTTCTCCTGCGACAGGTCAGATAAGTATGGGGGGGTTGGCCCAGAAACGTTCCGAAATTTTAAAAAGCTTGCTCGCATTTTGGGGTCCATTCCAATTGATTCCCTTTTTTGAGTATTGAGTACAAAGGTAGAGACTTCAATGCTGACCCTGTTAGGAATCTAGATAGCGCTGCCAACTTTCTATTTAGTTGTTGGAATTCTTTGAGACAAGTCGGGCTTTTCACCTCTAATATTGTTGTGCATTTGTCTGGGTTTGCCTCTATGCCCTTTGAGTGAGCATGAAGTCTAAGAAATTTCTGACCTCCATTGCAAAGGTGAATTTTAAAGGGTTCAATCTCATCCCATGCTTTCTTGTTGTGGAGAATACTTTAGAGAGGTCGGACAAAAGAGTAAGGTCATCCCTGGTCTTGATGAGCATGTCGTCCAGATATACTTGCATGAGTTTTTCTAGGTGAAAGAAAAACACCTTATTCATCAGTTGTTGGTATGTGGCTCCAGCATTCTTTAATCTGAAAGGAATTAATATGTAACAATAGTTAGCCTTGGGAGTAATGAAAGAAGTCTTTTCCCAGTCTGATCTATACATCAAGATTTGATTATATCCCAAATATGCATCCATAAAGGACAGATACCTATACCCTGAAACTGAGTCAACCAGGACATCAATGCTGGGGAGAGGGTATGGATCGTTAGGGCAAGCTTTGTTGAGGTTACCTAAAACAGTGATTCGGACCTGAACGTGAGGTGGTCCAGACTCCTTCTAAGGCAGCGTCTGACTTGCGTTGGTGCTGAGGTGCCGCCGTCTGAGTTCCTTGGGAGGAGGTGGGGGTGGTACCTGCAAGAGACTCTGATACTTAAGTTAGCAGGGACTTTGAGCAGGTTTTTAGTAGATTGGGTTCTTAATATACCTGGGGTTCCGTTAGTATATTTATAGTAAAAAGTTAACCACCTTTAAAGTAGTTTCACCTTTAAGGATGGGTGACAGTTTCTTTTATCTTGAAAATTTATTGAGATCTCCCTTGTAGATAAAGTAGAGAGATAGTAGAAAATATTTCTGGAGACAGTTACTTATTCAGATAAGTAGGGTAGAACTACTTTTGTCGTGTCTGACCTCTATAAGGTCAGATAAGTAGATAAGGCCACCTTTTTTGGTGAACTTTTATTCTTTTTGGATTTGCCTTAATGCTTTTAAACCAAGATATGAACAAATATTATTTTAGAATATATTTTAAGTCATATATTATTATTATTATTTGGGTATGAATCTTGACTACATGTAGTAAATAATATAATATATCTAGACTTGTGTTGTTTGAACTAAATATATTTAGTGTTTAATGTAGATTTTGTTATTTAGTTGAGTTGTATTCATTTGTCCTTTTTAAACTTATTTTGTAATAAATCATGTAGAATATTGATAAAAAAACGTTTAAGAAACTCTCAATAATAAAAGCAAAATGTCAAAAGTTACATTTATAGACCATAATTTTTGGATGTGACTATGTTTAAAAAAAATCACATTTTTAAAATGTTTGAAAACAGTGATTATAGTCATAGAGTAAATTATAATTACAGTTTAAATTTGTGATTATAAATTAAAATAGGTTCTGGTCATAATTTTTAAAGAGTAAGTTAACATTAGACTATTGTCATAACTTTAAACTATAATCATAGAGTATATTAACGTTACATATAATTTAAAATTGTGGCTATAAAATAAGTTATGACTATTGTGACTATAGAATAAGTTATGGTCATAATTGATTATAAGCTAAACTATAGTCATAATTTAAAGCTGTAATTTAAAGTGTTTAATAAAAAAATGATAACTTTAAACAAAAAAACTATGATTTTAAATTAAAAAATTGTGACCTAAAATAAATATTAATCATAAATATGGTCATAGTTTATTTCTTTAGTTATAATCATAGTTTTAAAACGTGAATATGAACCAAAAAAAAATATATTGTCCTGTATATAATTTTTTTTTAAAATTTGTATAAATTGAAGAATCATGTATTTAATTATTTTATTTAAAGAAAAAGAAATTCGTTAAAATAGAGGTGGGTGAGATTTTTTTTTCTATTTATGGTGGAGTGGGCGTGGAGTATCAAAGTGTCTACATCGTCGTCGTCGATTTCATTCATCATCATGGGTTTGGTTTTGTTTACCGGTTGCATTTCTTTTCGGAGGAGAAAGAAAGAAGGAAGGAAAAGAAAAGAAAAGAAAAGAAAAGAAAGAGTGAGATGCTGCTTCCACTTACTTTCTTGTGGGGCCCACAACCACAACCCGGTCTCACTGTCACTCTCATTATGTATGCTTTGATTACGCCTATGATGTCATCCCCTTTTTATTTAATTTCCTCCGTTTCATTATTTTCTTCTTCCAAATCAAACTTACAAATTAGAACGAGATTTGACCTTTACAAGTATGTGGGAGAAATAGTTGAATAGGTTATAGGATTGGTGCCTACTTTTAGTTTAGGGTTGGCTTAGTGGTGCTCTCTGTCACTAATAATGCAAAGTCTAGCATATTATTTGTGTAGGCAATTTTAAAAAAATAATTCATAATTTTGTTTACAAGAACTTGTAAATTTTGAGAAACCTGTTTATTATGAAGTTTCATTTACTTTTCATTATATTTTTACAATTTGATAAAAGTATGCCATTGAATCCGTATATTACATGTCCAAAAAGACAAAAATCTATCAAATTCTTGTAGTTTTAACATTTTGAAATAAATTCTGATATTATGCATAAACATTTTCAACTAGTTTCTTTTAATTTATGATCCAACACTATACTATATAATTTTTTTTTGTGACTACAGTATACTATATAATATGTAAGTTATTTTCTAAAAGCTTTAAGTTTGCGCAATAAATTAAATTAAAGGAATTTAATTAAATAATATTATTTTACACGGTATTTATAGAGAAAGTATGAAAAATAACACTTCGTTTTTAACAACGTAAACAATAGGTTAAAAGAAGAAAGTTAATTTTAATTTTAAAAATCAAATTTTAAATTAATTAAGTTTAATCATAAATTTGAATTTTTTTTCATTTTTGAATCATTACTGCTCTCTCGCAATTCTATGCTACCGCCGTCACTGTTGTATCGCGATTTCGGTGCTCTCGTAACTGCTGTCTCGTTATTTATTTTTTATCTACTAAGTCGGATGTTTATTTTACTATGTATGCAAATGGTTCTTTTTATTTTAAAGTGGATGTTTATTTGGGTATATCATTGGTATTTTATTTGATTTACTTGATTTTGCATGCACATATTTTACAGGATATTTATTTTACTATGTATGCAGATGATTCTTTTCACTAAAATGTGGATATTTATTTGGGTCATACTTATACCATTGTTAGTCTTGTATACAATTCCTTCAATATAACTCCTCTTGCCATCAACCCAATTTTCATTGAGTACATGAACGGTTCCAGTATCATTGAGTGTGTATCTGGCCCTTCTATCCGCATCATCACTCTTCTCAAAATAATGTAAAAAAACTCTCTATCTCATACCATCTACCCATGTACCTCTTTGGGTCTAGGTTCTTCACCACGGCTGTGGCGTTGCTAGTAGCCATTATGATGAGCATTAGTGAAGCTAGAAGAAACGTGCAGTGGCGATGTCGGTTGCAGGGAGCACAGAGGCGACGCGACGTATGGGAGAAGAAGGTGCAGCGGCAGTGCAGTGCATTGCTTCTTCATACGGTGACGGTGGCGGTGAGGTGCATTGGTGACAGCGCGACAAGAAATGGGGAGTGAAATGGCTGTGGTAAAAGGAGAAAAAGGTAGAAGGTGAGAGACTAGGGTTATCGTGGATAAATAGAATGGAATGCTTTTTGTTTTAGTGGGCCTGGAGTGCGGCCCATTGTTCATGTTGTTCGCACCCCATTGTCTATCTAGCAAAACTCTTTTTATAAATGTGTTGGACTATCGGGAGAAGTTTTCGGTTTTTCAAAAAATTTTGAAGATAAATTAAATAAGAGAACACAAAAAATGCCAAATTTAATTTAATTTTTAATTCTTATGATCGATATCAATCTATGAAGCACAGATACTTTGCTGAGTTGTCGTGTCCGGGTGTCGGATACATTTCAGACACGACACTTATTACACTCACTCGACACACATGTTGTTATGTCCAACCGTGTCTTAATTAAAAAAAAATTTCTTCTCCCAGACACATTTAGACACACCTAAATACCATCACGTGTCAATATATCCAGCTTTATTCTTAACATGTATTCTTAAAATAAATTTAGAAATAATATATATTATTATTTATTAAAATAAAAAATATTTTACATACTTTATATAATTAAAATAAGAATTAATAATTTATGTTTTAATATCAATAAAATATCAAAATATCATTATAATTTATCTAACAAATACTTTATACTTTATATATATGCGTGTCCCCATGTCTTGTAAAATTTTAAAATTCGTGTGTCGGTGTGTCAATTTTTTTAAATAAATAAAATAAATATTTTATTTATTGAAATACGTAATTTATAGTGTTTTTACCAATTTACGTATGCTTACTTATCTCATTTATAGTGTAAATAAAATAAGGTTGTACATATCTCGCTTATACTGTAAACGAGATAAGACACGTTTGCCATTACACGTATCATGTTTATTAATGTGTTGTGTAACGTGCCTTATCTCATTACAGTGTAAACAAGATATGCACAACCTTATTTTATTTACATTGTAAAGGAGATAAGGCTTAGACGTGCCTATATAAGGAACTCGTTCATAGCGCCCCCTTTTATCACTTTCCTCCTCCATTACCTTCATTTCTCCCTTTCTCGAATGTTTCTGTTGATATTTGCGGGATATTCAAACATTATGACACTCACAAATGCACGGGACAGAGGCATCAATCACCTGAATGCAACTTGGCATATTGTGAGAGCGATCATCTTCAAGGTTAGTTTTGATCATTTTACTCTTTTAAGTAATTGAGCACGTAATTATAGTTAGATATTTTTATAGATTCAGTATTGTGATACATGTAGATCAGGTTGTCATATTAATAGAATTTGTTAGGTTGTGTGGAATGTAAAAATTAGTAAATGTTAATTAATTATTTAATTAAGATTCTTAATTAATTTAATTATAATTATTAGTTTTAATTTATTTATTAGATGTTTATTCTATTTTTGCATTTGTTTAAATCAAATTTTATATTGTCAATTTTAATTTTGAATATGTTGCATTAATGTTCGATAAATTATTTAATAATTTGATTTTTATAGTTAATTATTCTGAAATGTGAAATAATTGCTTATCATTAATTTTTATCATTTTATGTCGAAATAAAATTCTTGACAACTGAAATAGATATGTTATTGAAATACATTTATCTTTTAACAGAGGCCACGCCTATTACTCCTTAGATGAGTGAGCCACACTCTTGCACCCCTGGACGCAATTATCCCTTAATTGAGAGAGTTTGCCTTTGGGAATATGGTGCAGTTCAAGGACTTTGTCTTTGACAACTCTTTAATTATTGCATTCGTAGAGCAGTGGCGTTTGGAGACCCACAATTTCCACCTACCTTGGGGTGAGTGCACAATCACCCTACAGGAGGTTGCATACCACCTAGGGTTATGGATGCACAGAGAGGTTGTGGGTGGGTGCCTGCGTGACTTTCTGACAAGACACCAGCACCCGACTTAGGAATGGGTAGAGGAGCTCCTAGGTGACAGACCTCCTCATGCTAAGCAGCAAGGTGCACAGAAGAAGAAATCATTTTTTTTATCAAGATGACATGGCTTTGAGGCTGGGTCTGGCATATGCCAACTACTACCGATGCAGTCACCCTCTAATAGTACACGAGGTGTTATATCATGTTGCTGATCGGTGGTTACCTGATGACCGACAAGTCAAATAATTAGATGCATATCAGATGGCTGCCACTGTTGGCAGACTTCCAGAGGTGTCGTCGTATGTCTTGGGGATCCACTATGCTTGCATGGACGTACCACTCTTTATGCCATGCAGCACATTGAGATACCACGGACATTGTCGGATGCACTCCACTCCTAGTTTCGTGGATATATCATAGGTTTTCTTAATGGTGTCCACCCGAGAGACAAGTCCTTATGTTTTCTCTGGCTGTGAAGTAAGTATTTTCAACTACGATTTTGCGCTTTCTATTTATGTAATTCATCCTTTTATTGCATAAAGTGAGAGTAAGGACCAGTACGAACAGAGGGTTCTCCGATGGCGTGGTGCATTAGATCGCTTGCAGTTGCATGGGGTATGCGATTTAGTTTTATTTAGTTGTCTCTAAATGGTTAAATATCCTATGTAATGCACTGAACATGACAGTTATATTACAATTTACTGATGTAGTTCCTATGGACATCATACGAAGACCTAGCCCGGCAGGTATGTGCCCGGAGTGGTTGAGGGATGAGGCAGAGTAGGGGACATAGATGACTATTGTTCCCCTCATCTGCTTCAAGTTTCACCAACGTTGATCAGGTGAAATGGCAGTTCAGTGGGGAGCAGCCAGTGCCTGGAGACCCAGTGAATGTCACCAGGTTCTTGATGACCATAGGACAAGGGGAAGATGTGTGGTGGCCCACGCGTCATGAGCAGTGGTACGATGGATGGAGGCATATGTTTAATGAGGGTCACAGGATCTTTATTTGACCTTTCACAGATTATCGGCCTACGCAGGAGTACTGGAACTGGTACCAGTATGCTTGCCACGTTAGACATCTGTTATAACTAAACCATATGACTACAAGATATAACTAGAACAAACGCCATACGCCAACAAAAAACACATATTCAATTATCCTCTATTTGTTGAATTGGACAAAATCTTCTGGGTATGTTCGATTTACCTGTAGAGCCCACACCACTTTTCTTGGTGCTCAACTGCGTCCATATCATTATAAAACCTCGTGGAAACTGGCTGGTCTGTTGCTTTCCTGCGCATTGCGGGATTAAGACGTAAACATGTCTTGTACCACTCTGGCAATAGCTTATCATCTGGGATCGGGGGATACTCAACCTTGTATACCTTGAACACGGCATCCTATATGTACACTCAATCCACATAACGTACCCAACTTGACACCTGCGACGGCACATGCAACAAGTGCATGACGACAGAAAAAATGAAGTGATTGGAAAAGACCACAGTCACACGTCCCTTCCTTCAACCACACAAGGAATGACCCTTGACTCCAACCCTCAAAAGGGTCTAACTCCTCCATCACAAAGACCGATGCCCTCCTGTTGTAGTGTGTAACACGTATCTTCAGAATTCCCTCCTTGTTCTTCTCAACAGCTACCAGCAACCACTGTGAAAACTGATTATCAACTGCCATTTGGGCCTGTGCCTACCGGCCCATCCTGACAAACAACTGTTGCAACCTCTCGTAAGTGCATCTGATGATGGCTGAAATTGGTAAATATCGGGTACCTTTCAGAACTACAGTAATGCACTCGGACAAGTTGGTGGTCATGTGACCGAACTTTCGACAGCTATTGCAATGTTGTAATCATATTTTCTTGTTGAATCTACCATCCCAGTCTACCATCTGCCGCGACAGTGTCCTCAAAGCATCTATGTACCACTCATACCCAGTCTTACTCGGACTATAAGCAGCATTCATTAGATATCACTTTCCCTTGGTAGATTTGAAACGACACATGAAGTTCGCTGTCATGTGCCCACATAATATGCATGAAACACACTAGAAGACAACCACTCGCTCTCATCGGCTCTTAGTGCGGTCTTGATCGCTTGTGATCTGTCAGATATAATCAAAAGCCCTTCTTGTGGTGGCACATGTCGCCTCAGGTTGGTAAGGAAGAACGACCAGGACTCTGTAGTCTCAGACTCAACAACTGGAAAGGCGATAGGAAGGATGTTATTGTTACCGTCTTATGCCACTGCAATTAACAACACTCCACCATATTTACAATACAGATACATCCCATCAATGGAGACAAAGGGCTTGTAATGCTTGAATGCCTCGACACAAAGATGAAAAGACTAGAGCACCTTATCAAATTAGTTGACATCGCGTACCAGCAACTACCCCTCATAGTACGGTACTGCTTTGAAATCACATATTGTTCTAGGACAATAACTTTGCAAAGCTTGAAGCAACTTCGGAACCTTGTTATTTGACTCTTCCAAATTACCGTATATATGTGCAATTATCTTTTGATTTGCCATCCAGAACTTTTTGTATGAGGGTTTGAAATGATAGCTTTGTCTAATTGCACCTTGTTGGACTGTATCAGAGGCATGATGACTCTATAAATAGGATTGCTATTTAACTATCGATGATCCTAAGACATGGTGGGGGTTGAACATGTATGCGGTCCACTGAATTTACTTACCTCCTAAACAAATTAAAATATAATCGGTCGATATTCTAACCAAAAAAGCACGATACATAAGATAATATTTTAAAATATAAAGCACGACTTACCAATATCCGAGATTCTGTCGGAAGGCAACATAGAAACTTTAAGGACATCTATCAGTGAATTGCTTACAACACACATAGTACTTTAGCTGATCCAACTCTACAACTCGATACTCAGCACTTCTCCAAATTCTGTAATTCTTCACACCTTGCATGTCTGCCTCTCTGCTTTTGAATTCGTGACCAACACGAAACTCCACTAGCCTGTATTGTAATTGTCCCCACCCATACTGGAAGTTCCCTAGTGCATTGCGTCCATATCCAATGTGTGATAGTGGCTGGGTACAGCTGATAGTTCCGAAATTAGTTGCAGGGCAGGCAGAAGATATCGAACTGATCTACCTACCAGAATCTCTTGTACGAAGTCATCATCCTCATCATCATTGGAAGAATCACCCTCGTCGCTATTGACAACATACTCTTCAAAGGACTCCTCATCGTCCACGTCCATGGGCACCTCCAAACTAGCACAGTGCAGGGAGTGGTGTAAGTGGTGAGTCATCCTAGACAAAATTCGAGCTACCAAAACCACCACAGCCAACATTGCTGACCTCCACAAAAAGCTCCATCACTTGTTCCACCATGATTCTCCCATCGACATCAAACACGAGCCACACATGCTCATCGCTATCGAGCCAAAACAGACAAAACCAAAATACTCCATTTTCCATCGGTGCTAGCATTTGATAACTAACTATTCCAACCTTTTTTCTCTCATTGCCACCGACATGCGTCAATATTAGACTCTTTAACTCAGACAAAGAACATGCTCTCTGAATGCACAGTAGAATAGGATTTTCACACTCAAATACAACTCCAGTATCACTATTTCTCATGTGACAGTTGGGATACACCGTCACAACAAAATAACCACCAACACTAGATATTTTTACTAAATTTATCGAATAAATGGATGAGAAGAATGATTGAGATATTTGTGGAGAATACCAATGGATTGTAGATCCTTTTAGAGCTGATTGATTATTTTCGTACTATACCTCGTTTACACTAATAACATTTTAACTCAGCATGTATCTCGTTTATATGATAAACGATTTAACTTTGAGTATATCTCGTTTATGAGATACGTATCACACTATATCTCGTTTACGAGATACAGTGTACACAAGATATGTAAATCCCACTATATCTCATGTATCACATGTGCAAACGTGATACTTGTAATCCTTGATATGTCTTATCTCATTTACACGGTAAGCAAGATATATTAGAAATCAAATCGTTTATAATATAAACGAGATAAGTAAAAAAATAGATTTCGATAAAAATGCTATAAATTATGTATTTTAGTAAATAAAATATTTATATTATTTATTTAAAAAAATTCTGACATGTCCTATGTCGTGTTATATCCCGTCAAATAACTATTTCATTTGATACAAAAGCAGTTGTATTTCTGTTTCCTTATACATTTAATTTCATTGACTCCATTTGTTCTAAAATAAATATAAATATCATTTATAAGAAAAATCAATCACTATATATTGATAACTATTTATACACTTATTTATTATTTTTTAACAATAATTAACTGCAAAATTAATCAAATGTTTCATAATAAGTTAACCAAATTTTTTTACAATAGAATATCAATTTTTTTATAAATACAAAAAGTAATTATCTCTATATTCTTATATTTTTATGGGCAAGTTACATGAATGAATCATTTACAGATTAAATTTATGCAAATGTAATTTTTAGAAATAGTTTATATTTTTATCCTAAATCAATTCTATATAAACTACTACACCCTACCACAGTATACTATTTACACATAATTCGCTACACAGTATCACAGATTATAATCAAAACATACACAATCAAAATTTGCTACGCTCTATCGCGGTTATAAATGAAAAATGCAAGTATAAATCGCAAACCGTTGTACTTTGTTGTGGTTTATGACCAAATGGTGAAACATAATCCACTAGAGGCTTCTGCAAATTACGTGCTGCATCTTTATAAATTGTTTCTTATGTATTGAATTTTTTTAATAATTTTTTTTAAAATTAAATAATTTCATAATTTTATATTAATTTCTTTATAATAAGAATTTTAAAATTTAATTTTTGTTATCTAATAAAATTTAAGATAAATAAAATAAAAATAAAAAATTTATACATAATTTATATAGTAGAATAACATGTGATATTGATATATATATATATATATATATATATAATATTTAATGTTATGAAATTATTATTATTATTATATTATATCAATTTTTTTATTTTTTGTAGAGTATATTATACAACTATCAAATTTTAAAGTGTAGGATGAATATTCTTATAAATAGTCGTTTTCTAACTATAAGTAAGAGAAATTAAATATATCTCCTAAAGTTCCTTATAGAATATATGTTAACGTACTCTAACTAGTATAAGATTTAACGTATTCTATAAAAATAAAAAATGATATAATATAAAAATAATTTTATCACATTAAATAATTATATATATCTAAAATAAGTCACAAAATTATTTTTCAAAAATGGACCTAATATTTTTTTTTAAAATGGATAAAATATGTGTATGAATTTTTCACTTAAATAAATTTACATCAAATGATTTAAATAGAATTTATAGCTAATTCAACATTATTTATATATATTTCAATAGTTAGTACATACTATATATTTATATATTATTCTAGCAGATTTTGCTTCACCATTTGGTTATAAACTGCGATAAGAAGAAGTTTATGTCTTGTATTTTTTATTTATAATTTACGATAGGGTGTAGCGGATTATGATAATGTGCTTTGAATGAATTTTTATTTTTTAAAGTTAATTTTTTAAATTAATTTAAGCCTTATTAATTTCTAATGATAATATTAATAGTTATCAATTTAAAAAAGTGAAAGTATTTCTAAATAATTTAAATATATTTTTAGAAAGGACTAGATTTTGATATGACAAATAATTAAAAAATGAGATTTTTTATTCTTAAAACTTGCTGATCTTTTACCAAGTGAATTTTTTCTTTTTTTTTTTTTTGGTGAATGACGGATTTAAAAGAAATTAAAATGTGGTCTATTTAGAAATTGAACTTCGCTCTAATTGCGAGAAATTAAACTTCGCTCTGATTTTTTATCGCACTTTTATGAAAGATGAGGGGAAATAAGGGGAAAATGTGAGAAAAGAAAAAGAGTGAAAAAGTGAATTTTTTTAGGGTAAAAAACATATATAAGTCAACGGTGGGCAGATATTACGTGAATCCGCCAAGTTAAAAATTGATTCATCAATCAACCAAAGCATTTCTTTATACAATTCGAACTAGCTTAGTTCGAATTGCATTTGTATATAAATCGAACTGAATCAGCTCGAATTACTCAGCAAAATTCACAATAATTCGAACCAGGTTGGTTTGAACTCAAAACCTACATAATTCGAACTAGATGAGTTTGAATTATATAGTGTAAGATTCCCAAAGTAATTCAAACCAAGTTGGTTCGAATTAGTAATTAATAATTCGTAGCAGTCTGGTTCGAATTAGTTAGGACCAGACATGTATATATATGGTGTGAACGTAAGTTGCTCTCACTAGAGGGGTAAGATGGCTACTGAGGAGAGTTTCGTAGTGTTGGTTCACCACAGAGGATCCATTAAGAAAAAAACTCGTTCCGGTGTGAAGTTCACTGATAAGGATCCTCTGCGTATGATCATCAGGCCTACGATGAGGTATGAGGACCTTATTAGCTCTGTACTGCTGAAACTTGGTCTAGAAGGTGTGAAATGGGTTAAGAAGTTTTTCTATCGCATTCCAATCACGGTGCTCCAGGAAATTGTTAAGTATGATTGTTTTACGATCGGGAGTGATGAGGACTTGCAGGTCATGTTTCATTGTCGCCGGCAGTTTCCAGAGGTGAGGACACCAGAACTGTTGGCAAAGTTGGTTGACGTGGTATCCAGCTCGGGGGGTTTGAACCGGCATACCACCACTTTAGCCACGGTAGCCGGTTCTAGCTCCAGACCTAGCTGTTGCTTCTTCCTCCGTCCCTGCGTACGAGCCACCCGTCCAACCTGTTGCCTCCCCTTCGTCCGCTGTTGATCTCAACGGCAGTGTAGGCGACGAGGTCGGAACAGGGGAATTTCCGCGAACCTCTTTACAGTGTGCTGCACCGGCTAGGGTTGGAGATGGATTTTTGGATGATCTAGATGACGATGATGTCGAGCCGGATATGATTGCTGATGACAGTGGCGATGATGTCGGAGCAAGTGAGCCTGCTGGGGCGGGCGGTAGTTCTAGCTCTAGCACACAGCAGTACCCTCCATATTTTTCCTCTTTGGACTTGGATGCCATGAGGCAGGAGGGGGTTCCTGGGCAACTGGCTGGATTTGGCGCTAGAGATGGCAAAGGGTCTGCAGGTCTGACAGAGTTTCAGGTTGGTCAGCAATTTCAGGATAAAGATGAGGCCTTGTTAAGTGTGAAGACATATAGCATCCGTCGAGGGGTACAGTACAAGGTCATGGAGTTTGAACTATCGCCGGTATGTGGGCAAGTGTTCTGAGTTCGGGAATGGGTGAACCTGGTTGATTCGCCTGAGTCTCCGCATACGTGTCTCGCTACCTCCATCTCCAGTGACCACAGGAGTTTGGATTACCATGTGATATCGGCATTCATTATGCCAATGGTTAGGGCTGATGCATCCGTCAGCATCAAGGTGCTCCTAAATGCCACCGTTGCACACTTTGGTTTTAGGCCGACGTATAGGAGGGTCTGGTTGGCCAAGCAGAAGGTTGTTGCCCTCATCTATGGTGACTGGGATGAGTTGTACAACGAGCTTCCAAGGTGGGTGTTAGGAGTCCAGTTGACGATGCCTGGTACTGTTGCAGTCCTTAGGACGAGTCCTGTTCGTGTTGGTGGACAGCTGGACGAGTCTCAAGCTTATTTTCACAGACTATTCTGGACGTTTCCACCATGTATCGAGACATTCTGTCATTGCAAGCCCCTAATTAGTATTGACAGCACCCATCTCTATGGCAAGTATGGGGGAACGTTGCTTGTCGCTATTGCACATGACGGGAACTCCAACATACTCCCTATGGCATTCGCATTAGTCGAGGGTGAGAATGCTGAGTCGTGGACCTTCTTTCTCTCCCACCTGCGTAAGCATGTGACACCGCAATCGGGTCTGCTGGTTATATCGGACAGGCATAACGGCATTAAGGCCGCGCTTGAGGCTCCTGACGGAGGATGGTTACCTCCGTCTGCATACCGGGCATTCTGCATTCGACATGTAGCGGCAAATTTTGCCCTAACCTTCAAGGGAAATGACGCAAAGAGGCTACTTGTGAATGCAGCGTACGCTAAGACCGAGGTCGAGTTTCATTACTGGTTTGATATTCTGAGGTCTGAAGACCCGACGATGTGTGAATGAGTGAACCGGATTGCGTATTCATTGTGGACATAGCATTGTGATGAGGGGCGTAGATTCGGACACATGACGACGAATATCTCTGAGTGTGTGAACTCAATCCTTAAGGGTGTCAGAAACCTACCTGTGTGCTCGCTAGTGAAGGCAACATATGGAAGGTTGGCCGAATTATTTGTTCGCAAAGGGAGAGAGGCTGAGGCACAGCAGGGAACCGGACAATAATTTAGTCAGCACTTGGTGAAGTGTATAGAGGCCAAATTGAAGACGGCTAGGTGCTTCACGGTGATTTTGTATGACAGGGATAACTCTGAGTTCACCGTCGCAGAGACGAGTCCTACTGGTTCTTTCTCACTGGGTAGCTACAGAGTCTCTCTTGCATCTTAGACATGTGACTGCGGATACTTCCAGGCACTTCATTTTCCGTGTCCCCACGCACTGGCATGCTGTGCCTACTCACGGCTTACATGGGAGCCTTACGTCCACCAGGTGTATCGTCTTAGTTCGGTCTTCAGTGTGTATCGGATGGGTTTCACACCTCCCATTTCGGAGGGTTTCTGGCCACCATATGACAGGCCGACTGTCATCCCAGACCCGAATAAGAGGCGTGCGAGAGAGGATCGTCCGAGGTCCACTCGGATATGGACCAATATGGATGAGGCAGACCCGAACCGGCCAAAGAGATGTGGGCTTTGTCGGCAGCCCGTCCATACACGTCGGAGTTGCCCACAGCTCCGAGGAGCAGAGCACACACAGGGACATGATTAGGTGTATTGCTAGCTTTCGTACTTTTTTTATTTCAATTTCGCGTTTAGATTCCAGTATTTTCGGTTTTCTTACTTGTAGTTGGTAAATGATAAAATTTGTTACTTATTAGTGTGATGTACTGTCAATGGGATCATAATTGATGAATATGTTTTGTTTCTGGAGTTTTAAACGAAATGTATTTTGAATGCACATCGAAGTAACAAACTCTACGAGTTAAATTAAGACATTAGGCAGAAACTATGCTAGTAACAGAAACTATGCTAGTAGCAGAAATTGTGAGTAATTCGAACCAACCTGGTTCGAATTACTTTTTGATGCAATTTCACTGTAATTTGAACCAGCTTGGTTCGAATTACTTGGGGAGTGGTTCACCTGTGTAATTCGAACCTAGCTAGTTCGATTTATGCTAGTTGTAGTTCGAACCAACTTGTTCGATTTATTTGTTATTGTAGTTCGAACCAAGCTAGTTCGAATTACATAGTAATGTACTTTGGCTGATTCGTGAAACAATTTTCAATTTGGCTGATTCGTGTTATTTTTTTGCTCCCTTGGTTTATATATGTTTTTTTCCCTTTTTTTATTGTTATTTAGATAAAGAGTGAAAATTGAGTGGAAAAAATGGTATGGTCTCATATAATTTTTTCTTTCAAAAAATGAGATAAAATGGTATTAACTTGCCTTATAAATATAACCTAATTTAATTATATTATTTTGAATAAGTTTGATAATTATGAGTGTAATTCAAATTTGATTGTATTTTTTATAAAGTTTGATATTTATAGTATTTATAAAATTTGTTACTAATATGGATATGTGATAAATTCTTTATTCCAATATATATTTCTATTTAGGTTGCTCATTGATGGTTTATTTTGGGTGTTTATGTAAGATAATCACATCACATAATAATATGACAAGTTAATATCAAGTGTTATAAAATAACTAGTTGATGTAATATTATTCTTTTATGTCATCATATTATGTAGCATTTAATGTAATATATTATAATTTTGATTGATGAAATGATCAATTTGATTTACAATTGTATTTTTTAGAGATTAATATAACTCATAAAATTTTTTAAAAATTAATTTAAAGAATAAGTTATTTTTTTAGACAAATTTAAATATTAATTTTAAAAATTATTATTATGATTAGAGAAACTTTTTCTCTCCTCTTCATAGAGATGCTAAAATGACAATCTCCTACTTTCTATTTGTAAAATATACACTCCTATTCTTTATCACTTTTAAAAAATTTCATCTTTAATCCATTTTAAATTTTTGTGTTAACTAATGTTAATTTATTCATTTTTCAAGAAAAATAAATTATTTTTTATAAAAATACCTTTTAGTAAAAATTTTATTTTTTGATTAAATTTTATTTTTTGAAATATTCTTTAACAATTTATTTTTTTATTGATTAAACTGTATTTATATAAAAATATTTTTTAAAAAACTTTAGAAAATCTAAAAAGAAAGCCATTTGAAGAAGGAAAAGTATGGATTCTCTAAGAACAACTTTTAGAAACAAGGTGACTGTCATTTGTGTTTTAAAAAAAAATTGATCTTTAAAAAAATAATTTCTTATCTTATGAAAAAGTTTAATCATTAAATTTTTTTAAAAAAAGATTTAGTAAAAATACAATTTAATTAGTAAAAAAATAATTTGTTAAAAAGTATTTTGATAAAGAAAATTTAATCACAAAAAAAAATAAAATTTTACTAAATGATATTTTTATAAAAATTAAATTTTTTTTTAAAAAATGAGTAAAGTTAATGTTAGTCAATATAAAAAATTTAAAATAAATTAAAGAATTTTTTTAAAAAAATTATAAAAGAAGAGAGTATACATTTTACATATAGAAAAGAGAAAAATATTATTTTTAATATTTTTCAGAAAAAAATATAATTTTCTCTTATAATTATATATATTGCTCGCTGAGAAAAAATATTTATATTGTAATTATGTGAATTTGTGCTCTTAATGAGAGCATCCAATAATTCTTAGCATGTGTTGAATCGGTAATGGTAGAAAAACGAAAAAATAATAAAATCTGTTTTATTTAATATCATTAATTTTAATAATAATTAATAAATATTAAATAAGATAAATTTTAATTATTTTTAGTTAATTTTTTTTATTATCAAACATTTTTGTTCTCCAATTAAGCAAGCCATAGTGATTGTAAATATAATTTGAGCATTAATTAAAATGCTTTTTTACTGCTGCCCACTTGCCCAGTTGCCCATATCATGTGCGTTTACTTAAGAGTTTATGTAAATTTTTTAATATAGAAGTGCACAATAATTAATTATGAATAATTGTCCACTAATCAATGTTTCCTTAACAGTAAAAGGCATATTAACTATGTTATTGGTTGTTAACCTCACACCACACATCCCAAATCACACTTCTCCTTTTCGTATGATGGGTGGGGTGAGTCTAAAAAATATTGAAAAATAATTAAATTCATCTAGTCAAAATATTTTGTTAGCTAGCTTTCACTCCAATGGGGAAATAGATTTTTTTAATTGTTAAAAAAAATTTAAAACTGTAAAATGTGATTTTTAATTTTTTATTATTTTTTTATATTTATTTTTGGTTCTATTTATAAAATTAATAGTAAAAAAATCATATTTTATTCTTTCAATTGTTAAAAAAAATTGATAGGATCTATTTCCCTTTAATAAGTCAAACTGTCACTTTTAATAACGGCGAGTGAATAAAAATAACACTAATTATTTTTAATACATAGATAAAATTGTATAATACATTGATATAAACTAAAATAGATATATTTCATAAGTGTGATTCCAATAAATCAAGTATGATAAATTGTGGGTAATGATTTGTATAATGTATATTAAATTTACGATTTTATAAATTATAATTTCTTTAATTAAAAAACTGAAATGATTACTTATTATTTTTAATTTTTCTTTTTAAATTTTATCCTATTTAAAATCATGATTCACAATTTTTTATCTTGTTTAAAATCATTATTTACAATTTTTTTATTATAAATACTTTTTCATATTTATTACACTAAAATATTATAATATTAATAAAACAGTCCGTATATATATATATATATATATATATATATATATATATATATATATAGCCTAAAAATAGAGAGGGATACATAGCTTATTTAGTTATTGATTTCATATTACTTTCTAATGGAATTTAAATTAGAAGCAAGCACAATTCACGCAATATTAATGATTTTTATTACTTTTTTTAAGCGGTTAACTTATTTGAATATCAAAGTAAATATGCAATTTATTTGCAAACATGCCATATATGAAAAGGGCAAATGCCATGAATAAAATAATTTGACTTTATATTTATGCAAATATTACAATTTAAAATTTGTTACATTTGTATCCTAATATTATTCTATATAAAGTGTTGTTGTCTATCACATTTTATCATTCGAGTATAAATTATAGTATTTTTGTAGCTGTCTATAAAAACACCAATTGAACATAAATCATGACACACTTGTAATGGTTTATGAATAACAATAATTAATCATAAATCACGACATTTCTGTAGTAGTTTATGAAGAACATCAAATGTATATAAATTGTGGTATTTCTGTAATGATTTAGGAAGGTAAAGAACTCTGCATAATTTGCGAGACTTCTAGCGTAGTTTGTGTGTAGTGACATTATAAAATAGCGATAGCCAATAACGAATTGTATACTTAAGTGTTTAAGTTTAGTTTGGTTGAGAGGATTTGAGAGAGAATCACGCCACAACGATACTCTAGCTCGGTGGGATTATGGAAGAACAAAATCACTTGTATCAATTGAACGGCGTTACTTACATGGTTGGAAGTATTAATGAAAAGGTTAGTTATTTTTATGTTGTTTTTCTCTATATGTTAGTTATTTTTATGTTGTTCCATTCATATTTTATGTCACTTCGATGTGTAATTAGGATATTTTTATAAATAAATTGAAGATGCTAATCATTTTTCTGTTAAAATTTGATTAGTATCAATTATTTTTTTGGTTAATTTATGTGTTAGTCTTTTATCTGTGAATTATTTAATTTATATATAATTTAGGTGTTGGTCTATTTTTTGTTATGTACCAATTTAATTTTTGTTGTTAATTTGTGTGTTAGTCTTTTATCTGTGAATTATTTAATTTATTAATAATTTAGGTGTTAGTCTATTTTCTGATAAAAATTGATTAGTCCCAATTTATTATTTTTTTGTTAATTTATGTGTTAGTTTTTGCCTGTGAATTATTTAATTTATAAATAATTTAGGTGTTAGTCTATTTCTGTAAAAAAATTATTAGTGCCAATTTAATTTTCTGGTTAATTTATGTGTTAGTATTTTATCTGTGAATTATTTAATTTAGAAATAATATAGGTATTAGTATTTTTTCTATTAAATTTTTATTAGTGCCAATTTAAATTTTTTGTATGATGCAGCCAACTAGGTGTATATTTAGTGTTAGGAGGCAATAGAATATACCTTTGCATGACCGGATCATACCTTATTTGGAAATCACTGGTTTGTATCACTTTGTCTAGGCTGAACACTCATTGGTTCTGAATGGATGAGCCTCTGGTGAGCGTATTCATTGAGAGGTGGTGTTCTGAGACGCACACCTTTCACATGCCATTCAAAGAGTTCACCATCACACTGTAGGAAGTAGCGTATCAGTTAGGGTTGCCCATTAATGAGGAGGCTGTTAATGGGTGCCTTACTGACTTCGAACAGTTCATGGAGGATGGGAGACCAGTGTGGGAGTGGTTTCAGGAGTTATTTGGCGAGCTGCCACCGCCGAATAATGTCAAGCAGATGACAATCCACTTCACATGGTTCCATGAGAGGTTTAGGGTGCTTGCAGTGCTTTAGTTGGTTGGGAGCAGCCTCATCCATGTTAGTCCGGATTCTGGTAGAGCTTGGTCGCCCTTCTCTTGCACGTTTCATATTAGGGTCTGGAACGACATGGAACCATCATATGGCAGCCAAAGCCCTTCTGGAATGGATGGTGCGAACCCCATCTTGTATACGTTGAACACCTCACGTATACTGTATACATTATGAACATATGTCACCCAGTTTAGGCGCGAGTGAGCGCAGCATGCGATGGCATGACATCATGGGTAATGTAGAGCATGAAAATACCCACAATCGCATGTACGATCTCTAAGTGAAACTCGATATGTGCCAAGCGAAAAGTTATCAGTAGGGATCGTCTCAGCCACAGTATACTTAGAATGATGCTTGTCGAACAAAGTGATGGTGAAGTATCTCGAATCTCTCAGGTTGCACTCTATTGCTTTCACTAAAGCCTGGCAGAAGTGATTTCCAGTCCCCAATTGCGCCTCTGCTATTTGTCCTCGGATAACAAACAACTCTACAAGCCTTCCATATGTGAACTTCACCAACGATGTGACTAAAAGATTTCTTGTGCCCTTTAAGACAGAATTAACACATTCAGAGATGTTAATGGTCATGTGGCCAAAGCGTCTCCTGCTATCCTGATGCTGGGTCCATTTATCATATTTTATTAGGTTGGCCCAATCACACATAGCTGGATTTTTCGTCTGCATAATATCAAACTAATAGTCAAATTCTGTCTTGGTATTCGCATATGCAGCATGCACAAGTAGCTTTCTTGCATTTTGACCTTTGAAATTCAGCAAAAAGTTTGCTGCCACATGACGAATGCAGAATTTTTTATAAGCTTGTAGAGGTAGCCAACCACTGTTAGAGGCCTCCAGGGAATCCTTGATGCTATTATGCCTATTAGAGATAACAAGAATAACCTCTTGTGGCATCACATGCTATCGTAGGTTAGACATGAAAAAAGACGACGACTCTGTATTTTTCCCCTCCACAAGTGCAAATGCAACGGGTAAGATGTTTAAGTTTCTATCTTGCATGGTAGCCAGAAGTAAAGTACCTCTATATTTTCCATACCAGTGAGTACCATCGATGCTCACTAGTGGCTTGCAATGGCTTCAATACAAAGAGAAAATATACAGAAAAGACGATGAAAGTACACTGTTGATTCATCAACTTGATTCCTTGCTGAAGAAGTCTTCAACACTGCAATTGTGCCAGCCATGGTGGACTGGACTCCAAGTATCCAACGTGGCAACTCGTCGTAAGACTCTTCCCAATCTCCACAGATATTTGCTATTGCCTTTTGCTTTAATTTTCTAGCCAAACCTTCTTGTAAGTAGGCCAAAAACCAAAAGTTGCTTCTGTTGCTTCCTCCAACACAAATCGTAATCGCAGCATCTGCTCTAACCAACGAAAAGATCCTCGCACAAATGACATGGTAATCAAGCCACTAGTGATCGCTTGAAATTGATGTAGCTAAGCAAGTGTGCGGTCCATTATACATTCTACCCTCGCAGGTACCCTTTCGTTGACAACGTGAGATGCGAATCAACCAAGTGCAACCTTTGCTAAATTTCTTGCATTTTTCAAGGTACTTCAGATGATCTAACTCTAACACCCTATACTCAACTCCACGACGGATGCTATAATCCTTCCACACTCAACACAACTTTCTCTTTATTTTAGAATGATTGCTTAATTTGAAATTCTATAGGAGTAGTTCCATGCTACAATTCTTGACCCCCAAAGGCAGAATCTACGTTAAGCTATTACCCCATAGCTTCCAAGTTTAGGGTTGAGAAGTGCGGAGGATATTGCAGTGTGCCAGAACTTGATGGGCCCTACTGTGTACGTAGATTACTTCTTGTATCCTAATCATTGTCCCCAACTATATCAACATTCTCTTCATTCGAATCATCCTCTCGCATTGTATTCTCAACTTGATCAGGTTCATTGTCACCTACAGAATTAGAAATCATGACTGGAGAACTAGCCATCTCAACTGCCAGCTGCTGGAACAAGCGTTTTTCCAATGCTACACAAACATCTTCATACTCAGTTCAAATCAACCGCAAAGGATAGAGATGTAACGAATCAACAAGCTGGCGAAATCACAGGTATCAAAGTGGAAGCACTCCTAAGGCAGTTGACTGAGGATTTGGAGCTAATGTCCCAGAACTGTTGACACTATCCTCCAACTTCGCATACAACTTGTGTGTTCTGAACTCCGAAAAACTTCTTTGATAATGAAATAGAACCTGCAGATCTTCATCAGAACCTATAACAAACATATCATACTTGACACCAGTTGACACAACTGCAATAGGGATCTTATAAAATAACTTCTTCACCCATTTGGTCCCAAACACCCCAAGCTTCTGCAATATACTGGTTTTTAGATCTGACAAGGTATTCAATAAATAGATAAATACACTGAACAATTTCTTGTCAGTGAACTTCACACCCTCTCTTTTGCTTTTATGAATTTTTTTTAGAGCAATGAACTAGCGCTAAGAAACTATCCTCACTAGACATTGTTGAAATGACATTCTCCTTGACAATTACCTTCCGTTGGTATATATAGAGACTCCAACTATTCATTATCCACTACTGGTCATAGTGGATTATTACTGCACATAATCAACGCTAGGGGTGCCCCATATTATGGCCATATTGTAGTCTTTATAAACTGCTATAGGGATGCTGCATTTTATGGCCATTTGACATTCTTCATAAACAACTACAAGGTGCCGCGATTTACGTTCAAATAGTAAAACGTGTTAGCCAGCAGCAGTTTATATAGAGTAGAACTAGCATACAAATGTAGCCAGTTTTAGATTGTTGTATTTGTGTAAATATGATTTTCTTGTGTCATTTGTCCATATAAAAATATCTTCCGATATATGTATATAAAGAGCAACTTGTACCCTAAAATTTACCCGTTAAGAGAGGTTTTGCCAAAAGAAATTAATTAGTGTTGTCTATAATGAATACCTAATTAGACAAGCAAAATGTAAAAAAAAAAAAAACTAAATAAGACAAGTAATTTCGAAAAAAAATAACAATACTAAAAGGTTTTAAATACATTTTCAAAAAATTTTAAACCATAAAAAATTTGATGGATTATTTTAATTTTCAGCCAAAATATTAAAATACTAATATAATAATTTGTCCTATAACTGATATTTATTTGATGATATGTCATGTTAATCAATATGCCATGGATCGTACCATGTGATATTGGACAATGATGTGGCATGTCAGAACATAATCTTGATATATATTCAATGTTATGTCACATGACACAATATTATTTATTATTATTCATTATTATCATATAATATGTCAGGATGTTATATATGCCCTTTATTATTAGCAAAATAATAACTATTGGGATACAGATAATTAGAAAAGACTAATTATATTTTTAAATTTTTTGATATCTATTATATATAAATAAGATATAATAAAATTATTTTTTATTTTTTCCTATTTTAGCCCTCAATTTTCCTAAAATATTTCTTTTGAAAAGATTTATTTTATTGTGTCTTTTTTATAAGTGATATATAAATAAAAATACTAATAGATCAATATTTATTATTTTATATATCTTAAACCCTAAATGGTAGTATCAAATAAAGTCCACTTTGAATTTCATTACCAAATCAAACCTTTATTTTGTGAGTTGAATGTTTTTGCTCATGTGGAAATATCCCTTGCAAACCTAAAAGGAAAAAGTTGAGAAAAAAACAAAACGGTCAAAGGTCCCTTCACAATTTTAAAGGGGGTTGAATGATGAAAAGAACAGAGTAAGGGAAAGAAAGAATCCTACAACCACCACCGCACATATATCATTTATCTCCCACACAGCAATGTATGCATTGACACACTGATTTTAAATAACTCATTTTTCTTATACTTATTTATATATTTTTATTACTATATTATTATTATAATAAATTAATGTAACCCTATTTTAAATGACTTATTGCACACAATACTTTATAAATATTGTATAAATAAATATTAAAAATTATCATTTTATCACTCGCAGGAGAAGAAGCATCTCCAATCACCATCACAGTACCTTTTGATACATAACATTTCCTTTCCCACTTTTTTTTCTCTCTCTCTCTATTATATTTATACCCCACGGGAGTCAGAGAGAGAAAGGCAATAAAAAGGCTATGGATTTGACATGCAAATTTGTTGTTACCTATTGTATTTTAGTGTGTTTTCTTTTTGCCAACGTTTTCAGCTCCTTTTTCTTTTCTATAACTTTTCTTGCCTTACTTCAAAATATCAAACAGCCTCCCCTTTGTATTTATTAGTTGGGGTCCTCCTCCAACTTCAACGGCAATCATACAACCAACACTACAAATTAACCTTTAGGCTTTTTTTTATTTAAATAAAATAAAAGAGATCCAATATTACATTAATTCTCTAAAAAAAATTTTAACACACGAATCTTCTCTTTTTATATTTATATAAATTATTCCAGGTCAATTAGCTTTAGGTTAGTTCACTAAATAATATAGTTTGAGACGATTTATGTTGGATCTTCTTTTTAAAAATGAGTATAAATTATTTCGATAAACTGAATGTCTAGAAATACAAATAAATCATCCCAAAATGTAAGTAAAATTATGTATTTTCAGCTTAAAACACAGTAGATTAAGACGATTTATTCGCATATAGATAAATCTCAAAGCTTAACAACGATTTATATACGAAAGGGTTACTCACAAAAAGTCGCAACAATTTATGTAGAAAGTAAAAAATTGGCAAAAATAAGAGGTGTTCATGCACTACAAAAAAAAGGTCTATAATCACAGTGAAAAGTTAGCAAAAAGGGTGACCACAGATCTATAGTCACGGTTTTTGACCTGTGGTCACAGTTTTTCCACCGTGACCTATTATGTCGTGGCCATAGATCTATGGTCACAGTTTTTTACCCTATGGTCATAGTTTCTATGGTCATGGTTGCAGTGTTTAGATTCTGTCACTTTAAGCCACATTTTTTTTACTGTGACTATAGGTTACTCTATAGTCACGCGTAAAAATCATGACCATAACTTGCTCTATGGTCACTTTTTTATAAAACCGTGATCATAGCTTAATCTATGGTCATGGTTTTGACATGACCATAGCTTATTCTATGGTCACCCCTATTTTATACTGTGACCATAGCTTCATCTATGGTCACGGTTTTAGCATGATCATAGGTATCTATAGTTACCTTACTTTAAAACCATGACTATAGCTTACTCTATGGTCATCTTTTGTAAAACTGTGACCATAGTCTTATCTATGGTAATGATTTTTACCATGATCATAGCTTACTCTATGGTCACCTTTTTGAAAAACTGTAACTATAGCCTTATCTATGGTCACTGTAAAACTGTGACCATAGCTTATATATGGTCATCTTACTTTAAAATCGTGACCATAGTTTATTCTATAGTCACCTTTTTGTAAAATCATATATGGTCATGGTATAGCCTTATTTATGGTCACCCTATTTTAAAACTATGATTACGATTTACTCTTTTTTTTGAAATTTATTTTTTTAAAAGTTTAGTCAGATCCGAAAATGATGATAATCACAAAATAAGCCTAAAAAGAAGAAATTTAAGAAATCTAAATCATAAAATTTACATTATAAGCTAGATATATTTTTAGTCCAAACAACAAAAATTAAAACATGGTATAATTTATCCATTACATATAACCAGATAAAGGCTCTTAAAAAAATTACAAAAGACATCAAAATATTAAAATGTGAAAACCAAGAAATATTCTCTAATATAGCATGTATTCTTATCATTCTTTGAAAATTATAGTATTCAAGTTTTAACATGTCAAAACTTTAATTCTATGAAAACCAAGAAATATTCTCTAATGTCATGAAATATTTGTTGCACCAAACCATAAACGGTCCTTTTAGATAAAGGAGTGAACCTGCGATTTCAAAGTGTGCTATCTAAAAGGTTAGCAAATTTTGTTTCTGTTGTCTAACAGAAGTGCTTGAATCAGTGCCAGAGGCCAAATGGCTGAGCTTTACATCTAGTCGTGGCCTTGTGTATTCTTTTTCTTGTGGAATTGTTTATGGCAAAGTAATTGCTGTAGGATTCTTATTAACATTGGAATATTCTGTTCCACCAAATAAATCTAAAAATAGACGTGATCCAGCCCAACTCTACAAAATTGGTGGTGGCAGCAGAATGCGGCGGTGGCAAAACTGCAGGACATGGCGCGGCCTCCTTCCTTCTCTTCTCTTCTCCATTTTTGAGTTGTCTTTCTTATCTCCTTTCTTTCTTTCTTTTTGCTATCTGCTGTTGGGTTGTATTTGGAAAGGGGGATTGACAGCAGCCAGGTTTAGGGGTAGAGAGTATAGGTGTATATGTTAAAATAAAATTAGGGTTAGGGTTTCAATTTGGAGATTTTTGGGTTAATTGGGATAATGTAATTTTAATAAAATTAGGAGATAGGATATTAATTTGAAATCTAATTTAATTATTAATTTTTTAAGAATATTATTATTTATCAATTTATTAATTGACTTTTAATCAAGTATTCTAATTTAAAATATAAGATAATATAATTGATTTATTTATTCATAAAACTTAAAGTATTAAATTCCAAAATCTCAATTATTTAAATCAAATCATATAAAAATTTTATTATTTTACAACTACTAAACTTTATAATTTAAATATAGAAAATTATCCAATAATTATAAAATTAGATAAAATTCTAATTTAATTCAAACTTGGTTTATCCAAACTTGATTTAATTACCTTTAATAAAAAAATTTAAAATTAAAATTTTTAATGAATAAATAAATTAAAATTAGTTCATAATAAAATTTTTCAAAAGTTCTGAATCTTACAAGTCGCGGTGAGCTTGAGGCAGCAACGAATTTGAGGCAGCAACAAGCTTGAGTCCAAAACGATCACAAGAGAAGCAAGATATTGGAGAGAGTTGTCGATAGTGACACCAGCCGCGAGAAATGCGAGACTCAATGAACCTGAGGGAGAGAGTGGTGAGAAAAGAGAGAAGTAAGAAAAAATATTTTAGAGAGAGGTGAAGATATGGTTTTTCTGGAGATGAGGGCAGGTCTTTCGGAGAGTGGAGTAGGGGCTCTTCTTCTCTTCTTCTTCTTTCCTCGTTCCCCTGCTTCCTCTCTTATCTATTTCTTTCTTTCTTTATTGAGTGCACAAGGATTAGTGGGTGGGTGGGTTTAAAACTAGGGTAGGATTAAGGTTAAGGTTTGAAAATTAGGACTAGAGTTTGGATTAGGATAGTATAATAATTTAAATAAAATTAGAAGGTAGAATAGTAATTGAAAATTAGCTATAATTTATTTAAATTATTTTAAAAATATAATATTTATTTGTCAACTTAATAATTAGTTTTAAGTTTTAAATAATTTTTTAATTTAAAATTAAAAGTATTTTATTTATTTTTTATTTATAAAATTAAATTTAAAATTTTAATATTTAAATTAAATCATATAAAATTTTTATTAGTTTTTAATTATTAATTTTTTTTAATTTTAAATATATGAAATACTCAAAATCATAAAAAATATATAAGAATCTTAATTAATTTAAATTCAAATTATCAAAACGTGATTTAGTTACAAAAATATTCTTGAATAGTAACTAAAGTTAGGGTTAGAGTTAGGACTAGGGTACTGTAAAAATTTTAATAAAACTAGAAGATAGAATAGAAATTAAAAAACAACCATAATTTATTTAAATTATTTTAAAAATATAATATTTATTTATCAACTTATTAATTAGTTTTAAGTTTTAAATCATTTTTTAATTTAAAATTAATAGTATTTTACTTAACTTTTTATTTATAAAATTAGATTTAAAATTTCAATATTTAAAGTAAATCATATAAAATTCTCATTAGTTTTTAATTATTAGAATTTTTAAATTTTAAACTTATAAAATTTTTAAAATCATAAAAAATATATAAGAACCTTAATTAATTTAAACTCAAATGATTAAAACCTGATTTAGTTAAAAAAATCACTCTAAAAAACTGTGGTCATAAACTCCCTTTTAAATCACCTTTTTGTAAAATTATAGACCCTTTTAGGTCAGTCACTAAAACCGTGACTATAGACTCCTTTAGATCACTCTTCAAAATTGTACCATAGACTCTTTTTAGGTCACACTTTTTCAAAAAATCGTGACCATAGATTTTTTTTGTCACAGTAAAAAGCCATGACTATAGACCCAAAATATTATAATGACGTTAGTGGAAGAAGATTATGTAGCATCAAACAATGAAGCAAGGCACGACGAAGTCAGTGGTGGAGAATGGTGCAGTATACGGTGGATCGCGATGGATCATAGCAAAGTAGGGGCCACGATGTTTTGGGAGAAAGATGACTGGCAACGAGGGAGACATGTATCGCTTAAACAGTATTGGACATATCACTGGGTTTATTGACAGAGAGGTTACTTATCAAAATTCTAAAATTCATTTAGTTGATGACATTAATCTATTAATGAAATTAATCTCATTTCATAGTATATATCTAATGAGTTAGTTTGTTAGGGGTTACTGACTAGCGATAAGTGTATTTCATATGTTAGAATTTTATAATGATTAAATTTAACTAGCCATCTGATTTGGAGATTGGTTATTTATCCATATTTTAGGTTTTAAATGTTTAGGGATGTTAAGGTTATTGTATGAATATGAAGGATGTTAGATTTGTTAAATTAGAAATTTCATGTCAGCTACTAGGGATAATAATGAATGCTTCTAAGAAGATCTAGTTTATGTTAAAAATTTTGTTTATAGACTTTTTTAGTTATTCTAAATATATATTTTGTTGTTATTATACCTTGTTAAATCGTGACCTTTATATTGCTATTTTATCAAACAACTCGATGAGTTAAGAGCATTCGTAGGCAATACAAGATAATAATGCATAATCGTATAGTGCCCTACTTAGAGAGTGTCAGATTATTACATGTTGCAAGGCTAAATGATTATTAGTTTAAGTTTGATGACCCGCTAATTAGTGCATTTATGGAGTGATAACATCCAAAGTCCATACTTTCACATGCCTTTTGGAGAGTGCAAAATCACTTTATAGGATGTGGCATACTAGATCAGCTTCCCTATTGTTGGATTTGCAATTAGTGGATGTCTCAGTGACTTTGAGCAGTTGATAGAAGGGGAAGCCTGCGGGGTGTGATTCCAAGAGTTATTTGGTTAACTTTCCACCTGATGATTGTATTGATGAGTTTACAGAATCGTATGCCTAGTTCTAGAACAAGTTCAAAGAGATGCCCGCTAATGCATCAGAGTTTACTTGTGCAGGTTTATGCATGTGGTTACATCATGATGTTGTTGTCTACGATGCTTTTCGGGGGCAAGTCTGGTGCTAGAGTTCATTTAAGGTGGCTACCCTATCTTGCTGATCTCGATGGACTTGGCAAGTATAGTTGGGGATCGACCACTTTGTCTTATTTGTATAGGTGTCTATGTAGAGTTGTTAACCGGAATGAAAAAAAACCCTAGTTGGGCCGCTGACATTACTACAATCTTGGATTTTTTGGTGCTTCCTTACGTGCAGGCCTAGAGGGTTTTGACAAGATTCTTTGGCCGCTTGCATCGAGGTGAGTACTTTTTATAATGAGGTTTGTAGAGTGTTAGTTCATTGTATTTTTTCCTAAGTCTAATACTTATCATTATGGATCTTTCAGTTGGGGTAGATTCCACCTGTCATCGGACGAGAAGGGTCCTAGGATCATTGTTACTTGGCATAGGCTGGACAGGTTGACTATAGATGATGTATAAACTTCCATCATTTGCTTTCGATTATACTTTGTACTTGTTTATGTTGCCCTTGGAACCCTTCCATGTATATATTTAGGGAGATGTTAATTTTAGTTAATTGTCATATTTGCTTTATGATATGTCGACGGCAGATGTTAGCCACTATCCTCAGCAATCAATGCTACCTTGATTGCATTGTGTCAGTCGGAAATAACTAGAATTCCCTGTTAAGGAGTCATGTGCTGATAAAGGTTACTCAGGAAAAACTTCCATGAATCCGTGTTCTTGCTGTTGACTAGCCCGAATGCAACTGGAAGCATGTTTGAGTTTTCATTTTGTGCAATTGTCATTAGTAAAGTCCCTCCATACTTGCCATACAAATGAGTACCATCGATGAATATCAGTGGCTTAAAATAATTGAAGTCCTCAACACACGGAGGAAACGTACAAAACAGTCGATTAGAAAAATACCCTTTAGTCATCCACCATATTACTAGCTCTAATAAGGGAATTACGCAACATAGCTATAGTACCCAGCATATATATCTGAACCCCAATGACCCACCGTGGAATCAGGTTGTAGAACTCTTTCCAATCTCTATATATCTGTGCAATTGACTTCTGGACTTAGCTAGCCACCCCTTTTGTAGCTGGCTTGAAACCAAATTTTGATGCCATTGCATCTGCAAAACCTTCACAGATATTGATGTATCTGCCATAATCAATGATAATAGTGATGACACATATGGCATGATAATCAAGTTGCTTGTGATCAATAGATATATCTGTTGCTAAACATGTGTGTGGCCCATTGTACTTTCTCACTTTTCAATAGTATTTTCTCTGCCTCATAGTCACATGTATCAGCCAATTACATCCATTTTCAAATTACACACACTTTTCATGATACTTTAATTGATTAGACTCAAATACTTTATCCTCAACACCTTGGCAAATGGTATAACTCTCCATTGTGAGTTTAACTTCCTTTTTCTTTTGAAATAGCTGGCCAATTTCAAACTCATCTGTGTCAACCATCTTAGACCCATCTCCATGAATAGCAGGAAGCTGTTGATCTAGAAATACAGATTGGTTCATTGCCTCAAAATCCAAATTAGAGAAGTGAGGATGGTATTGTTGTATCTGAGAGCTTGATTAGGCTTGATATCTTTCGAAAAGTGTTGTCTCCTTCGCCGTCACTATCATCACCAATAATGGGTGGTTCTGAATCTGACTCATTGTCTCCTATAACTTCCGCAAATGGATCTTTATCTCTGATTTCCATGAATGCAGGTGCACCTACTAGTACATGTGATGCTTTCATTGCAGTTGCAAGCCCCCCAAAAGTACACACACTGGTACATCCCTCAAGTCATCTGCAACATCTATCTAGACAGGCAAATCTGCTATAAATGATAGGAAAGACACATAGGCAGTAACATGTTGACCCGCTAGAATGGCTCTAGAACTCCCCTCTATCCTGCCAGTTGACAGATTCAGAGCAGATCTACCTGAGCTACCTTCTACATAAACCATTCTCGCAAACAACTCAATAGTGCCCAAATCAGAAAATCTAGCTTGACTGTGAAATATAACTCGCATGTTGTCATCGCCTAGAATTTCATATTTTCTAAACCTAACATAACCTTGCTTAAGTGAGATAGGAATCTTAAAAAATATTTGCTTTGCACATTTTTTTTTCATATTTTTCTAATTTCTGTAATATACTATTTTGTAAATTCATCAAACTTATTGACAAATTTACAAATACACCCAATCTACTTTTTACTAGAAAAAATTACACCTTCACTTATGTTTTCATCAATTTTTTTCTTTTACATGAACTAGCAAAAACACACATTCAACCATTTTCTCCTCTCGTTACTTTATGTTTGAATCGGTTTACACCATACTCGTTCATTTGTAGATTTATTATCTTCATCATTCGTCTTGAGGTTTGCTCTAATACACATAAATCGTCTCAGGATGTTGTGTTTTGCACTTTAAAGCATTGATTCCTCTACCCTAGGACAATTTATGTTTGTTTTTTAATCCTCATTTAGGTAGGATGATCTATGTAGGATGATCTATGTATGTATTTTGAATTGAATTTAAAGCATAAATCGTTCCAATCCTCTGTGTTTGGAGTTTTAAATCATTACTCACTACACTCTGGAATGATTTATACTCATCTTCGCACATTCAGTAGCCTAAAATGATTTACATGCTTTTCTATCATGAATTTCAAGTATAAATCGTCATGAAGTCCTACCTTTTACTAATTAATCTAAAGCTCAATTGGCTAGAACGATTTATATAATTATATAAAAAAAGAAATTTAGGTATCAAGAAATTATTTAGGAAATTTATGTAATATTGAATTTTTTATTTTATTTAAGTAAAAAAATTATATTATACGGATGTAAAATTTTTAATTGATAGCTGTAAAATAGTGTTAAAAGAATTTATAATAATTTGAAAGTAGATATAGTAAAAAATATATAATATTTTTTATTTATTATCTACCATAAAAAAATTATAGCAAGTTTGATCTATGTTTTATTGTAAGCATTAATTACTTTTTAAGTAAAATTGATGTATTTCTCATCTTATCTAATTATAATAATAACAATTTTTGGATAATATTTTCTTTTCCATCCTCCTAAGAAAAGTATTTCTATAATTTTAAAATAATCATAATAATAATTGTTTTGAAAATCACCTCGAAGAAGTTGATGATGGTAGTTTAATTTGGGGAATCAAAGACGGTGATACGTTAAGGAGATTTGCACTTAAAAAAAAGATCTAACATTTAAGTTAGTAAAAATCATAGTAAGAAAAACTTATTTTTAGCAACAATTAGATATTAGTCTTTGATATTTTGTTGCTAGAAATTAAATATTTAATAATTATTATAATTGTCGATAAAATTTTTTATAAGTGTCACAAAATTTTATAACTTAGTATTATAACATATAATATATATATATATATATATATATATATATATATATATATATATATATATATATTTGTCACAAAAAATACATTAACTCAAAAATAGTGGCCATAATATTTTTATTATTGAAAATTTATCACTAAAACTAATTTTTTTTCTTTTGTAATAACTTGAGTTAAACCCCAAAATGGTCCCTGAGATTGGCGTTTTGCACTGAAATCGTCCCTGAGATTCTAATTGCATCAATTACGTCCCTGAGATTGAAAAAAATGCACCATAGTAGTCCCTGACCCATTTTTCATTAACGACGTGATGACATGGCATGATGACGTGGACTGTAAGTGACACGTGTCACTTCATAATTTGGCCACGTGTAATGGTAGGATGATGTGGTGACCAGTGACACATGGCATGCTGACGTGGATTGTTGTGCCACGTGTCACAATGTTATTTGGCCACGTGTCCAGTTGTGCCACGTGTCGCAACAATATTCGTCCACGTGTAATCCATTATGCCATCGTTGTATATGCACCAAATTAGTCTCTCACTTTGCATTAAGTGACTCATTTTAGTCCCTGAAATTGAATGTCGTGCACCAAACTAATCCCTTCATCAATTTTTTCTCATTTTTTCTATAAATTCAAATTTCTCAATATTTTTGAATCCATTAATTTCAATTCTATTTTTTCACACGTTCTTCAAATAAAAGTGTTTTTATAAAATATTTTTTCTCTTGCGAATACCCTATTCGCCGACTTGAATTAACGTGAAGCCTTTTCAAGCACCTTCACTACCATCTCCAACCTCTTTCATTACTTTTATAAAATATTTTTTTTCTTGCGGATACCTCTAATAGCCGCCGTCTTGGAGTTGACGTGAAGGTATTTCAAGCTTCCCTCATTATTATCTCCGACCTCTTTCGTCTAGACTGCAGAGATCAAAAGTGGTAGTGAGGGTGGTTGAAGTGCCTTCAATCTAGCTCATTTATACATAACGAAAACGTGTATTTCATAAGAAAAAAATATTTATTTTAATTATTAATTTCTTGTTAAAAACACATGTTTTTTATGAAAAAAATGTGTCTAATCAATCATATAATTATTTTTTTTATAATAACATACTTATATATTACAAAATTTACCAATATTAAATTATTAAAAAATTATATAATTAAAACTAAAATCTTAAAATTTTTTATAAAAGCACTTGTATTTAAATGATATATGAAAAAATAGAATTGAAATTTGTGTATCCAAGATATTAAAATTTTAAATTTAAAAAAAATGAGAAAAAATTGGTGAAGGGACTAGTTTGGTGCACGACATTCAATTTCAGGGACTAAAATGAGTCACTTAATGCAAAATGAGAGACTAATTTGGTGCATATACAACGATGGCATAATGAATGACACGTGGACGAATACTGTTGCGACACGTGGCACAGTTGGACACGTGGCCAAATAACATTGTGACACATGGCACAACAATCCACGTCAGCATGCCATGTGTCACGGGTCACCACATCATCCTACCATTATACGTGGCCAAATCATGAAGTGACACGTGTCACTTATAGTCCACGTCATCATGCCATGTCATCACGTCGTTAATGGAAAATGGATCAGGGACTACTATAGTGCATTTTTTTCAATCTCAGGGACATAATTGATGCAATTGGAATCTCAGGGACGATTTCAGTGCAAAACGCCAATCTCAAAGACCATTTTGAGGTGTAACTCGTAATAACTTAGATGTGACCATAGAAGCCATATGTATGTGAGTGTGTAAAAGTATGCAAAGGTAAAAAAAAAAGTGCGAGAATGTAGAAAAGAGTGGAGAATCTTCCGTCAATAGTAGGGTTTTTACTTATTAATAATAATAATAATAATAATAATAATAATAATAATAATAATAATAATAATAATAATAATAATGGTGTGAACATTTTCGTTCAAGACAATAGTAATATAGTAATGTGAGTCTTACTAATGAATACTCTTTAGAACACTTATTAAGTTAATTTTGAATAGAAAATTTTTAAAAAATTTTCTTTAATAAATATACAATAAAAACATTAAAAATTTTAATTTTTAAATTCTAAAAAATCTTTCTATATTTAATACTATCTAATGTGCTTACAGCACTACTTGTTAGTAAAATTCTAATAATATTGCTTAGTTCGCACCACTAGAGTTGACTGCATCAGTGGAATCATGGTTCTCAATTCAAGCTATATATTGTAATGCTTTTATCATGGGCTGATGGCACTAGCTTGGCGTAATTTTTTTAAAGAAAATAGAAAAAGAAAGTCAATTATTGTCTTATTGGAAATTAAAGTTTAACTTAGTGGTTCATGTATTAAAGTAGATGTGAAGTTTCCATGGTAGGATTTTTTTTTGTGCGATATAAATGATGAATTATATGGTCCAATAATCATAACCCTGCCGTTATCATTAGAATTACCATTAATTAAACATGCATTGAATTGAAAGAAATTATTTATCCTACTATTGTTGAGTTATATCTGTCTCTCTCCTTTTTTTTTTCCGTTTTGCACGTGTCCAGAAACTATTAATCAGTTGAAGAGATGCAGATTTTATATACATATTACCTAATAATGTTAAATCATATTGTAAAAAATATATTAAAAACTAGATTGAAATAGAAATTAAAAGAAATGGAAATTAAACCAGAATAAATTTGTTATTTCTAATAAAATTGATGATATCATTTTTTAAATTATTTTTATTTTATTATCTTTTCATAATATTTCTCATTCATAATAATTTATAAATAATATATGACAAAAAAGGACATT
Source organism: Arachis hypogaea (assembly GCF_003086295.3). Lineage (NCBI taxonomy): Eukaryota > Viridiplantae > Streptophyta > Magnoliopsida > Fabales > Fabaceae > Arachis > Arachis hypogaea. The sequence continues at coordinate 23,103,214 of NC_092045.1, forward strand.
AACAATTAAGAAATAAATAATACTAACAAGTCAACTTTTTTTAATTAATATTATTTTATTTTAAAAAAATTGTTTATTTATTTTAAATTTTAAATTTAAATTATAAATCTTTATTTTAAATATTAAATTATAAATTATAAATTTTAAATTATTCAAAAAAATATCATTTTAAAATAAAAAAATAACTGATATTTACTAACCAAAAAATAATTCAATGTACTCTCTCTTGAGAAACAGCAAAATCTATCCTCCTCTGGAAATAAAGCATAGGATTCTTAGGACAGTAGTACTTTGATGATGAGAGGGAGAGATTGATTGCTTTCATTTATTTTGAGGAAGAATAAGATATGAAGACAAAACCAAAGATCCAAGTGTAAGGCAACAAAATAAGAATGAGTAGGGGTCAGACAGAAGAATCAAGGCAAAGCATTCGAATAATAAAATATATTTTTTAAAATTTTTAATAATTATTAAATAATATTTATTTAATTCTAATCATAAATTAATTTTTTTATATATTATTTAATTATAAAATTTAATTTTTATTTTATAAATTATTATTTTATTATTCATCTATCATGTTTATTAACAATTAAAAATAAAAACAATAACAAAATAGATCTTTCATTGATCTCTATAAATATTTTGACAATACAAATTAATGAGTTTTTTTATTCCTTGATCCATTATATCCATAAAAACTATAAAAATCGTGTTTGTTGGTAATTCAATCAATAGAAGTACAACCAATCGAGTGAATTTCGCACGACAATATGAATTTTTCTAAAATTCAATCGATTGGAAGTGTAACATAATCGATTAAATTTTACACGGCAATATGAATTTTTCAAAATTCAATCGATTGAAAGTATTACCTAATCAATTAAATTGCGCTATACGATATGAGTTTTTTTTCTTATCAATCGATTGAATTTTGCACAGGAATATGGATTTTTTCAAAATTTAATCGATTGAAAGTGTTACACAATCGATCGAATTTTGCACTGCGCTCTAGATTACGCCATTATGATTTACTCCTTTGCCTATTTTCAATTAAGTAGTTAAAGACCAAAAACAAAATGTCAGCAAATAAACTTGTTATATCAAAAAATAATATTTTCGACAAAGATATTATTAAACTCTTTGACAAGCCAATGGTCGACAAGTTTAAACTTTGATCATTGCCAAGTGGTTGTCGACTTTTATCATTGCCAAGTGTCAAAAAATATTTTGATCAACTTCCAAATACATGTTAGAATTAACTTTAGATTAGAACCAATTACGTACTATGTTTGGTACTCTCTATTAATTGATTAACGCAAATGTGAAAGTCAAAGAGGTAGATTCGACAGAGGTCAATTGTGTCTGAGAAGAGGTCAGCAGTGTCGAGGTCAAGTTTCGATAAACATTCTTTCGAAGAATGTAATCTTTATTGGAAAAAGGATTCATCGAGAAAAAGAGGTAGAATTCAATCGAGGAGCATGATCGAAAAAGAAGAACAAGTGGAGTTGGTTAGTGGCAGTTACCCACGTTGTACAAAAGAGCGGGAATGGTTACTGAAAGATCAATGCACGTGAGAGTTACATTTGAAACTGATTGATCAAAGATTTCTATAAATAGGTGAAAGATCGAAGAAAAAGGGTTGGAATCTTTTCAAAGAAAACACTCACACTCACTCACATCCCCAGCGACTTTCTGAGTCAGTCAAGAGTTTTTTTCTTTGAAGGGTTCTTTCCATATCTTTACTTTTCACTTAAATTCCCAGCGACATTCTGAGTATGCATTCGAGTCATTTTTTTGTAGGGTTCCTTCCACTTTTTTTAAATTTCATTTACATTTTCTGTAATCTTTATTTTCTCTGCAAATTTATCTTTCAAGCAGCATTATTTTATCTTTCTTGTTTAATTTCACATTTCAGTATTTTACTTTTTGATTTCAAAAGTCATTCGACTTTGTCGAAGACAATTTACTGCTTTCTTTAAATTCAATGTAATTTCTTTCAATTCCAGTCAATTTATTTTCAAAGTTTATTTTGTTTATCTTTCAGATTTTCTTTTATTTTGTTCTATAAAAAAGGTCGTTTGATGCACTTTAGAAAACTGATACTCACAAAGAGGAGTAGGTTTTTCTTCCAAACCACTAAATATCGAACCACTTTCGATTTGCTAAAAATCGATAAACAAATTGACATGCCCAGTGGGATAGTTTTAAAATTTTATTGTGTCAAAATTTTTTATTTTCCACTGTTGCATTGTGCATGCAGTGTTGATATTTGGTACATGCGATTAAGAAGTGGTAAAATTATTACCATGTTTGAAGAAGTTTCAAATGGCAATGCAGAAACAAGTAATAATACCCCAATAACTGATACACAAACTTTTGCAAATTTGATTCTACATGCAGAATATTTCTAGGGAGAATGTTGCAGTTATTGGTACAAGTGCTGGTGGTAGTGGGCAAAATCCACGCCCTAGGATCACCCCAATGCAAAATCAACCGCAAATAACCGCAGGTTGGCTTCCATTTTGCCTTCCTCCTGGCTATATGCCTCCTTTGGACAGTTACACATTTCCAGTCAAATTTTAAAATGTGTCCATTACGGTTTCTAACTTTCCTTTTTTTTCATATCCTGACGTTAGTCGAGATTACCAAGTGGGCTCTTCGTCGAATAATTCAGGATCGATGGCTGAGTTTCGACAATATATTGATGAAAGCCATCATAGTTTAGTCAACCTGTTGACTCACCAGATGACTACTATTCTGAATCTTATCCTGGCTGACAATGAATTAAAATATGATTGATTGGTTAAATAAGTCGAGAGAATTGCCCGAATTGTCGATTATGATGAGGGGTAGCCTATTCCCTAAGATTTGGTAGTAGACCAGGAGAACATAGGATATAATGAGGAGAATGTATTTAACAATCCTAAAAGGGAAGAAAATATCCCTTATCTCGTTCGATGAGATCAAAATGATGATGAAGTTTTGAAAAGACTTCACACACAGTGTGGATATCATTACCAGATGATGAGGATTGTCGAGGATGTCCTCAATAGAATGGGTATCAACGTGGGTCTCATGCATCGACCATATTTTGTTTCTGCTTTCCCTGCTTCAGTGCAAATGATAAATGTGACAAGGGGTGTAAAAAATCTCAAAATAATTACAAAATTTGCAGGTGAGGCTGGAGAGTCAACTATCAAGCATATAGCTCGCTATATGGTCAAATTAGAAAATTTTGGCTAATAATGAAACTTGAGAATGAATTTTTTTCCTCCTTCATTAATAAAAAATGCTTTCATTTGGTTTTCAAATCTGAGACCTAGTTCGATTTTATCGTGGGCACAATTGGAAAATGCTTTTCATGCTCAATTCTATAGGGCAGAGTTGAATGTCTCATTGACAGATTTGCTTGCAATAAAATGAGACGATGGAGAATCAGTAGATAACTATATAATTCGATTCAAAAATGCTCACAATCGATTGTTATGTGTGGATCCCTGAAAGTGAGATCGTCAAAATAGCCATCAAAGGTCTTGTCTTTTATATGCGTCAAATGTTACTCAATGTGCACATTTCTGATTTAGCCCATTTGGCGGAGAGAGTTCGATAAGTTGAAAAAATAAAAGAAGAAAAGAAGAAAGAAAGAGAAATGGTTGAATATGAGTTTGTCGAAAACAGTATTTAATGATGATAAGTATTTTTGCTTGTACATATTGGAATCCATTAAAATGAGTTACGTACTCTATCAAAGTATGTACAAGTATGTCTATTAAAAACAAAAGAGAAGTTCTCGAGAAGCAGTTCTTGGCAGTTGTGAAGTTGATCAAATTTTTATGCAACTTTGAAACTCTATAAAGTTGATCATATAAAAATTCAATGAGGTATCGAAAATGAGTATGGCTGAAAATATTCAACAAAATGTCAAACACTAAATAATTTGACAAACATCCACTTTGCCGCAAGATATCGAAAACAAATACTTGGGAGAATTTCCAATATCAAAGATAATTTTTCTTCGATAAACTGAAAAAAAAAAGAATAGGAAAGCATAGTTGAAATGTGAGATTATATTTATCCATTTTATTATCCTTGTCTCTTCAAGAATGACATAATGCTTAACTAATATTTTGTCATGCACTATGTGAAAATATTTGTGAAAATTTGTACAATATATGAGGTTGATCAAATATTATTTGGGGTCAGTTTCAAATTGATCAAGCCATCAAAGACTAATGTCGACAAAGAAGAATAAGGTAGACATCCAGAGGCTCAATCTTTTTAAAGTCCACAGGATAATTATTCACCTTCGTTTTGTCGATCTTAAGCTATTGGGGTTGGATGGATTAAGAATTGGTAAGAGTTTGGTAATTGAGAAAATGAGAAAATATCAATAGCAAGAGGCTCGATGTAGTTATTTTGGTTGAGGCTGTGGTAGAAATACCATTTTCGAGATCAAATTGGTGATAACCAAGGTGGTCGACAATTGCATCGAGTTAATACTGGTGTTTCTCCTGCCTCAACAGATGAGGGGCAAAATTTTCTTCTTTAAATCGAATTGTCTTTCTACCAAATGATGAAACAATTCTAAAAATGAAAACTGATTGAAAGAAAAGGCAAAACAGTTGAAACTTCATTCCTAAAAAAAAGATTTAACTATGTCGATGAGGAATTTGTTAAGGAAGAAGCCGAAGAAATGATTGGTACTATCGTCGAAAATATTGAATAATATTAAGTATTTATATTTTCTTCTTTCTAGTCAAAAAATAAATACTTAGGGGGTGTTTGTTATATCAAAAAATAATATTTTTGACAAAGATATTATTGAACTCTTTGATAAGCCAATGTTCGACAAATTTAGACTTCGATTGTTGCCAAGTGCTTGTCGACTTCAATTATTGCAAAGTGTCAAAAAATATTTCGATCATCTTTCAAATACATGTTAGAATTAACATTAGATTGGAACCAATTATGTACTCTGTTAGGTACTCTCTATTGATCGATTAACGCAAATGTAGAAGGTGAAGAGGCAGACTCGACGGAGGTCAGCTGTGTCGAAGAAGAGGTCAGCAGTGTCGAGGTCAAGTTTCGATAAACATTCTTTCAAAGAATGTAATCTTTATTGAAAAAAGGATCCATCGAGAAAAAGAGGTAGAATTTAATCGAGGAGCATGATCAAAGAAGAAGAACAAGTGGAGTTGATTAGTGGCAATTACCCACGTTGTACAAAAGAGCGGGAACAGTTACTCAAAGATCAATGCATGTGAGAGTTACATTTGAAACTGATTGGTCAAGGATTTCTATAAACAGGTGAAAGATCGAAGAAAAAGGGTTGGAATCTTTTCAGAGAAAAACTCACACGGACTCACATTCCCAACTAGTCAAGAGTCTTTTTCTTTGAAGGGTTTCTTCCATGTCTTTACTTTTCATTTAAATTCTAGTAACTTTCTTTCTATGCAATTTATCTTCTTTGCAATATCATTTCGTTTCTTTTAAATTTAGCAACTTTTACCCTTTCCAGTCTGTACCTTTTAATTTGTCCTTTACTTTTCTAAAAACTTTTTCATTCTGTAATTTGATTTTCCTTTTATTCAAGTCATTTAAGTTTTATTGTTCATTTCGAATTTCTGCAAAGCTTAGTTCCTTCTTCTTCGTCATTGTCAAAGGCATGGATTTTAATGCACTTTAAAAAATTGGTACTCATAGAGGAGTAAGTTTCGCTCTTAGATCACTAGATATCGAACCACTTTCAATTTTGCTAAAAATCGATAAAACAAAACCAAACTTAAAAGAAGTTTTGTTAGACTTACTAGTATGATGAAAAATTTTGTCATCATCAAAATGGGTGTCTAAGTGATAAATTGTGCGATCGTCAATGAAATTTATCATTAGATACCAATGGTTATCTTCTTCCACGGGAACATATATCTAAACCATAAAATTTTAACGTGAGTGTTATGTATGTTGATAAAGAAAATTTATAATGGCGTAACATATAGTGCAAGGCAAAATTTAATTGAATGTGTAACATTTCCAATCCATTGAAACAATCGATTGAATTTTGAAAAAATGTAATATATCTCACAATTGTCTTGCAGAAGATAAACGTGGCCAAAACTGGATTTTCCGATCGAAACAAAGACAAGTTCAAATTTCCAGGAGGTGGTACACAATTTATCCATGGAGCAAATGAATATCTAGACCACATTGCTAAGGTTTTTCTATGTGTCTATAATTTGATTTTGCTAATTCTTTTTAGACAGTATAGGTAACTCAATGTTGAAATCAGCATATTTTCTGTCTTGTTAGATGATCCCTGAAATTACTTTTGGTTCAATCGATTGATAAGAAAAAACTCATATTGTATAGCGCAAATCAATCGATTGAGTAACATTTTCAATTGATTGACTTTGAAAAACCCATATTACCGTGTGAAATTCAATCGATTGTGTTACATTTCCAATCGATTGAATTTTGGAAAACCCCATGTTGTCGTGTAAAATTGACTATATTAGTTGTACTTCTAATCGATGGAATTACCAACAAACACGATTTTCCTAGCGTTTATGGATGCAACGGATCAAGGGATAAAACATTCATTGATTCGCATTACCAAAATATTTATGGAGGTCACGATTTATAAAAAATCTATTTCGTTATTACTTTTGTTTCTAATTGTTAATAAATATGATAAATAAATAATAAAACAATAATTTATAAAATAGAAGTTAGATTTTATAATTAAATAATATATAAAAGATTGATTTGTAATTAAAATTAAATAAAAAACATTTAATAGTGTGCATGTCTTGTGTAGGAACAAGGAATAAGAGACTGATCTCCTCTTCTCTTCTCTTCTTCTTTCTCTCATGTTTCTAACCAAGTATGGTGATTGGATAGGTGAAATAGGATAGAGTAAAACTAGTCGAATGTTTCTATTTAAAACTTTAAATTTTTTAAAATGTAATTTATGGTATGGTATTAAAATCTTTTAGTTGGATGCTTTCAGTATTTATTTACCGGTTGTTGAATTTTTAAAATTTATCTATATATAGCAAAATTTTAAAATTTTTTATATAATATTTTCTAGTATTAATTCAAATGTGTTAATTTTTAAAAAAATAATATTTTAAATAAAAATTAAAAAAAAAGTTACGAATCTTTATATCAGGACATTATTCACGCTCATTATTTAAAATCGTGCATTTTAAGTACAAACAAATATGACAAAATTATTAATTTAAAATTTAAATTTAGATGAGATATAAATTAATTAAAGTCGATCTAAATAGTAATATATATATAAACCATTGATTAAAACTCATTGTTGAACTTAATCCCATTGAGTAGAATATGGAGATACTTATGGGAGAACGGGCTGATATGGTCTTTCACAATAAAGTAATCGGTAAAACTGCCATTAAGCGACTTATTAGTAGATTAATAGATCACTTCAGAATGGCATATACATCACATATACTGGATCAAGTAAAAATTTTGGGGTTCCGGCAAGTTATGTTACATCCATTTCCTTAGAGGTCGACGATCTTTTAACCAGACCGTCTAAAGGGTGACTTGTTTAATACACACACAGATATATATCAATTTTTACTTTTTAAATCAATCCAAATCAAATTACTAATACTTTTTATTGTTTACAAAAATTATATTTTTATGTGTACAAATATTCCTATCTAGTTTACTAATTATGAATAAAAATTATATTTTTATATGTACAAATACTTATATCTCGTTTACTGCTAAACGAAATATATGTTATTTTTCATGTATCACGGTTACACCTATTTTATTTGTTTAAAATTTATATTTTATCTCGTTTATGGTGTAAACTACGATAAACGAGATATAATCATATTTATTTTGTTTTACTGTAAACGAGATAAATAATATGATACAAAAATATAAATTATGTCTAAATTATTATCTATATCAATAAATAAAATATTTAAAATATTTATTTAAAAAAATCCAAAGCTAAAATGTTTTTTATAAGCTTAAATAAAAGCTGATATATTTCATAATTCCTAACTCTAGAGACTAACTAATAAACAAATATTATAGAATAAAATAGTCAATTATTTGAAAAAAAAATAGAAACTAGTGTATCATGTCTGTGATTATATTCGATAAAATATATTTTTTATTTTCTCATATTTCTTATTTTACATTTTATCGTTTCACGTTTCTTATTTTTTCTGCTGGAATAAAGTATATTTTTAATTTTTATAATTTTAAAAATATTTTTAACATTCAATTTATTTTAATGTCACCTTTGACATTGTAAATAAATGTCAATTCTCTTTTTATTAGAGATAATTGATCTTTTAACAATCAATACGTGATCAATTGTTTTTATTCTTAAAGACACAAATTATTATTATCATCATCATGATACTCTCTTTCTCTCTCTCGATCTTTCTCTCTGTGTGCGCCAGCGCACAACGCACCCTAAAACTTCATTGGCATCCCAATAAGACTTTAACCCTAACCTATAACCACTCCACCACAATGAATTCACTTTATCTGAACTTATTCTAATGCCTCTGTTAAATTTATTTAAAATGTTAAAAATAAAATTAAAATAAATTAAATATTATGGTGATTTTTATTTTTTTTTAAAGTATTATTTATCTTTTTTTATTGAGATGAGTATCATAAATTTATACCGTCATAGCATGCATATATCATATGAAAAACTTGATTTTTTTATTTTTCTTTATTTAATTTTATTTTATGGCTAGATGTGTTTTATTTAAATAGAATATATTATTATCTACTAAAATAATGTGTTTTTTAATACTTATGAATTTAATAAAGAAGCATGTTAGAGAACCATTGATGAGCCAAAATTGATACGTTCGGATATTGGCAAGTATACTAAATCGCTCAAAGTAATACCATAGTGAGTAGATATTATTTTCATGAGAATTAACAGATTAAATTAAGTAATGTCTAATTGAATCTCTAATTAGATTAATCAAACATTGGCAAGAAGATTGTGAATCTTGAAATAGAAGCAAAGAACAATGAAAAAGTGTGTTGAAGTTGAATGAGAGAAAGTTTATGGATTTAGAAAAATAATTAATGAGTGAGATGTTAAAAATTTTGGAGATATTTAACTCTTAGAAAAGTAATGCTTATGCTTTCCTACTTTGTTTCATGCACAAATATTTTTACAGCAAATCATTTATAATTAAATTCTAATTTTATAGCAATTTAATTTCTCTTAACTTAATTAATCGCTAATTCCTTGGTCAACTAATTAAAAGAAGAGGTTAAGCACAATTTCAATTTAAAGCCACACAACTTTTAAAATACTATTCCTAGTCAAGTTGAAAATCATGAGAAAGAGTTTCAAGCTAATTCTGAAATTAAATTTTCCAAAGTAATAACAAAATTCAAGATAGAATTAGAATATTTTCTAATACTTCTAATCATTAAAGATGATGAACGAGACTCAATCTTAAAAAAGTAAAAAAATATGAATCAAGCTAATTAAAAGAAGAGGTTAAGCACGATTTCAATTTAAAGCCACACATCTTTTAAAATACTATTCCTAGTCAAGTTGAAAATCATGAGAAAGAGTTTCAAGCTAATTCTGATATTAAATTTTTCAAGTAATAACAGAATCCAAGATAGAATTAGAATATTTTCTAATACTTCTAACCATTAAAGATGATGAACGAAGACTCAATCTTGAAAAAGTAAAAAAATATGAATCAAAATAAAGAAAATAGTTACATTAATAATTCATAAAATCAAACAAAGCTCCTAACTTTTAACAAGAGAAGGTTTAGTTACTCATGGTAGAAAAGAAAACAACCTAAAACTAATGAGGTGTGGGATAGATCTAGTTAGTGTTGGATGATCCGTCGATTATCCCTTTTTGTGAACCTTGTTCACTTATTTATATTCTAGCTTCGTAACTATTGAAATTCAAAAACTAATCTTATCTTCTTATCTCCAAAGAATAAGATAACAACTTATTCAAATTCAAAACAATTAAAATCTAATCTAAATTAAATCCTAACAACCAAATCTTATCTTTCTAGAAGAAATTAATGCTAACTAATCATTTAAATATTGAATCTTCGGTTGAATTTAGAGTTTTATGGGAGTGGACTATGATCTTGGCTCTGGCCTTTGATAAATTCTGGACCATAGGGAGTTGGAAATTCACTTCAAAGCTGCATCCAGGATTGGGCACTGGGCGCCCACTATTTGGAGTTGGATGGTGCTCAGGGAGTTGGGTGCTAACCCATTTTGGGTCCTCCCAGGCACGAAGGATCTGGGCTCTGGAGCAAGGAAGTTGGACGCCCGTTTGGACGCTGGACTTGGAGGCAAGGGCACTGGACTCCTCTTTGCTGGCACTGGGCTTGGCCTCTTGAAGCTTGGCACCAGCCTTGTGTTTCTTCCTTGAAAATGCACTTGTATTTTCTTATAAATTTTATCTTGATTTACTTAAATATGTCCTGAAAATGCAATCATTCTAAAACAACTCAAAACATATTATTAATCATAAAAACTTTACTAAAATCGTAAGAACTTTGATTTAAACCTAAGAAAACTTTTCAAAAAAGAATCTAAAAATAACTTAAGATGCCTAGGCATCAACCATTAGAGCAACTTCAGTGGAATTTTTTTTTGTATCAATTATGATTTTTACAGTAATTAAACTGATTTAAAATTAAAACTTGCATTGAATACAATCTTTGAAATGATACTGGTATATCAATAAGAAGATACCGTATCATTTTAAAAAAATATTGGTAAAATACTATTATTTGTATACCCATTAAATCTATTAAAGAAACATTATAACCTTGTTATGTAACATTGTTAAATTAAAATAAAACTAAGTATTGGAGTGGCAAATTTCACATTAAATTTCAAATTAATTTTTATGATATATAGTCCCACAAATACTTATATGATATTATGTGGGATCCAAAATAAAAAGAAATTAAAACTAAATATTAGAGATGCCTTTAAAATTTATTATTTTTGCCTATTAGTTAGCCATTAATATTTAAAAGTATAGGATAAAATATATTATTAGATTACCAAATTAAAAGAACTAGATTAGGAATTAAATTGATCACTAAGTAACACTACAAAAAAGTACCGGAATATCGATCGGTTTTAGCGATCGAAAAAATTAGTTACTAACAGCGACCGATATGGAATTTCTAGGACAAAAAAAATGTTGGTCGCTAAATCGGTCACTAATAGTAACCAAATTAGTGACCGATAAGGCTTTAATAGAACCAAAATAAAGCTGGTCACTAAAATCGGTCGCTATTTTTTCATTTAGCGACCGATTTAGCAACCAAAACGGAAAGAAATGTCTTTGGGACTATTGGTAACAAAAATGGTCGTTATTTTTTATTTTAGCGACCGATTTTGCATATGATAGTGAAATAGGGTGAAAAACTATTTGGTCGCTAATTCAGTTGCTAAATAACTGATAGCTAAATCGGTTGCTAATTGTTAAGTTAGTGACTGATTTCAATGACTAACATAATCAGTCACTAATAGCTATTGAATTAGCGACCGATTAGTTTTATACAATTAGAATATAAATGGTCGCTAAAATCGGTCACTATTTTTCAATTTAGCGACTGATTTATCAACCAAAATAAAGGAAGGAATATGCTGGAGGCTCTTGGTCACAAAATTAGTCACTATTTTTTAATTTAGCGATTGATTTTACAACTGATCTATAGGTAAATAGAATAACGTGGTTGGTTGCTAATTCGATCTCTAAAATTATAGTCACTAAATCGATTACTAATTTTTAGATTAGCAACCGATTTTATAAGTTAATCAGTCACAAAAGCGGTCGCTAAATTAAAAAAAATACTATCTTAATTACTTCACTAACCTTAATTCACCCCACCATTCTCATCTTCTCCAATCAAATACCATTGTTGTCTCTAAGCACCATTGTCGTCTTCTTTGCCACTGTCTTCTACATCTCGCCGCCGTCTCCTGAGGTCCTGTCAGCGTCGTTACCTTAGACGACACCATTTTGCATGCCGCAAAAGTGATAAACCTCTCTCTGTCGATGCTTGAAGATAAAAACAAAGAAACGAACCGCTCTGACTCTCTTTGAAGAAAGAAAAAAGAGACACGCACTTATTCTCTTTCTTTTCTCTCCCACGAACTGTTTCAGAAAGAAATAGCGTCGTTTATGCTTACACTACCCGCACACGACTCAAACCAGAAACAAACAAGACTTTCCCTTCGATTTTCTCGAGAAAATCCTCCGCCAAGAAAATCTAGCTCCCTACTCTTCTACTATACATAGCTTCAACTAATGGATTGGAGGAGAACCGCTAGTTCGGTATACAGTCAGCAGTGGAGTGGTGGTTCCAGTAGCACCGGCTCATCGTCGCTGGCGATGTCTCCAGCACATCCTCAGTCGTGGCTAGGTCCGTCTTCCACCAGAATGTCCACCGTCAAGCGCACGTAGAACGCGGCAGCCAAATCCGACGCGCAGAGTCTGGCTCGGGTGATGGCATCTTAGGCAACCGCTGTCGACAACGATGGCGAGGATGACGATGATCTTGACTTCCAGTTTGCTGCTCTTCGTGCTCCAGCTCCTTCTTCCTACTCAAGCAATGCAAGTAGTCTCAAGAGCTCCGGTGGTGGCACCATCGCTACCTCCACCGTCACTACCATCGCTCTGATCACATTCGCCAGGCCTAATAGATCTCCTTCTCCTACGGTAGTTCTCATAATTCTCAAAGGAGTAAAAATTACAAGGCTATTGAAAGTCTCTCTTCCTAAGCAACCATCCGGCACATTACTTAAGTGGGTAACAATCTCATTGTTTAACTTTATTAACCCACATAAATATGCTTTGTTGGAGACAAATGGTCAATTTAGAGTCTTTTGTGGAGTGCTAAGTAAGAAAGAGATCAATGTGAGGTGCATGGTGATTAAGGCTAACAAGGGTTGAAACTTCAAGGCTTGAGTTCCAAGGGTGGTGCAAGGTACAATTGAATAGACGTCAAAGGAGAATTTGGAGCCTTGATGAGAATTCAAGAGTTTGGTCACCCCAATTGGAAGCTTGAAATCAGCAAGGAAGGGTGACGACAAACAACGTTAGGGATCCTAGAGGCCATTGGAATTGCAAGAATTGGTGGGATTTAAGGAAGAATTCAAGCACAAGCCACCATAGCAAATTCTTCATTGAATCGTCCAACTTAAGGACGTTAAACCAAAGTGCTAGGTGAGAGACACCCCACCATGGTAACATCTTTCTAACCCTCTCCTTGTTTATAGTTTTGGTTTATTGAGTTTTGCTTCTTTTAGCTAGCTTAGTTTTGGTTTAATTTTGAGCTTAGTTGGATTGAATTTGAATATGGATCATGTGTTTGTGAAGTGCTGCATGTTTTGAGGTTGAAAACCTTTGTTGGATGTCATGTTTGGTGCCTTAGAATTTAAGAAGTTTTTTGAGAAACAGAGCATTGTGCGTACGTCCTCTTGTCCCAATTCTAGTAATCTTTGCATACGCACACATGGCTGTGTACTCTAACTCGTTTTCAAGCTCCCTGCCAGGTGCGTGCTCACGTATTTGTGCGTCTGCACACCCTGCATTTTCACCTCTGTGCGCATGCACACATGACCCTTTTTTCGTCTTAAAAAAACCCTAAGTGTGCGCACGCACCCAGTTGTGTGTGTGCAACATCATTTTCACACCTCCTGCCTAGTGTGTGCACACATGCATGTGCGCCCACACACTCTGCGCTTTCACCCCTGTGTGCGCACGCACGGACCTGTGTGCGTACGTACACTTATTGAATTGGGTGTGAATTCAAACACGAACCCTATCGTGCCCTGCACCCTCATCCTTATTTTTCTTCTTTCTCACTTCTAAGAGAACCACACCACACCCCACCCTTTCCACCATCTCTTCTGGCGATGCACCGCCACTGGCGCCGGCACCACCACGCCACCTCCCTTTTTCTCTTCCTTCCTTTTTTTCCCTTTCTTTCTTCTTCTTTTCCAAGTTTAGCCTCACCCTTGTGCCAGGTTAGCTTGTGCCCAGCTCCAGCAAAGCACAGCCGTCGCAAGCCTCTCAGTGGCAACCACCAGCACCGTTGCCACACTCTCCTTCCCCTCCATTCTTTATTTCTTCAGTACTCAGGTTCTTATGTTTCTCTGTTCTATTCCTTTCCTTAGTTAATGTCAATTTTTTATTTTAATTTTAGTTAATTATATTAGGATTATTTTGGTTAATTGATTATTCTTTGAGTGCAATTATTTAATTTGCTGCTTGACTTCTGGGTTGCTGTTGCTTGAAATTGGCTCAAAATTATTGAATATGCACATTGCACACCAACTATTTGATGAATTACTTGAGTGAACTCTGTGTTTGATTCATATGCTATGGCCATCATATGTATTAGACTCTATTCTTATTGGCATTTTTTAGTGAATTGTGCAATTTTGAAGAAATTTTGATGATGATTGAACTTGAATCTGGCAATGCATTTCTTACTTGGTTGAACTTGCAAACGCCCATATAGTTGAACACTCATACTTTATTACATAATGGGTAAATTTTTTATAAATACATTGGGCTTAAATGAATTGAATTGACTTGTTGTTCATCATGAATTTCAAATCATTATAATCACATAACAAAGTGCTTATCCTTTGATGTTTTAATCAAACTCATTTTGCTTCAACTTAAGTTCTTTGCTAGTGTGATTACTTTATTGTTTAGATGAATAAATAGTCTTTTCCTTGTTTGACTTGGTTATTGTTGTTATACTACCTTATATAGCCTTGCACATTTATTGGCACAACTTCAATACCAATTTTCTCAAGAAATTCAATTCCTCTTATGTTGTCTTTTCTTAAGCTTGCTTACACTTCAATTTTTTCTCCTCATATGAATTGCAACTTAAGCCGATTAATTAAGAAACTTGGGCTTTAAATTTATGCTTGTGTGGTCGCCATTTCAACTAGCCAGTGTGTGTTCTAATTGCACGCACATTTAGAATACATACATTGTCTTTTGTTAAACCACACTTTTATGCAATCTTCCTCAATAAGTGTTTGATATTTGTTTATATTATTGTTGCTTCCTCATTTGTCTTCTTATGTCACTTCTCTTGTGATCTTGAATTCTATTCTTTCGTTTCTTTTCAGGATGAGAAAGGAGCTGGCTACAACCCCAGTGGGTCCTAGAGGCATTCTTCCATGTTTCTCAGATTGCCAGATTGATACAACGAACACCTTTACAAATAAAAAAGCTGACATTCAGTTTGGAAAACTTGAGAAGCACGCCATTGGGAGTGAAAGCTCAATATTCCAGAAAAGTATGCGGCTGTCATCCATGACAAAACTACCTCCTTTCAGTAGGGGTTTCTTGAACAAGACCTCATGAAAATCAATAAATCTATGGTGCGGGTGTTCTATGCTAATCTTTTGGCTTGGAAAATAGAGACGGTATTCCTTCGAGGGAAGCAGTTGGATACTTCTAATCAAGCTTTGAGGCCCTCCTAAACATCCCTCACATCCTGCCTAGCCGAGAGCATATCAGGAGATTAAGGTGGATGTGATTAAGGGGAAGATCTCTTTGGATCCCATTTTGAAGAAGATTGGCCATTCTAAGGCCTGTTGGGAGTATAGTACGGGGGAAAAAGCCGCC
Source organism: Arachis hypogaea (assembly GCF_003086295.3). Classification (NCBI taxonomy): domain Eukaryota; kingdom Viridiplantae; phylum Streptophyta; class Magnoliopsida; order Fabales; family Fabaceae; genus Arachis; species Arachis hypogaea. Next base: position 23,118,902 of record NC_092045.1, read on the forward strand.
CCCATTAGCATTGCATGTTTTGATCTTACTTTTGAGGTGAGGATTTGGCAGCAGATATTAGCTGACTACATACTTTCTAACCCACGTCACCCACATCAGAGTCAGGATTGCTGTGGTCATTTAGGCTATTCTAGAGGGTAAGAAGATAACTATCTTGCCCTTGATTCGTGAGTCGATATGGAAAGTGAACCAGAAGTAGAAGCTCATCATTCTTTTCCCATCTCTGGTTATGAGATTTTTCACAGGAGCCGGAGTGGAGAGGAGGCCGACTGATATTATGTTCAGGATCCCGAGTGGCCACCAGTTTCTCCCATACAGGGAATGGGAGGAGTTAGCAAAGAAGACATCCAAAAAGAGGAAGGTATCCAAAGCCGCATGATTATCAGGACCATCATATTTATCAGCACCCACATCTTCTGTCTGACCTCTATATGAGATGGTCCAGGAACTACTGCAAAAAAGTCTGCCGCACTGAGCGCCTTGATGCAAGGCGTTTCAACTGGTTGGCAGCAAAGCTCGAGGAAAGATATCCTGGCCCAATTCCTACTGCTTCACCTAAGCTGGTTATAGAGGAGGAGGATGATGAGGACGGGGCGGATGAGCCGGTTTTGGATTTGATTGTTTTTCAACAGGAAAAGCCCCAGCCTCCATCAGCTAAAGGTGGAACATCATAGCTTCTATACCCTCGGATTGTGTGTATGCACAGAGGACCGTGCAATGATTAAGTACGGGGAAGGATTCGCAATTATGGGACGTAACTCTCTTTCTGAACACTTTTGCACTGTATTTTGTTTTTCTTTAGTTACTACGATTTGTGGATATTTATTGATATTCTTGACTTTTGCACCATACATCTTTTATTTTGCTTATATATATATATATATATATATATATATATATATATATTAGTTTATTTCTAGTTTTACTGTAGTTATTACATTTGCAGTTCGCTTAGTATATATGTTATAAATGATAAATGTGATTGGATGTGTGAATAGTAGATAGTATCTAGTTCATGTTTTTCTAAATATTCTTAATGATCTCTTTGGATAGTGAAATTAGGAAATATGCTAGAAGTTTTGAAATGCATCCAACACATCATGCATATTTACATAAATACTAAATTTGGTAAAAATAACAAAAATTTTCAAGAAATCTCTTTTAGGGCATTCCATTGAATTTATTTGGAAATTGTTTTTGAACTTGTTTGAAATATTTTGAGAGCATAGAAAAGAGCTAGAACAAACAACCTTGTGAATTGTTGGACTTTCAATGTGTGGTTGTGCATTCTAACCATAAATTTTGTTCATTGTGTGATATGCTCCTTCTATGAATGTAATATTGGGTTTGCTTCATTCTTTATTTTTGATATTTGATGTTTGAATGCATTTAGCACGATTAAGGCCATTTTTGAAGCTAAGCTTAATCACCCATATAGCCATACCCGTATATCTACCTTTGCGAACCATCTTTGAGCCTTTTAATCCCCTTTGGTTCTATTTATTACCACATCACTAACCCTAAGAGAAAAACCATGAATTACTTTGATTTGCATCTTTAATTAGCTTAGGTGGAGGTGTGTGTGTGTGTCATTTAAGTATGGGAGAATTTTGGGAAGCATTGGTAGAGAAAAAAAAAGAGAGTTATTTTGGATATTCATTGAAAATCTTAAAACATTTGTGCGCATTCCTGTGTCTATGGCTTGAACTGTATGCATTTATTTTGTATGTGTATATATATATATATATATATATATATATATATATATATATGTTAATTCAAAAAAGAAAAATATATATGAAAAAAATTGATGAAAAAAATGAGATGAGAAAAATAATAAAAAGGGGATAAAAGTTACCCAAAAAATGAAAAAAATTGAATAAAGAATGCAAATGTGAATTGGATGAGTAAAATTTGCATGAATGTAGGTAAAAAGAAAGTAGTGGGTAGTTAAAATTGCATTGTAGTGATTAGGTTGAAATAGGTTAGGTGGATGCTTAAGCTAATCAAGGATTCAATATATTAGTCCACTTGACCATACTCATCTATCCTACCTTAACCCTAACCCTATTACAACCCTTCAAAGACCTTATGATATTTGCATACATGCATTAAATACTAGTTGATTGTTAGATAAAGAACAAATCCTAGAGAGTATGATTAGAGAAGAATTGAGTGATTAGACCCTAAACATTGAGCAATTAGAGTGTAAACACATCTCGTGAGGGGTTCGATTGCTCAATTCTATGTCTCCACCTCTTGTTTGGTGTTTGCTTGCAAGTTTCTTAATTTTGAAATTAAAATTAATTCTTTGGATTTTGATCACATTGCACTATTTCTTTGTTTTGGCCCTAATTTTCTATTTTGTTTGAGTGAAAATTGTTTGCTTGTTTTACCAAATCAATAGGAAATCGTAGTGTAGATAGAAAGTAGCTAATTTAGCAAAGTTGCATGCATGCAGGCAGTTTCATTCCATAAGTTGCATAACTGATGAGCGGATAATTTATACGCTTTTTGGCATTGTTTTTAGTATGTTTTTAGTATGTTTTAGTTAGTTTTTATTATATTTTTATTAGTTTTTAGTTAAAATTCACTTTTCTGGACTTTACTATGAGTTTGTGTTTTTCTGTGATTTCAGGTATTTTCTGGCTGAAATTGAGGGACCTGAGCAAAAATCTGATTCAGAGGCTGAAAAGGACTGCAGATGCTGTTGGATTCTGATCTCCCTGCACTCGAAGTAGATTTTCTGGAGCTACAGAAGCCCAATTGGCGCGCTCTCAACTGTGTTGGAAATTAGACATTCTGGGCATTTCAGCAATATATAATAGTTCATACTTTGCCCGAGATTTGATGGCCCAAACAGGCATTCCAAGTCAGCTCAAGAATTCTGACGTAAAACGCCAGAACTGGCACAAGAATGGGAGTTGAACGCCCAAACTGGCACAAAAGCTGGCGTTTAACTCCAAGAAGAGCCTCTACACGAAAATGCTTCAATGCTCAGCCCAAGCACACACCAAGTGGGCCCGGAAGTGGATTTTAATGTCATTTACTCATCTTTGTAAACCCTAAGCTACTAATTCTCTACAAATAGGACCTTTTGCTATTGTATTAGACATTTTGGTAGCTATCTTTGAGTAGTCTTATGCTATCTTAGATCATGGGGGCTGGCCTCTCGGCCATGCCTAGACCTTGTTCTTATGTATTTTCAACGGTGGAGTTTCTACACACCATAGATTAAGGTGTGGAGCTGTGCTGTACCTCGAGTATTAATGCAATTACTATTGTTCTTCTATTCAATTCAGCTTATTCTTGTTCTAAGATATCACTTGTTCCTCAACTTGATGAATGTGATGATCCGTGACACTCATCATCATTCTCACCTATGAACGTGTGCCTGACAACCACCTCCGTTCTACCTTAGATTAAGTGGATATCTCTTGGGTTCCTTAATCAGAATCTTCGTGGTATAAGCTAGAATTAATGGCGGCATTCAAGAGAATCCGGAAGGTCTAAACCTTGTCTGTGGTATTCTGAGTAGGATTCAAGGATTGAATGACTGTGACGAGCTTCAAACTCACGATTGTGGGGCGTTAGTGACAGACGCAAAAGAATCACTGGATTCTATTCCGATATGATCGAGAACCGATAGCTGAATAGCCGTGCTGTGACAGAGCGCGTTGAACATTTTCACTGAGAGGATGGGACTGTAGCCATTGACAATGGTGATGCCCAACATACAGCTTGCCATGGAAAGGAGTAAGAAGGATTGGATGAAGACAGTAGGAAAGCAGAGAGACGGAAGGGACAAAGCATCTCCATACGCTTATATGAAATTCTCACCAATGAATTACATAAGTATCTCTATCTTTATTTTATGCTTTATTCATAAATCATTCATAACCATTTGAATCTGCCTGACTGAGATTTACAAGATGACCATAGCTTGCTTCATACCAACAATCTCCGTGGGATCGACCCTTACTCGCGTAAGGTTTATTACTTGGACGACCCAGTGCACTTGCTGGTTAGTTGTGCGAAGTTGTGATAAAGAGTTGAGATTGCAATTGAGCGTACCATGTTGATAGCGCCATTGATGATCACAATTTCGTGCACCAAGTTTTTGGTGCCATTGCTGGGGATTGTTTGAGTTTGGACAACTGACGGTTCATCTTGTTGCTTAGATTGGGTATTTTTCAGAATTTTTAAGAATGAATTCTAGTGTTTCAAGATGATGTCCTTATCATCACCAAAGCTGATTGATCTTCATCAATTTAGCTCTTGAATGTAATGTCCTGCTGAAGCTTGGCTAGCCATGTCTAATTCCTTTAGACTAAAGCTTTAGACTAACATTGCATGATTCCTGGAATTCTTATTAAAAATTTTGAATCTCCTTATTTTCTTCTCCATATAATTTTCGAAAAAACCAAAAAAATTACAAAATCATAAAAACCAAAAATATTTCTTGTTTGAGTCTAGTGTCTCATTTTAAGTTTGGTGTCAATTGCATGTTTCTGTTCTTCTTGCATTTATCATGTGTCTTCATTGATCTTCAAGTTGTTCTTGATGATTTACTTGCTCTGATCTTTAAATTCTCTTGTTTTATGTGTTTTGTTGTTTCTCATATGCATTCTCAATTTGTTAATGTCAGTAAGTATACAAAGTTCTAAGTTTAGTGTCTTGCATGCATTGTTTATTTGATTTTAGTTGCATTTTGATTTTTCCTCATCATTAAAAATCCAAAAAAAAATTTAATTTGTGTCTTTTCAAGTCAATAATACAGAGAATTGAAGATTCAGAACATACAACAGAGGAATTACACAGAAAAAGCTGGGCATTCAAAACGTCCAGTGAAGAAGGAAAACTGGCGTTTAAACGCCAGAATGTATACCATTCTGGGCGTTTAACGCCAGGATGGCACAAGAGGGAAGATTTTGTTTTCAATTCAAATTTTTTTCAAGTTTCCATAATTTTTCAAAGTCAATTCTTTTTCAAATCATATCTTTTCAATCATATCTTTTCAAAATTAATTTCTTTCCATTTTCAAAAATACTTGCTAACAACTAATGATTTGATTCAACATTTCAAGTATGTTGCCTTTTCTGTTGAGAAAGGTTTAATGTTTGAATCATATCTTTTCTTGTTATCCAAGTCATTAATTTTAAAAATCAAATCTTTTTAAATTGTTTTTCAATCATATCTTTTCAATCATATCTTTTTAAAATCATAACTTGCTTGGAAACCCCAACTTCACAACCAAGCGCTTGCACTCGCAATTGCTAACTCCTTGGGAAGACGACCCGAAATTTAAAACTTCTGGTTAATTGAATTGAATTATGACACTCCTTACACTAAAGTTTGGTTTGGGGTCAATTGTCAGTTTAGGATTATACTCGCAACGCAATGTTTTGTTCCTAAGAAATTCCTAATCGACATTTGGCCGCTTGGTGAGAGCCAAAAGTGGGTTTGATTTTTCTCAAAATAGAATTGGAATTGCAAGTATAGTCCAAACCCAACCATTGACCAACATCAAATTTTAATACAAAGATGTCACAATCAATACAAAATAGCCGGGAGTTTTAAGTCCCAGGTCGTCTTTCCTAGGAGTTACAATGAAGGATTTGGGGGTTTTGATTGCAAGAGGCAAGAAATTAAAATGGCATGTAATTAAATGGAAAGCAAGTAAAAGCAATGAAAATGGAAATTAAACGGCAAAAAGGGGATCTTGGCAAGAATTGGAGAATTAGGAACTCCTATCCTAGTTATGGCCCACAAACATGGGATTATGTAGAATTAATCCCAGTTAGTCAATCCTAACATCGAGAACTAGTCAAAAGGGCATAATTGATCTCAATCCACAAGTCCTAGCCAACTCTATTAATGGAAGGCTTAGAGTTAGTGGAAACCAAATCAACTAACAATCCTCACACAATGTAGAATGGACATCCATCACTCAAGTTCACTTAATTATCCAATTTTCCAACCAAGAGTGTGAAAAACTATGCAAAAATCCAACCAAGCATTTTATCAAATACTTGGAAGGCATAAAAGAGAAGCATGGTAAAATAACAAGAGATAATAAAATCTACAACTACCAAATGTAAGAAAATAATAATAGCAACTCAATTAAACAATAAGAACATGAAAACATAAATTGCATTATAAAAAATTGAAATTAATAATTGTGCATCAACAATAACATAATCAAATATAAGAAATAACAAGGAGAAATAGGAGAATCAAAGCAATAGAACAAGGAAAAGTAAAGGGAACTACATCAAAACAAGAAATAAAACCAAATCTAAGAGAAATCTACCCTAATTCTAGAGAGATGGGAGAGCTTCTCTCTCTAGGACATGACCTAAAGCATGTTTCTAATCTACCCTAATTGCTCTCCAGAAATCGCCCCCAGTGTTTTCCTTTAAGTGAGTCACGTGCGCTGATTCGTCGTACGCACACGTGCTGAATTTTCCTCTTGTGCCACGCATAGAAGGTTGTGCGTACGCACACATGACTGTGTGCTTCTCCTTTATTTTCTTCATGTTTCCTCCCACTTGCATGCTTCTCTTCCACTCTTATCAAGCTATTCCTACCTTTTATACCTGAAATCACTCATCAAAAGCATCAAGGCATCGAATGGAATAAAATTAGTTAAATTAAGCACAAAATAACATGTTTTCACAATTAAGCTCAATTTAGGGAGAGAACACAAAAGTATGCTATTTGAATGAATAAATGTGGGTTTATATGATGAAATTCACTCAAATCAATCCAAAATTTATCGTCAAATATGGATTCATCAATTCCCCCACACTTAAACTATAGCATGTTCTCATGCCAATCATATTCAAAGGAGAAGGGTAAAAGGGCAAGCAACTTATTTAATGCAACTACTTACATGCATGGAACTATACTAACTACTATCTATCTATATCTATACTGTGGTTCCCTATGGAGTTTGGCAAAAACAAACAAGAGAATTCCAATCAATCCAAAATAGATCATTAGGGCCAAGACAAGAAAATGTAGCAATATGACCAATGTGCAAAGATTTGATTTGAAGTTTTCAAAAATTGATTTTAACAACTTGCAAGAAAACACAAGATAAGAGAAGGAATCATAGAAATGAGCGATCGAACCCCTCACCGGATGTGTATACACTCTAGTCGCTCAGTGTTTAGGGCTTAATCACTCAATTCTCCTTTAATCATGTTTTTCTAAGATTTGCTAGTCATCTAACAATCAACCAATATTTGATGCATGAATGCAAATATCATGAGATCTTTAAAGAATTGTATTGGGGTTAGGGTAAGGGTATGATTAATATGGTTAAGTGGACTAATAGATTGGATCTTTGATTAGCTCAAGTATCCCACCTAATCCTATATCAACCTATGTACACAAAAGAGAACAACCTAACTTCCCATTCACCTCTTTTTCTCATTCGCTCATGCATTCTTCTTTCTAATTCAACCACATATGCATTCTTTTATTTAACATTATTATTATCATTCATTTTTTTCGTTTCTTTTTTTTTCAAAAAGTATATACACCAAAACTTTCTCTTTTTTTTTCTTATATTGTCAAAATGAGATGCATATGTTTTAAGTAATGAATGCATGAATGTTTACCCATTTTTCCATATTTTCTTAATAAATACCCAAAGTAAACTAACTACCAATGTATCCCCCATAAATCCCCCCACACTTGGGTAACACATACTCCTCAACCCAAGCTAATCAAAGATACAATTCATGGACATTAATGGTCTTTCGCTTAGGGTGAATGATGTGTTTACAATTAGAATAAAAGGGGATTAAAAGGCTCAAAAGTGGGTTACAAAGGTAGATGTAAGGGTTGGCCGTATGGGTTAGTGAGTTTGATTTCAAAGATGGCCTCAATCATACTAAATGCATTCAAAATATCAAATATAGGACATATAGACTAAAGCAAATCTAAGATCACAATCATAAAAGGAGTATAGCACACAAGAACAAAATTTATGGTTGAAAAATGTGCAACCATCCATTTAAAGCTCAAATCTCACTAGGTATTTTGTTCAAGCTCTTTTCTATGTTCCATAAAAATACTTCAAGTAAGTTCAAAAATAAGTTTTCAAATCTAATCAATGGAATACCCTAAAAGGGATTTCTTAAAAATTCTTTGTTGTTTTACCAAACTTATTTACTTTACCATGCAAATGCAAATGCAAATATTTACTACCATAAAACTACGAGCAAGCTAAGATATATACGAGCAACTAAGCAAAGTGCAATGTAATGAAATACTAAAAAAATTTCACAAAAACATAGCTATCGAAAAAAGAAAATGATGCAAAGTGTTTAGGAAGAGAAAATTTACAGCCCCAAAATTGCGGATCCTCCCCCATACTAAATGTTGCACGGTCCTCCGTGGATGCACATAATCCAGGGTGAAGAACTATAAGGCTCCACCTTCAGCTGGTGGGCATCAGGGCTCTGGGTTGCTGTATAAACAAATAAACAACACTTAAGGAAGAGTTCATATGAGTGTGGTATGATAGAAGATAATGTGTGTATTCTAAGAGTGCACGGTTTAGAACACAACACATTGGTCAGTTAAAAAGGTAACCACACACTCAGAAGAAATAGCATGTTCCTCAATCAAGTAGCCTAGGTTGCAAGTAAAGCATAAGCAAGAGTAAAGGCATATACCAACCTAGGTAACCATAACTAAAGTGAATTGAATATATAAGATATTGGTTATTGAAATTGTGCAAGTGAAGGCGCAAGATAAATGGAAAATGACACAATCGACAATAACCAATTCAATGATGAAAGGAAAACTACTTATTCATCTTGAAACATAATGAAATAGTCACATGATAAAGATACTTGTTGCAAAAAGTGACAAGCTTGATAAGAATCAAGTCAAGTCCCTCAAACAAATGCAAAACATTAACAAGAAACAAGTATCGGTCATGTGATGAATTTGATATGAAAATCATGATGAACAAGTAATTTCAAATCAATTCACTTGATTCAATGTGCACTTATAAAAATTTCATTTAATATGAAATAAAATCTAAATGTGCAAATCCAATTAAGTGCTAGTAATTTAAGGCAAAGTATAAGTGCATTGATGAAATTCAATCAAGAAGCAACCTAATCAACATCAAGCAAACACTTGCAACTTATTTAATTAATAAGAAAATAAACCAAATCTAATATGATGACTAAAATGAAAATGAAATGCAATGAAAACTAAGTAAAACAAGTAGAAAAACAAGAGAAAAAAAGGGGTGGAGGGGGTGGAAGTGCGTTAGGGCATAATTGGAAGATTAATCATTTTTTTCTTTTTTTTACCCAAAACAGCACTTGTGTGTACGCACATAGAGGTGTACGTACGTACACTAGGTAAAAAATGGAACTGTGCGATCGCACAAAAGAGTGCGAACGCTCTGAACAGAGAGGGAATCATGAAGTATGTGCACGCACATGACTCTTTTTTTTTACTTGGGAAAGGATCATGTGTGCGTGCGCACACAGGTCCATGCGCACGCACGGAAGCAAAAAGTAGCAGGAGTCCATACACACAGGGTGTGCCAGTGCTCCCAATAGAGGGAGTGTAAGCTGGTGTGTAGACGCACAGGGCTGTGCGCTCGCACAGAGTGCACGAAAAGAGGTTCGTCTGCGTACGCACAAATGGGTGCGTACGCACAAGGCGCAAGAAAATCAGGGGAGCGCCCACGCACAAGTCGTGCGAGCGCTCTGAATAGAGGACGCACAAGCTAGTGTGTGCGTGCACAGGTTGGTGTGCACGCAGAGGAAGCAAAATATAGAAATTGCGTGCGTACGTACAAGGGTGTATGCACGCACGATTCCCTGTTTTTTCAATTTTTTTTTCTCAAATTCTAAGGTGCTCAACCTTAGCTCAACCAAAATTTCAACCCGAACATATAAACATTCAAAATTTCATGACCCATATGTAAATAACCTATCTAACTCAAAGATTAGACTACTCCTAAGTTAACCAATCATAACAAAAAGCAACTAAGTCAAAATATAAACAAAATGAGAGAAGTTAGAGCAATGTTACCATAGTGGGGTGTCTCCCACCTAGCACTTTTATTTATTGTCCTTAAGTTAGACTTATGGAGAGCTCTAATCAAGGAGATTTGTGCTTATATTCATCTTGGAACTTCCAATAATGCTTGAATATCCAAAATTCTCAATTGATTGCACCAAGCTTTGATGGAGTTTCCAACCAGGCATGAGCTCCCAAAATTAACCTTCTATACAAACAAAATCAAGAAAACAAACAAAAAGCAAGATATTCACATATTGACATATTCACAATAGCCAATAATATAACACCATTGCAACTCCCCGGCAATGGCGCCAAAAATTTGGTGAGAGCCAAAAGTGGGTTTGATTTTTCTCAAAATAGAATTGACGTTGCAAGTATAGTCCAAACCCAACAATTGACCAACATCATATTCTGCTACAAGTTGCCGTCATAATAGAAAATCTGATAGTAACCAGTTACTGGCAAGATTTATACTGTCAGATACAATCCAACCCAAAATTCGACAGTAACCATATTACCGTCGAATTATTTTTTTTATTCCGCTGATAAATTCGGTAATTAACATTTTTCTTGTAGTGATAGATTTTCACCATATAGTCAATCTGCTACCATTTTCTCTTGTTAGTCCATAAATGTGACTCCCTATAATCTTCCATCAGAATTATGGATGCCCACAACATATATATTCTTGACCCTAATAATTTCAAGACCCCATAATTTCACGAAAAATAGTGGCGGAGCCACGTTAGAGGGAAGGGGGAATGTCCTCCCCTCCCCAAAATTAATAATTTGTATGTATAAGTCTTTAATTTTTTCATTTGGCCTCCTTTTAATTTTTAATTTTTCTATCTTCTTAACTTATGTTTTTCATGTTGGCCCTCCTACAAAAAATTTTAGCTCCGCCCTTGGTGAAAAAAATAGACGCTTATTTGTAACCATTAATAGATGAGTTGAAGTTGTTATAGAATGAAGGTATCATTACATATTACATATCCCAAAAAAAAAGAATTTTTAGATGAAAGTTACACTCATGTGGACTATAAACGATTTTCATGCATATGGCATGCTATTGGGTTAGAGCATTGTAGGTAAATTGGCATGTTCGTGTTGTATTAATTAATCAATTGTTTTAATTTTGAAACATAGTAGTAAATGCTCTCGTTTTGATAGCCATAGTCAATTTTTATTCTTGGATCATCCATATCAAAGAAATAAGGTTTCATTCTTAAAAGATTGAGTTGTGACAGCTCAAGCTCTAGTTAAATGTTAAATTATCAGGGGAGGATGTTTGGCAAAGTATTTGTAATATTTCAAGAAGTACAAAATGTGAATCTTGTTCATCTCCTGATTTTGGCATTTCTCATAATTGGACAAAACAAAATATATTTTAAAAGTTGCCATATCAGAAAGAAGTTGTTTGTGTTCGGAAAAATTTTGAGAAACGATGTACTACTTTACCAAAAAATTTGTTAAAAAAAAGTTCATGCAAGACATGTCAAACCACAATAGATAAGAGAAGTTGTGTGAGATATTTTGTGTTCATTGAAATACTGATGCTGAATTTCTTCAAAAGAATGCACAAATCAAGTTAAATTGAACATCTAATTACAACGGATTTGGAGTGTCTCTTTATAATTTATACTACTGGCTCAATTTTTAAACATAAAGCTAATATGATAAAGTTATAGAAAAACTTAAATAGTTTATATTTATAATTTTATACACTTTAATTGTTGGAATTGCTATTGCTCAATATACTTATTGTTTATTATTTTATTATTTTTTGGCAGTTAGTACTCAAATTTTTTTTTATTTATATATTTTGTAGAAAAAATTATTAAAAAGAACTCCAATACAGTTATAATTGTTTGCGAAAACACAAACATAAGAATGAGACGATAAAAAATCAAGACATATGAAGGTGAGTCTATCTTGATTATTGAGTTCTGATCCTTAATTGTTATTATGACTAATTCTTTTGTAATTTGCATTTATTGTTGACTTATCAAAAGTGAGGAACTAACATCATGGAAAATTCAAGGTTGTAGTACAAAAGAACCAAAACGCTTCTGGTTTATTACTGCATCAATGCTCGTTAGTAACGTTAATTTATTTGGTTTATTTAAGGGTTTTAAATTATTCAAAGTTTTAACTAACAAATATAATTTAAGGGTGGTTGATATTATTGTTGGAACAGATAATCAGAGAAAAAAAAATTACATCTTGAAAAAAATAATTGAAGTTCCTGATGCGAGCAACTAGCTTTCCACAGTAATAATTTTTGTAAACAGCAAATTTCAATTCACAGAGCTTTGTCTTTGTGAAAAATGCAGGGGCTAGACATATTCAACTAATCGCATGTTTGGCTAAGGTTTAAAAAGGGTGTAATTTTTCATGGATGAACTCCATTATTAAAATTACATATAAAGCTTATCCATAGAAAATTTTCATCAACTATTACTAGTAAAACAATAGCATATGAGTAAAGATTCCAAATGAAGGGTTAATATCTATATATCTTTATTCTCTATGCTTTTTTCTTCAATTTTATTTGGGCATTTAAGTCTATAACAATGATAAAGACATTGTCTTTTCTTCTCCTTTGGATGGCGAGTTTAGATAGACATTCTGCAGCATAGTGGGCTGCAAGATCAATGGCATGGGCATGTTCTGTGGTAGAGGTTGACAAGTGTAGTGTGTATATATATAATACCTTGTCTGAAATATTTGTAATTTAATTGATCTAATTTTAATACGAATACTATAGAATAGGATACCCAAAAGATGTATAAAAAAGGGAAGCTAAGTAGCACCCCAAACGAGTTAGATATGTGATGTGAAATAATTAGAGTTAAAAGGAGAATAATTTATGAACTTGTAATAGAATCTATTACAATTAAAAAAAATCTAGTTATTGTGACTTCAGTTCTGAGTGATTTGATTAGTTGTATGTGAAGGTTAAAACATGAAGAAATAATTAAAAAAAATGTAAGAAAAGAATGATAGCTTGAAAATTAGGTTGAAAAGATAGAAAAAAAAAGATTTGAATTCAATAACAGTTTGTTTTAATAAATGAGAGAAAAAACTGAATTTTAAAATTTCGCTTTCTCAATTAGAAGATGAAGAAACAAATATAAAGAGTATGATGATAGTAAATAGCGTTTGAAGAGTGATTATTTTTATTGTAGTTATGATTCTAGTTAGTAATTAAAAATATGTAAATAATGTAATTAGTTTTATAAACATAACTTTTATAAATCTATGTTCGATTATTTTTATATTCTATTGAATTATGATTATATATGAAAATCAGGATTTAAGAATAGTATATATGAAATTTAGCAAAACAAATTATAACTAGAAAATTAGAATCAACGATAGATTTAGCAACTAAAATTATAGCTATCGATTTAGCCGAACAAAAATTAGTCGCTATTAAGAACATTTATTTGCCATCAAAAACTGATTGACGACTAAAACATTAGTTCATAATTAGCGATCAATTTTATTAGCGACTGATTTTTTAAGGGATTAATTTAGTGATCAAAAATTTAATTATCATTTAACAACTGATTTTGTTAGTGACCAATATTGTTTGGTATGAATTTGGCGGCCTTATTTAATTTAGCATCCAAGATTTTAAGTTTTAATGACTATCAAAATTAATCGCTAAATCAATCGCTATTCCAATGATTTTTTTATAGTAAATAACCATCTATTATTATTATTATTATTATTATTATTATTATTATTATTATTATTATTATTATTATTTGGTTTTCTCTTAATACATTATAATAACTACGAGTAATACTCACTTTTATCGACCAATAACCAAATATATCACATATTCATAAAAAAATCAATTAGTAATTAACCACGGTGCATGTAAAAGTACATATTTTATCAAAATATTTGACTATGTTGCAAAAAGTTAGATTATTTTTTGTTAAATATTTGACTATTTTAATGATTAATTATTTTGTTAAAAATATATGTGAAACAATAAATAAATATATATTTAATATTTTAATTAATTTTTTGTATTCATGGAATATTTTTATCAACATCACATTAATATAATATCTTTTTAGTTTTAATTTACTTTTTATAGAAATAATTATAAAAATTAATCAAACAATCTACTAGTCTCAAATAACATATTTTTACTTTTTATTAACAATAAAACAAAGGGGCACTAAATTATTTTCTACTTGTCCATTAAACTCCAAATGTTTCATATTATTCTTTTTGCTGTAAAAGATACTTTATTATTTGCTAATAGGAGAGAATAAAGCCCCATATATTTCTTCTTTATAGTTTTTTAAAGTCAAATAGAACTTGGGTTATTATGATTGAAGTATATAGACCTCATCTTCTCTTTCCATTTGGCTAGGAAATCTAATGCTAAATAATGGGATTAGGCTATCATCTTTGAGGATCACTTTTTTCAATTTAAATTCCCTTAATGCTTAGTGAAGTCATGAATTAACTTAGCATATGTTAAGTGTGTTTGACTATTTTGGTAATTAATTGACATCATGATATAATGGATCCAATTCCAATATATCTTATTTTCAAAGTCTATCTCCAATTACCATATATAACGTCATTATTAAATTATTATCATCATGACAATTATAAATATCCTTTGTTATATGTACGACAATTACTAGCGTCCACTAAATGTGACTATATTATTTTTCCCATAAAATAAAAAGAAAACGATAGAAAAGGGCTTACGCTATATACGTGTAACAATCTGTGTCCGCCAATACTTTTTACTCTGTTTTGTTACACTAATTATTTTATTGTTTTTTTTATAACTATATTGTTACATAAACTAAACTTGTATAACAAATGGCAAATTATGGCATCATTACCAGAAAAATAGTCTATTGCTACGCTTTTAAATGTCAAAAAGTAGAAAAAAATGTAACAGCAGTTTCTTGCCATGGATCCAATTCCAATATATCTTATTTTCAAAGTCTATCTCCAATTACCATATATAACGTCATTATTAAATTATTATCATCATGACAATTATAAATATCCTTTGTTATATGTACGACAATCACTAGCGTCCACTAAATGTGACTATATTATTTTTCCCATAAGATAAAATGAAAACGATAGAAAAGGGCTTACGCTATATACGTGTAACAATCTGTGTCCGCCAATACTTTTTGCTCTGTTTTGTTACACTAATTATTTTATTGTTTTTTTTTTATAACTATATTGTTACATAAACTAAACTTGTATAACAGATGGCAAATTATGGCATCATTACCAGAAAAATAGTCTATTGCTACGCTTTTAAATATGTCAAAAAGTAGAAAAAAATGTAACGGCAGTTTCTTGCCATGTTTCTTTAGTTAACGTCGCGTTTTTAAAAGGATCACATCTATAAACATGTCGGTTACTCTATTAGCACGTTTTTATTGAGTTATGACTACACTTATTTTGTTATCACGCTATTAGCTATTGTCATGCTTTAAAAGCGTGGTTATATATATAACCCTATAATTACGTTTTCTAAGTGTACTTTCTAATAGACATACAACCATGTTTTTAAAATATGAAAAAATGAAAACTTGTCGTTATATTTTTAAAGCATGATATATTTTTTTCAAATAAAAAAATAAAAAATAACATAAAAATATTAATAAATTAATTTTTATTGTAAAAAAATTACTCTTTGCTTCATTTTTTAAGACATAAATATTAGTGTCTAATAACCACAAAATAAAAAAAAGTTTTAAACCATTTTTTATAATTAAAAAACACACAAAGTCCATCAAAACAGGGAGTCAGTCTCAGCAACAAGCAAAACAACACCAACAACTACCATGATACAACACTAAGAGAGGAAACAACACCACAACAAATTAAACATTAGCCACAAAAATAAGGAAGAGAAGTAGAAAAAAAAAGTATAAACAACTCTTATCACCAGCAAGCTTAGATTATCACTCTCTAAAGCATTAAATCGATTTATTTTTAGCCCAAGGTAGAGCATAAAATATTAATTATTAAATTAATTAATATATATATATTATTTTACATTTTTAAATAAAATAATCAGTCTAAAATAATTAAATTTGACACACACAAAATTAAATTTAATATATATATATATATATAGTAGAATAACCAAATTATTTCATAAAAATCAAATATGTATTCTTCCATAGTATTTAATTTTTATTATTTATCCAACATAAATGTTAAACATGACTCGATTCCATATACAATAAAGAATGAGTTTATTTTTCTCATAATATTACGGATATAGCCGCACATTAAAATTATTATTGATTAGTAGAAATTTTTAAATTTTTTACTTTAATAAATTCATAATAAATATGTTAAAAACTTTTTAAATGAATAACTTTCAATGATATATACTCTTAAGACTAAGAATACATGTTAGTTAAAACAAAAAGTTATATATAATAGGGTTTTCGTACAAGGCTCTTGGGAGTGTCGTTTTCATGGCATCTTATAGGACCAAATAAAAAGACAACATTCCTTGTCCCACAAAATATAACCGCAAAGATTTTCCGAAGAAACAAACGATCTGCATAATTTTTTGATGAAGAAAGTGAAAAGGTTGAGAATCTGAAGTTGGAAGATCTCTAAGCTCACGAATCTAATTTTGATGTGTTTGCTTTCCACAATTAATCCTTCAAATAAATAAAGGTTGTCTTAGTTTTGAAATAAATAATGAATCATCGATTAAGAAATTGCTTTTCATTTCTTTTTAAATATAGAAAATATTCCAACATTATTCCTTTTATATCGGGTCAAATTATTCGATTTTATTGATGACCCGACTTAAAAGAGTTGGGGAATCTATACTAAAGCAAATTAATTCTTCAAAAGTTCGATCAACTACTCTGAATCATCTTATTTGGAGATTTTAATTCACCTCTATTTCAATTCACATATTTTGACTAACGAAAAAGTATGGATTTTTTATTTTAATAAATAACATAAATATATTAATTATCGAATTAATTAATTTCAAAAGTTATTATCAAAATCCGTCATCTTGTCTTATCTCGTTTGCACTGTGAACGGGATGAAATTACACGTTCTATAAACGAGATAAGACATGTAAATGTCACACGTGTATATCTCGTTCACACTATAAACGAGATACGTGTAATTTCATCTCGTTTACAGTGTAAACGGGATATGGCTTGGATACAGCTATGTATATATATATATATAACTCATTTATAGAATTTGACCGAGCGCTAGTTTGAAATTTTTAACTACTTTCTCTTTTCTTTTACCCTTTTCTGTGCATATAATCGATACTTACGACGACGGCGCGCGCAACTGGTAACGATAGAGACATCAACAGGCTGAACGATACTTTGCATTACGCTGGGATAGCCGACTTTGCGGTTAGTTTTAAGTTATTGTGTTTTAAAAAATTCTATATAGATAAATGTGTGTATGTAGCTATGGTTAGGGTAGTAGTAAAGAAGTAGAATATAGCTTGTATAGTTAGTGTGCCATAGGTCACTAGTAGAATTTTAGAACTCTATTTTAATTCACTTGTGTTAAATTGTTAGCACATAGTTATTAGTTTGGAACGGTTTCTGATTTAGTTATTTTACCCCTTTTAATTTAATAATTAGAATCTTTTTAAATCACATATGTTAAAACTTACAGAATAAGATTTTTTTTTAAAAAAATATGCAACTTAATATGTAAATTACGTTGTTATTTGTAATATCTATAATTTATAAAGAAGTATCTATTTAGGTTTAATATTTCTTTTTCTGAAAAAATGTAACAAGAAAATATAAACATGGTAGCAACTTAAAAAAAATATAGGCACCTATTTACAAAAATTAGTGACATTGAAGGAGTCGTTCACACTGAAGTTGGTATGGTTGTGGGATCGTGTCCGACAGATGCCTGGTATAGACGACCTGGAGACCCTCCGACAGTACGCTAGATGCTACATTATGCTAATGATCGGAGGATATCTGATGACGGACAAGTCGAACAACTTGGTCCACGTCCAATGGCTCCTACTTCTTCAAGACTTTGGCTGGTGCCGGGTGTTGTCTTGGGGCTTGGCCATGCTGGCTTGGACGTATCAGTCACTTTGCTCGACGACACACCAGGTCTCACGGACATCCCTGGCTGCACTCCGTTGTTGATGTCCTAGATATACCAACAATTTCTTCAGTGGTTTCCACCGGAGTGACCGATCTACATGTATCCTATGGCGGCGAGGTAGCAACTGTTGATGTCTTTATTTATTTATGAGTTTGTAACTATCTACGAACAACTGCCTAATGAACTGCTTTTATTGTCTTTATTGGTGTCAGGTTGGTTGGATTACAGCAGCAGAGCAGAGATCAGCATGAGGCCAGGGTCCTGCATTGGAGAGTTTCGATCGACAGGTTACAATTCGATGACGTTAGTACCATGCTTTACCCTAACTGCAATTTCATTTTAGTCGCTTATGTTGCATTTGTTTATAAGTACTAATTATTTGTTATGTAACGATTCTCTCAGTTTGTATGGAAGGCGTATGATGACCTTCCTCTGCAGGCCCTGTGCCCTCCTTGGTTCGTGGCATGCATCGAAAATATGTAATGCATGGAAACCATGAACTACTAAGTACGCTTCAATGAATCTTAAACTCACCAGTATTCGAGATTCTATCGAAGGGCAACATGGAGACTCTATGGACAGCCATTGGCAGCTTGACAGCATTGCACATGGTACCTCAATCTGTCGGATTCGATCACTTAGTACTCTGCACTCCGATGAATACTGTAGTTCTTCACATCCTGAATCGCTGCATCTCGGCATTTGAATCTGTGGCCAAACTAAAACTCTACTCCAACATATAGGTTGTAATCCTCCTCTCCTATGCTGGAAAACGGAGTTCTCTCGTGCATGGCGTCTAGATCCAACGTATGATAGTGGCTTGGTACATCAGATAGCACCGGAATTGGGTAGGGGGAGGCAAAACATAGCGCAAAGATGCCTGAGTGGGCGACTCTGGTACAAATTCCTCTTTGTCACCCCCTCGAAAGAATCACTGTCGCCACTATCAGCAACGTACTCCTCATCAGAGTCTTCCTCACCCACCTCCATGTCCTCCACTTGAATGGCGACATGAATGGGTGGTGGTGCGAGAGGTCGGTCATCCTATACGTAGGTCGAGTAAACAGAACTACTTCCACCAACATCCCTAACCTCGGCAAGAAGCTCCATCAATTGCTCCGCCATGATTCTACCATAGATGTCGAACATCAGTCGCACATGCTCGTCCCCGACAAGCCGAAATAATCAAAACTGGAACACTCCGTTACCCAGCATGCCAGCAACCTATAGCCCACCTTTCTGACCTCCCTCGTTTCAGTGGCCCCAAGATTTCTCAATATCAAACTCCTCAACACGGACAACAAACTCACACGCTGAGTTCACAATAGAAAAGGATTTTCACACTCAAATATCACCCTGTTGTTGCCATTTCTCATACGACAATTGGGGTAAACACACACAACTATGTATACACTATTACTGGCCGTTGTTGCCTTCTTTTTTGTGAGAAAAACAGA
Organism: Arachis hypogaea; assembly: GCF_003086295.3. NCBI lineage: Eukaryota > Viridiplantae > Streptophyta > Magnoliopsida > Fabales > Fabaceae > Arachis > Arachis hypogaea. The sequence continues at coordinate 23,138,566 of NC_092045.1, forward strand.
ACAGAAGAAGGTATGAAATGAATGTGGAGAATCCCAAGGGTTAGAAATCCTTTTAAAGTTGCTGAAAAATTGTTTACACGTATCTCGTTTACACTGTACACGAGATAAGGTTAGTCATATCTCATTTATACTATAAACGAGATGAAATTACACGTATCTCATTTACAGTGTAAACAAGATAAAGCAAGGTGATGGATTTCGGTAATAACTTTTAAAATTATTTAATTCAGTAATTAATATATTTATTTTATTTATTAAAATAAAAATCCAAAAAAGTATTAGGGATCAAGAAATAGTCTACCAACTTTTTAAATAGCTCTAATTAATAATTATTATTTTTATTTAAAAGAAAAATAAAATCTGAATAATTAGTATTAACTAACAACTTGAATTATACGGATTATTAAAAGAGAAACCCCTAACCTAATCCTATATCAATCCCCCCATTGTGATTCTTTTTTTTATCGCGCTTCACTCACACTTAAACAAAGTGTCTCCATCCTCCTCCCCCGAGCTACGGTCGCCATCGTCGTCCAAGTTACTGTCACCACAAGCATGTCTTCGCGTAGACCAGCCACGTCGCTGCGGGAACCACCGTCCGCATCTCCGACCGCATCCAAGCTCGAATCACATCCCGTTCCCGTCTCGTGAATCCATTACGCCACTCGCATCCTCAAGGCCAACCCCACGTCTACACCGCCGTGACCTCCACCCTGACAGTCCTCTACGCAGTGCCGATGTCCTCCGCAACCAATCTTCGTCGCTGTAACGCGCGCTCTGAATGCGCTGTTTCTTCTTGCCGCGAGTCCCTTCGAAAGGAATGGTCTTTTTGTTTTTTTTTTCTTTTCAATTTTCTCCCTCTCCTTACTTTCACTACCTGCAAAAGAAAAGGAGGAAACTTTGCATCACCTAGGCTTTAAGGCTTCTATTTTCAATTTTGAATTTTTACTAACATTTTCTTGGGTCTGCAATTTCGTGTTGTTTTTATAGTAATTGCTGCTAGGCTTGCTCCGGCCGATGGCAGTGCCGATTTGTAATGGATTTAAGGTTTGGAGAAGGAGAAAAAAAGGATAAAGGAACATGGAACTATGTCTTCGCTCATTGTCGACGATATTGATCAAGAGTTACTTCAGCAGGATGCTGAGTTTGATAGATTATGCAACTTCTTATGATTATTCATTATGAATGTTTTTAGCTCTGTGATATGAAAATACATGTTTAATCATTTGTGTTGTCCTTGGTGATTGAAAGGACAATGTATGTTTGGATGATTAGTTATGATTAGTAAGAATTATTGATGTTGTAAAGCTAGTTTAGCTTGCAAATGTGAGATGCCAGATTTCTTACTCTGGTGCTGGAGAGTTAAATCTGTAATAATGAGATCAAGCATCTTCATCTTTCCTTTTCTTCATCATTGTTCAATTAATAAACTGCACTTGTTAGCATATTAAAATACATTTAAAAGTCACGCTATATGCAACCTGGCCGTAAGACTTATATGCACACTGTATGCATATGGAAAGCCATATCTGGAACTTGTGTCCAGGTAATGTCGAAAGCGGGTAGGCAACCGACACATGAGCTCATGGCCTGTGATAGGAATAGACATGCATAATACTTGTTTGCGCATATCTGTTTGTGAGTGTGTTTCTTGTGATTGTGGGTGTGCTAAGTGGCTATTTGAATTTTGTGTTATATAATTGTTGAATTGGAATGTCCCTTGTTGACTGTTATTGCTAACCAAGTATATACAAAATGAACTAAATTTCTAACCCCGATCCTACTAAAAACTTCCCAATTCTTACCCCCTATTTTCACCCATTTCAGCTACATGTGTGAAGATTTAGTGCGGAGTTACAGAAGCATAGAAGATTGTGTTTACGAGTTAAGTTCTTAGATTCTATTTCTCCCTCGTCGTTTAATGTTTTGGTCTTTAGAGGGGTAGGACTTGCATTTGGGGATCTTGAGTAAGTCTTTGTATATATATTGCTACGTGAATATATATATATATATATATATATATATATATATATATATATATATATTTGTGATAAAGCGGTTTAAAATAAAGAATATTCATTTTCTTAATTAAAGTATTGTTTCATATTCGCAAAGGCTCAATATTAAATAAAGATAGTATAAAATAATAAGGTTTAGAGGTAAGTAACACCTGAACTTTTAGTACGATCATGAGGTGCTAAAACTTCGGGTATTACGATTTGCAAGTAGTTTGTCCAAGTTGCTAGAAGTTTGAGCAAACCTTGCTAAATCACAGTTCAATCTTTTAACCATTTCATTTAATTTTTTATTTTCAACAAGTTCTTGTGAAGGATCAACCACGTGCTTTCCTTTAAATTTTTCTATTTCAGATTCAAAAATCTATTTTCTTCAATAATATCCAGAGCACATTCGGTTTCCTTCATTTTTTTTTCTTTCAAAAAATTATTTTCAGCTTTCAAGGTATCCTTTTTAGATTTGTGTTTATTGTACTTATTTATCAGTTTTTCAGAATTGAAGGTGAGATCATCAATGATAACATGTAAATCATCTATGGATAGGTCATAGTAATTTACCTCATCCAGTTGATCTTCACCAGTCATGAAACATATTTGAGCTTCACATTCGGAATCTTCTTCCTCATCCGAATCGTTGTCTTCCCAAGATGCCATGAGCACTCTCTTCTTTTCTTTCTTCCATTTGTCCTCCTTCTTGAGTTTTGGGCAGTTGTATTTGAGGTATCTAGCCTCCTTGCAGTTGTGGCAAATCACTTTGCTCAAATCCTTCTTGTACTCATTTGAGCTCGAGCCCTTATACTTTCTTTTGTTCCTCATTAGCCTTCTAAGTCCCCTAGCAAAAAACACAAGTTCGTCATCTAAAAATCTGTCACTAGATTCACTCTCTTTTGGTTTGACTTTTGATTTAAGGGCTATTCCCTTTTTCTTTGAGTCTTGGCTTGTGTGTGTGGTTTCATAAGAAAGAAATTTCCCTCTTAACTCATCATAGGTTATAAGACTTAAGTTGTTACTCTCTGCTAGGACAGTGGCCTTTATTTCCCATTCTTTTGTGAGGCTTCTAAGGACTTTTCTCGCTAAGGTTTGTTCAGTGTGTGTTAAGCCCATAGCATCAAGGCTGTTGATAATGATTGAGAATTTCTCAAACATTTCATTAATGCTTTCTCCATCCTTTATGGTAAATATCTTGTACTCTTTTCGCAGTATATCAATCTTTGTTTTTTTACTTGTTTGGTACCTTCATGTGTAACCTGGAGTTTCTCCCAGATTTCTTTGGCCATTTAGCATCTAGACACCTTTCGGTACGTACAATGCGGCAAGTCTATTGCTTTAGCATTCAGCTCCACCTTCTTTTTATCGTCATCATTCCATTCGGCTTCCTCCTTTGGAGTCACCACTCCATCCGAACTTGTCTTTGGAGGGACTTTTAGACCATTCACCACTATCTTCCATATGTTGTAGTCAATTGATTGAATGAAGATCTACATCCTTTCTTTCCAGTAGGCATAGTTTTTCCTGTTGAAGAAGGGAGGCTTGCTGTTTAATTGTGGTTGTGTTCAAGTTGTTCTGTATTGGATCTTTGCTTCAAGCAGTGAAGCTTGATTCTTGAGACCTTGGCTCTTGATACCAATTGAAGGTTACAGAAGGCATAGAAAAAGAGGGTTGAATCTATGACCTTCTTTTACTTTAATTGATTCAGTCTTTAAAACCAGAACTCTGTCTGAACTATGCAACAGAGTATTTAGGAGACAATTTCGTTTTATCTCATAAATTTTGAAAAATAGAACAAGACAGAAAGGAAGAAGTTGACACAGTCATGTATCCTGGTTCAGTTGCCTTGTGCAATGCAACTTACATCCAATCTCTACCACAACGTTGGTGAAATTTTTACTATAATCTTAGTATTACATGCACCAATTTCCAAGAACTCACATAATCCTATCTGAGCACCCAAGTTTCTCCCTAAACTTGACTTGGTGATGTTGATACCTATACTCTTCACACTAAGTGCTTACCCAACTTAGCAAGGGGCACCTCACAGGTACAAGATACAAGACAGAAAAATACAACCAAATGAAATCTGAAATCACTCTTAGCTTTTCTCTCAAGTATTTCTCCCAGCCTTTTTCACTCTTTGGCTTTTTCTCAATGCCTCTCTTTCTAGCCTTTTACCTCTCAAAGAAAATATAGAAAGATATACATTGAAACTGAAGTTACAAAATTGTAACACATGAAGGAGATAATGAATAACAGATTTAACACTATGAACAGAACCCAACAACATTGCTCATGACTTTGTTTTTCATCTTGGTGGAGTGCTCCCTTTAGTGTTAGTGCAATGCTTCCAAGACTTTAAACTCAATAGTGAGGTTTCACACAGCTCTCTATCCAGGTTTTCTCTCCTTACTCTCTGATTAGAATAATTTTTCTTTTTGTATCTTGATCTGAGTCACGGCTAGAGTTCCTTCTTAAGTCAACTCCATGGACCTTGAGTTTTTAGAGATCATCCCTTCTCTTTCTTCAAATGTAAGATCCAAAATCTTTGAAAAGTCTTTTATGATCAAGTCTCAAATCATATAGTTATTTATAGCCTTAATTTTAGAAATTATTTTATTAAGGATAATTAAGGCAAGTTTTGACTTATTGGATTTGAGATAAGTTATGATTATTATCCAATTTTATAATTATTGGATTATTTTCTATATTTAAATTATAAAGTTAGTAGTTGTGAAATAATAAGAATTTTATATGATTTGGACTAAGTAATTAATATTTTAAATATTAATATTGTTATTTTAAAAAATGAAGAAATTAAGTATTTTATTTCTAATTATTTGATTTGCACATTTTATTGAAAATAATTGTGATATTGATGAGCAAATAGTATTTTCTATATACATCTAGTGTTGGATTTAATTTGGGTGTCAATTACTCTATTACCCTAATTTTATTAAAGTTACCAAAGTGCCCCTAACCCTAGGTTTCAAAAATGAAACCCTAATTCCCTCATCCTAGTAGCCGCAGCCTTACCTCCCTCAACATACACAGCTTGTTTCCCTTAACCCACGAAGAAAAATAGAAGCAATGAACCACCGCGGAGAAACGAGGGAAGGGAGGAGAGGAAGACCCGCGCCGGCGTGTTGGGCTCCACCGCTGCCATCGCGTCATTGTCGTCCCGTGGAGCCATCGCCAGTCCTCCGCGCGTGAGGGTGCTGGGCTATCGCTGCCTTCCCATCGCAGAGAGAGAGAGAGAGGGAGTTCGGGAGCAAAGCAGACAAGGGAGAGATCTGAGGCGAGCTGGGAGCCTGACCATCGCACGGAGCCGCGCCGCTGTGTGCTGTCGCCATCGCCTTGGACTGCTGCCGCCGCCGAGCTCCGTGGAGTAGAGAACGACGCAGGTGAGAGGGGATCGCGCTCTGCTACAGTCGAGCCGGCCTTGTTGCCTCCGCAGTTGGGGGCTGTCTCTGTCACTGTTGCCGGCGAGAAGGAGAGGGCAATGCGGGAGAAATAGAGCGCGAGGGAGGAGAAGCCGGCTCTGCCACTATCTTTCACTGCTGCCACGTGTTCCTCCGCCACTGCTAGAGGTGAGCTACCAGAACCCTCTGCTGCCCAGGAAACCACTACTAGGACCACCGCTATGTTGGGGGTAAGCTCTTCCCTATTTCTGCTTCATAGTTCTGCCAATTCAATCTTACTTCGAGGCTGTCATTGAAACTGTTTGTGCTTAATTAATGGTTATAGTAGGTGACATCGCCGCTGCCATTTCTGGAGATAGCTGCTGGCTTTGTGTGGAGAATTCTGTTGCAACTAGTATTTGTTTTAGGACTGTTTTATCTGTTGCTGGAATCTCTGTTAGCTTGCCCTGTGCTGTTGAGTCACCACCGATGCTGAGAATAGGTGCTAGGAACTGCTAACGGAGCAGGCTGAGTCGCGACGATTCCGGCTGCCAACGGCGGTTCTGTGGTTGTCGGACCCACTGCTGAAGCTTCTGTCCTTTGGTTCAGTTAGTATTCTTTAGTTACCGTAAGTACCTTTGCCTCGAGACCTTGTCAGTTCATATCCCGTGATGTGTTTTAAGGTTTTCGCAATAATAATGTTTTCTAGGATTAAGTTATCGGAGCCACATGTTGCGCGTAAGGGTTGTCCTTGCTGCTGCGAGAGTAAACAAAGCTATGATGTAAGCTGCCGGTAAATTCGGGTTGATTGAGAGTTTCGGTGACGCGTTTGGGTTATGGAATTGCGTTTTGAGGTAGGGGCGCTTTCCAAAAACTATGTTTTATGTCTTGAAATTATTACATATGGATACTGATGTGAGATATCGTGTATTTGGTGATTGTATCTGCCTTATGTATTATTTGATTGACTCGAATGATTATGGATGTTGGTTTCGCTGAATTGTTGTGCGGCTTTGTGAAATGTAATGTTTTGAAGTTGATTCTTTAAAGATTTGAAATCTGAGTTTAATCCGCTGAGGATTGATTTGATTTGAGTTAATTGTTTTGATGATTTGAAAAGTCGAATGCACCTTTGAATTCAGCCTGGTTTACTTTAATTGACTTGGTTTTGGACAAATGATTTGTTACTGAGCCGTTTCTTTAAAGCTTTGAAAATGAGTTAAATCGGTTGATATTGATTTGATTTGAAATAGTTTCCTTGAGATATGCCACTGAGGCGACTGATGGATTTAGCGTGATTTTGAATTGAGTTTTGGGATTCTGGACTATTAAAAAGGATTGAGGAACGGTTTAGTTGGGACTCGAACCGGGTGGCAAAGTCCAAGTTTTAGGGGAGATGCTGTCGAAATTTCTATAAAATACGAGGCTTTATTTGAAATGTTATTTGGGAAATTTTGAGTTTAATGCCTTTCCTATTTACTTGGAGGATTGTGAATTTAGGTCTTCTTTTATTAACTTTACTTAGATCAATTATGAAAAGCGATGAAGCTATGCTTTGAAAGAATTACTGAAAAGAGAATCATGATTTCTCCTTATTTTCCAAGAAGAATAGTATGTCTTTGGGTACAAGTTATTCGAAAGAGAATTTTGCCTTGAAGCTGTTTTAAAAGGTAAAACGGGTTTATATTTTTCTTTATTAAACGTAAAGCGTGTCCATTGGAAGAGTTTTCGTGATTTTTAAAAGGAATTGGATTTCGATTGATGAACTTCTTTATTTTGACGTTTTGAATGAGATTCAGAGTACCCTTTGAACTCTAGTTTAACACCACAAAAATGATTCTCTTAGCAGTTTAAAATGCTTCAGATTTAATTATGGAATTGAAGCCGGTTTTATTTAAGTAAAGGAAATGGCTTTGAAAAGAGTAATTGATTACATGACTCGGATTGGCTTAGATCCTATTTTTCTACTCAAATCAGGAAGCCAAGGTTTTTAATGAATTTAAAATGAATATGGTGAAATGAGTTATGTTATTCTCTCCTAAAGACTTGGGACTCTGTCGAGGAACTTTTGTTATAAAATCCCATTGTTGTATGGGTGATTTTGAATACTTTGAAATAAATCTTTAACCTTCCATGATTTTGGAAGTTTTGGAAAGAGAATGCCGAGAGTGGCTTTGTTTTAAAAAGGGAACTCACTTTGAGTAAATTTGGCTTATGAGCCTGAGATGATTTGAGAAATGAGATTTCTAAAGCCAAGGCTAAAAAAAGTTGAAACTTGATTTCAAAGTGAAATGAATAGAGAAAATGATTTATGGCTTAAATGCCGATTTCATGAATTTGATGATTTTGAATGTGGAAGTGCTGTTTTGTTGTGAGCCGAAATGGCTGTGTATGATTATGAATATTGGCTGGTTCTGGATTGAACCGTGAGCCGGAATGGCTTGAATGATATGAATATTGACTGGTTCTGGATTGAACCGTGAGCCGGATGGCTGAGATGGATGTTGATCCATAATTGAGAATGAAAGTATTTATGCTAAGACATTGATAAGTTGTGATGTTGCACTTCCACTATCGGAGATAAGAGTTTTCCTGGGAGGAAGCAGTGGCTAGCCACCACGTGCTCCAGGTGGAAACTCGAAGCTCTTTTGACCCTATGTCGTCAGGGTGGCCGGGCACTGTGAAATTCCCGGATGAGCTCACCTCTATAAATATTCACCAGTGAGGGTGATGGATATGGATCATGATTATGATCAAGTTTATATTGAGTATAACTCGAGTTGGGGAGACACGACAGAGGGACAGTCCAATGGTTAGCTACCAGGACTTGGCGGGTTGGCTCTATAACCGACAGATGATATCATCAGCCACTAGGGACAGGCATGCATCATATGCATCTATGTGACATTGTTTGGGTGTGCATATTGTACTTAGTTTGCCTATGTGATTAACTGCTAATTGTTCTACTTGCAATAACTGTTTGTTTGTGTCTGCATCTTCCTACTTGTGTTTGCATCTGGAACTCTATTGGTTTGTGGTGGTTGGTTGTTGGATTGGATTGTTTGGGCCTAGGGCCGTGTTTGAATTGAGATGGACCGATGGTTGATTCTGATTTTATGTTTCTGGTTTGGAAAACTATGAGGGGCTATTTTGGTTTAGCATAGATAAACCTTTTGAAAAACTTTGGATTATTATTTTAAATGAACATCTTTATCTTTCATAAAAAAGATTTCATATTTCTCTTCTATGGTAAACCGTTGTTTTTGAAAAGAGGCATAATATGGTTATAAATCGATGGTACGGTTTATCTCCACGTATCCTATTACAGTAATTCCCAAAAACCCTCTATTGAGAACCCTTTCGAGGATGATGTTCTCACCCCCTACATTTTTCCCCTTTCAGGATATGGGCGCTGAAGTCACGAAGAGTTTATTTAATTGTTGTTGTGATGTTCTATATTGCTTTAGATTGTTACTTATTGTACCCTCGCCTTTATCTGGATATATTCTGTAAGAGGGATAGGGATTGTATTGGATACTGCTTGTGATATTATCTATAAATATATGTATCTATATGGATGTATCCTTTATGAGTTTTTGTAAGTTATATGGTATGTATAGATGTACGTTGTATAGTAAAGTATTTTTGGGAGCGGTTTTACGGTTTAAAGATTTAAACAGGCTCATATTTTAGTATTAAATAGTATAAGTGTCGTCGTAATGTCTGAGCTATCAGAGTTCCGCAGCCAGAAGCGTGAACTTTGGTAGTTAGGGTGTTACATCAAACAACCCCAAAAGTTAGGAATTTCAAAACTAATGCTTTTTACTTGACTAAAGACAGCAGGGCTGCCAAAATGAGCTTGTTCAGTGGTAAACACAAATCCAAACCTTTGAGATAGCGCTTTGGCTCCAAGTAACAATTTGAGCCTTTGATTCACAGCAGTGATAATCAGAAACTACTTTCTCCATTTATTCCAAATTGGCATTGTAGAAATTTGAAGAAGCAGTGAAGAAATTAACTTGCATGCAAATGGAAACAAATCACCTTTATCCTTTGACTTAGCTTAACTTGCTTTGATTAGGGCGATTAGACATTTGCTTTTTTAATTCACTTTTCTCTTTCTTTCTTTTATGGTGAATGAACGAAAAATAGAAAAGCTTTCTCTCTTTCTTCTTGAATCTGATCGAAGAAGGCTTTGTGAACGTTGGCCTTGGTTTGTTTCATCTTGGATGAGTCAACTTGGGCTTGGATTGGCTTGACTTTCCGTTCAGCCCAATTGATTTCTTTGTTACTTTTCATTTGGGCTTTGTTTGTGGATTTAACACTCTTCGGCAACTTCTATTTCTTTGTTCCATTTGTTTTAGGCTGCTACAAAAACATTTGGGCCTGCATCACTCAATTTAGTCAATCAGAACTTAATTGGGTGTTTAACCCAATAATTTAATATAGTTTTTTTTTACCAAAGATAGGAAGACTCGAACTGACGACCTCTTAGGTGAGTATGAAAAGACTTTGAGCTATAACTCATTGGCACCAATAACTTAATGTTCATCGTCATTAAATTAATTTATATTCTAAACTCAACACACTTAAAGAGTACAATTTTTTTAACCAAGAATAAATTACTATATTGTAATATTATAAACTATAATTTTCAATATTTCAATTTAATGTAGGATTGTAATATTAATATTGTCTCTATTGGACAACTAATATTAATATTATATGATTTAAATTAATTTAAAAGATAAAATCAATGTAATTTGTTACTATTTAGATTATATAGGTTTACTTTTTATTTTTCAATAATTTTATTCAATGATATCAGTTTGAATTTTTTTTTATCCAATTATCCAACTAAAACTATTATAACTCTAAATTGAATTTGTTTATATTCCGAGCAGATTTTGAAATTTTTAAAGTTTTTCTAAAAAGTTTAAATTTAAATATATCATCTAAATTTCGTTTGTTTCATGAATATTTATCACGTTGGAAATATAAAAAAAAAGTTTATAGGTTGAAAATAAGTTATAAATAATGGATAACTAATTACTAATTATACATAACAGGTTCAATTTTGCAATTATAATATTAATTATTAATTAAGTTGATCTTAGTTAAAATCTTTTTAAAATTTTTCTTTTCATGGTATTCGGTTGAATTTAGATCTCCTACTTAGTCGTTGGATTTACTCATATTTTATAAAGCTTCTATCTTACTAAATTGTTGCTTTTATTTGCATCTAAAATTTGGTGCATTCTTTTTTCTTTTCTTGGTCTTTTGTTCGTCATATTTATTTGATTGAATAATGCTATATATTTAAGTTTTTTTTGTTAACTAAGTTCGATCAAATTGATATAATATAACAAAAATTAATTTCAATTAACATTATTTTAAGTCTTATTATTTAATATAGTTAAATTTAATTTATAAAAAAATTTAAATGTTTAGCATTACTCTATTTGATTTAGTTTATATCATGCTAAATGTGTATTTTCAACATGATTTATCTATTTCTATTGTTCTGATATAAATCATGGTGAGATGCAATAATGATTCAGTGTGTCTTGTCTATTTTATAAAATCGTTGTATTTTTCTCTATATTGTGAACAAATATAAAACATACTCAAAACTCATGATTTATGTAACACCCTCACTAGTCACTACCAAAATGTCACGCTTCCGACTGTGCGATTCTGATAGCAAGAAGTATTACGACTACTTAATATACTTAATATTAAAATATGAGTCTGTGACTGTACACTGCATCGCTGACTTCTTTAAAAACCGGAAATAAATATTTTATCTTAAAAAAACAAACAGGCATAGATTCATATACAAGACTTCTTACATAATACCTTATAATATAATATGTATATATAAAACATACAACTCCTATCCCTCTTACAAAATTGTAAAAACAAAGACGAGGAAAGAAAATAATCTAATAAATACAAAAACATATAAATCAAACGCAGAATAACTCTTCTTAATGCTTCTTCGTCCGGTTCCTGAAAAGATAAAGCTGTAGGGGGTGAGAACCTAACCACATGGTCTCACCACGGAGTTTCAAAGTTGTCATAAGAAGATATTTAATAAAAAAAAACTGTTTTCAAACTCAGTGATTATCATTGCCTTATGAATCTTTTAAAACCCAATAGGTAATCGTTCAAATACTTTTCAAGGAAACAATGTTTAATCCTTCAGAAATCCGAAACCTTTCCTTTCTTATAAGAAAATCTCAATCAAAAACCAAGCACGCAATCAATCAACACAATCATTAATTCAGCACCAAAATTCATTCTCAAATGTAGCACGTCAGGACAAACACAGGCAAGACAGACAAGGAAAGCACAAGTAGGTAGCAGTTACAGCAAATAGTTTAAGTAGCAATTAAGAACAGTTTAGCAATTAGGCAAAGCAAAACAAGTTAAACCCAAGCAAAACATACAGATGCATATAATGCATGCCTGTCCTATGGCTGATGAGGCTCATCTGTCAGTTATCCAGCTAACCCGACAAGTCTGAATTGTTCTTAGATTGTCCTCCGACGTGCATCCCCAAGAGTCTATGCATAGATTTTTCTCAAATAATCAATATTGCTCAATTGTGGTAACATTTCCGGGAATTTATATAGTGTCCGGTCACACTTACGTCGTAGGATTAACAGAGTATCAAGTTTTCAACCTGGTACACATGGTGGCAAGCCATGGTACTTTATCCAGAGAACCTCGTATCTCAAATAATTCAAATTCATAAGCCCAATGCATAATTCAAAGATCATATTTCAACATTCTCAATCCATATCTCAATATTCTCATCATTCTCAACATCATCATCATTCATCAATCCAAATCTCATTTCCAAATTCATTCAAAAATCATATTTCAAAGAAAATTCTCAATCATCCTTCTTTCCATTCCATTCACTAACAATTCCCAATCCAAAACATAACTCTTCCTTTGATAAATGAGGTAATTTCAAATCATATAATACTTAAAACCTTTTAAAATAACTACTTCCAGTGAAACTTTTAATTTTATAAAATTTTGGCAGCATCTCCTCTAAAACTTAGATTCTGCCACCCTTTTCGGGTCCCATCCAAACATTTCTCAAACCTTTTTCTCAACCATTTCCAAATCTCATTAATTTTTTCCAAAATTCAACTAGTTCCAACATCAAATTACTTTTAAAGTGAATCAGTGCCGATAATAAATCTCTTTTTAAAATCAAACCAGCTCAAATACTAAATCATTTATAAAGTCATACTAACTCAAAATTAAACCTTTTCTAAGGTTAATTCAGTTTCATATTCCAAATCATTTCCAAAGTCGATTCGTTTACATTATAAAAAATAACTTCAAAACCAAGAGAGCCATTTTTCATAATAATCAACTAAATAACCTTTCAAACTAATTTCTTTTCAACAATCACAAACTACTCAAATAATCAAGTAATCAGTCATTCAGTCCAGCAAACAACCACATTTATAAGACAATCATAATCACAGGCATATGTTTCTCACATTAATATCTATTTATAACAACTCTGTAATGTAAAATAAATTTTAAGAAAAACCCCTACCTCGATGTCTTAATCGGAGAATTTAACTCAATAATCCCCTTTATTCCCACTTCATGGCAGCAGCAGCGATCTTAGCAGCTCCATTATCAATTATGACTTTGCAATAGATAAATCGATAGTGGCTAGAATGAAAACATATTTCTGTAATTAGAGTAAAGGTAGCACAAGGAAACCAAATAGCAGTAGGATAAAGGCAGAAACATTATAAATTTCAGAATTAAAGGAGTTGAAATTAAAATAGGAAGAATAATGCTACCGGAGACAACAACATTCAGTAGTTTCAAACAAGGGCGGCAGCGTCGAGATATGACAATAGTGACTCTGGTAAATTAAACGAATCAAAACTAGCTGCATAAATAAAATGGAACAAAGGAGAATCAAAGCGATCTTACCCATGAACTTACCAAGATGAAAAGTAGTGGCTACAACGTCCCTCACTACAATCAATCAGCACCAAGGACACAACCAGGTTCATCACCAAAAATGGTAGTAACTGCAAGCTCCGGAACACCGATAGTAACAGTAGCAGCAGCGGAGGTATCCATCGCCACCTTCTTTCTTTTCTTGCTCGGACTCCTCCCTGCGGTGAACCCAACAGCAGCAACACCTCTCACGATAAAAGTAAATTTAATGGATGAAGAAGTTAAAGCAGGGTTAGGGCTTACCAATGGATACAGGCTTAAAAGGCAGTTTCCGGCGTTAGCAGCGGCGGTGACCAAACTCTGGCGACGATAACTGAAACGGCAATGCTTTTTTTTTATGGCAACGGTAGCGGGTTTCGGGCGGCAGAAGCTCGATCACGGAGGTGCAGCCCCAGCAGTAGCGGTGACGGAGCACACAACGGTGGCGGTAGCTTCTCGTTGCACGGCGGCGCCTCCCTGTTTCCTCCACTGTGATATCTCTTTCACTCTCTGCTCCAAAGACGGCGACGATCTATGAAGGGGAAGACGTCGGCGAGGTCTGCATGGCGGCGACACAAATGGGTGGCGGCTGGGCTTGTCGGTAATGGTGACTCCACACACGATGAAGAGAGCGACGGTGGTGCGACGGTTGTGCCTCCTTCTCGCGTGGTTCCCCTCGGCACTGGTGCAAACAGCGACGCGATGCGACGACGATTCTGAGCGGAGTGGCGGCTTCCTCACGAGACTCTCCTTCTCTCTCAGATCTCCTCTCTCCTCTGTCAGCAGCGGTGGCGACGGTGGCAATGACACCCACCGCGCTACCTCACTCTTCTCCCCCCTCTCCTTCCTTCCTTGATCCCCTTTCTTTCTTTTTGTTTCTTCTCTTTTTTTTTGAAGTTGTTGCTGTGTGTGTGAAGAAGAGTGTAGTGCGTTGTGTGTGTGTTGTGCCGAGTGAGGAGAGTGGCGCCAAGTGTGGGTGAGGTGAGTGTGTCGTTAGAAATTAGGATTAGGGATAGTTTAGTAATTTTGAATAAAATTAGGGGTAACAGAGTAATTGAAAATCTATTTTAATCCAATAATAATATTTATAAAAATACTATCTAATTATCAAATTACAATTTATCTTCGAATTAATACTCAAATACAAGAATTAGAGATAATATAATTAATTTTCTTTATTCATAAAAATTAATATATCAAATTATAAAAATATCAATTATTTAGATTAAATCATATAAAATTCTTATTATTTTATAACTACCAACTTTATAATTTAAATATAGAGAATAATTCAATAATTATAAAATTAGACAAAATTCTAATTTAAATAGCCAAACCTCATTGTTTTCGAATTTTCAGAACTTTAAATCATAAATAGGAAAATAATCTATAGGTATAGAATTTAGATAAAAACCTTAATTTATTTCATGTCCAATTAATTGCCTTTAATTATTTTCAATAAAAATAATTTTTGAAATTAAAGCCATAAATAAATATATAATTTGAGATTGACTCAAAATAGGACTTTTCAAAAGTCTTGGGTCTTACATCCTACCCACCTTATAAAAATTTTCGTCTTCGAAAATTGATACAAAATTAAAGAGATTTCATATTACTTCACTCTTGAACTTATTTAAAGAAAAGGCGAAAAATTCTCAGTATATATATTTATATAGTTTCAAATACTAGAATTTTCATATGGCATAAAAATATAAAGGGTATAAGTATGATGTGAAACAAAGTTATAAGATAGGCTTGATGCACAAAATAATATGTTTCAAATATGTGATGGTAAAGCAAGGCGGTAAAAGACTATAAAACAAACCGGGGTTAAAATGATGTGCTTAACGTCCGTATACTAATCTCATACCAACTTCAAAGACTCAACAATTCAAACTTCAACATAACTTATCTCCACCATTCTTAACCGTGCTTCATTGAGCAACTTATCCGAAGGTTTTCAACCTCGTCAACACTTCGCAAATCTTAATGGTCACAAACCCAACATCAACAAGATTCTTTCACATGAAATAAGGTTTCACAACTCTCTGCAACGTCGTACATTTACAAATTTTCACCTTTTGCGTTCACCAAACGTGTCCCGTAGAGCTAATGTGTCATTTATTAAGTCTAACGATTGCACAAGATACCAAAACTAATCTCGAGTATACTCAGAAAGATAATAGACCATAGAAAAGAAAGAAAAGTAATAAGGACCGTATTCGCGAGAATTTGAAAGAGTTGTTGAAATCACGAGTAGACAAGGATGAACAAGCAATAAAGAATGTTGGAAAGAGAATCAACTGACAACTTTAAGGGTAATTCTTTGAATTGAAGGAATTCGATAGGACTAATGATGAGCGGATAATTTGTACGCTTTTTGGCATTGTTTTTAGTATGATCTAGTTAGTTTTTAGTATATTTTTATTAGTTTTTAGTTAAAATTTACTTTTCTGGACTTTACTATGAGTTTGTGTGTTTTTCTGTGATTTCAGGTATTTTCTGGCTGAAATTGAGGGACCTGAGCAAAAATCTGATTCAGAGACTGAAAAGGACTGCAGATGCTGTTGGATTCTGACCTCCCTACACTCGAAGCGAATTTTCCGGAGCTACAGAAGCCCAATTGGCGCGCTCTCAACGGCGTTGGAAAGTAGACATCCTGGGCTTTCCAGCAATATATGATAGTCCATACTTTGCCCAAGATTTGATGGCCCAAACCGGCGTTCAAAGTCACCCTCAGAAATCCCAGCGTTAAACGCTGGAACTGGCACCAAAATGGGAGTTAAACGCCCAAACTGGCATAAAAGCTGGCGTTTAACTCCAAGAGAGGTCTCTGCACGAAAATTCTTCATTGCTCAGCCCAAGCACACACCAAGTGGGCCCGGAAGTGGATTTTTATGTCATTTACTCATTTCTGTAAACCTTAGGCTACTAGTTTTCTATAAGTAGGACCTTTTACTATTGTATTGAGACATCGAGGGGTAGCTATCTTCATTGTTATGCTATCTTAGATCATTGGGAGGCTGGCCTCATGGCCATGCCTAGACCTTGTTCTTATGTATTTTCAACGGTGGAGTTTCTACACACATAGATTAAGGTGTGGAGCTCTGCTGTACCTCGAGTATTAATGCAATTACTATTGTTCTTCCATTCAATTCCGCTTGTTCTTGTTCTAAGATATCACTTGTTCTTCAACTTGATGAATGTGATGATCCGTGACACTCATCATCATTCTCACCTATGAACGTGTGACTGACAACCACCTCCGTTCTACCTTCGATTGGGTGAATATCTCTTGGATTCCTGATTGCACGATGCATGGTTGATTGCCTGACAACCGAGCGCTCGCCTGACAACCGAGCCAACCATTCCGTGAGATCAGAGTCTTCGTGGTATAGGCTAGAACTGATGGCGGCATTCAAGAGAATCCGGAAGGTCTAACCTTGTCTGTGGTATTCTGAGTAGGATTCAATGATTGAATGACTGTGACGTGCTTCAAACTCCTAGCAGGCGGGGCGTTAGTGACAGACGCAAAAGAATCGCTGGATTCTATTCCGGCCTGACCGAGAACCGACAGATGATTAGCCATGCTGTGACAGAGCATAGGAACATTTTCACTGAGAGGATGGGAGGTAGCCACTGACAACGGTGAAACCCTTGCATAAGCTTGCCATGGAAAGGAGTAAGAAGGATTGGATGAAGACAGTAGGAAAGCAGAGAGACGGAAGGGAAGGCATCTTCATGCGCTTATCTGAAGTTCCTACCAATGAATTACATAAGTACCTCTATCTTTATCTTTATGTTTTTAAGCGTTCATCACCATATCCATTTGAGTTTGCCTGACTAAGATTTACAAGATGACCATAGCTTGCTTCATACCAACAATCTCTGTGGGATCGACCCTTACTCGCGTAAGGTTTATTACTTGGACGACCCAGTACACTTGCTGGTTAGTTGTGCGAAGTTGTGTTTATGCCATGGTATTGAACACCAAGTTTTTGGATTCATTACCGGGGATTATTTGAGTTGTGAAAAGTATTGATCACAATTTCGTGCACCAAGTTTTTGGCGCCGTTGCCGGGGATTGTTGAGTTTGGACAACTGACGGTTCATCTTGTTGCTTAGATTAGGTATTTTTTTTTCTTCAGAGTTCTTAGGAATGACTTCTAGTGTTTCAAGGTGATGTTCTTATCATCACCAAAGCTGATTGATCTTCATCAATTTAGCTCTTGAATGCAATGTTCTGCTGAAGCTTGGCTGACCATGTCTAATTCCTTTAGACTGAAGCTTTAGACTAACATTACATGATTCCTGGGATTCTCATTAAGAATTTTGATATCTTTTTCCACTTAATTTTCGAAAAACACAAAAAAATAAAAAAAATCATAAAATCCAAAAATTTCTTGTTTGAGTCTAGTGTCTCATCTTAAGTTTGGTGTCAATTGCATGCATCCATTCATGTGTTCTTAAGGATCTTCAAATAATTCTTGATGATTTCTTACTCTGATCTTTGAATTCTCTTGACTTGAGTGTTTTATGTGTTTCATATGCATTCTCATTAGTGTCAGTAGTATACAAACTGCTAAGTTTGGTGTCTTGCATGCATAGTTATTTGATTCTTGTTGCATTTTGATTTTTCCTTATTATTAAAAATCCAAAAATATTTTTTATTTGTGTCTTCTCAAGTCAATACTACAGAGAATTTAAAGATTCAGAACATACAGCAGAGGAATTACACAGAAAAGCTGGGCGTTCAAAACGCCCAGTGAAAAAGGACAGACTGGCGTTTAAACGCCAGCCAGGGTACCTGGTTGGGCGTTTAACGCCCAAAAGGGTATAGTTTTGGGCGTTAAACGCCAGAATGTGCACCATTCTGGGCGTTTAACGCCAGGATGGCACAAGAGGGAAGATTCTGTTTTTCAATGCAATTTTTTTCAGGTTTTCAAAGTTTTTCAAAATCAAATCTTTTTCAAATCATATCTTTTCAATCATGTGTTTTCAAAATCAATTTCTTTCCATTTTCAAAGATACTTACTATCAATTAATGATTTGATTCAACACTTCAAGCATGTTGCCTTTTCTGTTGAGGAAGGTTTAATGTTTGAATCATATCTTTTCTTGTTAGTCAAGTTTTTAATTTTCAAAATCAAATCTTTTTTTAAAATGTTTTTCAGATCATATCTTCTCAATCACATCTTTTTAAAACTAATCATATTTTCTTAACCACATCTTTTTCAAAATAGTTTTCAATCAAATCTTTTTGATTTCTAATTTTAAAATCTTTTTCAAAAATCACTTGATTTCTTTTCCACTTTCATTTTCGAAAATCAAGTAGTGTTTTCAAAAATGTTTTC
Organism: Arachis hypogaea; assembly: GCF_003086295.3. Taxonomy (NCBI): domain Eukaryota; kingdom Viridiplantae; phylum Streptophyta; class Magnoliopsida; order Fabales; family Fabaceae; genus Arachis; species Arachis hypogaea. The sequence continues at coordinate 23,157,313 of NC_092045.1, forward strand.
AAAATCTTTTACTTAATTTTCGAAAATTACTTCCCTCCTTCTCACATCCTTCTATTTATGGACTAACACTATCCCTTAATGCAAAATTCGAACTCCATCTTCTTTGATAAGTTCGGATTTTCTAACTCTGTCTTCTACTCTTCTTTTCCTCTGACACTTCAAGGAATCTCTATACTGTGACATAGAGGATTCCACATTTTCTTGTTCTCTTCTCTTTCATATGAGCAGGAGCAAAGACAAAGGCATTCTTGTTGAGGCTGACCCTGAACCTGAAAGGACCTTGAAGAGAAAGCTAAGAGAAGCCAAAGCACAACTCTCTTTAGAGGACCTGACCGAATTCTTCAAAGAAGAAGAACACATGGCAGCCGAAAACAACAATGCCAACAATGCAAGGAAGGTGCTGGGTGACTTTACTGCACCTACTCCCGATTTCTATGGGAGAAGCATCTCTATCCCTGCCATTGGAGCAAACAACTTTGAGCTTAAGCCTCAATTAGTTTCTCTAATGCAACAGAATTGCAAGTTCCATGGACTTCCATTGGAAGATCCTCATCAGTTCTTAGCTGAGTTCTTGCAAATCTGTGACACTGTCAAGACTAATGGGGTTGACCCTGAGGTCTATAGACTTATGCTATTCCCTTTTGCTGTAAGAGACAGAGCTAGAACATGGTTGGACTCTCAACCTAAAGAAAGCCTGGACTCTTGGGAAAAGCTAGTCAATGCCTTCTTGGCAAAGTTCTTTCCACCTCAAAAATTGAGTAAGCTTAGAGTGGAAGTCCAAACCTTCAGACAGAAGGAAGGAGAATCCCTCTATGAAGCTTGGGAAAGATACAAACAATTAATCAGAAAGTGTCCTTCTGATATGCTTTCTGAATGGAGCATCATAGGTATTTTCTATGATGGTCTCTCTGAACTATCCAAGATGTCTTTGGATAGCTCTGCAGGAGGATCTCTTCATCTGAAGAAGACGCCTACTGAAGCTCAAGAACTGATTGAAATGGTTGCAAATAACCAATTCATGTACACTTCTGAAAGAAATCCTGTGAACAATGGGACTAGTCAGAAGAAAGAAATTCTTGAGATTGACACTCTGAATGCCATATTGGCTCAGAATAAAATATTGACTCAACAAGTCAATATGATTTCTCAAAGTCTGTCTGGAATGCAAAATGCACCAAGCAGTACTAAGGAGGCTTCATCTGAGGAAGAAGCTTATGATCCTGAGAACCCTTCAATGGAAGAGGTGAATTACATGGGAGAACCCTATGGAAACACCTATAATCCTTCATGGAGAAATCATCCAAATTTTTCATGGAAGGATCAACAGAGACCCCAACAAGGTTTCAACAACAATAATGGTGGAAGAAACAGGTTTAGCAATAGCAAGCCTTTTCCATCATCTTCTCAGCAACAGACAGAGAGTTCTAAGCAGAATAACTCTGACTTAGCAACCATGGTCTCTGATCTGATCAAAACCACTCAAAGTTTCATGACTGAAACAAGATCCTCCATTAAAAATTTGGAGGCACAAGTGGGTCAGCTGAGCAAGAAAATTACTGAACTCCCTCCTAGTACTCTCCCAAGCAACACAGAAGAAAATCCAAAAGGAGAGTGCAAGGCCATCAACATGGCCGAATTTTGGGAGGAAGGAGAGGCAGTGAACGCCACTGAGGAAGGCCTCACTGGGCGTCCACTGGCCTCCAATAAGTTCCCCAATGAGGAACCATGGGAATCTGAGGCTCAAACTGAGACCATAGAGATTCCATTGGACTTACTTCTGCAATTCATGAGCTCTGATGAGTATTCTTCCTCTGAAGAGGATGAGTATGTCACTGAAGAGCAAGTTGCTAAATACCTTGGAGCAATCATGAAGCTAAATGACAAGTTATTTGGAAATGAGACTTGGGAGGATGAATCCCCTTTGCTCACCAAAGAACTGGACGACTTGTCTAGGCAGAAACTGCCTCAAAAGAGACAGGATCCTGGGAAGTTTTCAATACCTTGTACCATAGGCACCATGACCTTCAAGAAGACCTTGTGTGACTTAGGGTCAAGTGTAAACCTCATGCCTCTCTCTGTAATGGAGAAGTTAGGGATCTCTGAGGTACAAGCTGTAAAAATCTCACTAGAGATGGCAGACAACTCAAGAAAACAAGCCCATGGACTTGTAGAGGATGTTCTGGTTAAAGTTGAAGACCATTACATCCCTACTGATTTCATAGTCCTAGAGACTGGGAAGTGCATGGATGAATCCATCATCCTTGGCAGACCCTTCCTAGCCACAGCAAGGGCTGTGATTGATGTTGATAGAGGAGAGTTGATCATTCAAGTGAATGAAGAATCCTTGGTGTTTAAGGCCCAAGGATATCCCTCTGTCATCATGGAGAGGAAGCATGAAGAGCTTCTCTCAAAACAGATCCAAACAGAGCCCCCACAGTCAAACTCTAAGTTTGGTGTTGGGAGGCCACAACCAAACTCTAAGTTTGGTGTTGAACCCCCACATTCAAACTCTAAGTTTGGTGTTGGGAGGTTCCAACATAGCTCTGAGCATTTCTGAGGCTCCATAAGAGTCCTCTGTCAAGCTAATGACATTAAAGAAGCGCTTGTTGGGAGGCAATCCAATGTTTTATAATTAACTATTTTCTTTTGTTATTTTATATTTTTTGTAGGTTGCTGATCATAAGAAGTCACAAAATCAATGAAAAAAGCAAAAACAGAATGAAAAACAGGAAGAAAAATAGCACACCCTGGAGGACGCACCTACTGGCGTTTAAACGCCAGTGAGGCTAGCTGTTGGGCGTTTAACGCCCAGTCTGGCACCATTCTGGGCGTTTAACGCCAGAAAGGGGCACCAGACTGGCGTTAAACTCCAGAAAAGGGCAAGAAACTGGCGTTAAATGCCAGAAATGGGCACCAGCCCGGCGTTTAACGCCAGAATTGGCACAAATCGAGATTTTGCTTGCCATTTGGTGCAGGGATGACTTTTCCTTGACACCTCAGGATCTGTGGACCCCACAGGACCCCCACCTACCCCACCACTCTCTCTCTTCTTCACCCATTCACCAATCACCTCAACACCTCTTCCCCAAAAACCCTTCACCTATCAAATCCCATCTTTCTCTTCACCACTCACATCCATCCTTCATAAAACCCCACCTACCTCACCATTCAAATTCAAACCACTTTCCCACCCAAACCCACCCTCAAATGACCGAACCCTACCCTTCCCCCTCTCCTATATAAACCCTCCTTCACTCCTTCCTTTCCACACAACCTAAACACCATTTCTCCCCCCTTTGGCCAAACACAAAGCCATTCCCTTTCTCCTCATTTCTTCTTCTTCTCCTCTCTTCTTTCTTCTTTTTCTCGAGGACGAGCAAACATTTTAAGTTTGGTGTGGTAAAAGCATTGCTTTTTGTTTTTCCATAACCATTTATGGCATCCAAGGCCGGAGAAACCTCTAGAAAGAGGAAAGGGAAGGCAAAAGCTTCCACCTCCGAGTCATGGGAGATGGAGAGATTCATCTCAAGGGTGCATCAAGACCACTTCTATGAAGTTGTGGCCTTGAAGAAGGTGATCCCCGAGGTCCCTTTTTCACTCAAAAAGGGTGAACATCCGGAGATCCAACATGAGATCCGAAGAAGAGGTTGGGAAGTTCTTACCAACCCCATTCAACAAGTCGGAATCTTGATGGTTCAAGAGTTCTATGCTAATGCATGGATCACCAAGAACCATGATCAAAGTATGAACCCGGATCCAAAGAATTATCTTACTATGGTTCGGGGAAATACTTGGATTTTAGTCCGGAAAGTGTAAGGTTGGCATTCAATTTGCCCATGATGCAAGGAGATGAACACCCTTACACTAGAAGGGTCAACTTTGATCAAAGGTTGGACCAAGTCCTCACAATCATATGTGAAGAGGGCGCCCAATGGAAGAGAGATTCAAGAGGGAAGCCGGTTCAATTGAGAAGGCATGACCTCAAACCCGTGGCTAGAGGATGGTTGGAGTTTATCCAACGCTCAATCATTCCCACTAGCAACCGGTCCGAAGTTACCATAGACCGGGCTATCATGATTCATAGCATCATGATTGGAGAAGGAATAGAAGTTCATGAGGTTATAGCTCAAGAGCTCTATAAGGTGGCGGACAAGTCCTCTACCTTGGCAAGGTTAGCCTTCCCTCATCTCATTTGTCACCTCTGTTATTCAGTTGGAGTTGACATAGAGGGAGACATCCCTATTGATGAGGACAAGCCCATCACTAAGAAGAGGATGGAGCACACAAGAGACCCCACTCATCATGAGATCCCTGAGATACCTCAAGGGATGCACTTTCCTCTACAAAACTATTGGGAGCAACTAAACACCTCCCTAGGAGAATTGAGTTCCAACATGGGACAACTAAGGGTAGAGCACCAAGAACACTCCATCATCCTCCATGAAATTAGAGAAGATCAAAGAATCATGAAAGAGGAGCAAAAAAGACAAGGAAGAGACATTGAGGAGCTCAAGCACTCCATAGGGTCTTCAAGAGGAAGAAAGAGCCGCCATCACTAAGGTGGACCCGTTCCTTGATTTCCTTGTTCTTTTTTCTTCTGTTTTTCGAATTTCATGCTTATGTTTATCTATGTTTGTGTCTTGTGATCATTAGTGTCTTAGTGTCTATGCCTTAAAGTTATGAATGTCCTATGAATCCATCACCTCTCTTAAATAAAAACGTGCTTAATTGAAAAAGAAAAAGAATTGCATGAATTTTGAATTTTATAACAGTTTAATTATTTTGATGTGGTGACATTACTTTTGTCTTCTGAATGTATGCTTAAACAGTGCATATGTATCTTGAATTTGTGGTTCATGAATGTTGGCTCTTGAAAGAATGATGAAAAAGGAGACATGTTACTGAGGATCTGAAAAATCATAAAAATGATTCTTGAAGCAAGAAAAAGCAATGAAAAAAAAAATCGAAAAAAATATAGAGAAAAGGGGAGAAAAAGAAAGAAAAAGAAATAAAGTTGTGATTCAAGGCAAAAAGAGTGTGCTTAAGAACCCTGAACACCTCTAATTGGGGACTCTAGCAAAGCTGAGTCACAATCTGAAAAGGTTCACCCAATTATGTGTCTGTGGCATGTATGTATCCGGTGGTAATACTGGAAGACAGAGTGCTTTGGGCCACAGCCAAGACTCAATAAGTAGCTTTGTTCAAGAATCATCATACTCTACTAGGAGAATCAATAACACTATCTGGATTCTAAGTTCCTAAAGAAGCCAATCATTCTGAATTTCAAAGGATAGAGTGAGATGCCAAAACTATTCAGAGGCAAGAGCCCCGCTCATCTAATTAATACTGATCTTCATAGATGTTTTTGGAATTCATTGCATATTCTCTTCTTTTTATCTTAGTTGATTTTCAGTTGCTTGAGGATAGGCAACAATTTAAGTTTGGTGTTGTGATGAGCGGATAATTTGTACGCTTTTTGGCATTGTTTTTAGTATGTTTTTAGTATGATCTAGTTAGTTTTTAGTATATTTTTATTAGTTTTAGTTAAAATTCACTTTTCTGGACTTTACTATGAGTTTGTGTGTTTTTCTGTGATTTCAGGTATTTTCTGGCTGAAATTGAGGGACCTGAGCAAAAATCTGATTCAGAGACTGAAAAGGACTGCAGATGCTGTTGGATTCTGACCTCCCTACACTCGAAGCGGATTTACTGGAGCTACAGAAGCCCAATTGGCGCGCTCTCAACGGCGTTGGAAAGTAGACATCCTGGGCTTTCCAGCAATATATGATAGTTCATACTTTGCTCAAGATTTGATGGCCCAAACCGGCGTTCAATGTCACCCTCAGAAATCCCAGCGTTAAACGCTGGAACTGGCACCAAAATGGGAGTTAAACGCCCAAACTGGCATAAAAGCTGGCGTTTAACTCCAAGAGAGGTCTCTGCACGAAAATGCTTCATTGCTCAGCCCAAGCACACACCAAGTGGGCCCGGAAGTGGATTTTTATGTCATTTACTCATTTCTGTAAACCTTAGGCTACTAGTTTTCTATAAGTAGGACCTTTTACTATTGTATTGAGACATCGAGGGGTAGCTATCTTCATTGTTATGCTATCTTAGATCATTGGGAGGCTGGCCTCATGGCCATGCCTAGACCTTGTTCTTATGTATTTTCAACGGTGGAGTTTCTACACACCATAGATTAAGGTGTGGAGCTCTGCTGTACCTCGAGTATTAATGCAATTACTATTGTTCTTCCATTCAATTCCGCTTGTTCTTGTTCTAAGATATCACTTGTTCTTCAACTTGATGAATGTGATGATCCGTGACACTCATCATCATTCTCACCTATGAATGTGTGACTGACAACCACCTCCGTTCTACCTTCGATTGGGTGAATATCTCTTGGATTCCTGATTGCACGATGCATGGTTGATCACCTGACAACCGAGCGCTCACCTGACAACCGAGCCAACCATTCCGTGAGATCAGAGTCTTCGTGGTATAGGCTAGAACTGATGGCGGCATTCAAGAGAATCCGGAAGGTCTAAGCTTGTTTGTGGTATTCTGAGTAGGATTCAATGATTGAATGACTGTGACGTGCTTCAAACTCCTAGCAGGCGGGGCGTTAGTGACAGACGCAAAAGAATCGTTGGATTCTATTCCGGCCTGACCGAGAACCGACAGATGATTAGCCATGCTGTGACAGAGCATAGGAACATTTTCACTGAGAGGATGGGAGGTAGCCACTGACAACGGTGAAACCCTTGCATAAGCTTGCCATGGAAAGGAGTAAGAAGGATTGGATGAAGACAGTAGGAAAGCAGAGAGATGGAAGGGAAGGCATCTTCATGCGCTTATCTGAAGTTCCTACCAATGAATTACATAAGTACCTCTATCTTTATCTTTATGTTTTTATGCGTTCATCACCATATCCATTTGAGTTTGCCTGACTAAGATTTACAAGATGACCATAGCTTGCTTCATACCAACAATCTCTGTGGGATCGACCCTTACTCGCGTAAGGTTTATTACTTGGACGACCCAGTACACTTGCTGGTTAGTTGTGCGAAGTTGTGTTTATGCCATGGTATTGAACACCAAGTTTTTGGATTCATTACCGGGGATTATTTGAGTTGTGAAAAGTATTGATCACAATTTCGTGCACCAACTAATAAGATGAAAAACAATGCAGTTTTTTGAAATGAATTCAAGCTGAGTCAAATAAATATGAAGTTTACAAAAGAAGAATATCCAAAACCAAAGACAAAATTCATAGAAGCCAAATGTATGATTTAAAGATACTCTTGAATACATTGTTCATAAAGAATGAAAAACTTAAAGAAAAATCATTTCATGTTCTAAAAGAGAAAATGAGTAACAAACATTCTTCAAAAGATTAATAAAAACGTAAATGTGGCATTATTTCAATATAAATTCAAGCGGAAATAGATTACATAAAGTTTGTAAATGGAAAAATTAATTTGACTAAGAGCAAAATTGTATTTTCTCTTCTTTTTCAAGCATGCATGAATACTACGATCTTGTTGGAAGGAAACTGTTCCGAGGGTTACCTGAAACTGTAGGTCGATCTCGGTCGAGATCTTCTGTGTTGGTCGGAGCCGATGTGTCCGGCAGGTGTATAGCGGCCGGAGCTGGTGTGTCTAACTTGTGGGACTGAAAGCGCTGCTGATCCTTCCTCCCCGGAGGGTGGGGGATACCTGCAAGGAACTCCGATGCTTAAGTTAGCAAGGGTATTAAGCAGATATTGAGTAGAATCAGAGTATGAGTTATACCTGGGTGCTCCAGTGTATTTATAATGGTGTGGAGTGACCTTTTTGGATAGGATAAGTTAGTTATCTTATCTTATCTTATCTTCTGAGTAAGGTCATCTTATCTTCAGGGGAACCACCCTTCTTTTGTAGGCTTGGGCTGCCTTAGGATGTGGGGCGTGTTCCCCTATTTGGGCCCTTTGTTTGGGCCTTCTCGTGACTTGACCGAGCTCTTTGAGAAGAGGTCGGATTGTCCTGACCTGAAGAGGTCGGTCGCTTTGTCTGTAGAACATCCCGGGTCGGACAACTTGACCCAGGATATGAACAGTGCCCCTGCTTGAGCTCGGTCTTCTTTTTTGAGGTCGAGTCCTTGACTTCGGTCCTTCTTTGGTGAAGCCGAACTCAAGCATTTTGTTGATTCTTTTGTAGCAGCTTTGAATGTAGAACGTTTCCTCTAAAAGACGCATGCTTTTATATTGGCGCTTTTTTGGGAACGTGCGAGGGTTTAATGCCTTCTTTAACTTGAGCATTAATTGCCCTGTTTCTCCTAGGCTCTTTACTTCTGATTTTGAAAACTCAGAAAACGGTTTCTCTCCTTTTATTTTTCTTGTAACCTCTTCACAATTTTTCCTCTTCTCTCTTCGCTCCCTGTCTTTCGCTTGCGCTTCTGCTTCCTGGCGTTTGCAGCGTCGCTTGGTGGTTTCCTGGGCAACTTCCGTTCTTGCATTTTTTCGAAGCTTCTTCCGTCTCCAGGTTAGTCCATTTTGTGCTTTTTCTTTGAATTTGGCTTTGTGATGAGGTTTTGATCTTGATCCTCTTTTTTGAAAAAAATTTGGATCTTTCTGTATTCATTGCACCCTAGATTTGTTGAAATGTGCTTTCTGAGAGCTTTTCTATCTTCTGCATGATCCTTTTTGCTTTCGCTGGGTGCTTTTAGGGCTTTGCACCTTTTTTGTTGTTTCCGTTCTTGATACTGCTTGTCCGCATCTGTTCCTTATTTATTTGAAGTTTGCTTTTGTCTGCTCTTAAAAAAGGTTGCATCTTTAATAGTCTCTGCTTGGCATGCCTAATGTTTGGGAATGCTTCTTGCTTGGTAGATGATGAGCGGATAATTTGTACGCTTTTTGGCATTGTTTTTAGTATGTTTTTAGTATGATCTACTTAGTTTTTAGTATATTTTTATTAGTTTTTAGTTAAAATTTACTTTTCTGGACTTTACTATGAGTTTGTGTATTTTTCTGTGATTTCAGGTATTTTCTGGCTGAAATTGAGGGACCTGAGCAAAAATCTGATTCAGAGACTAAAAAGGACTGCAGATGCTGTTGGATTCTGACCTCCCTGCACTCGAAGTGGATTTTCTGGAGCTACAGAAGCCCAATTGGCGCGCTCTTAACGGCGTTGAAAAGTAGACATCCTGGGCTTTCCAGCAATATATGATAGTCCATACTTTGCCCAAGATTTGATGGCCCAAACCGGCGTTCAAAGTCACCCTCAGGAATTCCAGCGTTAAACGCCCTAACTGGCACCAAAATGGGAGTTAAACGCCCAAACTGGCATAAAAGCTGGCGTTTAACTCCAAGAAGAGTCTCTACACGAAAATGATTCAATGCTCAGCCCAAGCACACACCAAGTGGGCCCGGAAGTGGATTTTTATGTCATTTACTCATCTCTGTACACCCTAGGATACTAGTTTTCTATAAGTAGGACATTATACTATTGTATTTTCATCTTTGGACATCTAGTTCTTAGATCAGATCTTGGTTCTTCTGGTTCCCTCTCTGGGACCGAAGCCAATGATCACTCTTGTTCTTATGTATTTTCAACGGTGGAGTTTCTACACACCATAGATTAAGGTGTGGAGCTCTGCTGTACCTCGAGTATTAATGCAATTACTATTGTTCTTCTATTCAATTCCGCTTGTTCTTGTTCTAAGATATCACTTGTTCTTCAACTTGATGAATGTGATGATCCGTGACACTCATCATCATTCTCACCTATGAACGTGTGACTGGCAACCACCTCCGTTCTACCTTCGATTGGGTGAATATCTCTTGGATTCCTGATACACGACGCATGGTTGATCGCCTGACAACCGAGTGCTCGCCTGACAACCGAGCCAGCCATTCCGTGAGATCAGAGTCTTCGTGGTATAGGCTAGAACTGATGGCGGCATTCAAGAGAATCCGGAAGGTCTAACCTTGTCTGTGGTATTCTGAGTAGGATTCAATGACTGAATGACTGTGACGTGCTTCAAACTCCTGAGGGCAGGGCGTTAGTGACAGACGCAAAAGAATCACTGGATTCTATTCCGGCCTGATCAAGAACTGACAGATGGATAGCCGTGCCGTGACAGGGTGCGTTGAACATTTCCACTGAGAGGATGGGAGGTAGCCACTGACAACGGTGAAACCCTTGCTTAAGCTTGCCATGGAAAGGAAGAAGAAGGATTGGATGAAGACAGTAGGAAAGCAGAGAGACGGAAGGGAAGGCATCTTCATACGCTTATCTGAAATTCCTACCAATGAATTACATAAGTATCTCTATCTTTATCTTTATGTTTTATGCGTTTATCACCATACCCATTTGAGTTTGCCTGACTAAGATTTACAAGGTGACCATAGCTTGCTTCATACCAACAATCTCTGTGGGATCGACCCTTACTCGCGTAAGGTTTATTACTTGGACGACCCAGTACACTTGCTGGTTAGTTGTGCGAAGTTGTGTTTATGCCATGGTTTTGAACACCAAGTTTTTGGATTCATTACCGGGATTATTTGATTTGTGAAAAGTATTGATCACAATTTCGCGCTACCAAGTTTTTGGCGCCGTTGCCGGGGATTGTTGAGTTTGGACAACTGACGGTTCATCTTGTTGCTTAGATTAGGTATTTTTTTTTTTCGGAATTCTTGAAGATGAATTCTAGTGTTTCAAGATGATTTGTTGAAGTCTGGCTGGCTGTGAAGCCATGTCTAATTTCATTGGATCGAGGTTTCAACTTATCATCACAAAAGCTTGTTGATTTCTATCAATCTTACTTTTGGAGCAGTGATCTGCTAAGGCTTGGCTGGCCATTGGCCATGTCTAGTGTTTTGGACCGAAGCTTTCTTTGAAAGCTTGGCTGGCTGTGAAGCCATGTCTAATTCTTGGACCGGAGTCTTAGACTAAACATTGCATGATTCCTGGAATTCTCATTAAGAATTTTGATACCTTTTTCCACTTTATTTTCGAAAAAGCACAAAAAAATTTACAAAAGCATAAAATCCAAAAATATTTCTTGTTTGAGTCTAGAGTATCATTTTAAGTTTGGTGTCAATTGCATGCATTCATTCATGTGTCTTAAGGATCTTCAAGTAATTCTTGATGATTTCTTACTTTGATCTTTGAATTCTCTTGACTTGAGTGTTTATGTGTCTCATATGCATTAGTGTCAGTAGTATACAAACTGCTAAGTTTGATGTCTTGCATGCATTGTTATTTGATTTTAGTTGCATTTTGTTTTTTCTTTATTATCAAAAATCCAAAAATATTTTTAATTTGTGTCTTCTCAAGTCAATAATACAAGAGAATTGAAGATTCAGAACATACAGCAGAGGAATTGCACAGAAAAAGCTGGGCGTTCAAAACGCCCAGTGAAGAAGGACAGACTGGCGTTTAAACGCCAGCCAGGGTACCTGGTTGGGCGTTTAACGCCCAAAAAGGTATAGTTTTGGGCGTTAAACGCCAGAATGTGCACCATTCTGGGCGTTTAACGCCAGGATGGCACAAGAGGGAAGATTTTGTTTTCAAATCAAATTTTTTTTTCAGGTTTCAAAATTTTTCAAAATCAAATCTTTTTCAAATCATATCTTTTCAATCATATGTTTTCAAAATCAATTTCTTTCTATTTTCAAAGATACTTGCTATCAATTAATGATTTGATTCAACATATCAAGTATGTTGCCCTTTTCTGTTGAGAGAGGTTTAATGTTAGGATCATATCTTTTCTTGATAGCCAAGTCATTTATTTTTAAAATCAAACCTTTTTAAAATGTTTTTCAAATCATATCTTCTCAATCACATTCTTTTAAAAACTAATCATATCTTCTTAACCACATCTTTTTCAAAATAGTTTCAATCAAATCTTTTTGATTTCTAATTTCAAAATCTTTTTCAAAAATCACTTGATTTCTTTTCCACTTTCATTTTCGAAAATCAATTAGTGTTTTTCAAAATTGTTTTCAAAATCTTTTACTTAATTTTCGAAAATTACTTCCCTTCTTCTCACATCCTTCTATTTATGGACTAACACTATTCCTTAATTCAAAATTCGAACTTCATCTTCTTTGATAAGTTCGAATTTTCTACTTCTGCCTTCCATTGTTCTTTTTCTTCTGACACCTCAAGGAATCTCTATACTGTGACATAGAGGATTCCATATTTCCTTGTTCTCTTCTCTTTCTTATGAGCAGGAGCAGAGACAAAAGCATTCTTGTTGAGGCTGACCCTGAACCTGAAAGGACCTTGAAGCGAAAGCTAAGAGAAGCTAAGCCACAATTCTCTGTAGAGGACCTAACCGAATTCTTCAAAGAAGAAGAACTCATGGCAGCCGAAAACAACAACAATGCCAACAATGCAAGGAAGGTGCTGGGTGACTTTACTGCACCTACTCCCGACTTCTATGGGAGAAGCATCTCTATCCCTGCCATTGGAGCAAACAACTTTGAGCTTAAGCCTCAATTAGTTTCTCTAATGCAACAGAATTGCAAGTTCCATGGACTTCCATTGGAAGATCCTCATCAGTTCTTAGCTGAATTCTTGCAAATCTGTGACACTGTCAAGACTAATGGGGTTGACCCTGAGGTCTACAGACTTATGCTATTCCCTTTTGCTGTAAGAGACAGAGCTAGAACATGGTTGGACTCTCAACCTAAAGAAAGCCTGGACTCTTGGGAAAAGCTAGTCAATGCCTTCTTGGCAAAGTTCTTTCCACCTCAAAAATTGAGTAAGCTTAGAGTGGAAGTCCAAACCTTCAGACAGAAGGAAGGAGAATCCCTCTATGAAGCTTGGGAAAGAGACAAACAATTAATCAGAAAGTGTCCCTCTGATATGCTTTCTGAATGGAGCATCATAGGTATTTTCTATGATGGTCTCTCTGAACTATCCAAAATGTCTTTGGATAGCTCTGATGGAGGCTCTCTTCATCTGAAGAAGACGCCTACAGAAGCTCAAGAGCTGATTGAAATGGTTGCAAATAACCAATTCATGTACACTTCTGAAAGAAATCCTGTGAACGATGGGACTAGTCAGAAGAAAGGAGTTCTTGAGATTGACACTCTGAATGCCATATTGGCTCAGAACAAAATATTGACCCAACAAGTCAATATGATTTCTCAAAGTCTGTCTGGAATGCAAAATGCACCAAGCAGTACTAAGGAGGCTTTATCTGAGGAAGAAGCTTATGATCCTGAGAACCCTTCAATGGAAGAGGTGAATTACATGGGAGAACCCTATGGAAACACCTATAATCCTTCATGGAGAAATCATCCAAATTTTTCATGGAAGGATCAACAGAGACCTCAACAAGGTTTCAACAATAATAATGGTGGAAGAAACAAGTTTAGCAATAGCAAACCTTCTCCATCATCTTCTCAGCAACAGACAGAGAGTTCTAAGCAGAATAACTCTGACTTAGCAACCATGGTCTCTGATCTAATCAAAACCACTCAAAGTTTCATGACTAAAACAAGGTCCTCCATTAGAAATTTGGAGGCACAAGTGGGTCAGCTGAGCAAGAAAATTACTGAACTCCCTCCTAGTACTCTCCCAAGCAATACAGAAGAAAATCTAAAAGGAGAGTGCAAAGCCATCACATGGCCGAATTTGGAGAGGAAGAGGAGGCAGTGAACGCCACTGAGGAGGACCTCAATGGACGTCCACTGGCCTCCAATGAGTTCCCTAATGAGGAACCATGGGAATCTGAGGCTCAAAATGAGACCATAGAGATTCCATTGAACTTACTTCTGCCATTCATGAGCTCTGATGAGTATTCTTCCTCTGAAGAGAATGAGTATGTCACTGAAGAGCAAGTTGCTAAATACCTTGGATCAATCATGAAGCTAAATGACAAGTTATTTGGAAATGAGACTTGGGAGGATGAACCCCCTTTGCTCACCAAAGAACTGGATGACTTGTCTAGGCAGAAACTGCCTCAAAAGAGACAGGATCCTGGGAAGTTTTCAATACCTTGTACCATAGGCACCATGACCTTCAAGAGGGCCTTGTGTGACTTAGGGTCAAGTGTAAACCTCATGCCTCTCTCTGTAATGGAGAAGTTAGGGATCCTTGAGGTGCAAGCTGCAAAAATCTCACTAGAGATGGCAGACAATTCAAGAAAACAAGCCTATGGACTTGTAGAGGATGTTCTGGTAAAAGTTGAAGACCATTACATCCCTACTGATTTCATAGTCCTAGAGACTGGGAAGTGCATGGATGAATCCATCATCCTTGGCAGACCCTTCCTAGCCACAGCAAAGGCTGTGATTGATGTTGGTAGAGGAGAGTTGATCATTCAAGTGAATGAAGAATCCTTTGTGTTTGAGGCTCAAGGATATCCCTCTGTCACCATGGAGAGTAAGCATGAAGAGCTTCTCTCAAAAAAGAGCCAAACAGAGCCCCCACAGTCAAACTCTAAGTTTGGTGTTGGGAGGCCACAACCAAACTCTAAGTTTGGTGTTGAACCCCCACATTCAAACTCTAAGTTTGGTGTTGGGAGGTTCCAACATGGCTCTGAGCATTTCTGAGGCTCCATGAGAGTCCTCTGTCAAGCTACTGACATTAAAGAAGCGTTGTTGGGAGGCAATCCAATGTCATATTTTATCTATTTTCTTTTGTTATTTTATATTTTTTGTAGGTTGATGATCATAAGAAGTCACAAAATCAATGAAAAAAGCAAAAACAGAATGAAAAACAGAAAGAAAAATAGCACACCCTGGAGGAGAGCGTACTGGCGTTTAAACGCCAGTGAGGCTAGCTGTTGGGCGTTTAACGCCCAGTCTGGCACCATTCTGGGCGTTTAACGCTAGAAAGGGGCACCAGACTGGCGTTAAACGCTAGAAAAGGGCAAGAAGCTGGCGTTAAATGCCAGAAATGGGCACCAGCCTGGCGTTTAACGCCAGAATTGGCACAAAACGAGATTTTGCATGCCATTTGGTGCAGGGATGACTTTTCCTTGACACCTCAGGATCTGTGGACCCCACAGGATCCCCACCTACCCCACCACTCTCTCTCTTCTTCTTCACCCATTCACCAATCACCTCAACACCTCTTCCCCAAAAACCCTTCACCTATCAAATCCCATCTTTCTCTTCACCACTTACATCCATCCTTCATAAAACCCCACCTACCTAACCATTCAAATTCAAAACACTTTCCCTCCCAAACCCACCCTCACATAGCCGAACCATCACCACCCCCCACTCCTATATAAACCCATTTTCACTCCTTCATTTTCACACAACCTAAACACCACTTCTACCCTTTTTGGCTGAACACAAAAGCCATTCCCTTCTTCTTCATTTCTTCTTCTTCTACTCTCTTCTTCCTTCTTTTGCTCGAGGACAAGCAATCCTTTTATGTTTGGTGTGGTAAAAGCATTGCTTTTTGTTTTTCCATAACTATTTATGGCATCCAAGGCCGGAAAAACCTCTAGAAAGAGGAAAGGGAAGGATAAAGCTTCCACCTCCGAGTCATGGGAGATGGAAAGATTCATCTCAAGGGTGCATCAAGACCACTTCTATGAAGTTGTGGCCTTGAAGAAGGTGATCCCCGAGGTCCCCTTCTCACTCAAAAAGAGTGAATATCCGGAGATCCGACATGAGATCCGAAGAAGAGGTTGGGAAGTTCTTACCAACCCCGTTCAACAAGTCGGAATCTTAATGGTTCAAGAGTTCTATGCCAATGCATGGATCACCAAGAACCATGATCAAAGTGTGAACCCGGATCCAAAGAATATCTTACTATGGTTCGGGGGAAATACTTGGATTTTAGTCCGGAAAGTGTAAGGTTGGCATTCAATTTGCCCATGATGCAAGGAGATGAACATCCTTACACTAGAAGGGTCAACTTTGATCAAAGGTTGGACCAAGTCCTCACAGTCATATGTGAAGAGGGCGCCCAATGGAATAGAGATTCAAGAGGGAAGCCGGTTCAATTGAGAAGGCATGACCTCAAACCCGTGGCTAGAGGATGGTTGGAGTTTATCCAACGCTCAATCATTCCCACTAGCAACCGGTCCGAAGTTACTATAGACCGGGCTATCATGATTCATAGCATCATGATTGGAGAAGAAATAGAAGTTCATGAGGTTATATCTCAAGAACTTTATAAGGTGGCGGACAAGTCTTCTACCTTGGCAAGGTTAGCCTTCCCTCATCTCATTTGTCACCTCTGTTATTCAGTTGGAGTTGACATAGAGGGAGACATCCCTATTGATGAGGACAAGCCCATTACTAAGAAGAGGATGGAGCACACAAGAGACCCCACTCATCTGAGATTCCTGAGATACCTCAAGGGATGCACTTTCCTCCACAAAACTATTGGGAGCAACTAAACACCTCCCTAGGAGAATTGAGTTCCAACATGGGACAACTAAGGGTGGAGCATCAAGAACACTCCATCATCCTCCATGAAATTAGAGAAGATCAAAGAATCATGAGAGAGGAGCAACAAAGACAAGGAAGAGACATTGAGGAGCTCAAGCACTCCATAGGATCTTCAAGAGGAAGAAAGAGCCGCCATCACTAAGGTGGACCCGTTCTTTAATTTCCTTGTTCTTTATTTTCCTGTTTTTCGAATTTTAGTGCTTATGTTTGTCTATGTTTGTGTCCTGTGATCATTAGTGTCTTAGTGTCTATGCCTTAAAGTTATGAATATCCTATGAATCCATCACCTTTCTTAAATGAAAAATGGTCTTAATTGAAAAAGAAAGAATTGCATGAATTTTGAATTTTATAACAGTTTAATTATTTTGATGTGGTGGCAATATTTTTGTTTTCTGAATGTATGCTTAAACAGTGCATATGTCTTTTGAATTTGTGGTTCATGAATGTTGGCTCTTGAAAGAATGATGAAAAAGGAGACATGTTACTGAGGATCTAAAAAATCATAAAAATGATTCTTGGAGCAAGAAAAAGTAGTGAATATAAAAAAAAAGAGAAGAAAAACGAAAAAAAGAGAGAAAGAGAAAAGAAAAAGAAAAAGAAAGAAATAAAGTTGTGATCCAAGGCAAAAAGAGTGTGCTTAAGAACCCTGGATACCTCTAATTGGGGACTCTAGCAAAGTTGAGTCACAATCTGAAAAGGTTCACCCAATTATGTGTCTGTGGCATGTGTGTATCCGGTGGTAATACTGGAAGACAGATTGCTTTGGGCCACGGCCAAGACTCAATAAATAGCTATGTTCAAGAATCATCATACTTGACTAGGAGAATCAATAACACTATCTGGATTCTGAGTTCCTAAAGAAGCCAATCATTCTGAATTTCAAAGGATAGAGTGAGATGCCAAAACTATTCAGAGGCAAAAAGCTAAAAGCCCCGCTCATCTAATTAATACTGATCTTCATAGATGTTTTTGGAATTCATTGCATATTCTCTTCTTTTTATCTTATTTGATTTTCAGTTGCTTGAGGACAAGCAACAATTTAAGTTTGGTGTTGTGATGAGCGGATAATTTGTACGCTTTTTGGCATTGTTTTTAGTATGTTTTTAGTATGATCTAGTTAGTTTTTAGTATATTTTTATTAGTTTTTAGTTAAAATTCACTTTTCTGGACTTTACTATGAGTTTGTGTGTTTTTCTGTGATTTCAGGTATTTTCTGGCTGAAATTGAGGGACTTGAGCAAAAATCTGATTCAGAGACTAAAAAGGACTGCAGATGCTGTTGGATTCTGACCTCCCTGCACTCGAAGTGGATTTTCTGGAGCTACGGAAGTCCAATTGGCACGCTCTCAACGTCGTTGGAAAGTAGACATCCTGGGCTTTCCAGCAATATATGATAGTCCATACTTTGCCCAAGATTTAATGGCCCAAACCGGCGTTCAAAGTCACCCTCAGGAATTCCAGCGTTAAACGCCGGAACTGGCACCAAAATGGGAGTTAAACGCCCAAACTGGCATAAAAGCTGGCGTTTAACTCCAAGAAGAGTCTCTACACGAAAATGCTTCAATGCTCAGCCCAAGCACACACCAAGTGGGCCCGGAAGTGGATTTTTATGTCATTTACTCATCTCTGTACACCCTAGGATACTAGTTTTCTATAAGTAGGACATTATACTATTGTATTTTCATCTTTGGACATCTAGTTCTTAGATCAGATCTTGGTTCTTCTGGTTCCCTCTCTGGGACCGAAGCCAATGATCACTCTTGTTCTTATGTATTTTCAACGGTAGAGTTTCTACACACCATAGATTAAGGTGTGGAGCTCTGCTGTACCTCGAGTATTAATGCAATTACTATTGTTCTTCTATTCAATTCCGCTTGTTCTTGTTCTAAGATATCACTTGTTCTTCAACTTGATGAATGTGATGATCTGTGACACTCATCATCATTCTCACCTATGAACGTGTGACTGAAAACCACCTCCGTTCTACCTTCGATTGGGTGAATATCTCTTGGATTCCTGATACACGACACATGGTTGATCGCCTGACAACCGAGTGCTCGCCTGACAACCGAGCCAGCCATTCCGTGAGATCAGAGTCTTCGTGGTATAGGCTAGAACTGATGGCGGCATTCAAGAGAATCTGGAAGGTCTAACCTTGTCTGTGGTATTCTGAGTAGGATTCAATGACTGAATGACTGTGATGTGCTTCAAACTCCTGAGGGCGGGGCGTTAGTGACAGACGCAAAAGAATCACTGAATTCTATTCCGGCCTGATCGAGAACCGACAGATGGATAGCCGTGCTGTGACAGGGTGCGTTGAACATTTCCACTGAGAGGATGGGAGGTAGCCACTGACAACGGTGAAACCCTTGCTTAAGCTTGCCATGGAAAGGAAGAAGAAGGATTGGATGAAGATAGTAGGAAAGCAGAGAGACGGAAGGGAAGGCATCTTCATACGCTTATCTGAAATTCCTACCAATGAATTACATAAGTATCTCTATCTTTATCTTTATGTTTTATGCGTTTATCACCATACCCATTTGAGTTTGCCTGACTAAGATTTACAAGGTGACCATAGCTTGCTTCATACCAACAATCTCTGTGGGATCGACCCTTACTCGCGTAAGGTTTATTACTTGGACGACCCAGTACACTTGCTGGTTAGTTGTGCGAAGTTGTGTTTATGCCATGGTTTTGAACACCAAGTTTTTGGATTCATTACCGGGGATTATTTGATTTGTGAAAGGTATTGATCACAATTTCGCGCTACCAGTAGACTGTAATGGTTTTCTGTGTTTTTGATGAAAAGTGTTTGCTATTTTGAATTCTTTTTGAGAAATGCTGGGATGCAAGCTGTAGATTTTTTCTGGAAACCTTGCTTTGTTATTGCCTCCAAAGGATGCCCCAGGACTTTGGTTTGAGTGTTGGGGGTTTTCCTTTTCTTTCTTTCATCGCCTGAGAAGTATTGTCCGAGTTGTTTTCTCCCTTTGTCCGAGATGTTTATAGTAACCCCATCTTCTTTTCTTACTTGTAGGATTAGTTGGCCTCATGTCTTCTCGCAATAACATTGTAGAGATGTCTTCCAGAGTTCCCGAGGGGATGTCCGATTGGCTGGACTCCCTTATTTTGTTGTGTGTTTCAGTTGTGGATGCTGAGTTTTGTACAGAACTGAAGAAGCGCCATAGGATTTGTGGTAACAATGCTCGTGAGGAGGATTACGAGCTTGTTGCTCCTGATTCTGACGAGAGAGTCTGCTTTCCGACTTCTGTTAAGGGAGAGCGTCCCTTCTTTTATGCTTGTGAATACTTCTTCAGTCAGTTGAATGTTTCCATTCCTTTTACTGCTTTTGAGACCAACCTGTTGTGGTCGTGTAACATTGCTCCGTCCCAGCTTCACCCAAATTCTTGGGGTTTTATTAAAATTTTTCAACTTCTTTGCTAGTAGTTGGACATAACACCTTCTGAAACTCTTTTCCTTTATCTTTTTGTCTCGGCCAAGCCCGGAGGTTCCTCCAAAAAGAAAGCTTCCTAGGTTTCTTTCAGATCGGCCCAGGGGCATAAAGTTTTTGCCATGTATGATGAGTCGTTTAAAAATTTTAAGAACTACTTCTTTCGAGTCCGTGCTATTGGGGGGGTCCGCCCCTTTTTTCTCGATGAAAATGACGAGCCTGCTTTTCCCCTAGAGTGGAAAAAGAATGTAAGAGTGCCACGTTACACATGGGAAATGCTAAGTGAGGTTGAGCGGGCCTTTGTAGTTGTTCTTGAAGATTTGTGGGGGAAGCCTCCCCATCTGAATACGAAGAGATTTTTGAGTGATCCATCTTTGGTTCGGGCTGCTTTGGGTACTGATGAGCGGATAATTTGTATACTTTTTGGCATTGTTTTTAGTATGTTTTTGTTATGATCTAGTTAGTTTTTAGTATATTTTTATTAGTTTTTAGTTAAAATTCACTTTTCTGGACTTTACTATGAGTTTGTGTGTTTTTCTGTGATTTCAGGTATTTTCTGGCTGAAATTGAGGGACCTGAGCAAAAATCTGATTCAGAGACCAAAAAGGACTGCAGATGCTGTTGGATTCTGACCTCCCTGCACTCGAAGTGGATTTTCTGGAGCTACAGAAGCCCAATTGGCGCGCTCTCAACGGCGTTGGAAAGTAGACATCCTGGGCTTTCCAGCAATATATGATAGTCCATACTTTGCCCAAGATTTGATGGCCCAAACCGGCGTTCAAAGTCACCTCAAGAAATCCCAGCGTTAAACGCTGGAACTGGCACCCAAATGGGAGTTAAACGCCCAAACTGGCACTAAAGCTGGCGTTTAACTCCAAGAAGAGTCTCTGCACGAAAAATGCTTCATTGCTCAGCCCAAGCACACACCAAGTGGGCCCGGAAGTAGATTTTTATGTCATTTACTCATCTCTGTACACCTTAGGTTACTAGTTCTTATAAGTAGGACCTTTTACTATTGTATTTTTCATCTTTAGATCTTTGGATCTTTTGATCACTTTAGATCTTAAGAGGACTTTGGTAGCTATCTTCATTTTGTATGCTATCTTAGATCATTGGGAGGCTGGCCATTCGGCCATGCCTAGACCTTATGCTTATGTATTTTCAACGGTGGAGTTTCTACACACCATAGATTAAGGTGTGGAGCTCTGCTGTACCTCGAGTATTAATGCAATTACTATTGTTCTTCCATTCAATTCCGCTTGTTCTTTATCCAAGATATCACTTGTTCTTCAACTTGATGAAGGTGATGATTGACGCCCATCACCATTCTCACCCATGAACAAAGTGACTGACAACCACTCTTGTTCTACAAGCGTTCAAGGCTCCAGTGAATATCTCTTGGATTCCTGATTGCACGATGCATGGTTGATCGCCTGACAACCGAGTGCTCGCCTGACAAACGAGCCAACCATTCCGTGAGATCAGAGTCTTCGTGGTATAGGCGAGAACTGATGGCAGCATTCAAGAGAATCCGGAAGGTCTAACCTTGTCTGTGGTATTCTGAGTAGGATTCAATGACTGAATGACTGTGACGTGCTTCAAACTCCTGAGGGCGGGGCGTTAGTGACAGACGCAAAAGAATCACTGGATTCTATTCCGGCCTGATTGAGAACCGACAGATGAATTCCGCTATGCTGTGACAGAGCATATGCAAATCGCTTTCACTGAGAGGATGGGAGGTAGCCACTGACAACGGTGAAACCCTTGCTTAAGCTTGCCATGGAAAGGAGTAAGAAGGATTGGATGAAGGCAGTAGGAAAGCAGAGAGACGGAAGGGAAGGCATCTTCATGCGCTTATCTGAAGTTCCTACCAATGAATTACATAAGTATCTCTATCTTTACTTTTGTGTTATTTTCGTTCATCACTATATCCATTTGAGTTTGCCTGACTAAGATTTACAAGATGACCATAGCTTGCTTCAATACTAACAATCTCCGTGGGATCGACCCTTACTCACGTAAGGTTTATTACTTGGACGACCCAGTGCACTTGCTGGTTAGTTGTGCGAAGTTGTGTAATGCCATGGTATTGAGCTACCAAGTTTTTGGGGTTCATGACCGGGGATTATGAGAGTTGTGAAAAGTATTGTTCACAATTTCACGCACCAAGTTTTTGGCGCCGTTGCCGGGGATTGTTCAAGTTTTGAGCAAGCTTTTGGTAACATCAGTGCCAAGATCCGGCAACAACATCAAGTTTTTGGTGTTATTGCCCGGGATTGTTCAGGCTGGACAACTGACGGTTCATCTTGTTGCTTAGATTAGGTATTTATTTTTTTTCGAAATTCTTGAAGATGAATTCTAGAGTTTCATGATGATTTGTTGAAATCTGGCTGGCTGAGAAGCCATGTCTAATCTCATTGGACCGAGGTTTCAACTTATCATCACAAGAGCTTGTTGATGTCTTATCAATCTTGCTTTTGGAGCAGTGATCTGCTAAGGCTTGGCTGACCTTTGGTCATGTCTAGTGTTTTGGACCGAAGCTTTCTTTGAGAGCTTGGCTGGCTGTGAAGCCATGTCTAATTCCTGGACCGGAGTCTTAGACTAGCATTGCACTGATTCCTGGAATTCTCATTAAGAATTTTGATACCTTTTTCCATTTAATTTTCGAAAAACACAAAAAAAAATTTACAAAATCATAAAATCCAAAAATATTTCTTGTTTGAGTTTAGTGTCTCATGTTAAGTTTGGTGTCAATTGCATGCATTCATATGTCTAAATGATCTTCAAGATGTTCTTGATGATTTCCTTGCTCTGATCTTTGAAATTCTATTGACTTGATTGTTTTGTGTGTCTCATATGCATTTTCATTTTGTAAGTGTCAGTAGTATACAAACTGCTAAGTTTGGTGTCTTGCATGCATTGTTATTTGATTGTTGTTGCATTTTGGTTTGTCCTTATTATTAAAAATCCAAAAATATTTTCAATTGGTGTCTTTTCAAGTCAATAATACAGAGAATTGAAGATTCAGAACATACAGCAGAGGAATTGCACAGAAAAAGCTGGGCGTTCAAAACACCCAGTGAAGAAGGACAGACTGGCGTTTAAACGCCAGCCAGGGTACCTGGTTGGGCGTTTAACGCCCAAAAGGGTAGCATTTTGGGTGTTAAACGCCAGAATGGATACCATTCTGGGCGTTTAACGCCAGGATGGCTAGAAGGGAAGATTTTGTTTTCAAATCAAATTTTTTTTAAGTTTTCAAAATCTTTTCAAAATCAAATCTTTTTCAAATCAATTTTTCAATCAAAATCTTTTTCAAAATCAATTTCTTTCCATTTTTAAAGATACTTACTATCAATTAATGATTTGATTCAACATTTCAAGTATGTTACCTTTTCTGTTGAGAAAGGTTTAATGTTTGAATCATATCTTTTCTTGTTAGTCAAGTTTTTAATTTTCAAAATCAAATCTTTTTAAATGTTTTTCAAATCATATCTTCTCAATCACATTTTTTTTAAAATCAATCATATCTTCTTAACCACATCTTTTTCAAAATAGTTTTCAATCAAATCTTTTTGATTTCTAATTTCAAAATCTTTTTCAAAAAATCACTTGATTTCTTTTCCATTTTCATTTTCGAAAATTAAGTAATGTTTTTCAAAAATGTTTTCAAAATTTTCACTTAATTTTCGAAAATCTCTTCCCTCCTTCTCACATCCTTCTGTTTATGGAGTAACACTATCCCTTAATGCAAAATTCAAACTCCATCTCCTTTGTTAAGTTTGAGTTTTCTACTTCTGTCTTCTACTCTTCTTTTCCTCTGACACCTAAAGGAATCTCTATACTGTGACATAGAGGATTCCACATTTTCTTGTTCTCTTCTCTTTCTTATGAGTAGGAGCAAAGACAAAGGCATTCTTGTTGAGGCTGATCCTGAACCTGAAAGGACCTTGAAGAGAAAGCTAAGAGAAGCCAAAGCACAACTCTCTTTAGAGCACCTGAACGAACTCTTCAAGGAAGAAGAACAAATGGCAGCCGAAAACAACAACAATGCCAACAATGCAAGGAAGGTGCTGGGTGACTTTACTGCACCTACTCCCGACTTCTATGGGAGAAGCATCTCTATCCCTGCCATTAGAGCAAACAACTTTGAGCTTAAGCCTCAATTAGTTTCTCTAATGCAACAGAATTGCAAGTTCCATGGACTTCCATTGGAAGATCCTCATCAGTTTTTAGCTGAGTTCTTGCAAATCTGTGACACTGTCAAGACTAATGGGGTTGACCCTGAGGTCTACAGACTTATGCTATTCCCTTTTGCTGTAAGAGACAGAGCTAGAACATGGTTGGACTCTCAACCTAAAGAAAGCCTGGACTCTTGGGAAAAGCTAGTCAATGCCTTCTTGGCAAAGTTCTTTCCACCTCAAAAATTGAGTAAGCTTAGAGTGGAAGTCCAAACCTTCAGACAGAAGGAAGGAGAATCCCTCTATGAAGCTTGGGAAAGATACAAACAATTGATCAGAAAGTGTCCCACTGATATGCTTTCTGAATGGAGCATCATAGGTATTTTCTATGATGGTCTCTCTGAACTGTCCAAGATGTCTTTGGATAGCTCTTCTGGAGGATCTCTTCATCTGAAGAAGACGCCTACTGAAGCTCAAGAACTGATTGAAATGGTTGCAAATAACCAATTCATGTACACTTCTGAAAGAAATCCTGTGAACAATGGGACTAGCCAGAAGAAAGGAGTTCTTGAGATTGACACTCTGAATGCCATATTGGCTCAGAACAAAATATTGACTCAACAAGTCAATATGATTTCTCAAAGTCTGTCTGGAATGCAAAATGCACCAGGCAGTACTAAGGAAGCTTCATCTGAGGAAGAAGCTTATGATCCTGAGAACCCTTCAATGGAAGAGGTGAATTACATGGGAGAACCCTATGGAAACACCTATAATCCTTCATGGAGGAACCATCCAAATCTTTCATGGAAGGATCAACAGAGACCTCAACAAGGTTTCAATAACAATAATGGTGGAAGAAACAGGTTTAGCAATAGCAAGCCTTTTCCATCATCTTCTCAGCAACAGACAGAGAGTTCTAAGCAGAATAATTCTGACTTAGCAACTATGGTCTCTGATCTAATCAAAACCACCCAAAGTTTCATGACTGAAACTAGATCTTCCATTAGGAATTTGGAAGGACAAGTGGGTCAGCTGAGCAAGAAAATTAATGAACTTCCTCCAAGCACTCTCCCAAGCAATACTGAAGAAAATCCAAAAGGAGAGTGCAAGGCCATCAATATGGCCGAATTCTGGGAGGAAGAAGAGGCAGTAAACGCCACTGAGGAAGGCCTCACTGGGCGTCCACTGGCTTCCAATGAGTTCCCTAATGAGGAACCATGGGAATCTGAGGCTCAAACTGAGACCATAGAGATTCCATTGGACTTACTTCTGCCATTCATGAGCTCTGATGAGTATTCTTCCTCTGAAGAGGATGAGTATGTCACTGAAGAGCAAGTTGCTAAATACCTTGGAGCAATCATGAAGCTAAATGACAAGTTATTTGGAAATGAGACTTGGGAGGATGAACCCCCTTTGCTCACTAAAGAACTGGATGACTTGTCTAGGAAGCAATTGCCTCAAAAGAGGCAGGATCCTGGGAAGTTTTCTATACCTTGTACCATAGGCACCATGACCTTCAAGAAGGCCTTGTGTGACTTAGGGTCAAGTGTGAACCTCATGCCCCTCTCTGTAATGGAGAAATTAGGGATCTTTGAGGTGCAAGCTGCAAAAATCTCACTGGAGATGGCAGACAACTCAAGAAAACAAGCCTATGGACTTGTAGAGGATATTCTGGTAAAGGTTGAAGACCATTACATCCCTACTGATTTCATAGTCCTAGAGACTGGGAAGTGCATGGATGAATCCATCATCCTTGGCAGACCCTTCCTAGCCACAGCAAAGGCTGTGATTGATGTTGATAGAGGAGAGTTGATCATTCAAGTGAATGAAGAATCCTTGGTGTTTAAGGCCCAAGGATATCCCTCTATCATCATGGAGAGGAAGCATGAAGAGCTTCTCTCAAAACAGAGCCAAACAGAGCCCCCACAGTCAAACTCTAAGTTTGGAGTTGGGAGGCCACAACCAAACTTTAAGTTTGGTGTTGAACCCCCACATTCAAACTC
This sequence comes from Arachis hypogaea, assembly GCF_003086295.3. Taxonomy (NCBI): domain Eukaryota; kingdom Viridiplantae; phylum Streptophyta; class Magnoliopsida; order Fabales; family Fabaceae; genus Arachis; species Arachis hypogaea. Next base: position 23,183,349 of record NC_092045.1, read on the forward strand.
TAAGTTTGGTGTTGGGAGGTTCCAACACGGTTCTGAGCATTTCTGAGGCTCCATGAGAGTCCTCTGTCAAGCTAATGACAATAAAGAAGCGCTTGTTGGGAGGCAACCCAATGTTTTATAATTAATTATTTTCTTTTGTTATTTTATCTTTTTTGTAGGTTGATGATCATAAGAAGTCACAAAAAATAATGAAAAAAGCAAAAACAGAATGAAAAACAGGAAGAAAAACAGCACACCCTGGAGGAAGATGCTGCTGGCGTTCAAACGCCAGTAAGCCTAGCTGTTGGGCGTTTAACGCCCAGTCTGGCACCATTCTGGGCGTTTAACGCCAGAAAGGGGCACCAGACTGGCGTTAAACGCCAGGAAAGGGCAAGAACCTGGCGTTAAACGCCAGGAATGGGCACCAGCCCGGCGTTTAACGCCAGAAATGGCTCAAAACGTGGATTTTGATGCCATTTGGTGCAAGGATGCCTTTTCCTTGATACCACAGGATCTGTGGACCCCACAGGACCCTACCATCACTCTCTCTCTTCTTCCCCCATTCACCAATCACCTCAACACCTCTTCCCCAAAAACCCCTCACCTATCAAATCCCATCTCTCTCTTCACCACTCACATCCATCCTTCATAACTCCCCACCAACCTCACCCTTCAAATTCAAACCACTTTCCCTTCCAAACCCACCCATAATGGCCGAACCTTTCCACCCCTCTCTCCTATATATACCCTTCTTCATCCCTTCATTTTCACACAACCTAAACACCACTTCTCCCCCTCTTTGGCCGAATACACCACCATCTCCCTCTTCCTCATTTCTTCTTCTACTACTCCCTTCTTTCTTCTTTTTCTCGAGGATGAGCAAACATTTTAAGTTTGGTGTGGTAAAAGCGTTGCTTTTTCGTTTTTCCATAACCATTTATGGCATCCAAGGCCGGAGAAACCTCTAGAAAGAGGAAAGGGAAGGCAAAAGCCTCCACCTCCGAGTCATGGGAGATGGATAGGTTCATCTCAAGGGTGCATCAAGACCACTTCTATGAAGTTGTGGCCTTGAAGAAGGTGATCCCCGAGGTCCCCTTTTCACTCAAAAAGGGTGAATATCCGGAAATCCGACATGAGATCCGAAGAAGAGGTTGGGAAGTTCTTACCAACCCCATTCAACAAGTCGGAATCTTGATGGTTCAAGAGTTCTATGCCAATGCATGGATCACCAAGAACCATGACCAAAGTGTGAACCCGAATCCAAAGAATTATCTTACTATGGTTCGGGGGAAATACTTGGATTTTAGTCCGGAGAGTGTGAGGGTGGCGTTCAACTTGCCTATGATGCAAGGAGATGAACATCCTTACACAAGAAGGGTCAACTTTGATCAAAGGTTGGACCAAGTCCTCACAGTCATATGTGAAGAGGGCGCACAATGGAAGCAAGATTCAAGGGGAAAGCCGGTCCAATTGAGAAGGCATGACCTCAAGCCCGTGGCTAGAGGATGGTTAGAGTTCATACAACGCTCAATCATTCCCACTAGCAACCGGTCCGAAGTTACCATAGATCGGGCTATCATGATCCATAGCATCATGATTGGAGAAGAAATAGAGGTTCATGAGGTCATAGCTCAAGAACTCTATAAGGTGGCGGACAAGACCTCCACCTTGGCAAGGTTAGCCTTTCCTCATCTCATTTGTCACCTCTGTTATTCAGTTGGAGTTGACATAGAGGGAGACATCCCCATTGATGAGGACAAGCCCATCACCAAGAAAAGGATGGAGTACACAAGAGATCCTACTCATCATGAGATCCCTGAGATTCCTCAAGGGATGAATTTTCCTCCACAAAACTATTGGGAGCAACTAAACACCTCCCTAGGAGAGTTGAGTTCCAACATGGGACAACTAAGGGTGGAGCATCAAGAACACTCCATCATCCTTCATGAAATTAGAGAAGATCAAAGAATCATGAGGGAGGAGCAACAAAGACAAGGAAGAGACATTGAGGAGCTCAAGCACTCCATAGGATCTTCAAGAGCAAGAAAGAGCTGCCATCACTAAGGTGGACCCGTTCCTTGATTTCCTTGTTATTTATTCTTCTGTTTTTCGAATTTTATGCTTATGATTATCCATGTTTGTGTCTTGTGATCATTAGTGTCTTAGTGTCTATGCCTTAAAGTTATGAATGTCCTATGAATCCATCACCTTTCTTGAATAAAAATGTGTTTAATTGAAAAAGGAAGAATTGCATGAATTTTGAATTTTATAACAGTTTAATTATTTTGATGTGGTGGCAATATTTTTGTTCTCTGAATGTATGCTTAAACAGTGCATATGTATCTTGAATTTGTGGTTCATGAATGTTGGCTCTTGAAAGAATGATGAAAAAGGAGACATGTTACTGAGGATCTGAAAAATTATTAAAATGATTCTTGAAGCAAGAAAAAGCTATTCAAAAAAAAAAAGAAGAAAAAAAGAGAAAGAAAACGAAAAGAAATAGAGAAATAAGAGTTGTGATCCAAGGCAAATAAGAGTGTGCTTAAGAACCCTGGACACCTCTAATTGGGGACTTTAGCAAAGCTGAGTCACAATCTGAAAAGGTTCACCCAATTATGTGTCTGTGGCATGTATGTATCCGGTGGTAATATTGGAAGACAGAGTGCTTTGGGCCACAGCCAAGACTCAATAAATAGCTATGTTCAAGAATCATCATACTTTACTAGGAGAATCATTAACACTATCTGGACTCTGAGTTCCTAAAGAAGCCAACCATTCTGAATTTCAAAGGATAGAGTGAGATGCCAAAACTGTTCAGAGGCAAAAAGTTAAAAGCCCCGCTCATCTAATTAATACTGATCTTCACAGATGTTTTTGGAATTCATTGCATATTCTCTTCTTTTTATCTTGTTTGATTTTTAGTTGCTTGGGGACAAGCAACAATTTAAGTTTGGTGTTGTGATGAGCGGATAATTTGTATACTTTTTGGCATTGTTTTTAGTATGTTTTTGTTATGATCTAGTTAGTTTTTAGTATATTTTTATTAGTTTTTAGTTAAAATTCACTTTTCTGGACTTTACTATGAGTTTGTGTGTTTTTCTGTGATTTCAGGTATTTTCTGGCTGAAATTGAGGGACCTGAGCAAAAATCTGATTCAGAGACCAAAAAGGACTGCAGATGCTGTTGGATTCTGACCTCCCTGCACTCGAAGTGGATTTTCTGGAGCTACAGAAGCCCAATTGGCGCGCTCTCAACGGCGTTGGAAAGTAGACATCCTGGGCTTTCCAGCAATATATGATAGTCCATACTTTGCCCAAGATTTGATGGCCCAAACCGGCGTTCAAAGTCACCTCAAGAAATCCCAGCGTTAAACGCTGGAACTGGCACCCAAATGGGAGTTAAACGCCCAAACTGGCACTAAAGCTGGCGTTTAACTCCAAGAAGAGTCTCTGCACGAAAAATGCTTCATTGCTCAGCCCAAGCACACACCAAGTGGGCCCGGAAGTGGATTTTTATGTCATTTACTCATCTCTGTACACCTTAGGTTACTAGTTCTTATAAGTAGGACCTTTTACTATTGTATTTTTCATCTTTAGATCTTTGGATCTTTTGATCACTTTAGATCTTAAGAGGACTTTGGTAGCTATCTTCATTTTGTATGCTATCTTAGATCATTGGGAGGCTGGCCATTCGGCCATGCCTAGACCTTATGCTTATGTATTTTCAACGGTGGAGTTTCTACACACCATAGATTAAGGTGTGGAGCTCTGCTGTACCTCGAGTATTAATGCAATTACTATTGTTCTTCCATTCAATTCCGCTTGTTCTTTATCCAAGATATCACTTGTTCTTCAACTTGATGAAGGTGATGATTGACGCCCATCACCATTCTCACCCATGAACAAAGTGACTGACAACCACTCTTGTTCTACAAGCGTTCAAGGCTCCAGTGAATATCTCTTGGATTCCTGATTGCACGATGCATGGTTGATCGCCTGACAACCGAGTGCTCGCCTGACAAACGAGCCAACCATTCCGTGAGATCAGAGTCTTCGTGGTATAGGCGAGAACTGATGGCAGCATTCAAGAGAATCCGGAAGGTCTAACCTTGTCTGTGGTATTCTGAGTAGGATTCAATGACTGAATGACTGTGACGTGCTTCAAACTCCTGAGGGCGGGGCGTTAGTGACAGACGCAAAAGAATCACTGGATTCTATTCCGGCCTGATTGAGAACCGACAGATGAATTCCGCTATGCTGTGACAGAGCATATACAAATCGCTTTCACTGAGAGGATGGGAGGTAGCCACTGACAACGGTGAAACCCTTGCTTAAGCTTGCCATGGAAAGGAGTAAGAAGGATTGGATGAAGGCAGTAGGAAAGCAGAGAGACGGAAGGGAAGGCATCTTCATGCGCTTATCTGAAGTTCCTACCAATGAATTACATAAGTATCTCTATCTTTACTTTTGTGTTATTTTCGTTCATCACTATATCCATTTGAGTTTGCCTGACTAAGATTTACAAGATGACCATAGCTTGCTTCAATACTAACAATCTCCGTGGGATCGACCCTTACTCACGTAAGGTTTATTACTTGGACGACCCAGTGCACTTGCTGGTTAGTTGTGCGAAGTTGTGTAATGCCATGGTATTGAGCTACCAAGTTTTTGGGGTTCATGACCGGGGATTATGAGAGTTGTGAAAAGTATTGTTCACAATTTCGCGCACCAGGTACTGTCTGCTTTATTTTTATACTTGCTTCTGAGCTTTTTCTTCTCCTATGTTGTAACTTGTCTTTTGTGGTTGATTTTGTGTTTTTCAGAGATGTCGAAGAATAATGATTCTATGAAGGCCTACAAGAAGGCGAAGAAGGCAACTGCTGCTTTAAACATTTCGGCCAAGGCGGCCGGAGAAGGATCTTCCCAGGTTCCAGTTAAACCTCCTGTACCTAGTTCTCCCGGGCTGAGAAAGGCAATTCCTACTCCTCGGGTTCGTTTGGTCGATCCTCCACAATCTTCTGCTGCAGCTTCTGGTGCCCCTCCTAGTAAGAAGCAAAAAACATCCGAGCCCTTTAACCTGGATGCCCTGGATTTTAATGCTATCGAGTTTGTTGACCAGCAAATTGCCCCCCTATGGTGGGCTTTCTATGGACGACGTTTCTCTTCTTCAGTATCTGGATTTTATCACCAAAAGTAGTGTGAAGATGGCTCATATGGGTGCGGCTATATTCCGAACAGTTTAGGGGATTCCGATTCATGCCACAAAATCCTTCATGGAAGAGGCCAAGTCGGAATTTGATCGAATCAAGGTCTGAAGGAGGAGTTGGAGGTGAAGTTGGCAAAGGTGGAGAAGGAGCTGGAGGGTGAGAAGGCCAGTTCTATTGCCTTGGCTGCTTCTTTGAAGCTGGCCGAGGACATGGCACTGAAAGATAAGGATAGCTATGTCTCGGCTTATAGGGAATTGATGCATCTTCGGGAGGATTTGGAAATTGCTCGGGTTAATTATGGTGAGCTTCAGGGTCACCTTGTGGGTAGCGTAACTGCCGCCTTCGAGAACCTGATGGAGCAGTTCCGGGTTGTTGCTCCTGATGCCGACTTGACTCTCATCAGCCTGGACAATGTCGTGAGGGATGGTAAGATTGTCTCTGATGACCAGGATGATGATGAGACTGATCCTCCCCCAGTGCCTTCTCTTAAGGTGTCGACCTCCTCTGTTCCTCCCGTTACATCTGATCCGGATTGCCAGATTCTGAACCGGGATGATGGAACCGTAGATGCTGTGCCCCTTCAGACTCGCACTCCTTCTCCCCATACTGATGCTACCGGGAAGGCTCCTGATCTTAGTTGATCTTTTTTTCTGAATGTTTGTGTAAATAGCCTGATTTGTGGGCTTTTGAACTTGTTTTTGTGAATGTTGTTTTATTGACTGTTGATACTCTAGTTGCTATTTCTAGCAACTTATTTTGAAAACAAAATGGTTTCTCTGAGGTTGATTTCGGTGGCCTCTTTGAAGCTTTATCATACTATGCTTCCCTTGTGCTCTAGCAGGGTGTCTGTCGGAATCTCGCTGCTTGGCCTCTTTAGATTGCTTTTATACTTTTTGTTTGTAGCTTGGATCCTTTTGAGGTCGTGACTTGTGAGGGATCCGACTTGTTTTTCGGTTTCCTTGCTTTTGTTTTGTATTTTAGCGCCTTATAACTGATTTTTTTTTATGTTGGTCCCCTTCTAAGTTATTTTTGTAATCCTCTTTTTTGGGCCTTTGCCAGGTCTCTTTAAGGGATTATTTTTATAACTTATCGTTATAGGAAGCCGACTTCGTTAGGTCGATCTCTTCTAAGTTTTTTTTGTAATCCTCTTTCTTGGACCTTTGGTAGGTCTCTTTCAGGGATTACTTTTACAACTTGTTTTGTAGGAAACCGACTTCGTTAGGTCGATCTCTTCTAAGTTGTTTTTGTAATCCTCTTTCTTGGACCTTTGGTAGGTCTCTTTTAGGGATTACTTTTACAACTTATTTTGTAGGAAACCAACTTCGTTAGGTCAATCTCTTCTAAGTTGTTTTTGTAATTCTCTTTCTTGGACCTTTGATAGGTCTCTTTCAGGGATTACTTTTACAACTTGTTTTGTAGGAAACCGAATTCGTTAGGTCGATCTCTTCTAAGTTGTTTTTGTAATCCTCTTTTTTGGACCTTTGATAGGTCTCTTTCAGGGATTACTTTTACAACTTGTTTTGTAGGAAACCGACTTCATTAGGTCGATCTCTTCTAAGTTGTTTTTGTAATCCTCTTTCTTGGACCTTTGGTAGGTCTCTTTCAGGGATTACTTTTACAACTTGTTTTGTAGGAAACCGACTTCGTTAGGTCGATCTCTTCTAAGTTATAGCAATTCCTTTTTAATAGGGTTGGCCAGACCTCTTTCCAGGGATTTGCTGATAACTTGGACTGGTTTGATCCGATTTTTTAATATTCGGCCAGTCTCTTTTTTTAAGTTATTATATAGCAATCCGTAAGACCTCATCAGGTTCTTTTTCGGGATAAATTTCGATAACTTCTTGCATTATTCTATGTTCATCTTTTGCCGATTTGTAGATTTTGGTTTCTGTCCTGGTTTAATCGACCTTTGGGTGAATCGCGTTTTCACCTTTGTCGGTCGATTATTCCTTTAAAGATCATGTAGTGAAACTGTTCTTCACTTCTTGTTCGATCTGTTGCTTTATAATCGGACGATGAATGCTTCAGATTAATGCGTCTTGAGCATTTGTAGAATATCTGAAATGTATTTTTATTTAAAGAAAGTGCAAATATATACAGGCGGGAGTTTTTTATACCCTTAAGTCGGATTAAATCTCAATCTTGACGCCTCAATAAAAAACCTTTTCAGGAAAAAGAGTGCGTCTTGTGATGAGACTTTTATCTAACTATAGTACCTTCTTAGGTTACAGGCGTGCCATGATCTGGGGAGTTCTCGTCTTTTGAGTTTGGACAGTCTGTAGTAGCCCTTCCCAAGTACTTCTGTGACTCGGTAGGGTCCTTTCCAATTAGCTGCCAGCTTTCCTTCTCCAGGTCGAGTTGTTCCAATATCATTTCGGATTAAGATGAGATCATTCTCTGCGAAATCTCTTGGCACTACCCTCTGATTATACCTGGAAGCCATTCGTCACTTTAATGCCTCTTCTCTGATCCGAGCTCTTTCTTGGATTTCTGGAAGTAGGTCGAGCTCTTCTCTTTGGAGTTGAGAATTTGTTTGCTCATTGTAGTGGACTACTCGGGGAGATCCTTCTTCGACCTCTATTGGAATCATTGCCTCCACTCCGTATGCTAGTCGGAATGGTGATTCGTTCGTGGTGGAATGGGGGGTCGTCCGATACGCCCATAGGACTTGTGGAAGTTCCTCGGCCCAAGTCCCCTTTGCTTCTTGCAGTCTATGCTTCAACCCGGCCAATATGACTTTGTTGGCCGCTTCGGCTTGTCCATTGGCTTGGGGATGTTCAACGGAGGTGAACTGGTGTTTTATATTCAAGTCGGCCACTAACTTTCTGAAGACTGCATCCGTGAATTGGGTGTCATTGTCTGTGGTGATGGAGTATGGGACCCCAAACCTTGTAACGATGTTCCTATATAGGAATTTCCGGCTTCTTTGAGCAGTAGCATTGGCTAGGGGTTCTGCTTCGATCCATTTCGTGAAATAGTCTACTCCTACTATGAGAAATTTTACTTGTCCCGATCCCTGTGGGAAGGGTCCGAAAAGATCGAGTCCCCATTTTGCAAATGGCCAGGGTGAGGTCACGCTAATGAGTTTTTCTGGCGGGGCAATGTGAAAGTTGGCATGCTTTTGACATGGTGGGCATGTCTTTACAAATTCTGTAGCTTCCTTTCGTAGAGTTGGCCAATAGAATCCTGCCCGAAGTACTTTTTTGGTGAGAGCTTGTGCTCCGAGATGGTTGCCACAAATGCCGCTGTGTACTTCTTCCAAGACTTCCTTTGTATTGGATGTCGGGACGCATTTTAACAATGGTGTTGAGATCCCTCTTTTGTATAGGATTTTGTTTATGATAGTGTAGCACTGTGCCTCCCTTTTTAACCTCTTTGCCTCCTTTTCATCTGTGGGAAGCGCTTCTGTTTTGAGGTAGTTAATTATGGGGTTCATCCATCCTTGATCCCGACCTGTTATGGCTAGGATTTTTTCTTCTTCCGATATTGATGGGTTCTGTAGTATTTCTTGGATGAGGCTTCTATTGTTGCCCCCTGGTTTGGTGCTGGCTAGCTTTGAGAGCGCGTCAGCTCGGGCATTTTGCTCGCGGGGGTATGTGGCAGATCCTATATTCTCCAAGTTGTCCGAGCTGTTCTTTGGTTTTATCCAAATATTTTTTCATGGTAGGATCTTTGGCTTGGTAGCTTCCCGTTATTTATGAGGTAACGACTTGTGAGTCACTGTAGATGTTGAGTTTCTGAGCTCCATCTTCCCTAGCCAGCTTCAAACCAGCTAATAACGCTTCGTATTCTGCTTGGTTGTCTGAGGCCGGGAATCCGAATTTCAGGGAAAGCTCAAGTTGGATTCCTTGGTTGCTTTCGATTATCACACCTGCACCGCTTTCGGCTTTATTTGAGGAACCGTCCACATATATGTTCCACTCTATGGGGATTTCTGTGGTGTCTGTGAATTCTGCAATGAAGTCGGCCAGGTATTGTGATTTAATGGCTGTCCGTGCCTCGTATTGGAGGTCGAACTCGGACAACTCGATTGCCCACTATAGGATTCTTCCTGCTAGATCTGTTTTCTGCAGTATTCCTTTTATGGGCTGGTTGGTCCGAACTTTGATGGTGTGCGCTTGGAAGTATGGGCGAAGTCGTCGGGATGTGAGTATCAAAGCGTAGGCGAACTTCTCTATTTTCTGGTAGTTCAGCTCTGACCCCTGTAGTGCTTTACTAATGAAGTAGACGGGTTGTTGTCCCCCTTCATCTTCTCTAATTAGTGCTGAGGCTATTGCTCAACTTCCTACAGTGGGGTATAGTATGAGTGGTTCCCCCTTTCGTGGTCGAGATAGGATGGGGGGCTGTCCCAGGAATTCTTTAAAGTCTCAGAAGGCTTGTTCACATTCCGTTGTCCACTCGAAGTTTTTTCCCTTCCTTAAGGTAGCGTAGAAGGGGAGGGATCTTATTGCTGACCCTGCTAGGAATCTGGACAAGGCCGCCAGTCTCCCATTGAGTTGTTGGACTTCTTTGACGCAGGTCGGGCTTTTCATGTTGAGTATGGCCTGGCATTTATCTGGATTTGCCTCGATTCCTCTTTGTGTGAGCATGAAGCCCAGGAATTTTCCTGCCTCTACTGCGAAGGTGCATTTAGCCGGGTTGAGTCGCATGTCGTGCTTCCATATGGTGTTGAACACTTGAACCAAGTTGGTTAGTAATGTTTCTTCACTTTGTGTCTTTATCAACATGTCGTCCACATAGACCTCCATGATTTTTCCGATGTCGTCTGAAAAGACTTTATTTATTAGCCTTTGATAAGTGGCTCCCGCATTCTTAAGGCCGAAAGGCATTACGATATAGCAATAATTTGCTTTTGGTGTAAGAAACGAGGTCTTTTCTTGATCCGGTGGATACATTGGAATCTGGTTGTAGCCTGAGTATGTGTCCATGAATGAGAGATACTTATATCCTAATGAGGCATCGACTAGAGCATCGATGCTTGGGAGTGGATAAGGGTCTTTTGGGCAGGCTTTGATAAGGTCGGTGTAGTCGGTGCACATTCGCCACTTCCCATTTGACTTTTTCACCAAGACGACGTTTGCTAGCCATAGTGGGTATTTAACTTCTCTTATGAACCCTGCTTCTAGTAGTGCCTGTACTTGTTCTTCTACAGCTTGAGACCGATCTGGCCCGAGTTTTCTTCGTCTTTGTTGTACCGGCCGGGATCCCGGGTAGACTGCCAGCTTGTGGCTCATTAGTTCGGGATCTATGCCCAGCATGTCGGCAGCTTTCCACGCGAAGAGATCAACATTATCTTGTAGAAACCGTAGTAGCGATTCTTTTGCGTCTCCTTTCAGGATCGTGCCAATATTAGTTGTTTTGTCCGAGGTATCTCCGATCTGGACTCTTTCTATTTCTCCTCCGGGTCGTGGGCGGAGTTCTTCTCGTCTCTGATCTCCGCCGAGTTCGATCGTGTGGAACTCTCCTTCTTCACCTCGGAGATTTAGTCTTTCGTTATAACAGCGATGCACCATCTTTTGATCTGCTTTTATTGTAGCTATCCCTTCTGTAGTTGGGAATTTCATACATAGATGTAGAGTTGAAACTATTTCTCCGAGTTGATTTAACGTTGTCCGACCTATTAAGGCATTGTAGGCTGAGCTTACGTCGACCACGATATAATCTATCTTAAGTGTTCTGGATTGATTCCCCTTTCCGAAGGTTGTATGTAATGATACGTATCCTAGTGGCTGTACTGGGGTATCCCCAAGTCCGAACAGGCTGTTCGGGTATGCTCTTATCTCTTTTTCTTCTAAGCCGAGTTTGTCGAAGGCAGTTTTGAATAAGATGTCGGCGGAGCTTCCTTGGTCAATTAATGTGCGGTGGAGGTTGGCGTTTGCCAATATGATTATGATGACCATGGGGTCGTTGTGTCCTGAGATGATTCCGGATGCATCTTCTTTGGTAAACGTGATTGCTGGGATGTCTGGCACCTCTTTCTTGCCTTCGACATGATACACTTCCTTGAGGTATCGCTTGCGGGATGATTTGGAGATTCCTCCTCCAGCAAATCCACCGTGTATCACGTGGATATGTCTTTCAGGTGTGCGAGGTGATCGTTCAGATCGTCCGACATCTTCATCCCTTCTTCTTTTTCTTGGTTCTTCGTCTCGGTTGGCCAGGAACCGATCTAGTTTTCCTTCCCTAACTAACTTTTCTATGACGTTTTTCAAGTCAAAGCATTCGTTGGTGGAATGTCCTCGGACTCGATGGTACTCACAGTATTCGTTCCGATTTCCTCCTCCCCTTTTGCCTTTAAGTGGCCGAGCTGGGGGTATTTTTTCCGTATGGCAGACTTCTTTGTAAATATCTACCAAGGATACCCTAAGAGGGGTGTAGTTATGATATTTTTTGATTTTCTCTCCGGAGCGATCTTCTTTTTTCCTGGATTCTTTATCTTTATTTTGGTAGGCAGAACCAAACCTTGAGGCTTCCCCAAGTCGAGAATTCTCCTCCATGTTGATGTACTTCTGCGCCCGTTCTTGTACTTTGTCTAGGGATGTCGGGTACCTCTTTGATATAGATTGGCTAAATGGTCCTTCTTGTAGGCCATTAATGAGACCCATGATGGCAGCTTCTGTTGGTAGACTTTGTATATCCATGCATGTTTTGTTGAATCTTTTCATGTAGTTGCGAAGGCTCTCCCGATCTCCTTGCTTGATCCCTAGTAGGCTGGGTGCGTGTTTAGCTTTGTCCTTTTGTATGGAAAATCGGGCCAGGAACTTTTTGGTCAGGTCGTCGAAACTCGAGATGGATTTTGGAGGTAGGTTATCGAACCATCTAATGGCTGTCTTGGTAAGAGTTGTTGGAAAGGCTTTGCAGCGAACTGCATCTAAGGCGTCAGTGAGGTACCTTCTACTTCTGAAGTTGCTGAGATTGTGGTTGCGGTCCGAGGTGCCGTCATATGGAGTCATATCCGGAAGTTTGAAATCTTTTGGGATTTTGGTCTTCATAATTTCCCTGGTGAATGGATCTTGATCTTTCTAAAAGCTATCCTCTATGGAGGGTCGTGTAGCTTTAGTTTTGAGATCGGCTTCGAGTTTCATAAGCTTATCTTCTAATTCTCGGCGCCGCCTTATCTCTCGACGTAGATCCTCTTCTTTTTCGCGTTGATGTTGGGCTTCTTTCTCAAGTTGCTTCAATTGATTTTGAAGTGCTTCTATGGCCCCGGGATTTGATGAATTTTTGTCACCATTGGATTTTGGAGTATCTTTAAGTATAGCATCCATGTTTTTGTATGGCGTTCTATCTTTCAAACCTGAGTCGTGGTCGTTGTCATGGTTGTCTGCCATGGTGTTGGGATGACTTCCAGGGTCCCCGGCAATGGCGCCAATGTTCCGAGGGTTACCTGAAACTGTAGGTCGATATGGTCGAGATCTTCTGTGTTGGTCGGAGCCGACGTGTCCAGCAGGTGTATAGCGGCCAGAGCTGGTGTGTCCGACTTGTGGGACTGAAAGCGCTGCTGATCCTTCGTCCCCAGAGGGTGGGGGGTACCTGCAAGGGACTCCGATGCTTAATTTAGCAAGGGTATTAAGCAGGTATTGAGTAGAATCAGAGTATGAGTTATACCTGGGTGCTCCAGTGTATTTATAATGGTGTGGAGTGACCTTTTTGGATAGAATAAGTTAGTTATCTTATCTTATCTTATCTTCTGAGTGAGGTCATCTTATCTTTAGGGGAACCGCCTTCCTTTTGTAGGCTTGGGCTGCCTTAGGATCTGGGGCGTGTTCCTCTATTTGGGCCCTTTGTTTGGGCCTTCTCGTGACTTGACCGAACTCTTTGAGGAGGTCGGATTGTCCTGACCTGAAGAGGTCGGTCGCTTTGTCTGTAGAACATCTTGGGTCGGACAACTTGACCCAGGATATGAATAGAAACCTGAGATAAAGTTTTGCTCATAAAAGAAAAAAAAGATGCATTGCAATTGAACAGGTTTAAATCACATACAGAAATTTTTGGAATATAAGGTAAAAGAGTATAGGCTAAATTGAAAGCGATTTTATTAAAACTTCAATAGACAGTCATATCACACCAAAACAAGTTCAAATCATATCAAAAAGAGGTATTGCTCAAGTAAAAAAAGTACAAAGTCAAGGAAAATTTTACATAATAATAAATCAAAACTTGTTTAAAAATGTTTAAACAGAACTCCAATAATATACTTGAAATCACAATCTTATAAGGATGTTCAATAATATTAAAATGCGCTAAGAAGGAAACCAACTCATTTCAAGAAAGAAACTTAAATTAAAGGATTTCAATTAGAATTCATAAAGCATGTCACTCATAGAAACGAAGAGCTTAAGAAGGAACTCAACAACTTAAAAAAATTGATTCAAAACTTAAATTTCTTCAAAAGAATTCAAAACTTTCTCTTTTTTTTTTCAAAATGGTTCAAAACAAAATTCTGAAAGTATACTTGGAATAACCACCTCGCAAGGACCGTTTAAGAAGATTGATGCGCTTAAAAGAAAATCAGCCCATGGAAGAATGGATCTTTAAATCAAAGGAATTCAAACAAGAACTCACTAGGCGTGGATTATCAAACGAGTTTCCAATTGATTCAAAGGAATACAAAACGCGCCAGTAAGACAACTCAATCAATAGAAAATTCTCAAGAAAGAACCTTTGACTAAAGAAAGACAGATAAAAGGACAGATGGTGTATTAGATGGAAACGAATTCAAGTTGACTCGGGTGAATATGAGATTCACAAGAAATGGAAAACTAAGACTGATAGTGACATTTATAAAAATAAAAGAATAATTAAAAATAAAACAAAGTATGACATCCATGAAATGAAAGGATTAAGAGGCAATTGGTCCTTTCTTAAAAGGAAAGAAAAGTCCAATACTCTCCAAAAAACAACACTTACATAAATAATGTATTATGCTAAACCAAATACAAATTAAATAATTTAAGTGAAGTTTATCAAATGAAAGTCAACTAGAATAAGGGCAAAAATCCTTTCTTTTCAAAAATTTGAAAAATACATAAGTACATAATCAAATAAAAGATATGCAATAAGAACTATAGTAAAGCTATTACAAAAATCAAGTTGTATTTAGAGTAGGTATAATTCTATAAATCGAGAAAAGAACATGCGAGGTATTGGGAGTAAATAGTTTTTAAATTGCATAAAGAATTTTCAAAGCTTCATATAAAGAAAGTTATATCGAATCAAAAACGATTTTATAAGGGCTTCAAGAATAATAGTTGTAAATATAATCAAATAAGAGAAAAATTATATCACAACTTCTTTAAAAGGAACTCGAAATAGGAGTTTAAAGGAATACACTGCATCAAAATAGGTTCAAAATTGTACCAAAGATTACATGGATCAAGAAAAGAATTTAAACAAAGAAAGGTAAACACACCAAGGACGTTAAGCAGATTTATGCAATTAGAATCAAACGAAGAAGCATATGAACAGAAGAATAGGGTTGGAAAGACATCAATTCACTTTTTCAAAAGAAATAGCAATTGAGGATTCTAAGGTAAACTTATAAGAGAACAAGCCACATGACATTCACAGAGTTCAAGACACCTAACCGAATAACTTCGAGAAATAGTTTCTAACATTCCCAAAACCTGCAACTCATGTTATCTATGACTCGCATATCGTCTATGATAACCCATTAGTGCTTCCATACACGTAATTCACTGGTGTTAAGCCAGGAATTATGCAATGCAAGACTAATAGCATTAATCAATAGACCATCATGTGCATTAAACTCTATTCTCGTTACTCAAACAAGACCTACTACATGACAGACTCTCAGAGTATGCAATTAAAGCATAATCAGTCCATTCCCAAGGCTCTATTGGAAAGACCACTCTGATACCATAATGTAACACCCTCACTACCAGAATGTCATGCTTCCGGCCGCGCGACTTTGATAGCAAGAAGTATTACGACTACTTTATATACTTATTATTAAAATAGGAGCCTGTGACTCTACACCGCAGTGCTGACTTCTTTGAAAACCGGAAATAAATATTTTATCTTAAAAAAACAAGCAGGCATAGATTCATATACAAGAATTCTTACATAATACCTTATAATATAAAATGTATATATAAAGCATACAACTCCTATCCCTCTTACAAAATTGTAAAAACAAAGACGAGGGAAGAAAATAATCTAATAAATACAATAACATATAAACCAAACGCAATATAACTCTTTTTAATGCTTCTTCATCCGGTTCCTGAAAAGATAAAGCTGTAGGGGGTGAGAACCTAACCACATGGTCTCACCACGGAGTTTCAAAGTTGTCCTAAGAAGATATTTAATAAAAAAACTATTTTCAAGCTCAGTGATTATCATTGCCTTATGAATCTTTTAAAACTCAATAGGTAATCGTTCAAATACTTTTCAAGGAAACAATGTTTAATCCTTCAGAAATCCGAAACCTTTCCTTTCTTATAAGAAAATCTCAATAAAAAACCAAGCACGCAATCAATCAACACAATCATTAATTCAGCACCAAAATTCATTCTCAAATGTAGCAGGTCAGGACAAACATAGGCAAGACAAACAAGGAAAGCACAAGTAGGTAGCAGTTACAGCAAATAGTTCAAGTAGCAATTAAGAACAATTTAGCAATTAGGCAAACTAAAACAAGTTCAAACCCAAGCAAAGCATACAGATGCATATGATGCATGCCTGTCCTATAGCTGATGAGGCTCATATGTCGTTATCCAGCCAACCCAACAAGTTTGAATTGTCCTTAGACTGTCCCCCGACGTGCATCCCCAAGAGTCTATGCATAGCTTTTTCTTAAATAATAAATATTGCTCAATGGGGGTAACATTTTCGAGAATTTATATAGTGCTCGGTCACACTTACGTCGTAGGGTCAACAGAGTATCGAGTTTTCAACCTGGTACACATTGTGGCAAGCCATGGTACTTTATCCAGGAAACCTCGTATCTCAGATAATTCAAAGATCATATTTCAACATTCTAAATCCATATCTCAACATTCTCATCATTCTCAACATCATCATCATTCATCAATCCAAATCTCATTTCCAATTTCATTCAAAAACCATATTTCAAAGAAAATTCTCAATCATCCTTCTTTCCATTCCATTCACTAACAATTTCCAATCCAAAACATAACTCTTCCTCTGATAAATGAGATAATTTTAAATCATATAATACTTAAAACCTTTTAAAATAACTACTTCCAGTGAAACTTTTAATTTTATAAAATTTCGACAGCATCTTCTCTAAAACTTGGATTTTGCCACCCTTTTCAGGTCCCATCCGAACATTTCTCAAACCTTTTTCTCAACCATTTCCAAATCTCATTCATTTTTTCTAAAATTCAACTAGTTCCAATATCAAATTGCTTTCAAGCGAATTAGTGCCAATAATAAATCTCTTTTTAAAATCAAACCAGCTTAAATACTAAATCATTTATAAAGTCATACTAACTCAAAATTAAACCTTTTCTAAGGTTAATTCAGTTTCATATTCCAAATCATTTCCAAAGTCGATTCGTTTACATTATAAAAAATAACTTCAAAACCAAGAGAGCCATTTTTCATAATAATCAATTAAATAACCTTTCAAACTAATTTCTTTTCAACAATCACAAACTACTCAAATAATCAAGCAATCAGTCATTCAGTCCAGCAAACAACCACATTTATAAGACAATCATAATCACAGGCATATGTTTCTCACATTAATATCTATTTATAACAACTCTGTAATGTAAAATAAATTTTAAGAAAAACCCCTACCTCGATGTCTTAATCGGAGAATTTAACTCAATAATCCCCTTTATTCCCACTTCATGGCAGCAGCAGCGATCTTAGCAGCTCCATTATCAATTATGACTTTGCAATAGATAAATCGATAGTGGCTAGAATGAAAACATATTTCTGTAATTAGAGTAAAGGTAGCACAAGGAAACCAAATAGCAGTAGGATAAAGGCAGAAACATTATAAATTTCAGAATTAAAGGAGTTGAAACCAAAATAGGAAGAATAGTGCTACCGGAGACAACAACATTCAGTAGTTCCAAACAAGGGTGGCAGTGCCGAGATATGACAATAGTGACTCTAGTAAATCAAACGGATCAAAACTAGCTGCGTAAATAAAATGGCACAAAGAAAAATCAAAGCGATCTTACCCATGAACTTACCAAGATGAAATGTAGTGGCTACAACGTCCCTCACTACAATCAATCAGCAGTAAGGACACAACCAGGTTCATCACCAAAAATGGCAGTAACTACAAGCTCCGGAACACCAATAGTAATAGCAGCAGCAGCGGAGGTATCCATCGCCACCTTCTTCCTTTTCTTGCTCGAACTCCTCCCTGCGATAAACCCAACAACAGCAACAACTCTCACGATAAAGGTAAACTTAACGGATGAAGAAGCTAAAGCAGGGTTAGGACTTACCAACAGATACAGGCCTAAAAAACAATTTCCGGTGCTAGCAACGGTGGCGACCGAACTCCAGCGACGATAATTGAAACGATTGTGCGTTTTTTTCGATGACGGCAGCGGGTTTCGGGCAGCAGAAGCTCGATCACGGTGCCGCAGCCCTCAGTAGTAGCGGTGATGGAGTAATTTTGAATAAAATTAGGGGTAATAGAGTAATTGAAAATCTATTTTAATCCAATAATAATATTTATAAAAATACTATCTAATTATAAAATTATAATTTATCTTCGAATTAATACTCAAATAGAAGAATTAGAGATAATATAATTAATTTTCTTTATTCATAAAATTAATATATCAAATTATAAAAATATCAATTATTTAGATTAAATCATATAAAGTTCTTATTATTTTATAACTACCAACTTTATAATTAAAATATAGAGAATAATTCAATAATTATAAAATTAGACAAAATTCTAATTTAAATAGCGAAATCTCATTATTTTCGAATTTCCAGAACTTTAAATCATAAATAGGAAAATAATCCATAGGTATAGAATTTAGATAAAAACCTTAATTTATTTCAAGTCCAATTAATTGCCTTTAATTATTTTCAATAAAAATAATTTCTGAAATTAAAGTCATAAATAAATATATAATTTGAGATTGATTTGAAATATGACTTTTCAAAAGTCTTGGGTCTTACAATTTACATAATAAAAAATAAGATAAATTTGCAACCAAAATTTTTTAGAATATTTGGGTAGAATTGTATTTTAAGTATTTTATTAATGTAAATTATTACAGCAAAAGAGTAGAACATAAAAATAATAATCATCTCAGAAAATGACAGCATTCGACGTTTCAGGTGCGCTAAGGATTGGATTTTGATCCTCTAAAGTTTGAATTTCACTTTAGAGAGTAAAGTGTGATCTCTCACCTAGGGGTGGCAAGCGGGGAAGCCCGCCCCGCCCCGCCCCGCCTAGTGAGGCGGTCCCAGAATCCTAACCCGCCCCGCCTAACGGCGGGCTGGCGATCCGGCAGACTAAGCCCGCTAAATAACCTCTTTTTTTTACTTTTAACTATTCAATAATATATATAAAGGCATAAAATTTTTTTTCTATTTTTTACTTTTAACTATTATAATTTCTAAAATATAAACAAATTATAATTTTTATATTAAAAAACATTAAAGTCTTTGTAATTATAAAAATCTAATAAATATAATTATAAACCAAGTTTTCATCTAAAACATAATTATAAATATTGTTCCCAAAGAAAAATAAACATAATCCAAAATATAATTATAAATATTGTCTCTAAAACAAAATAAATATAATCCAAAATACTCAATTTTCATCTTCATTCTCTTGTAAGTTGGGTTGGGGGAAGTTGAATTTTGGTAAAAAAAATTGTAAAAATATCCCTTGCTAAAAAAATTCTAAGCCCGGCGGGGAAACCAGCCCCGCTCGCCAAAGCCCGCCAAAGCCCGCGGTTTAAGCGGTGCGGGTTAGGTGGGCTTTTACTATTTGGCGGTTCTAATTTTTCAGCCTAACCCGCCTTTTTTGGCGGGTTACGCGTGATGGTCCGGCGAGTTTAAACCCATTTGCCACCCCTACTCTCACCATTGATTTTATAAGTGAGACCAAAAATAAATATGAAAGAGAAACTATTCAAGGGTTCTCTTTTATATTTATTCTTGGTCTCACCTATAAAATTAATGGTGAGAGATTACACTTTATTCTTTAAAGTAAAATTCAAACTTTAGAGGATTCAAATCCTAAGGATTTCCAAATATTTGTTGAACAGGATATGATGTGCTATTTGGTTTAATTTTTTTGTGGCAATACATTTTGGAGGCAAAGTAGGATAGGCCATATATGCCGTTGCCATTTGTGATGTCCTTGCAAATTAAAGGGAACTCATTAATAATAATAATAATAATAATAATAATAATAATAATAATAATAATAATAATAATAATAATAATAATAATAATAATAATAATAATAATAATAATAATAATCACTTCAATTCAACAATTCTAACACAGGTACATAACAACAAAGCTTCTATGTTTATTATTGGATTCAATTAACACGGCTAAATATAAATAGGATCTCCTAGTTCTTTTATGAAACACTACAAAAAAATGGTCGAATTTATTAAGTGAATTATTAAAAAATTTTGCAGATAAATTGTGACAGGCTAAATCAGACGATAAAAATCTTACAAACAATTATTTATTGGTAAACTTTTTCATACGTTATTAATTACCATCAAATTTAGTAATAGATATAAAATTTTAATTGACAAAATTTTGGAGGTTGTTACCATCAAAAAATTTTTGACAATAACTTTGGCTCTATAAATTAGATTTTCGCGCATTTATTATTATCAGATTCATCATCTAATAAATTTAACGATAATATACTAATTATTGATAATTAAATTACTAACTATCACACTACAAGATTTTTATTTGTTTGTGGTAGTTTTTTAATGGAAGTTACTAAAAACCTCCATAATATATTTTATTTGTGACAAATTATAAAACCTCCCTAAATAATTAACAAAAACTCCCACTACTCTCAATCCAATCAATTATAAAAAAAGTTCAACCCAAAACAAATATTCACTTAGCCCATATCCAACAAAAAAAAAAATCAAAACAGAGCTTCGAAAGAGAGGATGAAGGAGAGTGAGATCCTCTGAAACCCTAGAATCTCAAAGTCATTGCCACCTGGTAATGATTCCATTCAGATCGTTGAGGGAGAGGACGAGAGCTTCAGTGATGATTCCATTCAGATCATTGAGGTAATGCTTAGATCTTCTGCTTTTTCCTCGTCTTCCACGACGGCTTCTTCCGTTGATTCTGCTTTTGCTCCGGTGGCTTGAAGCACTCAGAGCGCAGTTTCAGCGCGAATTTTCAGTGGCACTAGCTGAGGAAATCTAGAAGGCGAGCGAGAGGGAGTCTCTGGAAGCTTCGATTGAAGCTGCGTTCGGAGCTATCAGATCTCGTGGAATTGATTCTCATGTCGTTCCAAGTCATTCGGTGAGAATTTCTTCCTAATTTGTTCTTGTTTAGTTCGGGACTTAAATTTTCTCACTCACTTCCGTTCAGAATGTGTTCAAACAATCTCCGTGTTTGTGAGAAAGGAGAATTGAATTTGAGATCTCTATTAAGTCCAATTTGTGCCTAGTTCAGCTTCATACGAATACTTTCTCACTTGCTTCTATGATTTCAATTATTCTAGATTGCTATTTCTGCACCTCGTCTGTGGATTTTGTGAATTGAATTGCAGAAAATGCAAGAATCGAAATCCTCAACTCAAACTTCTCAAGACTTCCAAAGTGAACGATAACTATTGTGGATTCAGGATCAGCATCTGCTACAATTAATGATAGCAAGAAAGTTTCACGCCAAGACATTGAACTTGTAAACAAATCCTACTAGCTTGTCGGGAAGCTGATTTAAAAAAATAAAATAAAATAAAATCTTAAAACAAAATTTGTTTACAGATGAAGAATTTGATAGAAAGGTGCCTACAATTATATATGAATAAAGATGAAGTTGTGAAAACACTTTTGACCAGAGCAAGGATAGATCCTGGATTTACAATTCTAGGTATCCTTGAAATTTTCTATCATGCAATTTATGTTTTTCATCCTCTTTGTAATATAAATAGTTGATTGTATGAGCTATTCAATTTATGTTCATATTATGGCTACAATGAGTTTCTAATTGGTGCTTTAGTGAAGGTTGGGACGAATTTCTATATTATTCTTAGATAATATTGTTGCATTTGTGAAGGGTTAGCATGAGAAATTATAATTTTGTTTTTCTCAGATGTTTTCCGCTATTGAACTTATGGAACTAATTGAAGCCTTTGAAAAGCCCAGACCTGTTTGTCTAAGGACTAACACTTTGAAGGTATAATAACATATTCACTCCCAATGTTCAATGTTTAAATGTTATTATTGAATTATCCATGTTTCTTATTGATTGAGTTTATGTATTTTTTTTACTCCTCTGTACAATCAGACACGCAGACGGAATTTTGCAGATGTTTAATAAATAGAGGAGTAAATCTAGATCCTTTAAGCAAGTGGTCAAAGGTATGAATTCATGTTTTAATTTATGACTTATTGTTTCTCGTATTCCTTTTTTGGTGAAGAAAATACAAGTAACAAACTAAATTTGTGACAGGTTGGACTTGTTGTGTATGATTCTCAAGTACCAATTGGTGCCACTCCAGAGTATATGGCTGGTTTCTACATGGTGCATAATTTTTTATGAGATGTCAAATACATGTTTCTATATGCGGTGGTTGATTAATGGTGAACATGTAAAATGATTGTATTTTCAAATAGATTCTTAAAAAATGATATACTTGAAAGTCTGAATATAAGCCCTTCTTGATTTCAATAGCAATGCATAAACCACTTTGCTTGCGATACTTATGTGATAATTCTGATGCCAGTTTATGCTCTATGCAGGGCTGCACCTGGAGGTAAAACGACTTATGTAGCTGCTCTTATGAAGAATATAGGTGTCTATTAAAATTTATGAATCTTTTTTGTAGTTTCCTAATTCCTGTGCATTTTGGGTTGTGTAATTTTTTTTTGCATTAAACAAGTAACTTGTTTCTTCATGTATTGCTATTTTCTCTATGAGTGTTAAACCTAGTTGGGATAATTTGACTATTTGCAATATTAAGTAATGACCAAGAAAGAGGAACCATATATTTTTATAAACTTTAAAGTGGTTGAGTTATTTATGCTTCATGAAGGTTGTTATTTGCCGGCTCATTAAGCATTAGAGAACTTACTGCATCGATAATGAACTTCCCTAACAAGTTGCACTAAACATCATGAGGTGTTAATTTGTTGAATGTTTATGCATGTATATATGCTCTTTCCGTTGTTTGTTTTTGAGTTGGTATCTCCCAATCTATTTTATCTTATAAGTTGAATAACTGAATAAAATTGACCGTATTTTGTAATATTAGATCCTCTAATTTTGAATTGTTTTTGCAAATGAAATGAAGGTATTGCGGCTCAAGTCACTTACTACAAATTTGCACCGAATGGGTGTGTCAAACACGGTAGTCTGCAATTACGATGGAAGAGAGGTTAGCATACTCTCTCTAATCAATTACTATTTATAATTTCTTACCAAAAGATTTTGAAGTTTGATGTCTTTATTGCTACTAAATTGTCTTGTTTGGTTTTGCATTTTTCTTACTGCATCTGGCTTGTGTAATATCATGCATAATTTAGTATTTTGGAAACTATTGTATATTGGCTATGGAGTTTTGTTCAATATAAAGCAATAAGTACTTTTCTGTTATAGTTGTAGCTGTTCATTTTCCTTTTATTGTAGATGTCTGTCTTGATCAAACTCTTCCAAAGAGGAGAATGAATGATTTCATGTATAATCGTCATTTTAACCATCCATGCTAACATATATTCTACATTTCTATTGTTTATTTCAGCTTTCAAAAGTGTTGGGTGTCAATGCTGTTGATAGAGTATTGTTGGATGCTCCCTGCAGAAAAACTGGGGTAAGAAGCTGGGGATTTATTTAAGTGATTTCTTCGTGTGCTTGTCTTTTTTCCTCTAAAAACTAGAAATGGAATTGGAATTGGAATTGAAATTTTTTCCTCTAGAAGCTGAGAGTTAGAATCTTTAATGCTTCTTGGAAGGGTGATAAACCACTATTTCATGGTTTATTTTGTGCTCAATTGAGTGGATTTTATCAACTCTTTACCCACTTATTCATACTATTCGCATGTTTTACATTTGCCTTCCTAATTATGTGCTTTGATTGAAAACATGTTTCTTTGGACTTATATTTGCTTATTATTAATCCTCTCTTATCACCATTAGATGCCTTGATATATGTGTTAAGTGTTTTCAGAGATTACAAGGCAGGAATGGCTCAGAGGATGGAAAGGAAGCATGCAAAAGTGGAAGGAATACAATAAGTTGGAGAAACTGCTAAGCTATCCAGCCTGACCTCTTCGCACTCAAACGGCTATAACTTTAGCTACAGAAATCCAAACGATGCGGTTCCAGTTGCGTTGGAAAGCTAACGTCCGGGGCTTCGATTTGATATATAATTTGCCATAGCTACCCCGACGCCAGGTGATGCGATCGTGTGAGTCACGCGGACGCGTGACCTGGCAGTAACGCAACCCGCGCAGCCGCGTGAGCCATGCGGCCGCGTCATTTTTTCGCGACCTGTACGGACCAGAAAGTGTTGGAAGTGATTTCTGGGCTATTTCTGACCCAGTTTTCGGCCCAGAAAACACAGAGAAGAGGCTATAAAGTGGGGGAATGCATCCATTCATAATCATGCTCTGAAGAGGCTCTCATAATTCACTTTTCATGTTTTAGATGTAGTTTTTAGAGAGAGAGAGAGAGGTTCTCTCCTCTCTCTTAGTATTAGGATTTAGGATTTCTCTTAGTTTTAGGAGTGGCTCTCAATCCCAGGTTCTTTATTTATTCTATTATTTTATTTCAGTTTGTTAATGTTGGTTTACGAACTTCATGTTAGAATTGATTTCTTTTATTAATGCATTTTGAGGTATTTCAGATTATGATTGTTTTATTCTATTTAAGATTGCTTTCAATTCAATTTAGATTTATTTTTCCCTTTCGACTTTGGTTAAATAATTGGTGACCCTTGAGTTATCAAACTCATTGTTGATTGAAAATTGGAATTCTTCAAGAATTAATTCAAGTTCCAATAACTCTAGTCTTTCCCAAGGAAAGACTAGGACCTGAGGAATCAGAATTAATTCATCCACCTAACTTACCTTCATAGTTAGAGGTTAACAAAGTGGGAGAAGAATCCAATTCTCTTTACAATTGATAAGGATAACCAGGATAAGACTTCCTGTTTTCATACCTTGCCAAGAGTTTATTTTATAGTTATTTATTTATTTTATTTCTTCTTATGCAACATACTGCTCCCTAATTTCTAAAACCCCTAATTTACAAACTCATAACCAATAATAAGAACATACCTCCCTGCAATTCCTTGAGAAGACGACCCGAGGTTTGAATACTCGGTTATCAATTTCAAGGGGGTTTGTTTCTTGTGACAACCAAAACGTTTGTACGAAGGGATTTCTGTCGGTTTAGAGACTATATCTACAATGCGACTGTTTTTATGAAATTCTTTACTGGCAAAAATCCTAACGTCAAAATGGCGCCGTTGCCTAGAAATTGCAAACGTGTGCCTTATTATTGGTTATTGTAAATATTTGCTTTTTGATTTGTTTTTATTTTTTATTTTTATTTGCTTTTTCGTAAATTAAGAGGTTATTGATTTTATTTTAAAATTTTTATCTTATCTTATCTTATTTCAAAAATCAAATTTAAAAATTTTCAATTTTCAAATTTCAAAAAAAAATTCAAATTTCAAAAATTAAAAATTCAAATTTCAAAATTTAAAATTCAAATTTCAAAATTTAATTTTCAAATTCAAAATTTAAATAACCTTTTAATTTCAATTTGTTTTTATTTTTGTTTTTAATTTTTTTTATTTGCTATCATGAACTCTTACCCCTTTGGCTATGAGTCTGGTTACAATAATGTTGCAGGAAGAAGAAATTACAATGAGAACAGGCATCAAGGTTGGAACAATCAAAGATGGGAGGAGCCATGAGGACTTGATCAATCCTCATGGCAACAACCACCTCCAATGGACTATCAACAACCACCACCATATGCCTATGAACCCTTTCCTTAACATAACTTTGGACCACCAAACTCACAAGCCCCTTTCCGCTATTCACCTCCATATGACCCTAACCCTCAACCACCATACCAACCACCTTATGAGCCATATGAACCATATATAGAACCACCTCAATTCCAACCCAATTACTCCTGAGAACCACCACTTCAATATTCATCATCTTCATATCCATCAATCCAAGAGCACTATGATCCTACTTATGAAAGCCGAGTACATCAAGAGACAAAGGATCGTTTCAAGGAAACAGTGGATCGATTTTAGGCAACCATTCAACAACTGGAGCAAGTAGTAATTCAATGGGTTTCTAGGCGCTCAAATATACAAGGATCAGCCACAGCTCCATGTGGACAGTCTACTGAAGAGCGTAGCATGACGGAGATACCAGAAACCCCAGTGGACAAGACAGAGAATGAATTCGTACTAGAACAAGTAGAAGACATTGTCATTGTTCAAGAAGAAGAAGAAGTGGTTGAAGACTTAGGAGATGCAGAACCTCCATGGAAAAGTCAAGACATAGAGCCTCCTTCCAAGACGGTTGAAATTGATGCTGAGGAGGGTGTACAACCTCCAAAGCATATCATAGTTGAAGACTTGGAAGAGGTTGATCAAGAGATGGAGATTCAAGAAGAAGAAGCACAACCTACCATGCCCTTGGAAAGCAATGAAGAGGAGATTGAATTGAAAGAGAGCTACCAAGAGGAAGAGGTTGAAATTGAAGAAGCTTGCAAAGAGGTGGTAATTATCAGAGAGGAGCACAAGGGAGTGAAGCTTGCAATTTCATTAAAAATACCTCCCCCTAAGTTGCCATCATCCTTCACAACATTCAAGTGGGTAAAATTCATATCCGTTAGCTTTCTAATCCCACTTGAATATGGGCTACTGGAGACGGATGGTCAACTTAGAGCTCTTTGTGGCATCAAGAGTAAGAGGACGATGGTCAGTGGTAAGAATTGTCCTGCAAGGTTCATCATGGTTGGAAGCTTTAAGTTTAAACGCAAAGGTTGGTATAAAGCTCAACTGAATGGGTCTTGGAAGCTGTTTGGTCGCTGCAGTGAGGATTCAGATCACCTTTCACCCGGCTGGAAAAATGCAGATCGAGTAAAGTTTGGGATCTTGGAATCTGTTCTGGCATTTGTCACCCCGGGAGCCTAAGAATCTGTTTGAAGCTTCTTAAGGGCTTTACATGCTTAGTTTGGGATCCCGGAGGACACTGGAATCACAAACATTGGTGGAGATTCCTGGATGAGTTCAAGCACAAGCCACCATAACAGGAAGCTCACCAAATGTCCAACTTAAGGACTTTAACTAAAAGTGCTAGGTGGGAGACAACCCACCATGGTACGATCGTTCATTTTTCATTTTTATTTAGTTTTATTTGTTTTCTAGATTTATTTTATTATATTGAACCTGGAGTTTTGCGTCACATTCATACTAACACTGCATTCTTCATTTTTCAAAAAAAAAAGAGATTTACGCACGCGACGCGGCAGCGTCGCTGACGCGTCCGTGTCGTATGTGCGTTAGGAGGAAAAGAAATTGAACAGAGAGTTACGCAGGAGCAGGGCTGGAGGCATGCCAAGGGCACAAATCATCCCACGCGACCGCATCGCTGATGCGGCCGCGTCATTTGCAAAATGGCTTCCCCACGCGTCCGCGTTACCCACGCGACCGCGTGGCCCTGGATTTCAACGTAACAAGGTGTATGGCCGAAAGTTGAGCTGGAATTGGGCTGGACTCGTGCTGGAAGCCCAAGCCCTACCACGCGGCCGCGTCATTTTAAGAAAAAGGCCACTCGCGCGATCGCGTCGACCACGCGACCGCGTCACCCTGGATTTTGGCAATACTAAGTTTTGAACAGAGAGTTGTGCGACCGCGAGGCTGCACTCGCACCACTAGCACAAATCAAGTCACGCGATCGCGTGACTCACGCGTCCGCGTCGCCTAACCTTATTGCGCACCACGCAACCGCGTCACCCACGCGACCGCGTCGCCAGCGTCGCACAACCTCTCCAGATTAGTGCCAATTTTCTTATCTTTTCTTCTCCGAATCCTTATTCTTCTTATCTTTTCTTATTTCTTTCTTCTTCCTTTCTTATTTTCTCTCACTTCCATTCTATTTTATTTAATTTATTTGCATACTTTCATTCATTGCATTTTTTTTATTTTGTGCATATTTTTATTTTCTTTTCTAAATTTGTTATTTTGGTGTTAAAAATTTAATTGGAAAATTATTTTCTTGTAAATTATTATGAAATTGTTTGACAATTATATATTACTTTTTGAAGGGTTGCTTGCATGTTCAATTTAATACTTTCAATAGCTTATTTACCATACATGCTATGTGTTTGTGAAAAAGCCCATATGGCATTATGCACTTCTCTATTATACTTTATACTATTCAATGCTTGCTTTTCATAAACTCCATTTACTATTTTATTAATTGAATATAATTGTCAATACAAACATGGTGATTTATTACAAGTGATGCTTGGTCTATGCTACTCATGCCCTTTGTCGGCATGCCAATAAACACCTTGCATTCACTTGTCCTTATATGCACTAGCTATTTTCAATTGATGACTTTTCGCATGTACTCACGAGCATGTGTTAATGTCAATTACATCCTAATGTGCATCCATCACCACTCTTCCGTTCTCTTCCTTGCTATATATCTATTTGAATTTAATTTACTTTCTCTTCCCTTCTTCAGGATGGCCACCAAGGAAGGAAAGGAGAAAGCTACTCCCAAACCGCCGGCAAGGAAAGGAACAAAAAGAGCTCAGCTAAGAAACCACAACCCCCATCCACTTGCACATCTCAGCATGCACCGAGGAAGGTGCAATCTTTAAGTGTGGGGAGGTCGATACCGATCTCCATGGGTTAGTTATTTCTTGACTCAACACCAAAAATTTTTTATTTTATTTGTTTGTTCATTGTTGCATTTGCATAATTGATTGCATATTTGTTTGATTTTTTGCATATTTTACCACTTGGTTGAAGCAATATTTTCTTTTCCAAGAAACCTTTTAAAGTATTTCACTAATTTGAATAAAATTTTTTGTTACACTTGTTTGAAGAAATATTATATTGGAACATGGTTTAGAGTTCGGACATATAAAACCAGTGAGATTTTGAGCCTATTTGATTGGTTGCATTTTATCAACCAATATTTTATTTTTGATGTGTGTTGTTCTCTCTAAAATTGTGATCTTTGTCTTGCTTGATTCTATATTTCCATTGTTTAATGTATGCATACACTTATATGATTGAGGCCTTTGTTTCACTGAACTTACATACCCATATGACCTTAACCCTTCATTATCCCTTGCAAACCAATTTTGAGCCTATTTTACCCCTTTGTTCTTTATTTTAGCACATCATTAACTCTAAGCGAAAAACAATAATGTCCTTAATTTGAATCCTTGGTTAGCTTAGACTAGTGAGAATACTTATGAATTAAGTGTGGGGAAAAATGGGTTTAGAAACATCTGGTTTGAGAATTGAGTATGTTAGAATTTTCTGAAAATGTGAAAGATATGTTTAGGATATGTTCATGCATTCAATAAATTAATCATATGCATTGAGAAAAACAAAAGAAAAAAATAATAAAAAAAGAGCAAAATAAGTGAAAGGGGACAAAATGCCCCAAAGTGAGTGGTGAAAGCAATGCATATGAGTTGTACTTGAAATTAGAATGCATGAATATGTGGAAAACATGGTTAATGGATGGTTAGATGTTGTATTATGATTACATGGATTGTCCTAAGTTAGGTGGAATAGTTTATGTTAATTAAGAATTCAATTTTTAGTCCACTTGGCCAAATACAATCTTACCTTGACCCTAACCCCATTACAACCCTTAAAAGACCTATTGATTTGTGTATTGGTGCATTAAAGTTTTGTTGATTGTTAGATGAAGAGCAAGCTATAGAAAGCAAGATTAGTAGAGAATTGAGAGAATTGACCCTAGACACTTGAGAGTTAGAATGATATACACTACCAGTAAGGGTTCAGTGCTCAATTCTATGTTCCCTGATTTCATGAGCTATCTTCTTCGTGCAAGTTATTTGTATTGTATTTTGTTATTTGAATTAGTGAAATCCAATTCATATTTGTCTTGAAGAACTTATTTATTTTTAACCAAGTAGGTAGAAACATTTTGCATGTAGTTGCATTCATAGGTTGCATTTCATGCATTCTACCATTCCTCTTCATTCCTTTATAGTTTCTCTTGAGCTTAGCATGAGGACATGCTATTGTTTAAGTGTGGGAAGGTTGATAAACCACTATTTCATGGTTTATCTTGTGCTCAATTGAGTGGATTTTATCAACTCTTTACCCACTTATTCATACTATTCGCATATTTTACATTTGCCTTCCAATTATATGCTTTGATTGAAAACATGTTTCTTTGGACTTATATTTGCTTATTATTAATCCTCTCTTATCACCATTAGATGCCTTGATATGTGTGTTAAGTGTTTTCAGAGATTACAAGGTAGGAATGGCTCAGAGGATGGAAAGGAAGCATGCAAAAGTGGAAGGAATACAATAAGTTGGAGAAACTGCTAAGCTGTCCAGCCTGACCTCTTCGCACTCAAACGGCTATAACTTTAGCTACAGAAATCCAAACGACGCGGTTTCAATTACATTGGAAAGCTAATGTCCGGGGCTTCGATTTGATATATAATTTGTCATAGCTGTCCCGACGCCAGGTGACGCGATCGTGTGAGTCACGCGGATGCGTGATCTGGCAGGAACGCAACCCGCGCGGCCGCGTAAGCCATGCGGCCGCGTCATTTTTTCGCGACCTGTACGGACCAGAAAGCGTTGGAAGTGATTTCTGGGCTATTTCTGACCCAATTTTCGGCCCAGAAAACACAGAGTAGATGCTATAAAGTGGGGGAATGCATCCATTCATAATCATGCTCTGAAGAGGCTCTCATAATTCACTTTTCATGTTTTAGATGTAGTTTTTAGAGAGAGAGAGGTTCTCTCCTCTCTCTTAGTATTAGGATTTAGGATTTCTCTTAGTTTTAGGAGTGGCTCTCAATCCCAGGTTCTTTATTTATTCTATTATTTTATTTCAGTTTGTTAATGTTGGTTTACGAACTTCATGTTAGAATTGATTTCTTTTATTAATGCATTTTGAGGTATTTCAGATTATGATTGTTTTATTCTGTTTAAGATTGCTTTCAATTCAATTTAGATTTATTTTTCCCTTTCGGCTTTGGTTAAATAATTGGTGACCCTTGAGTTATCAAACTCATTGTTGATTAAAAATTGGAATTCTTCAAGAATTAATTCAAGTTCCAATAACTCTAGTCTTTCCCAAGGAAAGACTAGGACCTGAAGAATCAGAATTAATTCA
This sequence comes from Arachis hypogaea, assembly GCF_003086295.3. NCBI lineage: Eukaryota > Viridiplantae > Streptophyta > Magnoliopsida > Fabales > Fabaceae > Arachis > Arachis hypogaea. Next base: position 23,214,119 of record NC_092045.1, read on the forward strand.
TCCACCTAACTTACCTTCATAGTTAGAGGTTAACAAAGTGGGAGAAGAATCCAATTCTCTTTACAATTGATAAGGATAACCAGGATAGGACTTCCTGTTTTCATACCTTGCCAAGAGTTTATTTTATAGTTATTTATTTATTTTATTTCTTCTTATGCAACATACTGCTCCCTAATTTCTAAAACCCCTAATTTACAAACTCATAACCAATAATAAGAACATACCTCCCTGCAATTCCTTGAGAAGACGACCCGAGGTTTGAATACTCGGTTATCAATTTCAAGGGGGTTTGTTACTTGTGACAACCAAAACGTTTGTACGAAGGGATTTCTGTCGGTTTAGAGACTATATCTACAACGCGACTGTTTTTATGAAATTCTTTACTGGCAAAAATCCTAACGTCAAAGGGTCTTCAAACTCATATTTTCTTGTAGTTATTCTTTTTTATGCTGACTTTTAGGTTGTTTTATGCTTCTATTAGCTAGATACATTGTATGCTTGAATTTATGTTGTGGCTGAAGTGATCATTTGACATTGTATGGTTTGATACATTGACAAGAACTATTGATGTTGAGAATTTTTTTATATATAGTGTTATGTCTTATATTGAGAAATTATGTTATAAAAGATTTAGTTTTAAAATTTTGATATTAAAAAATAAATTTTTAATTTTGTATAATTTTGTATCCAAATCCATCCAAACTAGCCCAATACCAAAAAAACCAATAACATTAAATGAGCGTGTATTACACGCGCCCCAAACCCCCCGAAACGTTAACATTCATTCACGCCTCATTATGAAAAAACGTTCCTTCTTCAACCTTGAAACCGCTACTGGAGAACTTTGAATCACTCTCAAAATCTCTCAAACTTCACTCGTATTTTCTGCAAAAACCACTACTGGAAAAGAATCGCGAGAAGATTTCGAAAGGAAGAATAAAAAACAAACGAAAACAAGAACAGAGATTGTGAAAGGTATGAGAAAAACTACTGTTCATTTAAAATCTTGCAATCTCGCATTTCTCCTAGTTACATTTTAGGTTTACGGGATTGAGTTGTTTCGTTTAGTAGATCGACTTATTCTGAATTTTTTTTTTGCATAACTAGGTTATAGGAATGGAAATGTGTTCTTATTTACATTCAGTTCAATGGAGTTGGTCATTTTGATTCACTTGATTGTTAGTGTGTTTAGTTGAGTTCTTTTGCATGCAGAAATGCTTTTCTTGCTAATTGAATGTTTATCATATTTTATTCAAAACATGAATGGTGTTTTGTTTAGTGGAGTTGGTCAAGTTGATTTATTTGATTGTCAAGTGTTCAGTTGAGTCCTTTTGCATGCAAAAATATTTTTTTGTTGATTGAATATTTATCACATTTTATTTAAAACATGAATGGTGTTTAGTTCAGTGGAGTTGGCAATTTCATTCACTTGATTGTTAGTGTGTTCAGTTGAGTCCTTTTGCATGCATAAATATTTTTCTTGATAATTGCATATTTATCACATTTCACTTAGATCATGAATGGTGTTCAGTTTAGTGGAGTTGGCCATTTTCATTCACTTGATTATCAGTGTGTTCAGTTGGGTCCTTTTGCATGAAAAAATAATTTTCTTGCTGATTGAATGATTATCACATTTTATTCAAACATGAATGGTGTTTAATTCAGTGGAGTTGCTAATTTTGATTCACTTGATTGTTAGCGTGTTAAGTTAGGTTAGTTTGCATGCAGAAATGCTTTTCTAGCTATTTCAATATTTATCACGTTTTATTTAGTACATCAAGGGAGTTCGGTTAAATGGGCTTGGACATTTTCATTCACTTGATTAAAGTATTGACCAATTTTTTTGTCCCTATAGCAAAAATAAAGAAGACAATGGTAACAAAGAATGAGAAGCCGCGCTATAACATAAGCATATATACACATTAAATATATTTATCCTTTCCTTCGAATAAACTCTATTTTGTATTATATATATATATATATATATATATATATTATATATATATATATATATATATATATATATATATATATATATATATATATCTTGACATACTATTTCGAAACCTTGCAGAAAACTCACGATCTCAAATGCCAGACAAAGGCAATAGCGAGGGTGTTCAAGGTAATGAGTTAGGAAAAGAGAGACATAGTTGAAAAAATGGGATTTGGTGCATTGTCACATGTCCCGGGAAATGAACGTCTCTCACAGCTTTTTTAGAGAGTTGATAGGTTGCTATGATGACTATCATGGATGCCTGAATACTCTCCATGGAAAAATATACATAACACCTAACAGGTAGCAGCTATGCTGAGCATAAATCATGGCGGTAATACACTTTATACCTTTTGCTTATTTCCGTTCATTGCTTGCTATATTTTTGGTTCACTTGTGTAGAGAAAATAAAATTGAGCCTATTTGACTGGTTAAAATATTGTACGTGATCGTTTTTCTGAAAAAGTTAACTACGACAGACTAAATGAGGCAGACAAGAGGATTATTGATGGCTTCAAATGTGTTACGTTGGCATCTCTGACAAAATATATCCTTGATATGAGTGTTGATGGGGAGGAGAACCGGCAGAAATTTTGGAGGACTTTTTTTGTCTTTGTTCAGAAGTGCTTCCTACTGCCAACGATGGTAAGCATGGCCTCCCCGATCCATAAGCCACCTGCCCTTCATGTGGACAACATCCGACAGTGGGATTGGGTAAATCATGTCATGAGCTTCTTGAGGAAGGGGATTAAAAACATGAGAAAGGGGAAAAAACAGTCTGTTGATGGCTGTGTGTTTGTTTTGATGTTGATTTATTTCCACGAATCCAAGTTCCCTCGCTTGGATGCAGCTAATATTCTCAAGCTACCGTGGGTGGCCCACTGGACACAAAAGATGATGCTCGACTGGATTTCTCTGGAAGAAAACTGATACAATGGTAAATTAAACAAAAATTTTCCTTGAACTTTTGGTTCAGATGCTTCTAAAATACTCTGCTAACTAAATTAGCTTTTGTTTTAGGGACTTCTATACAAAGCACAATCAAGGGAGGAAAAGAAAAAAGGAGAGAAGGCGGAGAAGAAACAAGTTTTTCTGAAGGAGAAAGAAAAGGGGAAACGGAAGAAAGAAGAAGAGAAAATTATTTTTCTAGATTCTTCTTCGGAAGAAGATAATTTTTCCGATTCTGAATCCGAATTTGAATCCGAGAAAACACCACCAGCCAAAAGAACAAGACAACAGAGGCTGGTTAAAAAACAAAACATTGTTTTGACAGATTCGTAAACAACAAGTGAAACTGAAAGCAGTCCCACGGATTCAGAAAGCAGAAGTGAATCCAAAATCAATAAGTTTGATGTTCATATTGATTTCATTTTGCTTGTATTTGGTTAAAATTGTTCCTTTGCGCTTGTTCTTATGTATTGCAGAGAAGAAGAAGAAATTGAAAAAACAGTAAAAAGAAAAGAAAACAACCACAGAAGGTAGTTAAAAAAGAAAGCAAAAAAGGAAGCCTGTGCCGATGGATTCAGAAAGCACAAGCGAATCTGAAAATCAGTAAGTATTGGAATTGATAAATTTTGGTTCATTTACGTGATTGTATGATGTTCATCTGGTTTATTGCTTTTTTTGCTGAAAATTTTTATGTGTACTTGTTAAGTAAATTACGAATGTGATATTATTCAGTGGAGTTAGTCAAGTTGATTCATTTGATTGTCAAGTGTTCAATTGAGTTCTTTTGCATGTAGAAATATTTTTCTTGATGATTGACTATCTATCACATTTTATTTAGCACATGAATTGTGTTCCGTTAAGTGGAGTTGGTCATTTTTATTCACTCGATTGTTAATGTCTTCAGTTGCGTCCTTTGGTATGCAGAAATATTTTTCTTGTTGATATTGTTCTCTGGTATAAATTCCATGTGTTTGTATATGTTTCAAAGAAAAAGAAATGAAAAAAACTCCGACAATGAAAAGAAAACAACTGGAGAGGGGTGCAAAAAATAAAGCAAATCAAGAAAGCTTGTTCTGACAGATTCAGAGAGTAAAATCAAATATGAAAGGGAGTAAGTTTCTGAAATCATAGTTTTGGTTAATTGATACTCTTACTTAGCTTCATTGATACTTATGTTATGAATTTTTAGAAGTGAACGAGTAAGGGTTAGTGCTGCCGAAAGAAGAAGAGAGGCGTTGCAGTTGTTAAAAGAAAAGAGAGCAAAGAGAAAAAATGATGGAGCACAGACAACAAATGTTCCTCTGAATCGCTTTAACTTGACAAAGGCGCAAAATGATTTATCCGAGACGTAAGATTCGGTTTCTTATATCGAGTTCTTTTTCTTTGTTTGCTAACTTTTCCTAAAACCTCTTCTAATTCCTTTCGATTCACAGAGTAATATTTATTTATTTTTCTTAGACTACCGACTGTAAATCTGGGCAGTGAACCTCTCTTACAGACCCAGACGAGCTCCACCCTGTCTGTAAATGCCCCGGCTAATACCAGGTAAATTCGTTCATTGCAGGCTTTAAATTCGGTTTATTGGATTCTAAAAAAGAATTTCATGTGTTTCTAGACCTCTGATTTTAATCTTGGTTACTGATTTTAATTTGGTATCATTTTTATTAGGAAAAACACTCTGGAAACCCTGGTAAAAGTTTTAGAAGAAAGAAAATCCATCAAAAATAGAGTTTTCAAAATCTACGTGTGTAAGTTAAAATATTTATGTTGGTCTTTTAGATTTAGGTTATAATTTTTATTTAATTAATCACATGGAATTTGTGTTTAAATGTCAGTAGCACTACACCTGATCTTGAACTCCAAATCATTGAGGTTCGAGAAGAAACTTATTTTCAACCTTTGGATATGTGAGTTTTTCAAAGTGCAGATTTTAGTTTCTCGATACCTATTCTAATCATTCAACATTAGCTTCTTCCTTGTTTACATTCTTTAGATTTTCTATTGCGGTGTCTCTTTCAAGTTCTCTTAAGGAAGAGTTAATAAAAGATGCATTTACCTATGTCCCTTTCGAGAGTCAAACACAAGAAATTTCTGTTAATGAGTAAGTTGCACATAGAATTCTTTTTATTAATTTTCATGGTATAGGACAATAATTTGGGGTCATTATTGAACTGTTTTCTATTTAATGCAGCAGCCCCTCGAAACTGCAATAGCAGCCATGCGAAGAAGCACCGACAGGGCAATCGGAACAAGAAGCACCTGTCGATGTATAAGTTTTATTGCTTGTTTAAACCTAGATAATTTTGGTTCATTACATGCTTTACTTGTGGATCATTGAATCTAGAAATCAATTCCATATGTTTTTATATTGAACTCTCTTCTGTTGTTATACCTGCCCTCCGGAACTCGAAAAGCGGGCCGACGAGGAATCTTCCCCCACGAAGACGGAGCCAGAACTTCAGTTGAATGTGTAAGTTTTAACTAATATCATTTTTTACAATCTTTCGTGTTATATGATATTGCTTTTCATTGTTCCTTTAAGTTGTAATTATAATTTTTTTCTTAGTTTTAATGGTACAGGATAATAATTATGGATTGTTATTGAACTCTTTTCTGTTTAATGCAGCAACCCTCTCGAAGAACGACAGCAACCGTGCCAAGAAGCTCCGGTGGCACAGAAATTGGAAGAAGAAGCACAGGCTTATTTGTAAGTTTTTTGCTTGTTCAAATATGGATAATTTTAGTTCATTACATTGTTTAATTATGGTTCAGTTGAATCCAGAAATGAATTACTCTATTTGTTTGTTACAGCTGTCTTCCGAAACCCAAAAAGTAGGCCGGCGAGGGATCTTCCCCGAGAAAGATGAAGCCAGAACCTCCGTTGAATATATAAGTTTTAATTAATATCATTTTTATTAATTTCGTGTTATATGATATTGATTTTATATTATTGCCTAAGACTTTACTATGTCATCTTGCAGTGCTACTCGTCCTTATTTGTGGGAACATGATGCACCTTCATTGGACCTTGGCATAAGTCTCCCGACATCTCAACCAACTCCCCTGACCTCTCAGCCGACAGTGACACAGCTTGAAATCCAGGCAGAGGCGGTGGTAGATGCTGGGGTGGCGGCGGCATTGAAATTTACTGACACAATAAGTGCCGAGCTGAGCTTCACATCTGTTGAAGTGTACAAAACTCTGGAAAAAGAGAAAGAAATCACTTAGGAGCTGAAGGAAAAGTGTTATCATCAGACAACACATGTGAAAGAAACCAAAGATAGTACTAACGAATATGACCCCATATTCATCTTGAAGCATGAAGCAAATTTCGAGGGGCTTAGACATCATTTCTTATCTCTAATGCCTGAACAACATGTGGAAAGCACGGTAAATTCTTTGCCTATTATGTTAACGTTAATGATTTTTCTAAAGACTCTTATACTACATATCTCGTAAATTTTCTTCCTGTAGGTTGAGTCCTTTTGCATGCAAAAATATTTATTTTGATGATTGAATGTTTATCACGTTTTATTCAGCACATGAATGGTGTTCGATTCATTGGAATTGGTCATTTTGATTCACTTGATTGTTAGTGTATTCAGTTGAGTTCTTTTGCATGCAGACAAGTTTTTCTTGATGATTAAATATTTATCACGTATTATTCAGAACATGAATGGTGTTTTACTGGTTCTGATAAATAATTTGGTTTATTTGTGATTTAACCGAGATCCATTTTACAGATGTTTATGTTGGAAACCCATGGTGAGAATTACATTGATCCAAAGACCAACAAGGCCTACTGGATGGATGTCGATCGATATGCACACTACCGCCATTTTCTTGACGAAAGAAAACTCCTATTGCATCCATTTGTAAGTTGTGATATCTGAAACTTCTTTGATAATTCTCTCATTTGCTATCGTTTGAACTGAAATATTCTATCATTTTTCCAAACTTCAACTGTTTGTGCCGATTTGTAATAGAGGGCACTGGTGGTTGTGAATTGCCAATGTCTAGAAAAGGCATTCTATGTGCTTGACCCTGTGAACAAGAAGAAAGATGAAATACCTGATTTGAGAATTAAACTGAACAAATTTGTTGTAAGTTATTTAAATCATACATATTTTGTTGGTGATTTATATTCTGTTCATCCTTAAGTGTTCAGTTGAGTTCTTTTGCATGCAGAAATATTTCTCTTTCTTATTGAATGTTTATCACATTTTATTCAAATCATGATTGGTATTCAGTTCAGTGGAGTTGCTGATTTTGATTCACCTGATTGTTATGTGTTCACTTGCGTTCTTTTGCATGCACAAATTGTTTCTCTTGCTGATTGAATGTTTATCATGTTTTATTCAGAACATGAACATGATTCGGTTCATTGTAGTTGCTAATTTTCATTCACTTTTTGTATCCTTTTTAGGGAATAATCTCCCAGATGAGGGTTACGCTGTGGCAGAACCCTTAATGGAGAACGGAGAAGGAGAAGAAGCAGAGTATATCAGCCTGAACGGTCAACGTACAAGGTAAAAATCTTTCTTATATAGTGTTATTTTTAATGTGTTTTATTTTGTATACTATTAATCATATCTTACTTAATTCTTTCTTAGGTATGATTGTGCAATATACGTCAAGAAATGGATTGAAATAATTGATCTACGAAAGATCAAAAATGGGAAGAGGTATCAATATAAAACTTACAAGTAAGTAGTTGCTAAATTAATGAAATTCGTTGATTTCTTATTTCAATTAGTGTATTTCTTATGTAACTAATTCCTTTCATTGAAATATAGCAAGAGATTGATATGTTCAAATATTTTATTACACAAACTGAACAAAATCAGAAATCAAGTGATTTGCGCATCTGAAGCAATAAGACTCCCGAAGCCATCTGCTGTCCTCTCCAGCTCTTATTATAAATTCACATATGGGGATATATATAGCAAATAGGATATACTTTGTTTGACTAGTTGTAATTAACACTATTTTGTTTAACTTATTAAAAAAGTAAAGACTGCTTTTTTCAATGTATATATGTGAATATTAATGTAAATGTTAATATATATATATATATATATATATATATATATATATATATCTAATGTTAATGTGTATATCTAATTCAAGATGGATTAGTCCTTGTTCTGTCGGTTGGAGATGTTAATGTATATATCTGTTGGAACTGTCTAGCTGCTATTTTGTTCCAGGTTCACAGTGAATAAAATCTTGGTATTTATCAAATATTAAGAGCCCCAAAAACACAAATGAACCAAAATTAGTATACTGGATGAACCGAAAAAGTTTATATATCAGTATAACAGAGAGCTAATTTTAAAAAAATATTGCTATTAGTATTCAGTTTCAGAAGCACCTGAACTCTTGACATAACAGAATAAATTGACTATTCAATAAACAAAAAAGTGACTATTCAATAAAGAATTTCAAAAAGCTAATATCAAACACGGATAAGTGACTATTCAATAAACACTAACACTAGTCAGAAATTAAACCTCCTCTAACTTCAGTGAACCAAAATTTTCTCATACATGAATGGAAATATATTTTAATAAAAACTGAAACTCCTGTAATTCTCTCCAGGATAATTCATATCCGGTGCATTGTAATGGCTGGAACTTGACTGAATCGTTGATTCGCCATCTAAAAGGCAACTGCAAAAGAGAAAATAAATTGTATATTAGCAAAATGCACAAATGAAATTTTCACTAATCAAAAGCAAATCAATTTTACCTCTCTTGAAGCTGGCTTTTTCTTTTTCTCCATGGCGTTTGAGATTTTTTTTGCAGGTTTGATCCTAGTCTGTTCTTGGGCCAGCCTCTTGTTCTGACACGTGGTGGATTTTGAAGGTCGTTCACGTCGCTCAACATTGCTTCTCCGTGGGATAACGAACTTTTTCCTTTGCTTCTTCCTTAATATTCTTGCAGCTCGGCCATGACATTGTCAAAGGCCCGGTGCAGAATCCTGATCAGCTCCTCATACTCTGACGCAAATTCGTAAATATTGTGCGATGAAACACCAAATCGTCAAATCTCTTGCTTCTCGATTCCAGTAGAGGCTCGTCTTGCCTGCTCTTGATGTGTGTGTGCCACCTCTTTATGTTTTTGCGCCAGCGTTCTAGTATGTATTTTGGTGCCACGTTATTTACTCGCTTGAAGCTTAAGATGCTCACAGAATAGCGGCACATTATGCCCCTTGACTCTAACAGGTGACAAAAAACTTGTTGAATGTGGAGTTAGAAACTTGCTCTACGACTTCGTATATTGTGAAACCTATGGTGGAATGCATTGATCTTAGGCAGTTCACCTTTCCTCTAAATTGTCCTTGAACTTTTCTAAACTTCTCGTGGGTATACACGTGCTGAAACTGCAAATCTATTGCTGATTTTGTTGCGCACGGTATCACGGTGTGAAAATCCGCAGCGTCAAATTCTCTCTCTCTTTGCTCTCTGCTTGCTAGGCAATTGTCGCAGTGCTTCACGAATTAACTCAAAGAGCTGTTGCGTGTGATGAACTTGTTGAAAAATGCATGCATGCTTTCGCTCCCTTGTGTGCTTCTCATCCCGGCCCAGAAGTGGTGATCTAGGTAAACTGGAATCCATATATGGCGATCTTTGTATAGGTCTGCAAAATGAACCAAAAACTAGATTGTACCTGTATAAAAGGACACTCTCACAAAGTGATGAACCGAAATGTGTAGATTTGGTGAACATAAAGACTTAATTTGGGTAAACCGAATACCTGTTTGTATTGTAGGTGGTGTCGAATGAAACCACGTCTCCAAAATACTCGCAAGCAGCCCTGCTACTTGCGTCGGCCTAGAATGCATTTTTGATGGAGTGATGGTCATCGAGGTTGAGCTCAAACAAAAAAATTTTGGTTCTTATTTTCATTCTTAATAGGTACTTTCCGAATTCTTTGGTATCATCTTGTTCGGAAACATTCTGTACTTTCCTTGTGATGTAATTCCTCGCGTCTTTTTTCTATAAAACTTAGATTCCGATGACTGCCGGCTGCTGCTAGGAATGATTGGTAAGTTTTTCTTGGTCTGATTCTGGCTTACTTGTTGGTTTTGATGGTGCGATGCACGAACATTCTTAGCTCCATGTGTTGTTTGAGCATCTCTACCCAGTCTGGACAGCAGGGGTGTCAATGATTTAGAATAACTTTGGAAATTGTCCAGAGACCGACGTCCATCAATATGTGTATGTAGATCCTGGCTGGACAGTTTATGCCGGCTGAGGGATTTGTCTTCAGAGTTAGATATATCTTAGACTTCCACCTCCACTTTCTGCTGCATACAATTAGTTGACTCTTAATCTCATCTCCTTTTGGAGTCATGTTCCTTATTTTGGTAGAAAAACCGGCAAGTTTGAAATAATTTTTGTAGAACTTTTCAGCTTCTTCTAGTGTCTTGAAAATCATCCCGACCTTTGGGACAAATTGTTCATCTACAACACACCTGGTCTGCAGAATGAACCGAACATGTTATTATGATGAAACAATTGTATAGAACTAAATGAATGGAATATTATCCATTATATAAATACAAATTCAAACAGCTTTCTGCATAATAAACCGAACATGTCATTATGGTGAAATAAATGCATAGTACTAAATGATGGAACATTATCCAGTATATAAAATCAAATTCAAACAGCTTTCTGCAAAATGAACTGAACATGTTATTATGGTGAAACAATTGTGTAATACTGAATGAAAAAAATATTATCCATTATATAAAATCAAATTCAAAATAGCTATGTCTACAAATTAGAGATTATCAATTTAATTCAATTTAATTCAATTCAGAACACCTGCATCCATTCAATTCAATTCAATTCAAATTAGCAATTGCATTCCATTCAATTCGATTCAAAATTGAATAATCCAAACCTCGTCCGCTTGATTTGTGTCAGAAGAATAATAGAAATCTCTTTCATTGAATTGATTTGAAGTTGAATCATTCATTGTTTCGATTGAGAAGTGCAGATCAAAGAAGAAAACGAAGAAGAATAGGAAGAAGATAAATACAACGTAAGCATATCGAAAGAAGCTAAGAAAATGAAGAAGATGAGTGCGACCAAAGAAGAAGGACGAAACTTATTATGCTGAAGGCAATGCAGATCAATAAAGAAGAACGCGAGCAGAGAAGAACTACGAGAACAGAAGGTTTAGGTTGCAGTAGAGAAGGTTTATGTTATATGTAGTGCGTATATCACAAACGAGTGGGGATGTTAGAGGCGCGTCTAGCAATATATGCTTAGACAACTTGGATGCATTTTTTACATGGATGTAAAGCATTATTGTATTAAAAATAAGTTAAACACAACATCTGTATTTATACACAAATACATAATAATTAATGAATAATTTAGTAGCTGATTTTTTATACATATATAATATTTTTATTATAAAAATTATTGTCATGTTATACATATTTTATCTTTATTGTTAAAGTTTTATGGATCTGTAACTAATTCTAAGATCCATAACCATATATATGAAGTAGTTAGATTAAAGAATGGATCTATGTAAAGAATTGTGGAGATAAGTGCTTCATTAAAATTCAAAAATATTTTAAATAATACATAATAAGAATATTTATTTATTCTCATTACATTATTAAATTTATTATTATATTTAATTATTATGAAAATTATTTTATTATTTGTTCGATTGCTTGGATTCCGATCGGAGGTGTCTCCTGGGTAGGAAGGTAGGAATAAGCCTTGGTCTGGGTCCGTGGAGCAAGTTGCGGAGGTAGCCGACGTCACGAGACCGCCATCGCCTCATCAATTATTGCCAAGTACAGGTATAGCGGTTCTCCGCTTTTAGGCTTTTTGAGAACAGGCAATGTCGAGATTATCTCCTTGAAGTGCTTGAAGGCTTCTTCACACGCCGGGGTCCATTCGAACGCTATCCCCTTCCTCATCAAATTGAAGAATGGCAGAGCTTTAGCGGCCGACGCACCAAGGAAGCGGGATAGTGCGGTGAGCCTTCCTGCCAACCTCTGGACGTCTTTTATACATCCTGAGCTCTTCATTTGTAGTAGTGCTTCACACTTTTCCGGGTTGGCCTCTACTCCTCTTTGAGTTATCATAAACCCCAAGAATTTCCCAGCTTCCATGGCAAAGGTGCCTTGAGCGGATTAAGCCTCATGCCATATCGCTGAAGAGAGGCGAAAACGTTCTCTAGGTCCCCGATGAGGTCCTCAGCCTGGGTGGTCTTTACCAGAATATCGTCCACGTACACTTCCACCGTCTTATCGATAAGATCACTGAATATCTTGTTCATCAGCCTTTGGTACATAGCCCCTGCATTTTTTAGCTCAAACAGCATCGCCTTGTAGCAGTATGTTCCCCCCGGTGTTATAAACGTTGTTTTCTCTTCGTCTGGCCGGTGCATTAGTATCTGGTTGTAACCAGAATAAGCATCCATGAAGCTCAGATACCGGTATCCTGCCGCCGCATCAACAAGGGCATCTATGTTGGGGAGAGGGAAGGAATCCTTGGGACATACCTTGTTAAGATCGGAATAATCCACGCACATTCTCTATTTCCCACTGTGCTTTCTAACTAGAACTACATTCGATAACCAAGTCGAGTAATCGAGTTCCCAGATGAAGCCCGCTTCTAGTAGACTGGCCGTTTGCCTGGCCACCTCCTCCGCCCTTTCTTGGGACATTTTCCTTCTTCTTTGAGCCACTGGCTTGGCCTCCGTCCTCACGGCTAGGTGGTGTGACATGAACTGGGGGTCTATCCCTGGCATGTCGGCCGGCGTCCAAGCGAACAGGTCGCCGTTAGCTCTTATCATTTCCATTAGAGGTTCTTTCAAGTTATGGGGGAGGTTTCTGTTCACAAAGGTGAACTTTTCCTCCAAATCGCGGACCCTGAACTTCTCTAGATCATCTTCAGGTTCCGGCCTGGGTTTGTCGTCGACCCTGGCATCCAGGTCGGCGAGGAAAACTCTCGACGCCTCTTTGGACTTCTTTCTCAGGGAGAGGCTGGCGTTGTCGCACGCGACTATCGTTTCCAAATCTTCCTTGATAGATCCAACCGACCCATCATCAGTGACAAACCTCATCATCAACAGCTTTGTACTGATTACTACTCCAAAATCATTGATAGTCTTTCTTCCCAGGATGAGTTTGTAGGCCGTGGAGTCTCTCAAAACCACGAACTCTGCCATTACCGACCTTTTCTCTTGTCCTTGTCCTATGGATACTGGTAGGAAGATTATCCCATTAGGTTTGATAAAGTGATCTCCCAATCCGACCACGTCGTGCTGGTGGGTCTTCAAGTCGGTATCCCGGAAGCCCAAATCATCGAACACATTGCGGAACATGATATTCAAATCGGTCCCTGTGTCTACCAGAATTCGCTTTACTAGGCCGGTTCCAACTCTAGCTGTGATTATCATCGGAGGGTTCTCCGCCAAGTCGTCAAACCATTGGTCCTCCGGCCCGAATGATATTGATGGTATCCTCTTGGAGGGGGCGCAGGACTGGACAACGTCACGGCCAGGACTTTGGCATCTTTCTTGCTTGATGATCTCGACCTAGGAGCCGCTTCTCTCCCGACCATGACGTTCACTATGGTGAAGCCGTGCTCAAGGTCCTCGGGCTCTTGCCGTTGCCTCACCGTGCGGCTCTTGTCGTCTCCAGATCGGTCACGATCTCGTGTCCTGGGCTCCCTTATGAGGTGGGAGAACTCTACCAACTTTCCTTCCCGGATCGCCTGCTCCAGCGCGTCTTTCAGGTCAAAATTATCCTGGGTTTTGTGTCCATAGCCCTTGTGGTAATCACAGTAGAGGTTTTTGTTCCCTCCCGTCCTGTCCTTGAGTTGTCAAGGCTTCGACAGGATGCCTTTGTCGGTGATCTGCTGATAGAATTCAATAATTGGGGCTGTAAGGGGGTATAGTTGGTAAACTTCCCTACCCGGGGAAACGGCTTGAAGGACTTGCTCGGAACTCCGTCCTTGGAGTGCTCCTTCGGCCTTTCCCCGTTACCGTGCTGTCAAGGTTGGTTGCAGGCGGGCTGCCGCTTGTTGGCTGCCATAACCTGACTGACTTCTTCATCATTGATATACTCCCTGGCCATATTTTGGATTTCTTGCATCGTCCACACGGGCTTGGTGGTAAGGTGCTTCCTAAAATCCTCATTCAGCAACCCATTTGTCAAACATAAACTGGCCACTGAGTCGGTTAGGCCGTCGATCTCCAAGCACTCGTCATTGAACCTGTCCAGGTATTTCCTGGTCAGTTCTTCGGCTCTTTGCGTCACCCTGAGGAGGTTTATCGTGTGTTTTATCTTAGCAATGCGGATAGTGAACTGGGCCAGGAAGGCGCGGGTGATGTCTGAAAACGTGACCACAGAACCTTGTGGGAGGCTGTTAAACCACCGAATTGTAGGCTCTGCCAAGGTGACCGGGAAGTCGCGACACCTCAACCCCTTCTAGATTCATCCTGGCCTCGAAGCCCGTTAGATGTTCTTGTGGGTCTTGGGTCCAATCATACCTCATGTCTGTTGGCTTATCGAAGTTCTTCGGTAGCTAGAGCTCGAGGATAGAATGATGGAAGGAGGTTGCCCCCATAATTACGAGACGTCGTGTTCTTTTCAGTCTTTCTCTATCATCCTCTCGGTTCTCCTCTGTGGCTTGTCTCCTTGTGGGTCGGGTATAAATCAGAGGATCTTGCCGCCTTCTTGGTGCCTCCCTGTTTTCCCCTTGAAGACTATTCGATTCTAAACGGGCTCGGTGCGCGTCCGGAGCGACTTCTTCGAGGACTTCTCCCCCTCCTCTAGGGGGATCGAGAGCAATTTTGTTCGGGAGTTGGTTGACGATGCCCCCGAGTCGCAAGCTCGCGTTCCAGGTTCTGTACCCTGTGTCGCAGCTCCTGCATTATTCTGGCATTGTCACTGCGTGTTTCCCTAAAAGGGCGTCTCTCCTGGGAGTGCAAGGATGGCTCGGGTTGTCGTAGAGGGGATCTCGTGCGCTCGCGAGAGGAAGCCACGGAGGCTGCCCTGCCAGTACGGGGCGCTGTTTGCCCCCTGCATTCGACTCCGTCACCTGGTTCCCCAGGACCCACTAGAAAGTTCATTCAGACTTTCCTACAGACGGCGTAAATATTCGGTTGCTCGGATTCCGGACTGGTCGGAGGTGTCTCCTGGGTAGGAAGGTGGGAATCAGCCTTGGTCTGGGTCTGTGGAGTAAGTTGCGGAGGTAGCCGACGTCACGAGCTCTTCGTGATGTGAGGGGGGTGCCACCTGTAAGGATACTCCGACGCTCAAGTCAGAAAATGTGCAGGTGGTATGAGAGTAGGGGATACGGTGACGTACCTTGGGGGAGAGGTAGGACCCTCCCCTTATATACCCTGTCAGTAGGGCGGGCCCCGAAGGGGGAGGTCTCCTTCAAGGAAGCTTCCTTCCCTACAGCTGTCATGCAGCTGGCAGCAGGGGCGCGTGTCCGGATCACAAAACCAGACAAGTTGTGTGCGCCAACCCGATCGCATAGATTGGGTTGTTTGTGGGCCGGGTCCGCTGTTGTGCCAGTTGGGCTGGGCCGTAACATTATTATATTATATATTTTGTTTTTAGTGTCAAATTTTTTTAAACTCGTCTTTGCTTGAATCATAATATTAATGCTAAATGAGACGGAGTTGATTATTGTAAATTGCACTATAAGGTAGCGTGTTAAAAATGATCCATCAGAATATAGATGATTATTATGGTGTTTAAAAGTATTTATCTAACTTATTAAAAAGATTAAAAATTAATATTTAATTTTAAAAATAAAAAATAAATAAATATTAAATATTTAAAATTTATAATAAAAAATAAGTTATTCAAAAATTAAACACTAAATTATAAATACCATAAAATTGACTGAGAATATATTCAATATCACGCACTTCCCTAATTGATTAATCTCACTCTCTCACTCTTCAAGCACCACTGCACAACATGCTTGTCGCATAAAAGGGTGAATGAGATATGACACCACTATTAATTTCCACCCCAGATATTTGATATGCTTTTCTTTTCTCTTATGATCTGACCTTGACCTAGATATGCTTCAATTCCATATCTTGAAATTAAAATGAGATAATTGCTTTCATATAACTAATATTAATTCATAATCAACAAGGTTGATGTCATCAAGGGAATGAATGTTTTACACTGACGTTTTATATAACTAATAGTAATGTATTTTTTATTTATAAAAGAACTATTTATTTTATAAATTTATTTATGTATTTTGCAGTGACTATATATTTATTTATGTAATACTACATTCGACAAAAAAAATACCATGTATACATAAAATATCAATTATCATATATTTATATATAAATATGTGTTATTAAATTTATTTTAATATAAATTTTAAATTTTGACATATTTTTTGACTAATTTAGTGGTTGATTAATTTATAGTTGCTTTTTATAAAAGATAGCATTAAACTTTTTTAAAATGTTTACTTTTGACTCGATAAATTAAATGATTTTTTTGTTGCTAACGGTAATTTCCAACTCAATAGACCAAGAATTAATTTATCAGTGGTCAATGAATTGTTGTATGTATAAGACGGAATTTGAACTCTCAATATTTTTTTAACTGAACAAATGAACTGATTACTCGACCAATCAAAAGTTAATAAATGCACCCTCCTTTCTAAATAATTATAATGGATATCCAATTCGATTTGAGACTAGGACTGAACTTGCATTTAAACTGGTTAAAGATCATGATCCACAAAAAAAAAAAAAACGGTTAAAAATAATTAAACTTGTTGAACCAAGGTTTTCTCTCAACTTGTAAGGCCTTGATTTTGTCCCAAGAAGTTACACTACTTCTTATGAATATATTAAATTGTTTTTTTATTTAATTTATTTTTTAGTTTTAATTTTGTACTCATTGTTTTTCAAATAAATTATATTCTTTTAATTTTATGCAATTATTAATATAAATATTAAATTTTATTAAATACTTATAAATTTAAAAAACAAACAAAAAATACTATTCAAGTATTTATTAATCGCAAGATATTTTTTTTTATTATGAGATATCTACTAATATTATTTTTAATAAATGCTTGAATTATATAATAGTAATAAACTAATTAATAAATTATTTAAATATAAAAGTAATTAATTTAGTATAGAATCAAAATTGAAAAGATATTTATTATGAAAAAAATAAAATTTTATATAATTACAATTCAACCAACTTAACAATAATTTAATTATTAAATCAATAATCTAATAATTCAATATTTTGGTTGGATCAATTGTAATTTGGAGTACAATAATAGAAATGCTTTTACATGGTACTCTACTACCCTTCACTCTCTTTTCTTGCCAAGTGATAGAATCGAGAATATCTGCATGATAGACATCCTCCTCGCAGATGAAGGACCTCATCAGTATTCAAGCAGCGATTAATGTAATTTTATAAAATAAGTATTATTTTAATCCCTAATATTTAGGGTCAGAAATAAAACTGTTTTTAACGTAGTTTTCTATTTAAAATCGTTGTTATTACGTTATTTATTATAGGCTTCTCTCTAGTATCTACTGTGACAGAATTAAAATTCTCAAACATGTTAACCAGTGTATCTACTTTAAAATTAAAGGTGAACCTAGATTTAGACCAATATCTAGGTGGAATAGCAATTAAGTACCGAAAAATTTCCTGATTCACAGTTTTCAATTCGGCCATATACCTCTTTGAATCTTTTTAGCGAGTCGCCTTAGCACACTTCCGCATCATTTGCTTCAAATGTAACCCTGGTATAACATCTTCTTATGCCGGCAACAAACTCTACACCGATGATATTAATGAGCATATAGTTAGGGATACTTCATATGTTGTAATGAATAATGTAAATGTGCATAAGTAAAATGTGGTGAAGTATACTTACTTTTTGTTGGTCAGACATAAATGTGGATCTTTCCATCTTCTCAATCCCAATGTCAGATGCAAGATGATTCACGAACCAATTCCATGAGTTCTTGGTCTTGGCCTCTACAACCGCATATGCAATTGACAGCATTTGGTCATTCGAATCCCAACCTATTGCAGTGACCAATTGTCCATCCTGAGGTGTCTTCAAAAAGCATCCATCTAGACCAATGAAGGACCTGCAATACTGGAAGCTTTGCTTGCATGCTTCCAAGTACACGTAGATCTTCTGAAAGATGCAATAATTTGTCATGGATGATGTTTGTACTTTATTATCAAAATCAAGGGACCTTTGCACTTATATACGAATAGAGGAGTCTGGATTTTCCCTCAACAACTCATGTCCATAGTCATATATCCTCTTATATTGCTCTCGGAAGGTTCCCTAAATTTCGTCCAATGAAATCTGCTTAGTCCTCATTGCCATTAATTTAGTGACAGTCAAGTTCCACTTTTTTTTTAGCCTTGGAAACCAATTCCTTTATCTTCACCTTGAGATTTGATTCAACCTTCTTCTTGAATGCCATGCCAAGCCATTTTGAGTGTAAAATTCTCACCCTACATGTGTGATTCAAATTCATGCTGCGAAACTGCCAAGTATCTTCATATCCTATTTTTGCAGCATACAGCCAAAAAGGACACTCACCAGAACAAACCGTCCTTACCCTCTTCAGATCACACTTCCTTAAAGTAATTACCCTTGCGGTTTGCACAGCATATGTAGTCACATTATCGTTGAATTCCTCCCTATATGCATATAGTATCCCAACTTCTCACTTGTATTGTTTCATGTCTTTTTGTGCCTTGTGAACTGGATACCTCATTCTCTCATGGTCTGAGTCTGACCCCTTAACTCTAACCTTGTGGTCCAAATCTAACTCATCACTGTCTGATCCTTCATCATTTTCAAAATTCTCAATTGCCACACCCTTCTTTTTCACAGCCCTACGTCTATCAGTCATGACATTCACATCCTCAAACCCATTGACATCAGGATCAAGCTCATCTTCACTGTCGGTAAAGTGCAAATCATCTGTACTGGCATCCTCCTCTTCATATGGTTTATACTCTTAATCGAGATTATCACTGTCACCGGAATTACCAAACACAGCTTCGTGATTATCATCATCATCATCACTGTCCCTAGTCTCTACCCCAGTATCATCAGCACCTGGTTCGAATTGGTTTTTTCCCCTGTTCTCCACCATACACAACCAGCTCTTGTCCCTTACTTTTATCAACCATCCCATGATCCTCACCAATATCAATATAGCTAGTAGTAGGAAATACATCGTCCTCCTCACCTTGTGCACAACAAATAACTCTACATAATCTCTTAATTCAGCTATTTTACACATGGCAATCGAATTTGCATCAGCTTTAAACAACTTTAAATTTTTCTCCATGTCTTCATATATAGGATCCTTGAACCACAACGCTGATATATTCTCCTCAACGTAACCAAACTACTTTAACTCTGCATAAACTTCAAATATGGACCAGCGATCACATTCAATATCTTCTATAACTGTTGTTTCTCCTCCCACATACTGTAATGGCCCATTTTGATAAGTAGACCATCCTTCATAGTAGACTTTTAGCTTAAAATATCCCATTGTCTTCTCTAATACCCTATCAGTAAATAACTATCAGAACACATTACCATATTGCAACAATAAAAAAAAACACACACACACAGGCATCCCTATTTCACGGTGATATTAATCCCTAGTCTAACTACACACACCTTTGGCCTCCATTCAATCATCAACGAAAAATCAAAACCTAAACTTTCTAACCCAAAACTAATTACCTACGCCAATTCTGTGAATACTGCCTCACCGACTATTCAAGTCCCTTCCTTCAAGCAACCCGAACTCGCCTGCTTTCTTCTCTCCAAGAACAGCTTTCGACATTTCTGATTTTGGACTAGGGCATCAATCACATTGGTTTATGAAACGTTATGCTTAATGTTGTGGTTAGTGTTGAGGGTTTACATACAAATGAAGACATGAAGTGTTTCGCGCGAAACATAAAAATTGAAAAGGGTAGTTTTGTCATTTAAAAAAATTATTAAAAAAATGATTTTAATAGCAAATAAAACAATAATGACAATTTTAAATCCAAAATTATATTAGAGACAATTTTGATTCTGACCTTAAACATCAAGTACCAAAACAATATTTTATATTAATACAATAGTTCATATAAAATGAGAGATTTATTCCTCGTATAAAGATAACAAATCTCCCTTCCTTCCTATATTAAAAATGACAGATATGATAAATTAAGAAGTGTGATGCATATACCACTTATTCACCGAAGAATAATAATTCATGCCAATTTTTTTGTTTAAGAATTTTCATATTATGTTTGTTACCAAATAAAGTTTGATCCCTTACTGGTGACAAGACATTGAAATGAATAGTGAAAGGTGAAAGAAACAATGAGAGGTAAGCACAACAAGAAATGACACCAATACCTAATAATTTGAACAATGGAGGAGACATAGGCACCCCCACTTGAGCATAACAATCCCACCACCCTAAATTATTACGGGGCCGCCAAATACTACTACTAAAATAGTTAATTTGGATTGGTAGAATAATTAATATACTAGCCTGTTTAAATAAGTATAAAAAATTTAAATTATACTTTATATATATAATAATTTATTAGCCAATAATAAATTTTTAAATAAAACTCAGATCCATAATAAATTAATTAGTATTAGACCCCATAAATTAAAGAATACTATAAAAAAAAATATATCACAAGCTACACCTAAATATAATTGTCAGTAATATGTAGTAGAATCTTTTATAGTTACAGTATTTTATATTAATCGTATTAAATATATACTAAAATCAATCATCAATATAAAATATATAATAAAATATAAAATATATATTAAAAATAAATTAAATTCTATATAAATTTATACACAAATATATATTAATTAATTTTAATATACATCTAGCACATTTTAATTTTTTTTCTCTTTTATTTTATTTTTTTACTTATCTTATGGATCGCCCAATGTTGATAGTGCATTTTGTCCCCACAAACACACTTTACAATATATATATAATGACTAAAGTCAAGCACCACCAATAATTTACCCACAAAATAGAGAGAGAATAAATGTAATTGCGTCCGTTCTCTTTGTGAGGATTCCTATTCTTTGTTATGCATGTGATCATGCCCAAGCAAAAAAGGATGTGATCCTTGAACTGTGGAAAAAGTTTTTCTTTATCACATAAAGAAGGAAATTATGAAAGGGAAGAATAAGAAGAAACAACGAAATATTTCTAGACACAGCAAATCTTTTAAAAGAGAGAGAGAGAGAGATTGAAGTTTCTTTTTCCTTAGATAAATAAAACTTGAACTAATAACATTGTGTTTGAAAATTTTTGGAATGAGAAAAAAGGTCTAATTCTATTAATAAGTAATAAATTATTCAATTCTATTTTAAATTAAAATTCGTGCATGGTTTAGGATAACACAAATTTTAATAGAATTGAATTCTGGCCTTTTACTACTACTTCACTCTTAAATCAAGGAGGAATTTGCATTTATATATTAGAAACAAAGCGATCAAGCAACAAAAACAAAAATTTATTTGTCTCAATTTTATATCAAATATTTCAAAATATTTACAATATATAGAAATTTATTTTACTATATAGTAATTGGTTTGATTTCACTATACAAAAAACTCGATTATCACGATGGCTTTATTGAAGACCATATTATTGTTAAATATACGTGGATGAAATTATCGATGGACGAAGCTGTCGGTAAAATTAATTACCATTGTTCGGGCCATCGACAATAAGCATTTCCAAAATCAAATTTTTTAAGATGCTTAATCTAACAGTAAAATTAAATAAATATTTTTAGTTAACTTTTATAATATACTTTAATGTTAATTTTTTTTTTCAATTGTATCGCTTTCAAACAAATTTTGATTTTATTCTCGAGTTAATATTGTCGGAAAAAGTGTAATATTGTAGGAAAAAGTGTAATATGCTTCATTATAATGTGCATGAATTTTACACTGCTATGAGAAAACGTTATTGTCATTTTCTGTAGAGCTAATATTTTTTTAATTTTTTTAATAATAAAACGACGTCAGCATTTTTTTAAAAAAAATAATTCTTTCAAAAAATAAAATCATAATGCCATTTTGCATTTGAAATTTTTTAAATTATAATAATTGAAAATATCATTGGCGTTTTGTTTATTTACCGACTTTTAAAATATAATCTAGTCAAGATGCCACTTACATATTATAGTAAAAGTGAAAATGTCAGTGACATTTTGTGCAGGATGAATAAAAAAATATAAAATTAGCTATAAAAGGAGTGATAGTATTGTGTTGAGAAGAATTGAAGTGGAGTTGTTCTAGAGAGATTTGTTCTAAATATTGAAAGAGTAAAAAAATTGTGAGTAAGTGTGATAAGTGTATAAAAAATAGAAGGTTGTGTTAGTTTAAAAATATACTATAATGATCAAATTTTACCTCTCATATACATGAGATCGTGATGTCAGGGTCTTTGTCACACTCTAACACAACCGTATTAATACTCGCACTTACTCAATCTCCTAAACTAAGATCACGTCAGCCTAACCTTCAATATTTAACAAGAAGGCTAAGAACACAAGAAAAATAAATTTTTGGTAGAAAGAACACTTTATTAACTAAGTGTTTTTTACAAATGACTCACACACTCAGGGGCGAAGCTAGGTGGTGGGAAAGGGGGGCGATGGCCCCCCTAATTTTAATTTTTTACATGTAAATTATATGTAAATTTTAGTTTAACCCCCCCTTAAAATTTTATTTTAGTCTTAGTTTATTGGATAAATATTTTTGGCCCCCCTCTAATATTTTATCTAGCTCCGCTCCTGCACACACTCAAACTCTAACTCTCACTCCTATTTATAGCCATTCACCTGCTCAATAGACGGTTATGATTAAATCTAATCAATGGTTCAGAGAGTGTCCAAAACCTTTGTTACAAATATCTAACCTACCATATTTCTCTAAATACTTCTAGATTATTCTATACTACTTTTTATACTTCTACATATATCTATACTCTTCTAGAATAGTTTATAACCTTCTAAAGTCTTCTATGACCTTCTAAAGTCTTCCTAAAATTTCTAGGATATTCTAGATACGAAACCATCCAAAATATTCTCAAACACTCTAGAATACTTTACAAACACCGTTAAACATAACATCTTAAAATTTACTATGACATTCTCCTTCACTTATTGTGCAGACGTCCTTGTCGCGTTCTGTTCATAATAGCATTCTAGGTGTTCTTGGAATTGTCACAAATTTTCACGAGCTTTTCAGCTAGCTTCTATTATTCGGAGTCCTTTCTACTTGATAAGTATTGGATACTTGGTAGTACTCCTCTTCGTCGCACAATTTGATTAGCTAAGATCTCCTTGATATCTTTATTTTTTTACACTCAACTTCTAATGCTCAATTTTTCTAATATTGTAGAAAAAGTATAATATGCTTCATTATTTTAATGAGAATGAGTTTTATACTGCTATGAGAAAATGTTATTGTCGTTTTTTGTAGAGCTAATATTTTTAAATTTTTTTAATAACAAAACGACATCAATGTTTTTTACAAAAATAATTTTATAAAAAAATAAAATAATAATACCGTTTGGCATTTGAAATTTTTTTAAATTATAATAATTAAAACCGTCATTGATGTTTTGTTTATTTAACGAATTTTAAAAAACAATCTGGTCAAGATGCCACTTATGTATTGTAGCAAAAGTGAAAATGTCAGCAACATTTTGTGTGGGATAAATAAAAAAATATAAAATTAACTATAAAAAGAGTCATAGTATTGTGTTGTGAAAGTGTATTGAGGATAACTGAAGTGGAGTTGTTCTAGAAAAGTTTGTTCTAAATATTGAGAGAGTAATGAAATTTGTGAGTAAGTGTGATGAGTGTATAAAAAATAAAAAGTTGTGTTAATTTAAAAATATACTATAATCGTCAGATTTTGTCTCATACACATGCATTCGAGGTGGTTATGTCAGGGTCTTTGACACACTCTAACACTACTGTGCCAGCATTCGCACTTACTCAATCTCTTGAGGTAAGATCAAGTCAGCCTAACTTTCAATATTTAACAATAAAGCTAAGAATACAAGAGAAAATTTCTAGATTATTCTATACTACTCTTTATACTTCTACATATATCTATATTCTTCTAGAATAGTCTATCACCTTCTAAAGTCTTCTACACCTTCTAGGATATTCTAAAACATTTCAAAATTATCAAGAGCATTCTCAAACACTCTAGAATACTATATAAATACTGTTAAACATAACATCTCAAAACCTACTATGACACTCTCCCCCACCTATTGCACAGACGTCCTCGTCGTGTTCTGTTCATGATAGCACTCTAGGTGTTCTTGGAATTGTCACAGATCTTCACGAGCTTTCCAGCTAGCCTCTGTTATTCGTAGTCCTTTCCACTTGATCAAGTATTGGGTACTTAGTGGTACTCCTCTTCGTCACACAACCCGATTAGCTAAGATCTCCTCGACCTTTTTATCGAATGATCTAATCACCATGGGGGGAGCTCTATTCGAGTCACCTCTACTCAGTTCGTCTTGGTCTCCATGATATGGTTTAAGCATACTCACATGAAAGACTGGATGGATCTTTATAGAGAGAGAAAATTGCACTTTGTAAGCAACCTCCCCAACACGTCCAATGATCTTAAATGACCCTTTATATTTGCGGATCAAGCCCTTATGAACCTTGTGAAAGGCTTTGAATTGTTGTGGAAGAAGTTTAATCATTATCTTATCTCCCACTTGATAACTAGTGTGTCTCCTCTTATTGTCTGCCCACTTTTTCATCCTCTTTGCGGCTTTGTTAAGGAAAGAACGAGTGACATCTTCTTGTTCTTCCCAAGACTTAATCATATGATAAGCTTCAGGACTCTTCTGTGAGTATGAGGAAAATAGAGTGTTGTGTAAGCGGCTGTTGTCCAGTCACAATCTTGAACGGACTTTTTCCTGTGGACTCACTCATTTGTAGATTGTATGAGAACTGCGCAATGTCTAAAAGTTTTGTCCAATCCTTCTGATTAGAGCCTACAAAATACCACAAGTAACAGTTAAGTAAGGCATTCACGCTCTCAGTCTGCCCATCAGTTTGAGGATTGAAGTTTGTTGAGAAGTGAAGCTCCAATCCAAGAAGTTTGAACAGCTCTACCCATAGTCGTCCTGTGAAGTGTAGATCTCGATCCCTGATGATGCTCTTAGGTAATTCCCAATACCTCATCACATTCTTGAAGAATAGTCGTACTGCTTCCTCTACAGTGCAGTAGGGGTAGGTATAAAGGTAGCATACTTTAAAAATCGATCTACTACCATGAGGATAGATCCAAACCCCTTGGACTTCGGTAAGGCAAAGATGAAATCCAAAGACATACTTTTCTATGGTCGCTCCGGTAGAGGCAGAGGTTCCAACAACCCATTTGGTGTCTCGTTTTCAATTTTATCTTATCGGCACATAAGACAAGTCTTCACATAGCTCTCCACTTTATCTCTCGTTTGATGCCAATAATAGAAAGATTCAATGAGTGCCAAGGTCTTTACTTACCTTGATGACTAGCCCCTTGGTGTCGTAGCATTCTTTCATTAACTTTCTTGTCAGATTTTTTCACTTAGGGACGTATAGTCTTCTTCCTTTCGAGTAGAAAAGGTCATATTCTATCCAAAATCTTTGGTCTTCTCTAGCAAACTCCACTAACTTCTTGGCTAATGGATCTTGATACAACCCTTCCTTGATGGTACGTATAATATCTCCTTTGATTGTAAAAATAGCTGCTAACTCAGTCTTCGATGGACAGATAAATCCAGCATCTAGCAGATCATTGAGTTGCTTGTTTAACTCCCTATGTTCTAGCGATGCCATCCTATATAGTGCTGAGGCCGGCATCTTCGCTCCTAATTCCAATTCAATCTTGTGATCCACCTTTTTCCTAGGTGGTACTTGCTTTGGTAACTCAAGAGGCATCACATCCTTATTTTCTTCAAGCACTTCCTTGATTTTGGGGAGAATACCCTCTCCTCGGATGTTGACTCCTCTTGTAATAGAGCCAAATATGTCATCTTTCTCTTCTTGAAGCCTTTCTTGAGTTGCATGGCAGAGAGCATCGGGGGTCATCCATGAATGGAGACCTTTTCTCTATGACACATACTACATTGTAATATGACATAAGGACTATATTTACCTTCGTTTACAAATTGAGCCCGGTGACTATCTTGAAATCATTCATGGGAGCTACTGAGAAATCCATAAGGCCCTTCCAAGAACCAAGAGTAATCTCAACTCCTTTTGCTACTCCCTTAAAAGGTTCACCCTTGGTATTTATGGGTTTGAACTGGCCATTCTTTTTGGTGATCTTTAAGCCAAGCCAATTCGCTTCATCAAGCATGATGAAGTTATATATAGCAGCAATGTCAATCATAGCCATGACGAATTTTTCATTGATAAAGAATTTAACATACATCAAGTGTTTCTTTTCTACAATGCTTGCTTCTTTGTCCTTTATAGTATTCATGAGTTGGACAAATCCAATACACTCAGGTACTTGTGATTGAGCCTCTTGTTCCTTGGCAATAGATGTCAAAGTCCCTAGCTTGAGACAATCCTTCATTTGGTGTGGTCCTTTGGATATAAAGCATTCTCCTTTAGGCACAAAAGCTTCTTTTTTGTCCTCGTATTCTTTCTTTGAAGAGTACTTTCCTTCTTTCTTGGTTAAGAAACTTTTTTCCCTTCTCTCTCCTACCCTTAGTGGAACTAAGTTTGGAGGAAGACTTGGATTTAGAGACTCTCCAATGATACTCAGTGAGTAATTCAACCACCATGATGGCCTCATCGACATTCTTAATGTTTCTCCTTTCCAATTCTTGCTTTACCCAAGGTTGGAGTCCATCAATGAAGAAGAACAATGCATCTTTTGATGCTAAGTTAGGAATTTGAAGTGTGAGAGTGGTGAACTCCTTTAGGTAGTCACTAATCATACTATTGTGCTTCAACTTCCTTAACTTCTTCCTTGCTTCTTAGACCACATTCTCATGGAGGAAATATCTTTTCAACTCCCTTTTGAAATCTTTCCATGTGGCTATTGGTGCGGCATTTGAATACCACAAACTAATCGGCAAGTGCATCGGGTCATACCAAGTAGAACCTCAAGTGAATGAGGGTCGATTGATAAACCCATATTTCGTGAGTTCTTTTGTGCTTAATTTGAGTGATTTATATAATCCTTCACCTACTTATTCACATTAATTGCATGGTTTTACTTTCCCTTCCTTATTATGTCGTATTGTGAAAAACTTGTTTCCTAAGCTTTAAAAATTAATTATTTTAATTACCTTTATTTCGATTCGATGTCGTGATTAGTATGTTGAGTAGTTTCAGATTTTCTAAGGCAAAATAACTTAGAGGATGGAAAAGGAAACATACAAAAATGGAAGGAGAAAGCAAAACAGAGCTTTAAGGAAACTGGTGTTCACGCGATCGCATGGACGACGCGATCGCGTGCCAGAAGCGAAGATTCAGTAACGCGACCGCATGACTGACGCGACCGTGCGCCTTAAGCAGAACGCACATGACGCGGTCGCATGACTGACGCGACCGCGTGGCAAGGAAAAGCTCCGAATGACGCGACCGCGTGACAGAGGCCACGCACCAGAAAATTACAGAACACGCCCCAGCGAGTTCTAAACCCCTTTTTAGCCCAAATCCAAGTCCAGAAAGCATATACCATAGGTTATAAAGTGGGGGAATGCATCCATTCATAAGGGATGCACTCATAACTCACTTCTCATGATTTAGATTAGTTTTGAGAGGGGTTCTCTCCTCTCTCTCTTAGGATTAGAAATTAGGATTTTTAGAAACTAGGATTTAGGACTTCTCTTAGTTTTAGGAGTAACTCTCAATCCCAGGTTCTTTATTTTTATTTATTTTCCCAACTAAATTTATGAACTCTTCCATGTTACAGATTACTCTTTTGAATTAATATTATTTGAGGTATTTCAGTTATTATTGCTTTCTTTTATTTACATGATTATTGCCTCCCATCTGATTGCATTTTTTACTCCAGCAGTTTCAATTTTCTTTCCTTTTGGCTTTGGTTAAATAATTGGTGACTCTAGAGTTATCAAACTCATTGTTGATTGAAAATTGGAATTCATCCACTTAACTTACCTTCATAGTTAGAGGTTAACAAAGTGGGAGAAAAATCCAATTCTCATCACAATTGATAAGGATAACTAGGAAAGGACCTCCAGTTCTTATACCTTACCAAAGGTTTATTTTACAGCTATTTTTATTTTATTTTACTTGTCATATGATATATTCCCACCTTACTTCCAAAACCCCAATTTCACCTTTTTCATAGCCAATAATAAGAACATACCTCCCTGCAATTCCTTGAGAAGACGACCCGAGGTTTAAATACTCGGTTATCAATTTTAAAGGGGTTTGTTACTTGTGACAGCCAAAACGTTTGTACGAAGGGATTTCTGTCAGTTTAGAGACTATATCTACAACGCGACTGTTTTTATGACATTCTTTACTGGCAAAAATTCTAACGTCAAAATGGCGCCGTTGCCGGGGAATTGCAAACTTGTGCCTTATTATTCGTTATTGTAAATATTTAAAAAAAAATTAAAATTTCTTCCTATCTTTTTCAAAAATTATATCTTTTTCAAAATATTTTCTTTTTATTAATTTTTGTTTTTATTTTCTCTAACTACTATGAACTCTCACCCCTTTGGCTATGAGTCTGGTTACAATTATGTTGCAGGAAGAGGAAACTATAATGAGAACAGGCATCAAGGTTGGAACAATCAAAGATGGGAGGAGCCACAAGGATTTGAGCAACCCTCATGGCAACAACCACCTCCAGTGGACTATCAACAACCACCACCATATGCCTATGAACCCCCTCCTCAACATGACTTTAGACCACCATACTCACAAGCCCCTTTCCGCCATTCACCTCCATATGACCCTAACCCTCAACCACCATACCAACCACCTTATGAGCCATATGAACCATATATAGAACCACCCCAATTCCAACCTAATTACTCACAAGAACCACCACTTCAATATTCACCATCTCCATATCCATCAATCCAAGAGCATTATGATCCTACTTATGAAAACCGAGTGCATCAAGAGGCAAAGGATCGTCTCAAGGAAACAATGGATTGATTTCAGGCACCCACTCAACAACTGGGGCAAGTATTAATTCAATGGGCTTCTAGACGCTTAAATATACAAGGCTCAGCCACAGCTCCATGTGGACAGTCTAGTGAAGAGCATAGCATAAAGGAGATACCAGAAACGCCAGTGGACAAGACAGAGCGTGAATTCATACTAGAACAAGTAGAAGAAGCTATCATTGTTCAAGAAGAAGAGTTGGTTGAAGACTTAGGAGACGCAGAACCTCCATGGGAAAGACAAGACATAGAGCCTCCTTCCAAGACGGTTGAAATTGATGCTGAAGAGGGTGTACAACCTCCAAAGCATATCATAGTTGAAGACTTGGAAGAGGTTGATCAAGAGATGGAGATTCAAGAAGAAGAAGCACAACCTCCCATGCCCTTGGAAAGCAATGAAAAGGAGATTGAATTGAAAGAGAGCTACCAAGAGGAAGAGGTTGAAATTGAAGAAGTTTGCAAAGAGGTGGTAATTATCAGAGAAGAGCACAAGGGAGTGGAGCTTGCAATTTCATTAAAAACACCTCCCCCTAAGTTGCCATCATCCTTCATAACATTCAAGTGGGTAAAATTCATATCCCATAGCTTTCTAATCCCACCTGAATATGGACTACTGGAGACGAATGGTCAACTTAGAGCTCTTTGTGGCATTAAGAGTAAAAGGAAGATGGTCAGTGGTAAGAATTGTCCTGCAAGGTTCATCATGGTTGGAAGCTTTAAGCTTAAACGTAAAGGTTGGTATAGAGATCAACTGAATGGGTCTAGGAAGTTGTTTGGCCGCTTTAGTGAGAATTCAGATTGCTTGCTACCCGGATGGAATCATGATAATCAACACGAAGACGGGTGTAAAAGCAAGATTTGTGATCCTGGAATCTGTTCTGACATCCAACACCCCGGGAGCCTAAGAATCTTTTTAAAGCTGCTCAAGGGTTTTACATGCCTAGTTTGGGACCCCGGAGGTTACTGGAATCACAAACACTGGTGGAGATTCCTGGATGAGTTCAAGCATAAGCCACCATAATAGGAAGCTCATCAAATGTCCAACTTAAGGACTTTAACTAAAAGTGCTAGGTGGGAGACAACCCACCATGGTATGATCGTTCATTTTTTCATTTTTATTTAGTTTTATTTGCTTTTGAGTTTTATTTTAATTTATTATATTGAACCTGGAGTTTTGCATCACATTCATATTAACACTGCATTCTGCATCTTTTCAGATTAAAAAAAAAAGCGAGCATGCGAAGCGACCGCATCAGCGACGCGTCCGCGTCGTAAGGAGATGAGAGAATAATAAATTGAACAGAGAGTTACGCAGAAGCAGGGCTGGAGGCGCGCTATTAGCACAAATTGATTCCACGCAATCAACGCGTCTGCGTCATTTGGAAAAATAGCCTCCCACGCGACCGCGTCACCCACGCGGCCGCGTGACCTGAAATCGGCGTAAAAAGGGTGTATGGCCGAAAGTTGAGCTGGAATTGGGCTGGACCCGTGCTAGCAGCACAAGCCCTGCCACACGAACGCGTCACCCACGCGTCCGCGTCATATTGGAAATAAGGCCACCCGCGCGATCACGTTGACCACGCGACCGCGTCACCCTAGATTTTGGCAATACCAAGTTTCGAACAGAGAGTTGTGCGACCGCGAGGCTGCACTCGCGCCACTAGCACAAATCGAGTCACGCGATCGCGTGCCCCACGCGTCCGCGTTGCCAACCTTATCGCGCACCACGCGACCGCGTCGCCAGCGTCGCACAACCTATCCAGATTAGTACCAATTTTCTTATCCTCTCTTTTCTAATCCTAATTTCTTCCTTCTCTCTCCTTTCTCACTTTCTTTTTCTTCTTCTCTTCCTTTTTCCCTCTCATTTTATTTTATTTTATTTGCATACTTTCGTTCATTGCATATTTTTATTTTTCTAAATTTATTCTTTTACCTCTGGTGTTCAAATGTTTTTATTCAACTGTTATTTCTTCTCTGGTATTATCTTGGTGCTTATGACTTGTTTTATTCTGGTTAGGTAATATTATTTAAATCAATGCCAATCTTTTATACCTGTATTACTTTTGTATTGATTTTTAATTTATATTATCTTTCCTTCCCCACTCTCTCCCCCATTGTTGCATATTCTGCACCACTGGTATGCCATGACTTCTATTGTTTTCTTACATGTTGTAGCTACCATGTGAATGAGACCCTTTTCATCTGGCATTAACCCAACCATACTCCATCTTTTAATTTCTATCTTTATTTTTGGGTTACTTTTCTTCCCTTTTTTTCTTTCAGGATAGCCACCAGCAAGAGAACCGGAAGACGATCACATGGGAGAGACAAACAAGTCCATCAGCACAATCCTTAAAGAAAAGCATCAGTTGGAACAGCCCGTCCACCTGCACATCTCAGCATGCACCGAGGATGGTGCAATCTTTAAGTGTGGGGAGGTCGATACCGACTTCCATGGGTTAGTCACTTCATATTTTAGCACCAATGTTTAAATTTTCTTTGTAGTTCATTATTGCATTTGCATGATTGATTGCATATTTGTTTGATTTTTTTGCATATTTTACCACTTGGTTGAAGTAATATTTTCTTTTTCAAGAAAATTTTTAGAGAATTTCACTAATTTGAATAAAGTTTTTTTTGTTACACTTGTTTGAAGAAATATTATTTTGGAACATAGCTTAAAGCTTGAACACACAAAACCAGTGAGATTTTGAGCCTATTTGATTGGTTGCATTTTATCAACCAATATTTTATTTTTGGTGTGTGTTTTTCTCTCTAAAATTGTGATCTTTGTCTTTCTTGATTCTATATTTCCATTGTTTAATGTATGCATACACTTATATGATTGAGGCCTTGTTTCACTGAGCTTACATACCCATATGGCCTTAACCTTTTCATTATCTATTGCAAACCAATTTTGAGCCTATTTTACCCCTTTGTTCTTTATTTTAGCACATCATTAACTCTAAGCGAAAAACAATAATGTCCTTGATTTGAATCCTTGGTTAGCTTAGACTAGTGAGAATGCTTATGAATTAAGTGTGGGGAAGAGTGGGTTTGGAAATATCTGGTTTGAGAATTGAGTATGTTAGAATTTTCTGAAAATGTGAAAAAATGTTTAAGACATGTTCATGCATTCAATAAATTAATCATATGCATAAAAAAAAGCAAATAAGAAAAAGGGGACAAAATGCCCCAAAGTAAGTAGTGAAGGCAATGCATATGTACTGTACTTAAAATTAGAATGCATGAATATGTGGAAAACATGGTTAATGGATGGCTAGATGTTGTATTATGATTACATAGAGTGTTT
Organism: Arachis hypogaea; assembly: GCF_003086295.3. Classification (NCBI taxonomy): domain Eukaryota; kingdom Viridiplantae; phylum Streptophyta; class Magnoliopsida; order Fabales; family Fabaceae; genus Arachis; species Arachis hypogaea. The sequence goes on from NC_092045.1 coordinate 23,246,649, forward strand.
AAGTTAGGTGGGAAAGTTTCAGTTAATTAAGAATTCAAATTTTAGTCCACTTAGCCAAATACAATCCTACCTTGATCCTAGCCCCATTACAACCCTTAAAAGACCTTTTGATTTGTGTATTGGTGCATTAAATTTTTGTTAATTGTTAGATGAAGAGCAAGCTATAGAAAGCAAGATTAGTAGAGAATTGAGAGAATTGACCCTAGACACTTGAAAGTTAGAATGATATACACTACCAAGGGTTCAGTGCTCAATTCTATGTTCCCTGCTTTCATGAGCTATCTTCTTCTTGCAAGTTATTTGTATTGTATTTTGTGATTTGAATTAGTGAAATCCAGTTCATATTTGTCTTGAAGAACTTATTTATTTTTAACCAAGTAGGTAAAAACAATTTGCATTTAGTTGCATTTAATTTAGGTTGCATTGCATTCCATCACTTTAACCTTAATTATTTACCTTGGATTTAGCATGAGGACATGCTAGTGTTTAAGTGTGGGGAGGTTGATAAACCCATATTTCGTGAGTTCTTTTGTGCTTAATTTGAGTGATTTATATAATCCTTCACCTACTTATTCACATTAATTGCATGGTTTAACTTTCCCTTCCTTATTATGTCGTATTGTGAAAAACTTGTTTCCTAAGCTTTAAAAATTAATTATTTTAATTACCTTTATTTCCATTCGATGCCGTGATTAGTATGTTGAGTAGTTTCAGATTTTCTAAGGCGGAATGACTTAGAGGATGGAAAAGGAAACATACAAAAATGGAAGGAGAAAGAAAAACGGAGCTTTAAGGAAACTGGTGTTCACGCGATCGCATGGACGACGCGATCGCGTGCCATAAGCGAAGATTCAGCGACGCGGCCGCATGACTGACGCGACCGCGCGCCTTAAGCAGAACGCACATGACGCGGTCGCATGACTGACGCGACCGCATGGCAAGGAAAAGCTCCGAATGATGCGACCGCGTGACCCACGCGGACGCGTGACAGAAAATTACAGAACACGCCCCAGCGAGTTCTAAACCCCTTTTTGGCCCAAATCCAAGTTTAGAAAGCATAGACCAGAGGTTATAAAGTGGGGGAATGCATCCATTCATAAGGGATGCACTCATAATTCACTTCTCATGATTTAGATTAGTTTTGAGAGGGGTTCTCTCCTCTCTCTCTCTTAGGATTAGAAATTAGGATTTTTAGAAACTAGGATTTAGGACTTCTCTTAGTTTTAGGAGTAACTCTCAATCCCAGGTTCTTTATTTTTATTTATTTTCCCAATTAAATTTATGAAATCTTCCATGTTACAGATTACTCTTTTGAATTAATATTATTTGAGGTATTTCAGTTATTATTGCTTTCTTTTATTTACATGATTATTGCCTCCCATCTGAATGCATTTTTTATTCCAGCAGTTTCAATTTTCTTTCCTTTTGGCTTTGGTTAAATAATTAGTGACTCTAGAGTTATCAAACTCATTGTTGATTGAAAATTGGAATTCATCCACTTAACTTACCTTCATAGTTAGAGGTTAACAAAGTGGGAGAAAAATCCAATTCTCATCACAATTGATAAGGATAACTAGGAAAGGACCTCCAGTTTTTATACCTTGCCAAAGGTTTATTTTACAGCTATTGTTATTTTATTTTACTTGTCATATGATATATTCCCACCTTACTTCCAAAACCCCAATTTCACCTTTTTCATAGCCAATAATAAGAACATACCTCCCTGCAATTCCTTGAGAAGACGACCCGAAGTTTAAATACTCGGTTATCAATTTTAAAGGGGTTTGTTACTTGTGACAACCAAAACGTTTGTACGAAGGGATTTCTGTCGGTTTAGAGACTATATCTACAACGTGACTGTTTTTATGACATTCTTTACTGGCAAAAATCCTAACGTCATCGATCCCACGAGGATTGATGGGCTAAGCAACGATGATTGAATGATTTACTTAGTTAAACAAACAGAAAAGAGTGTTTGGGTCTCAATTGCATCAAACAGTAAATTCAGAAAATCAGAAAGCAAGCAATAAACGGGTTGTGAAATATATGGAGAAAACTGTTAAGATTTCAGAGATGTTTATTTTCCGGATTAACTTTTCTTACCAACTACATTAATCATGCAATATTCAATTCATGGAAAACTATATGTGACTAAACCCTAATTTCTTATACCTTTTTAGTCTCCTCTAACCTTCATCAACCTTTGTCACTTGATTCCAATTAGAGGGTTAAGTTTAATTATAGTTTATATACCACAGAAACCCTAATTATCCAAATATAAGAGGATTATATGTCACATATCCCGTTAAGTCCAGATAATTAGTGATTTAGGAGAAATTATTTTCAAGATGTTATTTAGGTAAAGAGCTTTTCCAAGTTTACAAGAACTCAAATAGAATAAGGGTCATACTTTCGTTCCACTCAAATTCATAAGATAAAGAATGAAAACAATTCTTGAAATTGAAATCAATACATGAATTAAAATATAAAAGTAATAGTATCAATTCATAGAATAAACATATCTCCTAACCTTAACAGTGGAGGCTTAGTTGCTCATAGTTCAGAGAAAAAACTAGGATTCAGAAAAACTGTAAAGTGCGGAATCCTGTAGAAGAGAAGAGAAGAGCCCAAAGGGCTGATTCTTTTCCCTTTTATATCTAATCCTAATTGATATAAATTATATTTTCTAAAACTAAATAATATCTTTTCCTATTTATAAATAAAATAAAAGTTTGAATCAGAATTAAATAACTCTTCGTAGCTTTCCTTGAAGATCATGGGGACTACTTTGATTCATATAGCTGGCGCCTAACTTGGTGGAGGTGGCGCCTAACTTGGAGGAGGCAGCAAAGATTGGGCGTGTTGATTGTGCCTTGGCGCCTAACTTGGTGGAGGTGGCACCGAACTTGACCCTGGCCGAATGGAATGAGTGTGATAGTTGTACCTGGCGCCTAACTCGGTGAAACCCAAGTTAGGCGCCACCTTGGCAGTGAACTTGGATGCTTGGAGTTTTCCTTGGTTCCTAACTTGGAGAATCCCAAGTTAGGCACCACCCTTGCAGTGTGTCTTGGGGTGTGGAGTTTGTCTTGGCGCCTAACTTGGAGAATCCCAAGTTAGGCACCACCAAGGCCGAATTGCTGGAGAAGTAGTGTGCACTATTATACGTCGTTGGAAAGCTCTAAACGTTGGCTTTCCGATGCCACTAAAATCACATCAATGGAATCTCTATAGCTCAAGTTAT